>NC_136412.1:205159254-206359254 GCF_051521515.1 Lactuca serriola
CTTTGATATTTTCTGAGTATATTAGTTATAGTGATTTTGTATCTATGGTAAGAAGCAAAATTGGTTTGTTAGACAAATATAGAATTAGTCTTCGTTTCCACCATCCTGAATTAAATTATTATATAGCTATAGTTGAAGACGTGGATGTTAGAATGTTGATAAACGTAATCAAATGTAGTGGAGGAAGGGCTGTGAAAGTGTTTGTGGTGGTTGATGAAGTTGAGGAGGTTAATGGGGGCGGTGAAATTGGAAACGAAGTTGTTGGTAATTTATGCAGTTTTAAAGGGAGCAACGATCCGATAGGTACTTTCAATACTCCTAGTGTACCTCAGTTTCACAGTGTTGCTGAAAATGTTAATGTTAGTTATTCACCTATTCAATATGTGGATCCCGAGAATTACAAGTATGTTGGTGATGATGATGTTGGTACATATCTTAATCATGTTGGTGGTCGTTGTGATGATGTTGCCGAACAAGAAGTTAAACTTATGAATAGGCGTGTGGTAGATAAAACTAAAAAGAAAAAAAATTCAACTCAAAAAAATGAAAAAAATCATGTTTACGGGCATTATGTTGATGTTGGTGATGTATGTTTAGATATAACCGAGCTACAAAGTAATTCCGATAGAGATGAGTTGGGTGATGAAGTTAAAGCTAAGTATCCCGATAACCTTTTTCACGGTATGCCCCCTGTACCAGCATGGCCAGTTGATAATAATGAAGATATCCCAACACAGATGGTAGACATTAATCTTCAAAAGATTCAATGTGAGAGTATATTTAAAAACAAAGAACTTTTAAAGCGGTGTATTGGTAAAAAATGTCTTCGAGAAGGTTTCCAGACGAGGACAAGTAGATCCACCAAATCAAGGTATGAAGCTGTGTGTGTTTCGAAAAATTGTTCTTGGTTACTAAGAGCAAAAGCAATTAAAAATACTGATGGACTTTTCCAAGTGAATAAATTTGTTGATGTACACACATGTTCTTCAACATTGTTGCAACCTAATCATCGACAAGCAAACAAATATGTTTTGGGTGAATATGTTGCTGATGTTTTGGCTGAAGACTATAGTAGAGTTTATCGGGGAAAAGAAATTGTTAATGATATTAATGCTCAATTGAATATCAATATCTCATACCATCAGGCATGGCGTGCGAAGCAATATGCATTGTTGTCGTTAAGGGGTACGAAAGAGGATTCTTTTACCAAACTTCCGGCGTATTGTCACAACTTGGCTAAACATAATCCGGGTACTGTCACACATATTAAAACAGATGCTGATGATCGGTTTGAGTTTTTGTACGTCGCACTCGGTTGCTCGGTTAGTATTATCATGTCCTAATTTTTTTTTAATATTTATTTTGGTGTATTTGAATAGATATACAATGTATTGTAGGTACGAGCTTTTGTCAATTTTTGTAAGCCGACCCTAGTAGTAGATGGAGCTCACCTAAAGGGCGAGTTCAAAGGTACCATGCTACTTGCAGTTACTAAGGACGGACAAAATCAAATATTACCGGTTGCATATGGTATATGCAAAAATGAGTGTACTGATTCTTGGACATGGTTTTTTCAAAAACTACGTGATTGCATAGGAAATATGCAGGAGCTTACAATTATATCTGATAGGTCTCCATCTATAGCAACATCCGTTGCCAACATTTTTCCTCACGCTCATCATGGAATATGTGGTGTCCATTTGTATTTCAACATAGTATCTAGATTCGGCAAGAGTAAGACGGTTAAAGGAATTTTTTGGGAGGCGTGTAGGGCGTACACAGTTGATGCTTTTGATGCTGCCATGGATGTTATGAAAAAGACAAAAGAACCAGTATGGGAGTACTTAAAAAGTATAAATCCAGAAACCTGGTCAAGGGCACATTTTAAAGGGAACCGATACAATCTTATGTCGTCCAACAGTGCGGAGTCTATAAATGCATTATCTAGACACGCACGTAAGGTGCCAATACTTATGTTGATTGATTTTTTTCGTGCTACAATGCAACAATGGTGGTTTCAAAGACGTAACTTTGCAGGTATTACGTAAATTTGTAATATTAATGTTTTATTAGTTTCGATGTTATTGATTTTAACTTCTTCATTTTGGCTGTTTTTTTAGCGGAAGCAACAACAACACTTACCCCTTGGGCGGATGAAGTTGTAAAAGAAAACAAGAAAAATTTTACCAAATGGGATGTTCGCATGATCTCAAATACGAAATGCGAGGTCAAAAAGGGGGCACAAAATGTGATTATTGATTTTCAACATATGACATGTACATGTAGGCATTGGCAACTTGATGGGATACCTTGTGGTCATGTCATAAGATGTTTAACAGTGAACAATTACCAAGACTGCTCGAGGTTTGCATTAAATGCTTACTTTACCGAAATACTGAGGAAAACATATGAGGAATCAATAAACCCTCTGCCGAAGCCATCCGAATGGGAGATCCCCGATGATTTGATGATTGTTAAGCCACCTATAATGGATAAACGTCAGCCAGGCAGGCCAAGAAACACAGACCGCATTCCATCCCAAGGCGAGGGTCCAATTATAAAAGAGTGTTCTACATGTGGTCAACTAGGACACACGAGAAATAATTGTACTGGAAGGGCGTCTGGTAGCAGAGCAGGTCACATAATTTCTACTGCAGAAATGGCATATAATATTGGTGGTTCAGCGGGTTGCTCACAAACCCATAACGCTGATTTTGATATAAAACAACCTTGAAATTAAGAGTAATGACGAGTTGTTAGCTTATTATGTATTGTAATATTTTTATTAACTCTTACAAGACATTGCTATGCTTTCATATTTTAGTTAAGTTTGTTGATTATAACAATGAATGAAGCCTTTATATTATAAAATATAGTTTGCAGATTTATTTTAACAGTTACAACATGTTATTTAAAAAAAACAACAAACGATCCTTTGGCAACCTAATCCGTTTCATGATAATATTACAACAACTTTATAACTAATTTTTAAACTCAGGGAACTGCAACGGGTACTTCTCTTTCTCCATTGTTATATAGTCATCCCTAATTCTCATTTTGTCTTCGAAACGATCCTTTTTTACCATAATGTGTATCAACTGCTCATCCTTCTTAGCAAGCCGTTTTTCAGTCGTTTTGATTGCCTTCTTACTCTTTTTTATCCAATCTTTATGCTCTTTGATTTTGTTTTTATTGAGGTCAATCCATTCTTCAGCTTGTTTGCATTCCGAACCTATATCATTAGCAAGTTGAGTGAGAAGTCGGGATGACTCTTTGTCCTCTTCTTGTTGTGCTTCAGCCTTCTTTAATTCTTCAAAATTTTCATGTGACATATATGACCCGGCTGAAGAGGGTGTAAAAAAAGGGTCTACCGAATCACAGTAGTAACAATCCACTTCGTTGCATGAGCAAATTTAGAATTTGTGTGAGGAACTCATAATAAAATCGATGTTGTATTAAACTGGAGCAATAAGTGGTATTTATACATACTAGACAGTAATGAGAAGTCCAACTTTGAAATGACTAGACAGTAATGACAAGTCACTGTAGTAACCTGCACATCCCAGTGGGTCCCTTAAGTGACAAGAGATAAATGACAGTTTGACATGACAAAACACTGCATAAAGCTGAAATTCGTAGTCCAAATATAACCATTTCGTAGTCAAAGTATTATTTCATAGTCTATTTATTTATATAAATAGATGTTTAAGATCTATAAACCAAACACCCAAATCACCTAAACGAAACGAATTCCCATTATTAGAAATGTCGTCGAATGCAGCAAGTTCTTCGAATGAATTACCTGGTTCCAATTCTGAAAGGCCATGGACGATAAACAAGGTGTTAGTTCTAACACGGTGTTGGCTAAGTGTTAAGGATGGTGAACCGTTACTTGCTCCCCCGCATTGCCTAATTGGTGATGAATGGAGTCGCATCACATCTTTGTTTAACCATGAGATGGGAGAAGGGCAAAAAAGAGAAAAATCAGATGTTGTTACTAAGTGGACGGATGTAAAGGAGGAAGTGACATGGTTCAATCGAGCATGTAGTTATGCGAAACGTAACAATGTTCGTTGTCGTGACGAAGAAGAGTTCTTGGAAGTTGTTACAGAGTTTTACATCTTTGAGCATGAAGGCAGAGACTTCGAATATGAGGAAGATTGGAAGGTTGTTAGAGATAAACAGTATTTCAAGTAGACCGCTCTAATTTGTGTTAAGAATAAGCCATGGACTTGTGTTTTACGTTAATGCTTTGTTCGTATTATGTCGTTTTTTTCATGTAATTGTTGTGATGTTTTAATGGTTCATGGAATCTTGTTACTAATGTATTCTAATATATTTTGATAACTAATGCAATGGCCATTTATTAACTCAAGTTAATCATACGAGTTTCTCACATAATAAACTAAAATATATATATTAACTCAACTTAATCATACGAGTTTCTCACATACTAAACTAAAATATATTTTAAACATATGAAATACATACGAATTACATACGAAATACATGAAAATAACCTAGTACTCACATAATAAACTAAAATAGATTTTAAACAAACGAAATACATAAGAAATACATGAAAATAACCTAGTACTCAAATAATAAACTAAAATAGATTTTAAACAAACGGGATATATTTCAAAATATTCCAAGGGGCTTCAAACTGGAATTCCAACCCGTTACTTAATGACTTGTATTCCTCCTTAGCAGCTTCCAAGATGACATCCTCAGTAGCATTTAAACGGGTGTCGTCAATTTTGGTATAAAGATCGTTGAATAATAGAACTTCGGTTTTCATTTCATACCATCTTGCTAACATGTCTAGTTCGTCACGATCGTTTCTTGTAGCCATTCGGTTTTCAGCATTGAAAATATTTGTTAGACGGCTCCAAAACATTGGATCATTCAACTTGCTTGTCTCGTACACATGAATATAAGCATGTGTAAGAACCAAGAACTCTTCATTGCTCCATGATATAGAAGTCATTTGGATTGAAACAAAGAGGGTAGAATCTAAAAAACAATATTTGAACAACTATATTGGTTAATTTAATAACGTTTGCATGTAACTTAGGGTCAATTTATAGTAGTTTCTACACAAAATCGCAGTTCAAACTTCTAATATGTCTGCAATTCATAGTCAAAATTAACTGACGAATGCAGTGTACTATACTTATAACACAACAGATCACTGTTCGAGTTGAAAATTCATCCCCGGTTGAATGACAACACAATACATTGCTGTTTGAGTTGACAACTCATTGCACCAGGAAAGTAAGGAGTTGTTATAAATAGATTTCAATATCCGTTGTAATTGTATTCTATTACTTCCCTCCTTGCAATTATGGACTCACCACATATATGGAGGAACGCAGAGGAGGTCGTTTTGGTTCAAGCTTGGATTACAACTATAGAGGTGGATTTTCCACCGGGTCCCCCACAAGTTCGTGCTGGATCATTTTGGTCTCGTGTCTGTCATTTGTTTCACCATTTAATGAACCGCACTCAATATCGAAGAAGAAGAGATGTCAAAGCGAAGTTTCTGGATATGAAAATGAAGGTGAAACAATTTCAACGTATTTATAACGAGTTGGATAACGAACATGCAAATACGGATGAAGACATTCTACGGCAGGTGGCTTTGGAACTATACCGCTTTCAATACGATGGTAGCGAGTTTACCCACTTAGATGCATGGAATGTTTTAAAGAATGTCCCTTATTTTTAATATGCATGTTGGTTAAGTTAATTGTTTTTCGTTATTTAAGTTGCTTGTTGTTGTATGTGTCTAGTCGTTACTATTTAATAAACGTCCATTTCTTTTAATGTATGTTGTTCCCTCAATAGCCAATATTTAGAAAGCAATAAAATAAAACCGGGGTACATAAATAACTAACACATAATACGACATAAAAAATAAACTGGCTACATGGATAACTAATACGTAACACAGCAGTAAAATAAAAACGGAGTACATAAAAAACTAATACATAATACTACATAAAACATAAATGTGCTACATGAATAACTACTGCATTGAGGGAGGTAACAGGACCACTGTTTCATTTGGTATTTCCCAATGCTCATATGATGGTATACCATTCACCAACTCAGATCCATATGCAACTCGATACACATAATTAGTGAACTTGTATTCAACCATTCTCTGAATGGACTCAGATGTACGGGTTCTTAGACATGCTATAGCGTGGCCACATGGTATACCGCTTTTTTGCCATTTACCACAACTACATACCCTTCGTTCAAGTTGTACGTTGCTAGTGGAAAAAGTGTCATGGACTTCAAATGTATCCCCATACAAACGTTTTGCATTACAATTGTAAGACTTGCTGAGACTTTTTTGAACCTTACTCTCAACGTAAGGGGTCAACCCACCAGACAACCTCCCTGTAAAATTTGATATTTTAATAAAAATAGCAGCACAATAAAAAAACAAAATATAACAATCTCCCTTACCAGCCAGTTCGGCCCGTTCAACATACTTTGATTTTATCGACGTGGTGGTTAACTCAATTATCATTGTTATAGGAAACTCACGTGAGGATATAATTTGCAAAATTTCAGGGACGTCAATCGATTTAACATTGTAACGTATTTTTGGGAAAAATGCTCTTGTCCATTTTGAAATCGGTATATCGTCAAGCCAGTAAATTGGACTCATAAGCAAGGTGCAGAAAGGTGGTTGCCTACATGTACTTTGCAACCTTTCGAAACACAAGTAAAAATCATCAACGCTATATGCATTGCATGACTTCCAAAACAACGATTCGACTTCCGTATTGTTATGTCCGATAGACTCACGTATCTTTCGAGCTATATCTTTAGGACAATATCCATGATAGGAATCCGAGTAGGCACTGTCAACACCAAAGTCTATGTTATCACACATGTTGCTTATGAAACCAACCTCTGTGTCCTCACCTAAACAATCTCTTAACCTCATCATGAACCATCTCCATGATTCTTCACACTGTAAGGTTCCCAAACCAAGTGCTAAGAGTAGTGGCTCATGATTTCCATCTAAAGCCACTGCGAAGTACATTGTTGTCAGAAAGCTCCCAAGAAGGGGTAAATAACCCACATATATCAGCGGTATCATGCACCTAAGGAAGGTATGAATCTACATAAAAACGAACACATATTAGTGTTATGTAAGAACTAATCGACATACATTACCATGAAATATTGTATAACTCAATAAAAGAAGTATGTTATACCACGCAACCTAAAGCCACAAAACAGAATTGAAAGCGGTTGTTATCGGTTTTCTTAATGGCTGTGAAGGTATTAGGATTTGTTCTTTGAAGGTTATGCAAGAAAATTGGTAGTTGAGAAAAGGTTCTTTGGCTGTGACTACTCATTTTCAATACCGATAATTGTGCTCTACAATGATCACACAAATGGAATTATAAATAGAAGATATTGTATCTCTACTGATCAAAATTCATAGTTTAACCCTTTAAATTCGTAGTTGAACATTTTGAATTCATAGTCAAACCAGTTCATTTCATAGTCAAATTTCACTGACCGACATGACAATACTACAGAATGTACTTGTCTGCATTCCATAGTTGAACTTTTTGAATTCATAGTCAAACCAGTTTATTTCATAGTCAAAAAGAATTGTCCGTAATATGATTTATTCTATAAATGGGTGTCACTCATTATGAAAAAATTTAACTGAGAAAGTAACTCCGATTTAAAAGAATAAGAAGGCTAATGGCATACTGCAATTGTGGAGGAGAACGTATCGTTAGGATTTCGGGTACAGCTAAAAACCCAGGAAGATTGTTCTACGCTTGCCCGTATTTGGTATCATGTTCTTACCGTCATTCAAATTTAAACCCTCGTGTTTACATGACACAAATTTATTTTCTTACTGTGGATATTAAATTTAACAGGGACCAAAATGCGGGTTTATCAGTTGGGTTGATGAAGAGAAGGACCAATCTTCTATGGTAATAGCTAAAGTAGCTAACTCTAATAAGCTCTTTCAATCAGAAAATAAGAAGTTAAAGATAGCGTTGGTTTGTAGTTGGGTGTTGTTCTTGGCAGTTCTTGTTTACAAGTTGTAAGCTTTTCAATATTGTTTTTATGGTTTTGAAGTTGTTAGGTCAATAAATTGTTGTATTTGTAACGTTAAAACAAATGTTGTGGTCGTTCTTATGTTGAATTTATTGATAAGTAATTAGTAGGTCATTAAATTGTTGTAATTGTCGTAACGTTATATTTTTTGTCATCCGTTGAGTAAACTCTAAAGATAAACTAATAATGAAATCCAACATTAATTTGTATATACATTTATATAATCCAACTACAGAGGAGCAAGACTAGACCCCCAAATAATTTTTGCCATCCGGAGACGGAACTCTAAAGCTGCGTTCTTTGGGTCAATAAGAACACGTATTGGTTGACCTGAAACCAATTGCTCCATAAACATACAAAGAAAAACACCGCAATCTCCCAAATGACTACTTTGTTGGGGAACGTTTTCTTCATAAATGAATTGCATATTCAATGGAATCCTTGGGATGTTCCTCCGCGCCCAATACTTAATCTTGTCCAAATAATTTGCCACCCGACGTTCAAATTTGGAAAAGATTCCTTCGGATTGGAATTTTTCATAAGCACCTCTACCAAGACTGTCATAAATATGCACTTCCATTTACGCTAATCGTAGTTCCCCAAATAGCCAATGATTAGGGGATGAATGAATCGGCAATAAGACCTGTATAAGGATCAGAAAATAAAATTATGTTTATTTACATCACAATACAAAAACATAACAAAAAAACGATATTATTTTCAATATAAACTATTAAGTTTACCGTATCAACATCCCACCAAGCAACCATGAAGTTGGGGTATGTAGCAATACCAACCATAAACGCCCTCCAGTCCTGTCCTTCTTCCAAAGCATGAGAAACAAAAAAATTTGGAGGCATTATTGTATGTCGGTCGCTCTCAAACCGTCTCTCCATCAAAAGTCGGTACCAAATGGTTATATGTTGCACACATGATACTTTTGTTATTGACTAAAAAACAATTAACTTTTAAAAGAATTAATTAACAATTTATTTACCGCTGACTCCAACCATCCGTCGTGTGTATGCCCAAACAATGAGCTCCAAAAATCTCTATCTAACACGAAATTAAACAAACGATGCTGCACATCGTATGAATGCAATACATAATTTTGGATGACATCCTCACCGCCTGCTACGTAAGGTTGCAGGCGCAACCTGGAGAAGTCATGAGCAACACCAAAAACTGGAGGAGGAACGGGGCTTGTTGATTTCATACCAACCTTCTTTTTTGTTCTTCTTTTTTGTTTCGGTGTCGTGTGCAACTAAAAACAATATTCAAATGTTTAAATGTATATCTTTCAGATAATTCACATAAACATAAAATCAACAGTTTATAAATAAAACGAATACCTCGGTGTAAGGAGTGCATAAAAATTGTGATGGTTTTCGACTCCTAGGTTTATCGGGTGTAACTTCTTTGTCATCATCATCATCATGAAAATAATCTACATTTCCCATTATTATAAGTTCGTCTTCATCCGGCACATCATCATCAAATTTGTTCCATGCATTGTCATTCCTCTCCTCCCACTCCTACATTAAAGATAATACTTTGTACTTAATAACGAAATACACATAATTTAATAAGCAATAATATCTAAATAAACAAAATATTAATATTAATGTAACTATATAATAACCTCTTTAACTTCACTATAATCGTTTACATCACACACATCATCATCAAATTTGTTCCCCGCATACTGAGTACTCTCCTCCAACACCTACATTAAAAATATAACTTTTTACTTAATAACAAAATACACTTTATTAAAAAGTAATTATTAAAATCGTAAAGGTAACATCTATAACAACCTTGTCGTCTTGAGTATCACCAAAAACATTTTGAGTTGTATTGTTTTTATTCATCACTTCATCTTGCACAACCTATATTTTCAAATATAAAATATGAACACAGGTATTCATATATGTTAATAAAATTTAATAAATAATGTAGCGTATAACTAACCTGTTCATCATAATTTCTTTGTGACACTGTCGGTTCCTCAAAAATAATGTTGTTCCAAAATTGTTCATTATTCACTTCTTCAAAAAAAAACCTCTGTAGGTTTTTGTTGATTCATAAACACATGCTGCTCCAGTGCATGTACCCGTTTCAACAACTCGTCTAGCTTGTGTTTCCCACTGCCCCGACCTCTACCATGAGAGCGACCACTGGACGACATACTAGACGAATATTCGTCTTGTCTCCTAAAATGGTCCCGTACTGGGGATGGAACTGCTTTCCCTTCACTATATACATACTCTTGAAATGACATATAATAAAAAGATGTCATCTCACCATCACCCGGTAACATGTTTTGTCTTGGTGGTAGCCCCTCCTAAAAAATTAAACATATTAAAAATGCATATAAAACTATAATAATCAACTTTATTAATAATAAACGAAATATTTTTAAACCTGCATCTTTGACCAAATCTTGTTCACGTCAACCCATTTCAATTTTTTTGTTCCGCTCCATCTTTTCATCCGAGACAAGTCTTTATTTTTTCTCAATGCAAATCCACATGCACGAACAGCCGGAATCATCTCATATATCCATATCTACAATTTTGTACAATAACAGTAATAAAAGTTAAAATTAAAATAAAAAATATAACAATAAAACAATTTAAATATAAGAAAATTTTTATACCCTAATTGGAGCCGTAAATCCTGAGACGGAATACTTTAAAGTTTGACCACGCTGAGGAAGTGATAAATAATGATGTATCTTATTCCACGTATCCTCAAGGTCAACAAAAGTAAAATCCCATAGATAACTACCCCAAGAGAAGCTAACAAAACAAAAAAAAAAACAAAATTGATTATTATATAAATTATAACTTTAATAAAATAGAACTTTTAACATAAAGAAAATATACCTATTCCAGAGATCCAAATTCTCAGCCAAAAAAAACCAATCTTGTGGCACCCGATCGTTAACTTCTTTGCCCAAAAAACCTTCACACAAAATGTATATCAAACATACTCTAACTGCATCAAGGTCGTCAAGTGCTAGGAATGTTTGATTTAAAATTAAACTTTTCAGGTCGCCGATTTTCACCGAACTATTAGTATGGTCCGGAAATAGCCGTTCACGCAGTAAACATCTTTTTTTACTGCTTATTAATTTTTCCGACCCTTTTCTCCCAATGTTTTTTGGATACTTCCCAAAATTGAAGCCGGTAATCAAACAAAACTCTTCCGGCCCATAAACCATTTTGGTATTGCCTACTCGAAAATATAAACGTTTTATTCCATCTGGAGATAAAGCAGGGTCCGGCCGGATCTGATGAAGGAACATTTTATGAAACAATAAAGCGTCCCCTTGTAAACGAGGGACATCAATAAAATAGCCAAAGACGGTATTTCTGAAAATAGCACGTCGGGCATCATCTAAAACTTCAAAGACTTCCCATATGTTACCGCCAGAGCCTTTTAGGTTCGCAAAGGCTTTCGTATTCATTAAACTAAAATCATGCTGCAAAAAAAAACACAAAAACAAATTAGATAACTAAAAAATATTTTTTTTTAAATATATGATTACGAACTGCAAATACTTTCTTAATTACTAATATATATATTTCCCCGATAAAAAACAATAACATACACATATATAAACAATTTTTCAAGTTATACAACAAATATATTTACGATAGAAAACAATATCATACATAATTATATAAATATTTTCAACTTAAACATATTTTCAACTTAAACAAATTTTCAACTTAAACGACAAATATATAAACAATTTTTATCTTTCTAATTAAAACTAACATTATATAACCATATAAACAAAAAAATTTAAAAATAAAACGACAACCAAACTAACAATTTTGCAAGTATACGACTACTTTATACAAATTTTTCAACTTATACGACAAATAAAAACAATTTCTAACAATATATATACGACAAATTTTCAACTTATACAAATGTTATACGACAAATATATATACAAACAACTATTTTGCAGTTTATATAAACAATTATAGGATAAAAATTTACAAGATTTCAGGTTATACAACAACTAAAAAAACTACAAAAATAACAAATTGTAAACATTATCTACGCAGTCTCTACTTGTCTCTACTTGCATTTAAACTTCAAGTATACTAAAAATATACTAAAACTATCAAACACAACAAAATTACCCTTTTTTAACACTAAATAATACAACAATTGATAAAAAAAAAAATAACTTTAAACATTAAAAGAGTTAAAATCTAACCATATTTGCAGGATTGTTGACATAATCCTCCATTTTCTTCAAAAACTAGCCAAAATTCCGAGAGAAGCCCAAAGTTAGAGAGAGTTTTTGTGTAGAGAATGGTGAAAATGAAAAAAAAAAAAAAAAAAAAACGTTTTTATACCTAAAAATCACCCATTTCGCAGATGAGAAGGTCCCATCTGCGAAATGGGTGGCTAAATATGTAATCCCGATTTTTTTTTTGGATATTTTTGTAATGCAATTAGTGTAATTGGCTATTTTTGTCATTTTTTTTTTTTTTTAGATCTAAACTTAAAATCGAAATGAAGAGAGCCAAACAATGGCTAGTAGCTTAGGACTCTTGCTTGGTTGTTATTGTTGAAACATCACCCTCGTCTTTTATAATTGCACTGTTCCAGTCCCCACAAATTAACTCATGGTCCAACAAAGGACACATCGTCTCGTCCTTACAATCGCAACATTGACGCCTAGGGAGCTTTCTCTGGTCACCCTCATCTCATTTATACGAGTCCGTTAACATTTAGCATTTCTGTATTGTAGTCTTCTTTTTTTTTTTTTGGTAGTAGTAGAAGTAGTAGGGTAAAACTATAATTCTTGTTTGTTGCTAAGATGTTAAATTGAACCAATCGGATGGTTTTAGGTAATAGATTAAAACAATATCGAATCAAAAGTTAATATATGTCATATCATGGTATATGAGTTGATATTACACCCTTCATATTTTATGAATAATCAAATCAGTGTTGTACTTAATATCAAAAAGAGTGGGGCAAGGTACCTAAAACAATAGTAAAAAGTTTGGCTAAGGTTCACTCGAATGTTATATTATGATTCATATTTTGGTCTTTAGACATGTTATAAGATATTATTTAAGTTTTAATTACATAAATCTATACGCTACATATGATTTCAATTATGTACACATCCTTGCCAAGATACATTATAAGACTGAGGGTGTGGCCCTGTGGATACCACCACGGTTGTGGTGTGTAAACGTAATTAATAAGTTAAAATTAAACTTAGAGATACATCATGTTGTTGTGTAGATAAAATCCTAGTATTTAGGATCTATTGCTATTTGTATTTGTAATATATATATATATATATATATATATATATATATATATATAGAGAGAGAGAGAGAGAGAGAGAGAGAGAGAGAGAGAGTCAAGATCAAATAAAAAGGAAAATTTTTGTAGGAAGATAAGAAGTTTTTTTTCTACATATTTTTTTAGCTAACATACAAAATGAATCATTAGATGATTCAAAGTTAAGATAATTCACAAGAAAAAATTCTAAAAAAAAACATCTTCATTATTCATTTTTAAGTAAGTTAAGAAAAAAATCACTTATTTTAGTGAATAACAACGAAATCATTGTATAAATGAATCACCAATGTGTTTTTTGAAGATTTTTTTTGGTGAATCATGTTATTTTTGATTCATCTATTGATTCATTTCTTTTGTTCGTCAGAAAAGTACGTAGAAAAAAAACTTCTTACCTTACTACCAAAAAAAAATTCTTACCGGATCTATATATATATATATATATATATATATATATATATATATATATATAGAGAGAGAGAGAGAGAGAGAGAGAGGAGGGTTCATCTAAGATTAAAAAAAGTAGAGATCTTGAGATTCAACCTCAGCCACATATTTTTCATTTGCCGCTCTAATGCTCGAGCGTACCGACAGCAACAACATATGCCTAATCATAAATGATTATATGGCAGAGAGGTATAATTATATAAGATTATACATATTTATACGTATATGTCTAATCATAAATGATTATACATATATGTCTGTTCACAGATTGAGTAATCATAAATGATTATGACAGTTGGTGACCGAAGAGATGGTGGTGACAGAGGTGGCAGTGGTATAAGTAATGGAGGTAACTATGGTGGGGTTGACTGGAGTCAGAGGTGGTGGTAGTGGTGGTGGCGGTGGCAGTTATGGTGGTGGGGATGGTGGCGGAGGAGAAAGGAACGGATGGCATTGTATAATCATTTATGATTGTATCAGGCCTGCCGTGTCGGTACGCCGGAGGGTTAGAGCGGCAGATGTGAAATACATGGCTGAGGTTGAATCTCAAGATCTCTATTATATATATATATATATATATATATATATATATATATATGTATATATATATATATATATATATATATATATATATATATATATATATATATATATATATATATAGGAAAAGTGAATATACCCTAAAGGGTATATAACATTAGGTACCCCAAACACTAAACTACGTCGTTTAACAACAAATAACTTCACAAGCTTTTCTACTTTTCCTCTCTGATTGTCATGCGTAGTCCCCCATCCCGCTATCAATATTAGATTTTGTCATTCTCCTTTTTTACCTCCCCAAAGTTCATAATTTGTGATAATACTGATCCAAAACAAATTGATTTCATGCACTTCTTTGGTTGGAGTTTTATTTTATGAGATTTAATGCACATACCGACCATAACCTAGCGACATTCGACAAATCCGGTAGGACCGAAGGAGAGAACGACTTCCATTTCTCAGCGAGAAATCAAACGACTTCCATTTGTCAAGACACCCAATGGTTAGTTATCCTTGCTCTATTTCTTATTTAAGTTAATCAATTTCTTCTCCTATTTTTTTAATTAATCTGAAGCGCGAATGCAGAAAACTAGAACTTAGTTTATTGCTTGATTTATTCACTTGGAGTCAAAAATGATTTATTATTCTGACTGAGTTTGTGAATTCAATTTTTTATGTTAAGTTGTGATTTGTGAATCTCACATGGTTTTGATTTCGTTGTTGTGGATGAGCATTACTACAGGCAATGTGGACTAAACATTGTTGCAGGCAGCTCTTTTTTCCTTCGCAACTATATTAATATTATTCCACCAGGTGTTCCACAAAATGTCATCTCATATCATAACACTATTTTTTTATATGAGTCAAATTGTATTTTTCACTCTATATTTGAAAGTTAATTTATACCCTTGTCTTCTATGGATGTGATGTTGTTCATGGCAATAACAAAGTTTATGGCAAAACTATTTTCCCTCACAATGTCGGACTTAGAGCCACTAGGTTGGTGTTAAACAATCTCCTTTACCTCTCAATATCCAATATACATCCATGATCTTCGTTCACAACCATTTGAATGTCAATTTCTCTAATCCTACCAATCTCTCAAAGTAATTTAGCCTCTTAATCTTTCTGATGATTTGTTGAATTGATGTTGATGGTAGGTATGTAGAGATCCTAGCTGGGGAAGATACTATGAAAGCTATGGTGAAGACACCCAAAGGCTGAGGCGTTAGTTTCAATTACATCTCCCAATATATCAAACTCATTTTTAATGGGTTTGACCAACCAACTTTGGAAAAAAATAGTTTGAATACTTGAATGATATTGCCTTACTTTTTCATTGAATATATGAATAAGATTATACAATATATAGGCTGATTTGTAGATATATATATATATATATTTTTCATTTTCTAACCATGGAAATACAATATATACAGTGATCTTATGCTGATTTCCAGACTAAATATTGGTTTTTATTCTAACAGTCGTCTATTGTAACATGGAAATACAACATTCATTGTATACCATCATAATCCTACATTTAAACCACATATATATATATATATATATATATATATATATATATTCTTACAGTAGTTTCTTATTCTTAATCTATGTATTTTGATTTACTTTAATGCAATGAAAGAAAATATGTACATGGTATTGTGATTTCAGATTGGGAAGCACCTGAATAGTTTCACAGTCCTTATGGATCAAACTACATTAGTGTTGTCTTATCTACACATAAGTCTATACATAAGTCTCATGGGTTTTTACATTATTAGACGATTTTGCCCCTGTCTCAAAGATGGTAGGGTCAAAAAATGAAATTAGGCGGCAATTTTGGGTTAAAATGAAAAAAAAGCATTCAGCAACATCAATGCAACAAACAATTAATGTTTAGCATTTAATCAAGTTTGACCATTCAAACAGAATCTGAAAGCAAAATTAACTTTATCATAACAAAACCATCAAAAAATTTGAACATTCCAAAATATTAAAAATACTCATATCATAAAACTAGTCTTAGCATACTTAGTTTTAAACAAGACTAAAATTAAAGTTCAACACATAAGAACACTCTTGTCTCATTCCCTATTTGATTCACACTACAATCAACTTGTTGAGTTTGATTCCCCACCATTAATCCATCATTCAATCTCCATTTCCTTGATAAGAACCATTACTAAACATCATCTGTCCTTTACCAAAAGTACCCATCTCGCTTCCATTCTGTAGTACTAGACTCATGAATGATCTCTCTGACTTGTCAAGAGGTATGCCAGGTAGTGCAGAGCCTACATGATGATGTGGTGGTCCAAGGAATGCATCATGCTGACTAGGACTAAACGGGCCCACTAGAGATGCCTGCCAAGAATTACTTAGTTGGTCAGAATAAGTAGTTGGACTACCCCAAAGAAATTCAGGGCCAGATAGCGTACCAATACTAGAAGAAGGTTTAATTTTAGAATAAAAAAAAAGATGATGTGTTATGATCAGGGAAAGATCTTGATTATTGATCTTTACCAATTGGTGAAATTTTCATGGGGTTTGATATATATGGTGGAAGTATGGATGCAAGACCATGTAAATGGGTGGTGTTAATAAGGCTAATGGTTCCAAAAACTGATGACCAACTACCTGCTAGGTGGCTTGGCAAATGAAAAAAAAATAAAAAACGAATAATAATAATAAGGTCTTAATGATAAAAGTATAAATTTTTTAAAATACTAATCAGGTGGAGAGTTGCTGACAGATGAACCAACATGATGCCATAAAGCTTGTGCTTCATCTTGTTCTAGTTCATAACTCAGTTGTTGCATCATGCTACATAAATGTAAAATGTCGACTTTAGTCCCTCTTAAATTCCTTTTTAACTATTGAAGTCCCTCCACTTTACACAATTGATATATACATACCTTCTATGAGCACCACCAAGCCTACTCAATTCAAATTTTATCCTTTTGCTAGCAATTTTACTCCCTTTTAGAACTTTCAGTTCAACCTCAGCAACTCTAACATTGTAAAATTCAATAAATCTATAGTGTCTCTTATTTGGTGTTTTCCTGATCTATTTTTTTTCATGCAAAAAAGTTAAAAAAATTATTACTTTGTATAGTGATAAACAAATCCAATCGAGTAATATTGTTTGTGAGTTGTGACACCATTGATTATGGGATTCCCTGATATTGGGTTTCTCTCAGGCATTTCATCGAGCACCTTATGTGCAACTTATCTTCTTCCCCTATTAGCCCATTAAAATGAGTAAAGTACCATACCTGAGCAACATACACAATCAAAACTATTTGGCCATTTGAATATCAATGTAAGTTTGAGAATGTTTGTAACCAAAATGATATGCAATCAACTAACTTTAGCGAATTTAGAGTTGTTCTTGTTGTGATTTTGGATCGATTTCAGCTACTGGAGTAAAGGGACAACAATTGTTTTTCAATTTAGAGAAAACGCCATTTAAAAAGTGTAGAGGGGCTGTAAAACAACAACAATCGGGTCATCAACATGTTAGTGGAGACCGTCGACACATTGATTCCAATTCACGTTTGATATGGCCAATTGGTCGTATAATAAATTGATATCAATTGATAAGTCAAATCGTTTAGAAAGAAGTACAATCGACAAGGCCAATGACTAAATCATTGGAGATTCGAGATTGAAAGAATCAGTTCGATGGAGTGCTTCAATTTGGTCGAATAGGAAGGCACCTCTGTACTTGTCGATTGACTTTATTTCCACTGCATTATTAATTACTATAGGAGATTCAAACGACACAGTTTTAACTACACGGATACCTATTGTTATATATCCTTAAGGGTATATTTATTTTTCCCATATATATATATATATATATATATATATATATATATATATATATATATATATATATATATATTGTGGTTAATTGAGAGCAATTCTTAATTTGAGAATATTTGAAAACAAATCAAGATTACTAGTTTTAAGTTTTATAAATTTAAATATTTATTTGAAAAAAGTTACTTCCTTCATCCCAAAATTATAGTCCATATTTACTTTTTCATTTGTCCCAAAATAATAACTTATTTCTAAAAATAAATAACACTTTTACCAAAATACTCATTCATTATTATTTAACCAACTAAATATTAAATTAGACATTAAATGCAAAGTAATGACAAAACTGTCATTTTATTATATAAAATTAGTAGTAATTAATGTCTTTTTTAATCTGAGTGTTTTTGTCTGTGGACAATAATATTGAAACGAAAGGAGTATTTTATATTTATTAAAAAATGATTATATTTTTATCTTTTTGTAAGACATCATTATTTCACACACTAGTACACACACTCTCTCAGTCCTTTTTTCCTCTTTTATCTTAAAATAGATTTAGATGACCACCGACCACCGCCGGAACCACCATAACGCCGCCACAATCACCGTAAAACTGTCGGAACCACCGTAACACCAATGCCTCTTCACGCTATCCAAATCTGCTTGTTGTGAAGGACTTCGCTACCAGATCGTCGTTCACAGCCACCAGCGACAACGACCATCGATCGACTGCAGCTTCTTCAGTTCTCTTATATCCTGTTTCGTGGCTGCTCTTGGCTTCCTAGAACATCGTCCAGCACTCAAATCCTGACCTATATGGTGCGATTAGAGTTCAAAAAATCTTTTTGTTGCGATTTAAGGTTTGAAAATCTCTTCAAGTGTGATTAGAATTTTCAATCACATATTATCATAAATCGATTTCTAATTTTGTTTAAATTAGCAGATTTATTGTTTTATTTTCGAATTCTTGCATTTTTTATTCAGTAAATTTTTGTATTGTCAATTTGGATTCGATTCTTCAAAAGTTCTGTGAGGTTTTGAATCGATTTATGTTGCTTCCCAAGTGGTCAAATGATTTCAAAACAAGGTGTTGATCAACTAAGTTTATGAAAGAGAAGTTGTTTTCATGATGATGGATTTTCGTTTTGAGTAAATGACGGGCAAGGAATCGAAGATAAAATTTAATGATGATTGTAAGTTTCTTTATTCACTGGTGACTGAGTTTCTTTATTCACTGCTTCGATTTAAGAGATGAATCGAAAAAGATAATTTTTGATGATTTTAGGTTTCGATGGACGTGCTTTCAATTCATTTGGTATTGATAAAATTGGTTTATATGGGATATAACTTTTCAAGGAAGATAAAAGTTTTTTGGTCCGGTCAAAGACACACTTCATAGTCTAATGGATAAAGTGACTTCTAGTTTTATGTTTTAAAAATTAAAAATTATATATTTCCATGTCATATTTAAAACTAAAGAGAAATTTAATTACAGTGGGACTTATTGAAAATAAAGTGAAGAATATTAAAATTAATCAAAATTTATAAGAAATTTAAATGTGTCGATTTTGAATTTTACAAATAAATTGAAAATGGGTTTTGTTGAATTTTGAATTGTTTTCGAACAAGATTGTGGTCAAAATTATAGTTGCCTTTCAATGATCCCTTATCACAATTAAATTTCTAATAATTTTGAATATAAGATCAAATTTCATTTATCTACATGTGTATGTAATGTAATTATCACAATTAAATTTCTAAAATCTTTGAATATGACATTAAATATTCATATGTGAATATTAATGATATTTTAAATATATGATAAATTATTTTATTCACATGGGACGAAAAGTAATTTAAAAATGTGATAAATGGTATACCATTTATTTACATTTGAAAAACGATTATTGATAAACAATTTATTCACATTTAAATAACAAATGAATCATGTCTACATAAATTATAAATTACATGTAAATTACATGTGATTACATACATATAACCATATATGATTAAATACACTAGAGCAACTATCGAATAAATAACGGAAAAACGAATTTTCTCCACATAAATACTTTATGATTAAATATTTATAATCATATATGATTAGATACACGAGAAAAAAATTATTAAATCGAGGACTCGAAAAAAATAACTTTCGTTTAAATCATATTTGATTAAATACATATGATCACATGTAATGAAAAACATGAGACCAATTATTGAATTGAAAACGCAAAAATAAATAATGTCCACATAAATCATATGTGATTAAGTACATATATTCACATGTGATTAAAAATAAAAGAACAATTATTGAATCGAAAACATGAAAATAAATATTGCTCACATAAATTGTATGTGATTAAATACATATAATCACTTGTGATTCGATACATATAATAACATGTGATTTAATAGTTGTTGTATTTAATCACATATGATTACATGATAACCAATATTTTTATGTCATATGTGATTAGACACATATTATCACATGTGATTATGTGTATCTAATCATATATGATTTATATGAAAAAGATTCGTTTTTGGTCAACATATATATATTTTTTAATAATCTTATGACTATTTGTATGTAACGTCCCAAAAATAAGACTAAAAATTTTCATTTTTCGATTAATAAAAACAATATCCATAAACAACATCATAAATCCCAAATGGAACAAATATATCAAAACATCATATAACATCAGAGTTGTCATGAAAATGCAGAACAATATCGTTTGTGCACTGCAATCACCATGAGCTCTTCCCTTTAGCATAAGAAGTACTTGAAACATAAACTGAAAACCATAAGCATGAAGCTTAGTGAGTTTCTCCCAAATACGACATACCACACATAACATATATATATAATGGGCCCTGCCCGATGAGTGTAACGTGCCCCGCCCTAACTCGCATAACGAGCCTCGCCCACCGAGTATAACGAATCTCGTTCTAACTCGCATAACGGGCGCCACCCACTGAGTATAACGGGACTCACCCTAACTCGCACAACGGGGTCCACCCAGCATACAAACATACAAGTATAACAAATAATTTCATATAGATTATCCATTGGTCCCCGCCCACAAAGCATGCAAATATATACATATGCAAGAGTCATGCATACATCTAGCACCCTAACATAACAAACCATGGGTCGGTATTGGTGCCTTCAACCCACTACACATGGTGAGAAAGACCCACCTCAGGCTGCTAAATCTCACACGAAAATATCTAGCTGCTGGTCTGAAATTTCCCGCGCTATCATCATAAAGTAACATCCAATTAATGATTAGATCCCAATTCATACCAAGAGTCCAAACTAGGGTAAAAGACCATTTTACCCGTTAACTAACTTGGCCCAAAGCCAAAGCCTAGACCAATTACTCAAAAAGGCTCAATTCCGAAAATAGCCACCTAAGGCCCAATTGTGGCCCAATTTCCAAATTGGGCCCAAACCCCTTTGTAGGAATTCATCCAAGAGGGTCCAATAAAATATCATCAGCCCAAAAATAGAATTCTGATGGCCCAAAAAATCCATAGACTCCTAAGGTCTAACATGGGCCCAATAACGAAAAACCCAAAATTCTAAAGCCCATTGCTGATTACGCGGGGCGTACTCAGCTCGTACGCTTAGTGTACACGCTCTAGGGCTCATACGCATAACATACCAGCTTGTATGCCCAACATACTCCCTAGTTTGCTACCCCATATCATTAAGCACTTAATTCGTCCATCCTTTACTCCATACTTTCAAATCTTCTCTCAAAATATGATTTATCATGTAAAGTTCGCAACTGTATGTGCATGCATGGCTTAATGGGGATCTAGAGCTCAAAAGATCTTACCAACTGGTCTTAACACATGCATGAGTCCATATACACCATAAAGTTTGCATTTTTATGCTGAAGGGACCCCCAAAATGTCTAGATCTAAAAGGTTAAGCTTCTGAAATGGCCTTAGCTCACAAGGACCAACCAAAGAGACCAAAATAGCCATAAACAAGCCCAAAAGAAGATATGTACAAGGAGTGTACAAATCATGGACTTTATACCTCAAATGTTGTGAAATGGAGAAGCTAACTCTGGATCCCTAAGCTCTTCTCCAAAGGATGAGTCTTTAGTCTTCCTCTACCTCTTCAAGATGCACACAACACACCAAAGATCTTCACAAAAGCTCAAAAGCACCCAAAAAAGGCTAAGGGATGAAATTAAGGTTTGAGGATATGGAGGTTGGTCTAAAATGTCGAAAAGGTGTGTTAAAGAAGCTTAAAAAGGGCACAAAACCTAAAAATTAGGGTTTGTCCCAAGCCAACATACACCCAACATACATGGTCGATGCCCGCAATCCTGATCTAGCTAGTACTAGCCAGAGGACCAAAATGCAAGAATTTTTTATTAGCAAGGGTTAAAGGGAAAACTTGCAAGGTCCGAACGTTACATTGTATCTAATTATATATGATTTATATGGACATGATTTATTTTTATTTTCTTTATTTGATAGTTTTTCTCATGTGTTTAATCACATTTGATTCTATGTATATAAACACATATGATTTATATGGCAAAAATCGAATCTTGTCCATATAAATCATATGTGATTTGATACATTTAATAACATATGATTATATACATGAGAACAATTATTGAATCATGAAAGCAAAAACAAAATTTTTTTTCTACATAAATCAAATGTGATTAAATGCATATAATCACAAGTAATTAAATATATTAGACCAAATATTGAGTAAAAAACGCGAAAATGAATATTATCTATATCAATCATATGTGATTAAATACATATAATCACATGTGATTTTATGTATCTAATCATATATGATTTATGAGGACAATATTTATTTTTTCTTTCTCGATTCAATAAATGTTTTTCATTATTTAATCACAAATGATTAGATTAGATTAGATGTATCTAATCACATATGATTTATATGAACAATATTCGTTTTGCATTTTCAATTCAATATTTATTCTCGTGTATTTAATCACATGTGATTATATGTATCAAATCACATATGATTTACGTGTGCAAAATTTGTTTTTGTGTTCTTGACTAAAAAGTTGTCCTTTGTCCATATTAATCAAATGAGATTAAATACTAGATAATCACACGTGACTAATTAAATGAGAAAATTATTGAATAGAAAAATCAAAAATGAATCTTGTCAATATAAATGATATGTGATTAGATACATATAATCACATGTGATTATATGTATTTAATCATAGATGATTTATTTGATTAAATACATATAATCACATATGATTTATGTTATTATATGTATTTAAATACACGAGAATATCTATTGAATCACATATGATATGTGTGGACAAGATTCATTATCGCGTTCTTGATTTAGTAATTGTTCTGTGTCAAATTTAATCATATGTGATTAAATACATCCAATTACATGTGATTATATGTATCTTATCACATATGATATATATGGAAAAAAAGAATCGTGTCTATATAAATCATATGTGATTATAAAGAAGAGAACAACCATTGAATAAAAAATGAAAAAAAAAATCTTTTTTCATATTAATTATACGTTATTAAATACATATAATCATATATGATTAAATACATGAGAAAAATTAATGAATGGAAAACCTGAAAACAAATATTGTTTATGTAAACCATATCTGATTAGATACGTATAATCACACACGATTTATGTCATTATATGCATTTAATCACATATGGTGTTGGTGGTTCTATGTACTAGATAGAGATCGTATAGTGAAGATGAGTGGTGGTGCATGGTGGTTGTGGTGTTGGTGGAGGTGGGAGAGGGTGGTAGGTAATAATGAAGACTGATGGTGGTGGGTGGTGAGTGATGGGGGTTATAGGTAATAGTTGGTTTGTGGTGGGTGTAAGTGGCGGTAGGTGATGGTTAAGGTAGTGATAGGTGTTGGTGAAAGGTGGTGTGTGGGATGGGAGTGGTGGATGGGTTGATGGTGGTGGTGTTGATGGGTGGGTGATGGCGGGTGGTGGTGGCGTGTGGTGATGTTTGGTCTTGGTGGTGGTGGTTGATGGTGGGCAGTGATGGTGTGGATGTCTGGTGGTTGGTGGTGGCGGGTGGTGGAGACGGGTGTGGTTGGTAGGTGGGTGGGTGGTGGTAGTGGTAATGATGGTGGGTGATGGTGGTAGGTAATGGTGGTGACGGGTAGTAGAGACGGGTGGTGGTGGTGGGTGGTGGTGTTGGTGGGTGATGGATGGTTGTGGTGGTGGTGGCGAGTGGCGGTGATAGGTGGTAATGATGGATGGTGACGAGTAGGTTTTGGTGGTTGGTGGTGGGGGTGGTAGAGACGTGTGATGGTGGTTTTGGTGGGTGATGGGTGCGTTGGTGGTGGAGGATGGTGGTGATGGGTGGTGGTGGTCAGTGGTGATTGTGGTAGTTGGTGGTGGTGTTGGTGGGCGGTAGAGGCAGGTGGTGATGATGAGTGGTGGTGGTGGTCGGTGGGTGGGGGTAGTGGTGATGGGTGGTAAAGGTGGGTGGTGGTGGAAGGTGGTTGTGATTGGTGGTGGCCAGTGGTTGGTGGTGGTCATAATTGTGGGTGGTGGGTGGGTGGTAGTGATGGGTGGTGGTTGTGGTGGGTCGTGGGGGTGGTGGTTGTGGTGATTGCAGGTGTCGGTGTTGGTGATGGTAGTGGGTGGTGGTTTTGGTGGATAGTGGGTGGGGGTGATAGTGGTGGGTGGTGGTGGTAGATGGTGATTGTTGATGGTGGTGGTGGGTGGTAGGGGTGGTGGTGAGTGGTTGTAATGGGTGGTGGAGGCAGGTGGTGGTGGCGGGTGGTGGTCATGGTGATGAGAATTATGCAAAACATATAAATCCTATGTGTACATGCAACCCTAATAATTGATCTATGCTTTCTCTAATTGAACATACAACTTGAACAACAAAATAGCAACCCTAGAACACTAGTATATTATCGAAAAATACAAATAGGGTTAGAAGAATCATACATTGATTGTTATATAGTAATAACAATGCAAATCCTTGTGTTGTTGAAACCTTGAGAGCAAGCGTCACAAATTTCATGCCTCTAATGGTTCACACCCAACACTAGCAAAGAAAGATGATTGAAAAGGAGGAGAGAGGCTAGAAAATTTGGCTATCCCTTCAAAAGAAAGAGTGGCCGAAATTCACAGGGTTGAGGTTGTATATATATTGCAATTAGGAAACCCTAGATAAGCTCTAATCAAAGATCATCTTAAACCGGGTATTATCCACTTTCCTGTTTATCCATCATGGATTATTCTTGAATCCCTTAGGCATGAAGAAACCATCCATGCCTAATGGTGGGTTCTAGATTTCCTACTGCTCAACAATTGCACTTCAGTCCCTGCACTTTTAATTAATTCATTTAATCCCAAAATTTATTCAAATTGATTTCTGGTTATTTATTAATTAAATATTACTATCTCTAATTAACATATTATTCTCATAATATATTAACAGATCATTTATTTCAATTTATTAATCAAATAATAAATCAACCTCTTTCTCCAAAATCATCTATCTAGTTGCTAGTTTTGTGGGTAACCCAAAAGGACTATGCTACTATCAATTCAAGTATATTCCAATTATAGTTATGGGGTTAGACATCTAATCCAACAGTCTCTCACTTGGATAAGTCTAATAATTATAGTTTTCAGTATAACTTCAAAAAACTGATTAGCAAGTTGTAGCTCTCAAAAGCCTCTGTCGAACTCTGACCCAGTCAGATATATGTTCTAAGATAAGTGATCATATAATCCTATGTTCTGCAAGATATCATATGGACATGAGACATGGAACAAAATCAATCTTGTTGTCCAATACTTTGTTTGCCGATTTCTGATTTGTAATGACAAAGAACTACTAATCGAACACATCAATTTAGTCTTGGTCGGGCCCGACACTATAAGTCAATCACCAAATCATCGAGGGGCCCAAACATATCGTTTTTCCCCTAAGGGTAAAAATGAACAGATAAAATTTGACTTATATGCTTGTGCTATTTACTCACCAAATCATGCACGACAATACGTTTTATAACATCAAGTTACTGATGCGTTTACATATTATCAGTGCATAATTGATTTGTAAACCACGACTCATATATCTCCGTTTAAAGACTATAAGATATTATCTTCTCAGAATTACTCGTGATAAATTCCATGAAGTAATTCTATGAGCATGGGTTAATCCAATACTTTAAATCCCTATTTTCAAGTACTCATGAACGATGCAGCAAATCATTGCTATGTCTAAAACCTTAGACAATCTATAATCCAATTCATGACAACCTTAATTCACTACTTACTTCGAAAAGTATGAACGACTATGGAGTTTGAATAATCCAATTATTATGCAAGTAAAACATGAAAAATGAAACACAAAATAAGCAATAGACAAAAGGTTTGTTGAATCAAGAAAGTGACCCTCTTAAACTTATCAGACCGAAGTCTACTTCCCTACTGCAACGGATCTTTTGCTACCGCAACATCAACTGCAGAAGTCAAACGCTCTCATCTTCAACAAAGACTAGTTAATTTGTTTTTTGACTTATTTGTTTTCATTGTATTACCCAGTGAGCATTCATAGTCACTATGAGTAAGAAGTGTAGTCTTTGTTTATTCTCTATGTAATTTCTCAAGTCTCTATAAATAGAGTACTCAACTTCATGAATGAATACATCTTTCCATTCTCTTTATATCAGATTTTCTCTCTGAATTCTTATCTTCTCATTCTATTAGATCTTACTGAACTTACTCTCAAATATATTAAGACCAAACTCTCATATCTCCTTCGGAGCAAGTCCTTGTGACTTCATTCACTTTAAGATGATCACATAAACTAACTTGGTTTGAATGCAAACCTTGTTAAGAATCAACTTAGTGTTTAATTGATATATAACTTATTGTCATTTACATTTCCTTTACTTTTCGCACTTACATTTCCGCAACTAACAACTCTAACTTCTTATTATTGTTGAGCTTTATGATCCTTTGAGATTAACTTATTTCCGCAATATATAACTTGCTCTAACGTTTTTTCAAGTGTGTCTCAAAAGTTTTTCTCTCAACAGTTGGTATCAGAGCCAAAGTGGTTTCTTTTTAAACAAAACTCTAATTTTGAAAAGCCTTCTATACCACTAAAGCTCATTTTCTCAAAAAATTCAAAACCAAAAAAACAAAGGAAATATGGCACAAGCATTATCATTAAATGTTTCCAACAGTGTTGGTGGTTCTAATCGAGCCCCAATACTTGTCGCAAAGGAGGATCATCACTGGTCCAAAGGATGGAGAGGTATCTGAAAAGACTTGGACGAGATGTGTGAAGATCCATGGAAGAAGGACCTCATGTTCCCATTCCTACTCCAATTCAAGCCGATGGTGCCCAAGCCAGACTAGGAGGAGGTCAAGCTGCAATGAACTGTCCCACAAAAGATGATCTTGATAAGATGGAAAGTGATGCAGTTCAACCTGATTGTCAGAAAGTTGTCAAATATTGGCAACGTCCGAAGTAATCACGAAGCAAACCTTTTGTTTCTCAATGGTTTGGGTAAATACTAGACTACGACAACAATGATAGTCCCAAGAGATAGGAAGATTCACACTTTATCTCTTTTCAAGTTATATGGTGAACTTTAAGCACAAGAATTAACCGTGCTAAAAGACTGTGCAGACTTCGGAGGACCACTCACTCTCATAGCTCAAACCTTTCAAAACAAAAACATCCAACCTTACTCTCCCTCATATGACAATACACCCTAGTCATACGAAGCTGATTCAGAATATGATGATGATGAAGAATTCCAAAATGTAATTACTCTTGTTAGCCAAGAATTCAACAAACTACCTCCAACCTCTTTCCGTAAAAATCACCAGTTTACCAAACCACCTTTCAACCGTAATTTCAATCCTTAGAACAATCATTCTCGATATTCTAAAAATTCTCACCAGTCTCCGCAATCTCAGAACACTCATTAATCCAAGGAGGCACAACAACCTGTGAAGTCAACTGACTCCGGTACCTCAACTAAAGACAAAAATGATGTTATCATTTGTCACAAATGCAACAAAGAAAACCACTTTGCAAAAGATTGTAAAGCTAATATGGTGAAGGACAGAGCATTCTATCTTAGAATGGCTCAAGAGACGGAAGAAAAGGAAAAGGCAAGCGCATACATGGACCAAGTTAAAAGAGATCATCAAGTTTGGTCTTCAGGAGATGAAGATGAAGATTTCAACAACATCAAGGGCAAGGGAAAAATTTTCATGATGGCAACTGCTGATGAGGATGGGTCAACAAAGCTAGACAAAAACTATTGCTACATGGCAAAAGATGGAACTCTTAGCATCGTTGAACAGGTAACAATCATTATCCAATCTAATAATTACAACATTATTGGGTCAAAATGTGTTTTATACTTTACATTTCTAGTAAAATGTATTTTTCAGTCTAGGACCGTAAACAGCTTGGTGTTTACGGCTGTATGTGTGTTTACGGTTGTGTTTACAGCCGTGAACCTGTTCATGGCCCATGTCTCATATATATAGGGTGAGGAGTGCATGAGAAAGGGCAAGGCTAGAAAGAGAGAGCATATAGTAGAGAGAGAAAGTTAGAGATAAAAGAGGAGCTTTAGTGTGTGTTAGTGTGTGAATCTTGTATCTGGATCTTCATTCATATCATTTCATTCAAGATTCATTATCTTCTTCTTCTCCTTCTTCTTCATTAGATCTGGCATCATCCATTTGATTGGGATTCCGCACCATCAAACGGATCTGATTGATACACAAGTAGATTGGGGACTTACAATTGGTATAAGAGTTTGGTTGTATCAATCAATTTTGTCAGATCTGGAGCTTATTTGATCTTATTTTTGAAGGATTTCTACGTTTTTGGATAGATCTTGGCAAAATAAGGGGGTTTGTTCTTCGTGTTTTTGATAAAAAGGGGTTTTTGATCGAGTTTTGGAGCTAAAAAGTCGAAAAAAACGTTATTTTTGGTCTTAACCAGCGAGGGGGTGGCAGCGTGTATGACCAGCAGGTTGGGTTTCCGAGGAATTTACGGCCGGCTCAGAGTTTACGGCCGGATTTTACAGCCTCGCCTCAGGTTTACGGCTCAGCAGCATCGCATGTGTAAGTTCGGGGTTTGCGGTCCTCGCATCGGATTCGTGGTCAGCCTCGCTAAGGGTCCGAAGTTCGCACAACGTCTTATTAAAAAAGGGGAAGCGAAATTGATGGTGTCGGGGATCGAACCCAGTCTCCTGGTATATCAAACACGGGTCTTACCAGTTGGACTAGTAAATCCTTTGTTCCAATCCTTCCAAACTTAATTCAAAAGGTATAACATCCGGAACTTCGGGTATGATGGTTAGAGTTTCACTTTTTTTGAAGATTTAGGAGAGGCTCGACGAGTCGAAGGTCTGACTTTCTGAGTCACGTCGAGTGATCACGTGGATTTAATGAGCGGAATCGATGAGTCCAAGTAGGGACTGGCCGAGTAAGTACTGGGCAGAGAAAACCCTAAGTTCTGGGGTTGGAGCCTATTTAAAGGAACTTATGACCTTGGATGCGCCTCATATCTCCTGTGAGAAACCCTAAATCGCCATTGGAGCCATGGGAGAGTTCTTATGATGAAATCAAGTATTTTTGTGGGTTTTACGGAAGGAAAAGAGCATGATTCAAGAAAGGAGCGAGATGGGGGCTGTGGATCTAGCATTTCTTCACATGGGACTGCTGTAGGAGGTATAATCTTGCATCTTTTCTTCTATTTTGGTTGGACCTCATGATCTTGGGAATTTTAGGGTTTAACTCCCCTTCTTTAGTGCTTATGAGCTAAGTGAGACATGATCTGAGATGGGAAACGTCAGATCTGAACCTTGTGAGGTCTTTAGAGGCTAGGTGCCTCAACTTTAGTGGTCCAAATGAGGGTTGATGAGCAAAAACCTTCATGAAGAGCATGTATTGGCGTTTTGAAGCAATAGCATCATGTGTGAACGTAAAGATCGAAGCTTTACGTAATTATTGAGCCTTGGGATGATAGATCTATAGTTTAGAGTGATAGATCTGGTTAAAATCGCCTGAATGAGAAATCAGATCAAAGGGACTCGCCGAGTCCATGTCCTGGCTCGACGAGTCGGCAGGGGTTTGTCCCGATGGATTGATTGTGCGATAACTTGGCGAGTTCAGGGTCAACTCGACAAGTTGAACTGGACTTTTGAGAGTTCCGAGGATACGAGGGGACTCGACGAGTCGGGTCAAACTTGGATTGTTGACTCGAGTTTGACTTCTGATGACTTTGGGATTTTGGTCAACATGAGTAGTAAAGACCATGGAGGGGTAAAATGGTCTTTTATCCACTTCAAAAGAGTTAATGAGAGAAAGAACTGCCTTCAATTATCTAATTCGTGAAAAAGAGTATTAATATTAGATATTCATCCTTTGTGCTAGGAGGAGGCTAGTTTGAGATTTGAGTGCGAGGTTATTTGCTCACCTGCTAGCCGAGGTGAGTCTTCTCACTATACTTTACCTTGAGTCGTAGTTATGTGTGACCAGAAGGTCTTATGTGCTTACATTGAGTATTATGTTATCCTATTGTATGTGACATGTTATGCATTATGTCTTTGTGATTTATGCTATGCGGAGTTATAGATCGGACCGGAGGGTCCAACAATTTATGAGGCCGGAAGGCTCAGGCAGACCAGACCGGAGGGTCCAACGAGCTTAGGACCAAAAGGTCCACAGAGTTAGGACCGGAAGGTCCATAGAGTTAGGACCAGAGGGTCCACAGAGTTGTATCCTCGAGTGGCTGATATATGTTGTATGTGGTATTTTGGGGAACTCACTAAGCTTCATGCTTACCGTGTTATGTGTTATGTGTTTCAGGTTTTTCTTAGGATCACTGGACGACACCAGCTTGGTTGTACAAACCAATGAAGAATTATGCTTTGAGGATCCTGGATTACCATTTAATTAAACATGGAGCTATGTTTTGTGATTTTAAAAAAAATGATGTTTTGTGAAATATGCATTGAGAATTATATGTTTTCAAAAGAAAAATTGTTTTGAAATTGTAACACCGAAATTTTCAAAACAAAATTTTCGTTTAAAATAGTTTATCTCTTTAACACTTTTCATAAAAATCTCCTTCTTGTTTTAATTACAACACATGACTCTTTTGTTCAATCACTTAATAAACCAGGATCCTCAAAACAAACTTTTCCTCTGGTGTGTACAATCGAGTCGGTGCTGTCCTGTGATCCTGAGAAAACCTGAAACATATAACACAAAACACTGTAAGCACGAAGCTTAGTGAGTTCCCCAAAATACCACATACAACACATACGCCACTCAAGGCTACAATATGACCCTCCGGTCGGTGTGTCTCAGCGGAACCCTCCAGTTCCATATCGTTGGACCTTCCGGTCCGGTCTGTATCGTTGGACTCTCCGGTCCGGTCTATATCGTTGGAACCTCCGGTCCGGTTTATAAACTCCGCATAGAATAAATCACAAAGACATGATGCATAGCATATCACATATAACATAATACTCAATGTAAGCACATAAGACCCTCCGGTCACACATAACTACCACTCAAGGTAACGTATAGTGAGAAGACTCACCTCGGGTAATTCTCGAAAAGTCTCAAACTCGAAATACCGATCTAGCCGCCACCTAATCACATAAATAAATAACTCTAAATCAGCAGTGGCTCTCAAAGGCTAGACAAGTCTCGTACTATGCTTCCCAGAAGGGTAAAAGACCATTCTACCCCTCCCTTGGCCCAATAGCCCACTGGTTGACTAAACCCTAAAAGTCAACGGAAGTCAATGATCCAACTTTGACCAGACTCGTCGAGTCAGGAAACGACTCGGCGAGTCCACACACGTAATCAGATTCCTCACAAGGTCTCACTCGACTCACTGAGTCACCCACCCAACTCGTCGGGTCTCCACTGATCACGAAACTCGGGTAAACTCGATCCAACTCGTCGAGTCCTCCCATGGACTTGGCGAGTCTCCTCCATGAACAAACTCATTTGACCTTCTGAGGTCATATCTGCTTCACCAACTTGCAAATCTATCCTTCTAGCGCCCACAAATCACATAAAAGGTCCAAACTTTACATCCATGCATCATGATTAGAGCCATAAATGAAGAAATAGCCATCTAAATGGGAACCTAGGCTCAAACTCTCTATGTGACTACATAAAGCTGAATATAAGGGACTCTCTGGACCTCCCATGGTCCAGATCTAAAGCTTATTCCATATTGGGACTTCAAACATTCCATAAAACTCTAAAGAGAATGGTTAAGAAACCCTAGATTCATGAAATCAACATCAAATAGGAGAAATGGTCCGATTTGTTACCTCAAAGTGAAGCTCCAGGCTTCATAACCTCAGTACATCAACCCCCTATGGTCCCTCTTGCTAGAATCTCATCTTCTCTTTAGAAATGACACATCAAAATGCTCAAGATGGCTCTTCTTTACTCTCTAAGCTCCCAAGGATGATTTAGGGTTTCTCCAGGGTAAGGATAACCGCAAATGAAGACCCTAAGGCTCTTTAAATAGGTCCCAAACCCGGACAATTAGGGTTTCATAACACAACGCGGACTCGCCGAGTCCACTCATGAACTCGCCGAGTCCACTCATGAACTCGCCGAGTCCGGTCATTAATCCGGATGAGAATTCGCGACCCTACTCGGCGAGTCTAAGCACCAACTCACCGAGTCCCTCCACAACCCCCAAAATAAATGAATCCAATAATATACCTGAGAATCCGGATGTTATAGAAATTTACGGTGTTACAAGTTGGTATCAGAGCCTTGGTTTGAGGGATTCAGATGCACCTTCGGGTAAATATGGACTCAAACTGAGGATTGAAGAAAGAATTTTCAAAAGAAAGGATTTTTTTTCTAAAATGAACAAGAGTTTCTAAGAGAAAACGAGAAGGAGCAGTGTGTACAATCAGCCAGAGCCCGAACGCTGATTTCCTAAAATACCTTACTTTTGTGTTATAATATATTCTATGAGCTATTATGCATTCTAGTGATAGGCTTGGTATTTCATATTTTAGGACTAGAGTGGCCTGATTTGTGGTTCCTTAGCCTAGGAGTTGATGCTATTTGTGATGTGCTTCCGAGTATGTGCTGTGAAAGAGTATCTAGTAGGAATCCTATTCCTACTTGAGAGGGATTTTAGTAGAAGAGTAATCTAGGGGAGATACCTTGATGAGCATTGAGGATTCTTCAGAGGAGGTAGTCAGATGCCGCGCGGGGCAGAGACGCTTGTGTACGGTGATATCTTCCAAGTATGAGGAGAGCAAGTGGGACAATAACCTAGAGAGGTTTTATGTGCTAGTGGAGGTTATCCGATGTCTGAATGTTGCTTGCTTCGTGCTTTGTGGAATTCTCGATGATGGGAGTCGGCTACTAAGTGAATATGACGATATTCAGGAGGTAGATGGCTGGCATCATTAGGAGTTCCTCAGCAGCTGATGGCAGAGGAGTGTGAGAACCTAGGAAGGGCCTAGAGGGTGACCATGGTCAGATGAGTGCACCGACATAGTAGGGCATTTTGCTGGGGAGTGAGCACACGTATTGAGATTGACAGTTGAGAGGGTTGAGCAGCTACTTAGGAACATTGGGATGGTTCGTGTGGAGAGTATGGGTAGATGTGGCAGGTAGTATGGGCCCGTCTACTGAAAGCATAGGACCCATACTTGATGCAGGGAGCATACCAGGGGTTCTAAGTAGCAAATTGAGGAGTGATGTCATGGTTCGAGTACCATGCACTGTAGCAGATCAAGAGGTGATGTCATGGTTCGAGTACCATGCATTGTAGCGGATTGAGGAGTGATGTTATGGTTTGAGTACCATGCATTGTAGCAGATCAAGGAGTGATGTCATGGTTCGAGTACCATGCACTGTAGCAGATCGAGAGGTGATGTCACGGTTTGAGTACCACGATTCATAACAGATAATGTTGGGGGTTCTCCACTTATCCAATCATGATTGCCTTAGTGGAGATCAGATGCGATAGAGTATGAGGACTGAGGGCCATGATGAACGGGTTTTAGTGGAGCATCCCTTGAGAGGGAAATCGAGTTAGCTCCGAGGTATTTTTGGTAAGATGGAAGATGAAGTCGCAAGGCTCAAGGATGAGTAGAGATGGCAGTTATGGAGGATTGTGGCATGAGTTGAGAAATCAGCCGATAGTGGAGATGTCACCTTCTATGACATGGATGGTATTATTTCCATTTCCTATGGGAAACATAAGAGGTGTTGAGAATTTGGTTTCCGAGCTTGGGGGTAGAGCCCTACGGGTTAGCATTGATGGCAACCTTCCATCAGAGTATTTGGGCAGTATGTTTGCCGAAAGGTAATGTTAGAGCATGAGCAGGTTGTCAGCAGGGGCTGAGATGGTTAAGGACAAGGATACACCCTATTTGAGCATAGTAGGGCACGTATTAGTTGTAGCGGCAGACGATTAAGAAGAGGATAGTGGGGCGGTGGCGCTTATTGTCTATGATGAGTATCAAGTGTGGTAATGAGGACTCCACTCTTATTACAACCCACGTAATGGAACGTTGGTTGAAGAGTCGAGGATGAGGAATATGATTAGTTTGTTATTTTCAGACTGAGAGTCAGGGTTACGACTGGACAGTTGAGATATCCGATAGGGGGATGATATGAGATTCTGAATGACTAGAGGTAGTCATGATGAGAAGTTTCTGAGGATTTCATCGGAGATTCGGGGTATTTGGAATTGCTTGACCTCCATCGGGGAGATCGTCAAACATTACGTATCACCTTCCAAGAGTAGGTGCGATGTTTATGGTAAAAACAGTCTGTGGGATAGATTGTTGGCGAACCAATTAGTGAAGGTTCGAACCTTGAGTGGGGGAGAACCAGGTACTTTTTGAGGAGATCAGATAATTGTTCTAGAGCAGTTAGAGAACCGGATATAGATGATGGGTTATGAGCAAAACATCATTCATATGGTGTACATGCAAACCCTAATAGCTTTTGGATCTAGTTTGTCTAATGAACATGCAACTGAATATCCAAAGCTATAAACCTTAGATCTAGCATACAGTTAATCATATTAACATATGAATGGGGTTTAGATCTTACCTTGATTGTTATGTAGCAATAACAATCTCAAACCCTCCTTGTAATGGCTTTAGAAAGCTTAGAGTCACAAGTGTCACTCCTCTAATGGCTCACAAACACCAAGAGCAAGAGGATGAAGAATAAGAAGAGAGGAGACACCCAAAAATGTGTAGAAACCCTAAGGAATCAGTTAGCCCACGTTTTTGGTGCCCTAGGGGTCCTTAAATAGTGAGGCTATTAGGGTTATCTAACAAGGAAACCCTAATTTGACTGTTTAGGCCCTAAGCAACCCATGGAATCCCTCCTTAGAGGCCTTGGACGATTTCTAATGGGTTTCCCCATAGAATTCGTCCACTCCATCCTCTATGGAGTCCATTAGCCCAATATCCAACTATCACACAATTGACAGTTCTAGACCCCTTTATTTAATTAATGTCTTTTAGCCACAAAGTTAATTCTTATTAATTCTTAACTAATATTAATTAAACAATATGATTTCTCCTTTAATATATTATTCTCATAATATATTAATAAATCATAATTAATCCTCTCTCTCCATAATTCATCCTATCAAGTTGCTTTGGTGAAGGCAACCCAAAATGACCATGAACCATCGGGTCAAGTACATACCAAAATAGTTATGGACTTAGACACTAATCCAACAGTCTCCCACTTGGATAAGTCTAATAACTATTATGTGTATGACTTTAGATCCTGACCTGCAATCGTAGCTTTCAAAATCTGCTATCAACTCTGATCTTATCAGATACGTGTGTCCTTTAGATAAGGGATCATATATTCTTCCATTCTAGATATCGTATAGACTGAGACATGAATTTTAATCATTCTCTCTATACTATTTCCCGACTTCCAATTTATGACGACTGACAACAGACTACAATTGAACACATCAAATTAGTCTCGGCTTGGCCAAGAGCTTATGTGCCATCACTAAATCGTCGAGGGACCCAAAGATATCGCTTTTATACCACTTTGGATAAAAGTAACGAATAAACTTTGATTCAATGCTTGCTTGCACTCACTCACCAAATCACACACAACAATATATTTTATAACACCAAGTTACTAGTGTGTTTACATATTATCAATGTGTAGCCGACTCGCAAGATACAACTCACACATCTCGATTTCAAGAATATAAATGTTATCGTCTCACCAATCACTCGTGATAAAATTCATGAAGTGATCCAAGTAAGCGTGGGTTTAATCCACTGCTTAAATCATATTCATTAGCACTCATGAACGTTGCAGCAAACATTTTCTTATGTCTAATACACTTTAGACAATCCACACACCAATTCACGACATTCTTCATTCATACCTACTTCCAACATGTGAACGATTGTGGTCCGTTCGAATCATTTGATTGTTCTGAACCAATTTAATTATTCAGGAAGTCAAAACATGCAAAGTGAAACACAAGAATAATACTAATCCCATATGGCCCCAAACTCTGGGTATAAATAAAAGCATTTTATTTAATCACCATATTGATTACTCATTATTTGTTGTTTCGAATAATCAACTTCTTACTTGAATTATTACTACACTTGTCCTATGCTCTCAGCATGCACACAATTGTTTACCTACGGTCCTTACTTTTTGAAATAGATCAAATGAACACATTTCCAATCATACTCATTTAACAGCTCCCAATCCTTATCACAAGTGTAAGAATATCAAATTCTTGCCACTTATAGAATATGCTCGATTCTAACATTTTATGCAATGATCCTTTCGTAAAGTCACAGCTCAAAATCATCAAGAGTTGGCCAATCTCTATCAGAAACAATTCTATAGATATGATGTCTCTCACTCAAAGTACATTCCTTTGAACATCCTTCTTGCATAAAAGTTTCTAATCTACATATATTCTCAATATCCAACTCCAAATATGGAAACAATTCCATACTTGCCATATGACAACTCATTATTAATAGAATCTTATCTATTCATAATAATGTCGATATGATCCATCCAATACCATACTTTAAACTACTCACAAGCGACCAATCCTTTGCGAGCTTTGGATCGTCCTTTGATAGTTGTTTAATTATCTTAGTCAAAAACCGTTTCTTGTCCTTTTTCCCTCTTAATGCACCAGACATTTGGAAAATTTTAGAATGGTCAAATATTATAGCATCTGCAATCGATCCTTTACCCGAAGCGTATGGGACATGATGCATAATATCTTACATAAAGATCTGATACTTTATCAATCTTCTGCCATAATATTTTATGTGCCACGTTCTCACAATTCGAACTATGAAGAGGGATGCCATAATCATAATCGAAATTTGAGAACACACTATGTATCCTTGACTAAATTTATTAACATTCCACAACCTAAGCCTTTAGATTTGAAATGAAGCATAATATTCTCTCCCTTGATTATAGCAAAACAACTTTTTAACCCTTACGACTTTGTAAAGTATAACTCTTGTTTTCTATAATTAATATTGCAAACTTGCAATACTTACCTTAATAATCATACAAGCACAACATTTATGCTCCCACTATCATGATGATTATTATCATATAAGCACAACACTTATGCTCCCACTAGCTTTGACATATATTTAGAAAACAGCTTAACTTCCAGAAAAACAATACCTATTGAATTTCTTAAGTTCATATTTCTAATACCTAATGCTTTGATAATCTTTTATCTAAGCTTCTTAAACTTATACACCTTTGCCTTAGATAGCTCATATGTGTGTCCAAACAATTAAAACTAATTGCCAAATCTCACAATTCGAATTATGGAAAGGGATACCGTAACCATAATCGAATTCGAGAATACAATTTTTCACAATCAATATTTTCTTAAAATCTATCTTAGTGAAAGCATTTCCTCACAGTCATTTTCATGAAGGAGGTAATCTTGTAACACTTAGATTTTATGGTGTATGAGTTCCTATCCATGTTTTCCAAAACCAAAGTTTGCGACAAATCCAAACTCATATGGAACGAACCTTCTCAATCTTGATTTCTTGCCTTATGGTAACACAAGTGTCGACCATGTCTTCCAACTAATTAAGCAGCTCACCCTTTCCTATCTGTCACAACTAGAGATTTTGTGCCTTGTAACTACAACACTTATGTCAATTATGAATCAAAAACATGAAAGCATGTATGATGCTTACTCTATGACAAAAAAAATTTCAATCAAACACTTCATACAAGCACTGCAAATAGTCAACAAACAATTGGAAACCTTAGAAATCCTTGTTTAAGTCCATTTTGGATTAGGATTTCCTTATTGGACCCAATAGACCAATAAGCTTCCAATTGGACTATCCTGGGCTTAGAACTCTTGAATGGGCTCTAATTGGACCCACTTCCATTTATTTCAATATTTTGGGCCATATTGGGCGTAGAAAGAAATAAATTATATAAATAAACCATATTGAGCCATAATTAACCTAATTTAGCCCTAATAGGTCATAAAAATCACATTTATAATTATTTGGACCAAAAAAAAATCACTCAACATAACCATGAAAATTGGGCTTAATCATTTAAGGCCCAAAACCCTCTCTCTTTCCTCCAAATCTCGGCCCAAGCCCAACCAAAGAAGGAAGAGTTGACTTGTGAGGTTGCCACCTCATTTATTCATCACATATCTCCATGCATGGACCAACATGCATCTAAGTTAGTCACCTCAACTCTCTCTCTCTCTCTTCTTCTTCTTGATTCTCGGCTGAGAGTCTCCCAAACATACACACTTCATCCAATTTTCTTAAACAAACTCTCTCAAAGAACATCCTCACTTTTCTTCATCAAATTTTCGAGAATCAAGAGCTTTTCAAAGAGACTTTCCACAAAAATCATCATCCAAGGTAAGTTTATATTTAGATTTATGATCTAGATTATTTGTTTTTATCAAACATCTCATCTTAACTCATGCAAATTCAGGATCTAACTCCCTAGAACCATCTAAGTTCGAAAACTTCCTCAAAAAGTTGCTAAAGCCGAAATCTTCTCTCAAATCTTTATCAAAACCAAATCCAAACCACAAGGTGAGTTTCATACACCTTCTTTTCGGTTTTTATGGGTTTTTATGGGGGAGAATACAAGTAAATGTGTAGATCTATGTGTAAATGTATGTTATGTGTGATTTGATGCATGTATGTGTTTGATATCATGTGTTTGTGATGAATATTTTATCCAAAAAGTGTGTAAAAACCGAGATCTAAAGCACGGGGAAGGAAATAAACATAACTTAAACTATTTTACACTAATCAAGTCAAGAAAAATAGTTTATATGGTTAGGATGAACATAAAACTCATTTTTGGGCTTAAATGGTGAAAAATACAAAACTTGGGGTCCAAACCGACAAATTATAAATTCTGGAGGATCAAAAGGGTCCAAACAGTTTCAATGTTAATTTTTCTGGACAACAACATTTTTGAGGGGCTTAAAATGTAAGTTTTGGTTTTAATGGGCTAAGTTTGGGCTTTTCGGCCCAATAAGCTTCAAATTTGCGAGATTTCTAAATTTGAGGGGCTGAAAATGAAATTTTCTGTAAAACAGGGGATTTGAAGTGTATAAAAACTATTCAAATGGTCAAAAATGCTTTTCAAATTCAAAAAGGATCAAAAATGTAAAAATTCTCTATTTTGGGCCAAAACTTTAAAAAGTTGCAAAAATTGGGAGTTTTAACCGAGAAAACATTATTCTGGAAGGACTAAAGATGTTTACAAAACAAAATTGGGTTAACAATGTATTTTCAACAAGTTTATGATACAAAAGTGTCAAAAATAATGTTTTAAGGACTAAAATGAAATTCTTTTATATAAAGGACTAAAAGTGCTACTTTTATAAAAGAAAGGTTGTGAAAAGGTAAAAATCTTTCTTTTAAACAAATTAATTCATTAAAACAAAATACAAGATCTACGAAAAACCGACGAAACGTAAAAACATATACACTCTCAATAACAAATATCGTTACAAAACAAATTGATTCGGCCTCGAATCGATAACAAAACAAAAGAATCAATAAACCAAAGTATTTCAATAAACACGCGATAACTATGAGGAGCCAATAAACAAACTTTGGGCTTGAAAGTTTCAAATCGTGCTTGTTGGGCCTTGCTAGCCCAATAACATGATCTTTGGGCCCGAAGGGAATACGCTTACGTGTTAATGGGCATTCTATGACCCAATTCCATGTAAAAGGACTTCAATAGCTCTAATGTGTTATTGGGCCCTAATGGTCCATTAGTACTGCTAGTGAGATCGAGAAGTCAAATGCGAGTTGGGCCAAGTGCTTTTCGCATTCCCGATAGCCTTGATTAACTTATGGAAATACAGGGGGCTTCGTACCCTCCTTTCTCCTCGGTTGACCGGCTTATGAGAATTCGAGTAAACAGATTTGTGACGTTAAACAAGAGAAGTTAGGGTGGTTGGATTATGTGAGTAGTATGGACGACACCTCAAGGATCGTTCGTAATTTGTAGTTATAAACTAGTCATTTTCATTAATGCATGATTGTAACAATCACAAACCTTAATTAATCCAATGTCACCTGGGTAATAAAAAACAATCGTCATATCGGTATAACAGTGAACAAGTCGTGTAATTTACGTATTGGGAAAACATCGGGTTTTCCCAGGAAGTTCAACATTTTCACCTATGTGATGTAAACAAAATTCAACAATTGTACATGTTTTCAAAATCGACAAGCATATTTACGGATCTTCACACTTTTTATAAACAAATACTCTTTTCAGAAAATATCAGATTTTCTGTTTTTTTTTCAAACTTCACAAAAATCATTTTTCCATAACATTACTTATGAACTCACCAACATTTCATATGTTGACGTTTTCTAAAATAACTTGTATTCTCAGGTACCAGGTAAGCCGAAGAATAAGTATCAAGTTATGTCATGGTGTTTTGCTTAGATTATTTATCGAACGGTTTATGTTATGAAAATTGTAATGTTTAAAACAATGTACTGAATGTAAACAATATCAGTTGTAATATTTCAATGAATGGTGATGAATGATGTTATGATTCATGTATAATCATTGTGATAGTATTCAATTTAAGTCACAAGAGCCCTCGGACGTTTCTGCCGTCCGGTTCGGGGGTGTGACAGGTTGGTATCAGAGCTCTGTTTATAGTGAACTAGCATATCTAACCACACATTGATATGCAACTATAAACCAAAAAGAGGGACTAACACAACTCTGAACAAAACAAGTAAAACATAACAATAAAAACATCCTTGCTTGTATTAGGAAAAAGAACATTATACCGAACCAAACAAAATAATGCTAGTATCTCGGTTAAGCCAGGACTGTTCTTAGTTGTATCAAGGAGTGGATGTAGCCTGATTAACTACATTTCCTCCAAGGTACAACTATCACATGTCCTGAGGAAATCATGATAACTAGGGAACCTAAAAACATACCCCTTTACTCCCAAGAAGAGAACGTCCATTCAGTCTATACAATAGTTGTAGCGTCTTAGGAATAATGTTAGCATATTTACGCACTCTCGCAGACAGCATGGCTGGTTTCCATCACCCCGGAGATCCTTACTTCCCTAATCAGGGAAATAATGGATGGTTGGACGAAGAGCCTGAAGAAGAGCCTGAGGAAGACCTCAAGGAGGAGTCAGACGGGGAACCAGAGGCAGAAGTCGAGGGCGAACCTGCCGAACCAGTAGAAGAACAACAAGAGGAAGGGACGTCAAGGCTCCGAATCGTCCAAGAAGCAGCAAACAGTGGCAGTTAATGCTGCAATCACTCAAGTTCCATCCACACCACATGCTCCAGCCTCAACTACTCCAAGTGCTCCTAGACCTTATTCCGGTAATCTTCCCAAATGAAACAAGTGCGGTCTCCATCACAATGGAGAATGCAGAGAGATGCAGTGCACCAGTTGCAATCGGAAGGGACACACGACAAGGTATTGCAGGACCTACCCTCCTCAGAACCAACAACAGGGAAACAACAAAAACAATAACTGCAACAACAACAACACCAACACTGGCGGCAACAATGCAGGACCTAGCCACACCTGCTATGGATGTGGAAGGACTGGGCATTTCCGTCGAAATTGCCCCAACAACAACAATCCCGGAAATGGAGGAACAGGAAGGGTGCTGACCGTGGGTCAGGGGGAAGCGATTCAGGATCCCGCGGTTGTTACCGATATGTTCCTCCTAAACCACACTTATGCATGCATTCTATTTGATACATGAGCAGAGCGAAGTTTTGTGAGCAATAAGTTTAAACAATTGTTAAAACAACAACCCCAGAAGCTCAATGAAACCTTTACGGTGGAAATGGTCAATGGGAAAACCGAATCCACTGGGGAAATCTACATCGGATGTACCCTAACTCTAAATCAACACGTCTTTCGAATAGACTTAATGCATGTTTCCATTAGGAGTTTCGATGTGATTATTGGCATGGACTGGTTAAGCCCCCACCATGTGGAAATTATGTGTCACGAGAAGGCCGTTCGCCTTCACCTTCCCAATCACGAAACCTTAGTTATTTACGGAGACAAACCTAGCACGAACTTTCGCCTCATCTCGTGCATCCAGGCACAGAAGCATCTGCGAAAGAACGATTTGACGTTCCTGGCTCATATAGTGGATAAAACCAAGGAAGAGGTTAGAATTGAAGACATTCTAGTAGCGCGTGAATTCCCAGACGTATTTCCTGAAGATCTTCCTGGAGTACCCCTAGAGAGACAAGTTGAATTCCGAATTGATCTTGTTCCAGGAGCAACTCCCCTCGCTAAATCGCCTTACTGACTAGCTCCTGCTGAGATACAGGAATTGTCCAACCAACTCAGCGAACTCCTAGGCAAAGGATTCATCCGACCCAGCTACTCGCCATGGGGAGCTCCGGTCCTCTTTGTCAAAAAGAGGGACGGATCTTTTAGGATTTGCATCGATTATAGGGAGATAAACAAGCTCACTGTCAAAAATCGCTATCCACTCCCACGAATCGATGATCTATTTGACCAGCTCCAAGGAGCTAGTTACTTCTCTAAGATAGATCTACGATTCGGATACCATCAACTCAAGGTCCGGGAAGAGGATATTCCCAAAACCGCTTTCCGAACTCGTTACGGACATTATGAATTTATCGTAATGCCCTTCGGTCTAACGAATGCTCATGCCACATTCATGGACCTAATGAACCGAATTTGTCGACCATTCCTCGACAACTTTGTTATTGTTTTCATTGACGACATTCTAGTCTATTCCTAAAGCGAAGAAGAGCATGGCCAACATCTCCAACAAATCCTGGAAACCCTGCGAACGAAGAAGCTATACGCAAAACTCTCCAAGTGTGAGTTCTGGCTCCGTAGCGTGAACTTTTTAGGTCATGTTGTTAGTCAGGAAGGAATACATTTGGATCCTTCTAAGGTCCAAGTCGTTGAAGGATGGGCAGTTCCGACGACACCCACAGAAATTCGCCAATTCTTAGGCCTAGCAGGCTACCATAGGAGGTTCATTCAGAACTTCTCTAAGATCGCCAAGCCACTTACCTCGCTTACACAAAAGGGAATACCATTGAAATGGACGGACAAACAAGAAGTTGTATTCCGAACTCTGAAACAAGCACTCTGCAGTGCCCCGGTACTATCTCTATCAGAGGGAACGGAAGATTTCGTGGTCTACTATGACGCGTCAAATCAGGGTTTAGGTTGCGTTCTCATGCGGCGTGGAAAAGTGATAGCTTACGCATCCCGCCAACTAAAGACACACGAAGTGAATTATACAATCCATGATCTAGAATTGGGAGCAGTGGTCTTCGCTCTGAAGATTTGGAGGCATTACCTTTATGGTACGAAGTGCACCATCTTCACGGATCATAAGAGTCTCCAGCACATCTTGAATCAGAAAGAGCTGAATATGAGGCAACGAAGATGGGTTGAACTATTAAGCGATTACGAGTGTGAAATCAAGTACCACCCAGGCAAGGCGAACGTGGTAGCTGATGCCTTGAGCCGGAAAGAGTACTCTAATCGTCGCGTGAAAACTCTCTCGATAACCATCCAATCTCACCTAACCACTCAGATCAGGGTAGCCCAGTCAGATGCCATGAAGGCGGAAAATAGAGCAAGCGAAGCATTACGTGGAATGGAGAAGAATCTTGAGGTGAAAGAGGACGGAGTATACTATTTCATGAACCGTATTTGGGTCCCTAAATTTGGAGGATTTAGGGAAGTAGTCATGAATGAAGCTCACAGGACGCAATACTCCATCCATCCAGGTTCGGACAAAAAGTACTTGGATATTAAACAACATTATTGGTGGCCTAACATGAAGGCAGAAATTGCCACCTATGTCAGCAAATGCCTTACTTGCACCAAAGTAAAGGTGGGATACCAGAAGCCCTCGGGGTTATTACAGCAACCAGAAATCCCCGAGTGGAAATGGGAAGGGATTTCTATGGAATTGGTGACGAAGCTACCCAACACGTCAGATGGATTAGACACAATATGGGTAATAGTCGACCAACTGACGAAATCCGCCTATTTCCTGCCAATAAAAGAATCCTACAAGATGGAGAGACTGACAAGAATATACATCCGAGAAATCATGAGGCTTCACGGAGTGCCAGTATCTATCATCTCAGATAGAGATAGTAGGTTCACTTCATGTTTTTGGCAATCACTTCAGAAGGCACTTGGAACCCATCTTGACATGAGCACTGCTTATCACCCACAAACGGACGGTCAAAGCGAACGAACCATCCAGATGCTCGAAGACATGCTTCGCACATGTGTGATAGACTTTGGGAAGTCCTACGATACCCGCTTACCCTTAGTTGAATTCTCGTATAACAACAGTTACCATTCGAGCATCAAAGTCGCTCCTTTCAAAGTGCTATATGGACGTAAGTGTAGGTCCCCGTTGTGTTGGGCTGAGGTGGGCGACACCCAGCTAGCAAGGGAACTAGCATCCGACAAGACGTTAACAGGACCGGAGATCATACGTGAAACCATGGAAAAGATAGTTCAAATCAGAGCTCGACTACAAGCCTCGCGCAACCGACAAAAGAGCTACGCTGATAGATGGCGAAAGCCCTTAGAACTTCAGGTCGGGGATCAAGTACTGTTAAAAGTTTCACCCTGGAAAGGGGTCATTCGTTTTGGAAAAAGAGGAAAACTGAACCCACGATACATTGGACCTTTCGAGATCCTTGCCCGAATAGGTCCAATGGCGTACAGACTACAGCTACCCACTGAGCTCAGCAGTGTACACCCCGTGTTCCATGTTTCCAATCTAAAGAAGTTCCTATTCGATGAAATTCTCGTCATTCCCCTTGACGAAATTGAAATCAATGAGAATCTCATGTTCGTTGAAGAACCAGTCGAAATCATGGACAGGGAGGTGAAGCGTACTAAGCAAAGTCGCATCCTAATCGTGAAAGTACGGTGGAACGCGAAGCGAGGGCCAGAATTCACGTGGGAACGCGAAGACCAAATGAAGCAAAAGTACCCTCATCTATTCTAGCATTCTCAAATCTAGCTTTCAAAAGAATTTCGGGACGAAATTCCCTCTAATGGGGGGATGATTTCACAACTAGAGATTTTGTGCCTTGTAACTACAACACTTATGTCAATTATGAATCAAAAACATGAAAGCATGTATGATGCTTACTCTATGACAACAAGATTTCAATCAAACACTTCATACAAGCACTACAAATAGTCAACAAACAATTGGAAACCTTAGAAATCCTTGTTTAAGTCCATTTTGGATTAGGATTTCCTTATTGGGCCCAATGGACCAATAAGCTTCCAATTGGACTATCTTGGGCTTAGAACTCTTGAATGGGCTCTAATTGGACCCACTTCCATTTATTTCACTATTTTAGGCCATATTGGGCCTAGAATGAAATAAATTATTTAAATAAACCATATTGGGCCATAATTAACCTAATTTAGCCCTAATAGGTCATAAAAATCACATTTATAATTATTTGGACCAAAAAAAAATCACTCAACATAACCATGAAAATTGGGCTTAAGCATTTAAGGCCCAAAACCCTCTTCTCTTTCCTCCAAATCTCGGCCTAAGCCCAACCAAAGAAGGAAGAGTTGACTTGTGAGGTTGCCACCTCATTTATACATCACATACCTCCATGCATGGACCAACATGCATCTAAGTTAGTCACCTCAACTCTATCTCTCTCTTCTTCTTCTTGATTCTCGGCTGAGAGCCTCCCAAACATACACACTTCATCCAATTTTCTTAAGCAAACTCTCTCAAAGAACATCCTCACTTTTCTTCATCAAATTTTCGAGAATCAAGAGCTTTTCAAAGAGACTTTCCACAAAAATCATCATCCAAGGTAAGTTTATATTTAGACTTATGATCTAGATTATTTGTTTTATCAAACATCTCATCTTAACTCATGCAAATTCATGATCTAACTCCCTAGAACCATCTAAGTTCGAAAACTTCCTCAAAAAGTTGCTAAAGCCGAAATCTTCTCTCAAATCTTCATCAAAACCAAATCCACACCACAAGGTGAGTTTCATACCCCTTCTTTTCGGTTTTTATGAGTTTTTATGCGGGAGAATACAAGTAAATGTGTAGATCTATGTGTAAATGTATACTATGTGTGATTTGATGCATGTATGTGTGTGATATCATGTGCTTGTGATGAATATGTTATCCGAAAGTGTGTAAAAACCGAGATCTAAAGCATGGGAAAGGAAATAAACATAGCCTAAAGTATTTTACACTAATCAACTCATGAAAAATAGTTTATATGGTTAGGATGAACATACTTGAACATAAAACTCATTTTTGGGCTTAAATGGTGAAAAATACAAAACTTGGGGTCCAAACCGACAAATTATAAATTCTGGAGGATCAAAAGGGTCCAAACAGTTCAATGTTAATTTTTCTGGACAACAACATTTTTGAGGGGCTTAAAATGTAAATTTTGGATTTAATGGGCTAAGTTTGGGCTTTTTGGCCCAATAAGCTTCAAATTTGCGAGATTTCTAAATTTGAGGGGCTGAAAATGAAATTTTCTGTAAAACAGGGGATTTGAAGTGTATAAAAACTATTCAAATGGTCAAAAATGCTTTTCAAATTCAATAAGGATCAAAAATGTAAAAATTCTCTATTTTGGGCCAAAACTGTAAAAGTTGCAAAAATTGGGAGTTTTAACCGAGAAAACATTATTCTGGAAGGACTAAAGATGTTTACAAAACAAAATTGGGTTAAAAATGTCTTTTCAACAAGTTTATGATACAAAAGTGTCAAAAATAATGTTTTAATGACTAAAATGAAATTCTTTTATATAAAGGATTAAAAGTGCTACTTTTATAAAAAAAGGTTGTGAAAAGGTAAAAATCTTTCTTTTAAACAAATTAATTCATTAAAACAAAATACAAGATCTACGAACAACCGACGAAACGTAAAAACATATACACTCTCAATAACAAATATCGTTACAAAACAAATTGATTCGGCCTCGAATCGATAACAAAACAAAAGAATCAATAAACCAAAGTATTTCAATAAACACGCGATAACTATGAGGAGCCAATAAACAAACTTTGGGCTTGAAAGTTTCAAATCGTGCTTGTTGGGCCTTGCTAGCCCAATAACATGATCTTTGGGCCCGAAAGGGAATACGCTTACGTGTTAATGGGCATTCTATGACCCAATTCCATGTAAAAGGACTTCAATAGCTCTAATGTGTTATTGGGCCCTAATGGTCCATTATTACTGCTAGTGAGGTCGAGAAGTCAAATGTGAGTTGGGTTAAGTGCTTTTCGCATTCCCGATAGCCTTGATTAACTTATAGAAATAAAGCGAGCTTCATACCCTCCTTTCTCCTCGGTTGACCGGCTTATGAGAATTCGAGTAAACAGATTTGTGACGTTAAACAAGAGAAGTTAGGGTGGTTGGATTATGTGAGTAGTATGGACGACGCCTCAAGGATCGTTCGTAATTTGTAGTTATAAACTAGTCATTTTCATTAATGCGTGATTGTAACAACTCATAAACCTTAATTAATCCAATGTCACCTGGGTAATCAAAAACAATCGTCGTATCGGTATAACAGTGAACAAGTCGTGTAATTTACGTATTGGGAAAACATCGGGTTTTCCCGGGAAGTTCAACATTTTCACCTATGTGATGTAAACAAAATTCAACAATTGTACATGTTTTCAAAATCGACAAGCATATTTACGGATCTTCACACTTTTTATAAACTAATACTCTTTTAAAAAAATATCGGATTTTCTGGTTTTTTTTTTCAAACTTCACAAAAATCATTTTTCCATAACATTACTTATGAACTCACCAACATTTCATATGTTGACATTTTCCAAAATAACATGTATTCTCAGGTACCAGGTAAGCCGAAGAATAAGTATCAAGTTATGTCATGGTGTTTTGCTTAGATTATTTATCGAACGGTTTATGTTATGAAAATTGTAATGTTTAAAACAATGTACTGAATGTAAACAATATCAGTTGTAATATTTCAATGAATGGTGATGAATGATGTTATGATTCATGTATAATCATTGTGATGGTATTCAATTTAAGTCACAAGAGCCCTCGGACGTTTCCGTCGTCCGGTTCGGGGGTGTGACACTATCAATGTACTTTTCATTGATCAAGGTGTTCGCCTTTTATGCGTTCAAATTAGAACTCATAGAACTCACATGTATAATTAACTCAACTGGAACGGCACAGAAACAAGATAGTATCAACACGATAGGTTGTAAACCTCAAGTCGTGTGCTAGTGATGATCGATAAGGTTTATTCTTGATTAGTTCTTGAAACTTTTCAAGACCATTAAGACTCCCATTGACTCCTTGACATATAAGATTCTCTTGTCAATAAACATTTCTTGATAAACAAATATTCAAGAGTTAGTGTAGCTTTTATCAAGACAAAACACTTCACAAAATTGGTCCTAGTTAGTCATTGTCTTATCCAAGATATCACAACTTTCCAATTTCAAATGTGCAAGAATAAGAAAACCTTTTCAAATTCCACATTTGATTAATGTTATAAACCTTCTTAAGACTTGTCACGCAATGTTACAATCTTAGCTCTATGACTTGTTTTTGGAACGAAGTATGATTGACTTCATGATTTAACCATTTCTTCAATTCTTGATTCCTCTTCTTAGACATACAATTGCACTAAGACTCACATAGAGGATCAATTGAGATATGTTTCTTAATCATTAAGACCTATCATAAAAAATAATAAAAAGTACTCTCCCTTCTTCTTAGAATAGAGAAACTTTTATCTTTCTGCCTACTTGATTCTTCTTATTCATTCTGCTATTGACTGAAACTCTTTCAATCAACTCAGAATTACACTTAATCTTATAAGTATAATCATATTTAGTAAACCTTTAGTAAATTATGATGAATATCTTTGTCACTCTTGTGGTGGACTTGATCAACACACAACCTTGTGTACTTGATCTCCTAGTCCTTCACTTGACACTTTGTCAACGAATTAGTCTAATTTCCAAATATAAAATTTCTCATTTATCATGCAACCAAGTTGTATAATTCCAAGTTTCTGTCCAATTGAAACTTGGGCGATGAGAAACTCTCCGTAATTGGTAAATTCTTGACATTTCCACAAATAACATAATTAAGAATCAAATCCATTATTGCTAAGAATAGAAACCTGCAAACATCAATTTTTCATACACGCCATTGCAAGGATAAATAAATAATATAAAATCAAAATTTATTTTATTGCGGAAATTTTTTTCCTTACAATGCAATTCAAGTGAAAAACTATGTTAATAGATATTTCTTAGCAATCTATTCTAACTCCATGTAGTAGCTCAAAAATCTAATCCTCAAGCAATGCAATCGAAATCCATTTCTTTACGATTAGATTCAGCTCACTTCTTCCATTAAGTTTCCTTTCTTTTCTTCGATCCTACAAAACATCAAAATGTAATCTTATCACATCATGTATTAAGAATCTAGAATAGGAACTTAAAAGAGTTAGTTAATGGATTTTTACCTAAAGTAGAGCCATACGTTTTGATTCTCCCATCTCTTAGATCCCTTAGGTAAATAAGGCAGCTTCGTCTCCAATGCCCCTTCTCTTGGCAATAGAAGAAAATGGACTTTTTTTGGAATGACACAAGGAACTATCTCAGAATCTCCCTTTTCTGGATCTCCAATGTCACCATTTTCAATATCCATTGATGTTTGGGAGTTTGATTCACTAGACAAATTTGCTCGACCAGCTCGCCAAATCATTGCTGATTAAGCAGCTATAAGCAAACAGGTCAAATCAATGATGGTCACGTCATGATCCATCATATAGTACTCTCTAAAGAACTCACTATATGATTCAGGAAGCGACTGAAGAACCCAGTCAACAACCAACTTACCTGAAATCTTGACATGCAACATCCTTAACCTATTAATGTGTGACTTTATCTCTAAGACGTGTACACACACAGGTTTTCCATGTTTACTTGCCAAAAGGGCTTGAGTGAGCTTGAACTTTTCAAGCCTTCGAACTTGTGGGTTAGGGAGAATAATTGGAGGAGGTGGAGGAAGTAAAGCATGATCTCTTGTTCCTTGATCATATCGTGGAACATCATCTTCATTTGGAAAGCTTGTTCCATAGGATTTGGGAAGACCATAGTTGTCATACTTTGACATCTACAAAACGGGAGAAAATTGAAGTTAAGTTGATTAAAATCCTCGATGTGACACCCAAATGAAACATCGAGGCTAGGATCCAACACAATACTTTACAACCTAGAAGAGGGATGCCGTAATCTAGTTGCAGAATATTTGAACGTAGGTAAATGACGATTTACCAATTTCCACCATGAAAAACGAAAAAGGAATTTAAGTTTTAAATCTATTGAAAATTCCTAGATCTTTTGAGATTCATTGAACTTTTCAATGGCATGTTTAAATCTCGATATGCCCCTCGATTTGTGACTGGGATGTCGAGGATCACAAAACAGGGTGTGAATAACCATGTAAACTTACATGGTGCCCCTAATGTTACAGTCACCTATTCGATGTGCCGGTTAACCACACATGCTCCACCGAACTATGACAAACATTGAGTCACCCTTTGCTACCTTTGCTTAGAACCATTTAGTGTGTCGGTTAACCACACACGCTCCACTAACGTCTTCGCAAGGGCACAAAGTGTAATTTCATGGAATTTCATCAATTCACTTTTGCCTAAAGTAACCAAGATTGGGAATTTTGTAAAAGCATTTAGTTACTTTTGTACTTCATTATACTTATAATGGAAGGTTTCTGTCCTATCCTACCCGTTCGGCTAACGACCCTCCACTAGCCAAGAGTGCGGTGGGTAAGAGTGGACAACCAACTTCAGGGTCGTTATGAGTATTCTTGCATGAGTTTTGAGCAATAGAGGAGGAAGTTTCGGATTGTCATCTTCGTGTTCTGAGTCGTTGGCAATTTCTCTCAGTTTAATTTGGGGGATGGAGTATTCCGGGGTTACAAGTGGCACAAGAGAAAGACCGGTTGCGAGATTTCGAGGAAGCAATGCAGTATCTGAGTTCGGCCATGAGTATGAGATCAGTGGTAGAGTCAAGAAATTGCGAGGCGTTATGATGGTATTCCAGGGTATCCGAGTTAATGTCCTAAATCTCGAATTATTTTGAGTTTTGAGTTGAGATGACGAGTGGTGTATCAAGTGTCTATGGTTCCGGTGAGGGCCCTTCAGCTAATTGACATCAAATGGATTTATTTGAGAATGTGAACTGTAGCGAGAAAAGAGGATTTGTCACGATGGTGGTTTTCCGAAGTGGTGATGCTTAGCCTGGATGGGTGTGTGTGTACCTATCTATGTTGGGCCGCAGAGCATGAGTTAATGATCGTAGTGTTGTGTCAACCTGAGGATGAGATTGTGAAATGGTAAGAGTAAATGCGGTAAGACTGCGGAGAGCTACAGTTTCATTGAGTCAGTGCAGAGAGGTTGTGGTGATGCTACAGGGAGCCGTAGTACTCACTATTTAGTGAGAGGTTATAGTGATGCTACGGGTAGTCGTAGTACTCACTATTCAGTGAGGGGTGTGGTGATACTACGGGGAGCCGTAGTACTCACTATTCAGTGAGAGGTTGTAATGATGCTACGGGGAGCCGTAGTACTCACTATTCAGTGAGGGGTGTGGTGATGCTACGGGGAGCCGTAGTACTCACTATTCAGTGAGAGGTTGTAGTGATGCTACGGGGAGCCGTAGTACTCACTATTCAGTGAGGGGTGTGGTGATGCTACGGGGAGCCGTAGTACTCATTATCCAGTGAGAGGTCATTGTGATATTACGGGGAGCCATAGTACCCACTAGTCAACGAGAGAATGTTGTGATGAAGTGCTCCTTGATCAGAGCTTGACGTAGAAGAGTTTTAGGCTTGGGTATCTCTAATATTTGAGTTCGTGGAAGCCTGGGGTCGAACCATGGGCAAGACTGGGGTCTCCATGTTTGTCCGAAGTCGTTATATTCCGAATTGAGTAGTGGTTTTTGTGGCCAAAGGGAAGTGGACCAGTGAGGTACGCACGGGTTACGGGTCATGAGTCATGACTTGAGTGGTTCATTGGGGCGAGTGGTTCCAGCTCTGGATCAGATCAAACTCTCGAGTTTGAATTTGGCTCTGGTAGTGTGTTGAGTAGACAGAATGAGATTTCAGATTCAGAGCTGAATTTCATTTGGAAGGGAGTATTGCTTCCATTAAGTGTCTTAGACCTGAATGGGTAAATTCGTTGGATTGAGAAAACCGCGAAACGCATGGAACTAATGAGTAGCAGACAACAGAGATCGAGAGTGAGTCAGATTCTGTATTCGCTTGAGGTAAAGCAAACTTTGCGACTTGTGTGTCGCACCGGGCCGAGATAGTTGTATTGACAAGGAAGTCAGTGAGACGTTTTGGTACATGCAATGGGTAACCTTTGGAGGTTCAATTGTTGGGTCGGGAGATGACCTGGTGCTTAGTCTTGAAAGGGATATTGAGAAGGGAGTTGAAGTTTATTTTTGTCAGATGTTGGAGGACGCTTCTGAACAAGCATGGTCATTGTTTGTGACTGGGGATAGGGTGTTGAGGGTTCGTTGTGCAGAAGGGTTGTGATTGCAGTACAGTGAATGAGTCCCTGGTGTGATGTGATCCTTCCATTCCATGGTATATCATCTGGATTGTTTATCATGTCTGGGACGAGTGATGGGTAGCCAGATTTGGGCATGGACTTGTTTATCGGTCTCCACTGGAGAATCAGAGGGGCAGTAAGCTATCAGGGTTTTTATTCGAGGAGCGAACGACGTGGTAACATCTGGAGAGGGCGGTCTGGCTATGTGTCATGCTACTAGAGTCCCATATTCTTAAGAGCCAGAAGGAGTAGCTTAGTGGCAGGTGGGTCTATCCTTTTCCAGGGAAGAGTTCCTGTTTGGATTCAGGTGCCAGAAAGGAAGATAGTTGTGTAGTATGAGACCCCTCCAATGGTACTGTTCGCGTATTGGAGCAGATCTATATGTTGCGGAGGAGCGATTTGGAGGGCGAAATCTAATTCAAGTGGGGGATATTTGTAACATCCGGAACTTCGGGTATGATAGTTAGAGTTTCATTTTTTTGAAGATTTAGAAGAGGCTCGGCGAGTCGAAGGTCTAACTCGCCGAGTCACGTCGAGTGATCACATGGATTTCATGAGCGGACTCGACGAGTCCAAGTAGGGACTCGCCGAGTAGGTACTGGGCAGAGAAAACCCAAAGTTCCGGGGTTGGAGCCAATTTAAGGAACTTATGACCTTGGATGCGCCTCGTGTCTCCTGTGAGAAACCCTAAATCGACATTGGAGCCATGGGAGAGTTCTTATGATGAAATCAAGTATTTTGGTGGGTTTTATGGAAGGAAAAGAGCATGATTCAAGCAAGGAGCGAGATGGGGGCTGTAGATCTAGCATTTCTTCACATGGGACTGTTGTAGGAGGTATAATCTTGCATCTTTTCTTCTATTTTGGTTGGACCTCATGATCTTGGGAGTTTTAGGGTTTAACTCCCCTTCTTTAGTGCTTATGAGCTAAGTGAGACATGATCTGAGATGGGAAACCTAAGATCTGAACCTTGTGAGGTCTTCAGAGGCTAGGTGCCCCAGCTTTAGTGGTCCTAATGAGGGTTGATGAGAAAAAACCTTCATGAAGAACATGTATTGGCGTTTTGAAGCAATAGCATCATGTGTGAATGTAAAGATCAAAGCTTTACGTAATTATTAAGCCTTGGGATGATAGATCTATAGTTTAGAGTGATAGATCTGGTTGAAATCATCCGAATGAGAAATCAAATCAAAGGGACTCGCCGAGTCCATGTCCTAACTCGACGAGTCGGCAGGGGTTTATCCCGATGAATTGATTGTGCGATAACTCGGCGAGTTGGGGGTCAACTCGACGAGTTGAACTGGACTTTTGAGACTTCTGAGGATACGAGGAGACTCGACGAGTCGCAAGAGTGCACTCGACGAGTCGGGTCAAACTTGGATTGTTGACTCGAGTTTGACTTCTGCTGACTTTGGGGTTTTGGTCAACATGAGTAGTAAAGACCATGGAGGGTTAAAATGGTTTTTTATCCACTTCAAAAGAGTTAATGGGAGAAAGAACTGCCTTCAATTATCTAATTCGTGAAAAAGAGTATTAATATTAGATATTCATCCTTTGTGCTAGGAGGAGGCTAGTTCGAGATCCGAGCGTGAGGTTATTTGCTCACCTGCTAGCCGAGGTGAGTCTTCTCACTATACTTTACCTTGAGTGGTAGTTATGTGTGACCAGAAGGTCTTATGTGCTTACATTGAGTATTATGTTATCCTATTGTATGTGACATGCTATGCATGTGGCCGGAAGGCTCAAGCAGACCAGACCGGAGGGTCCAACGAGCTTAGGACCAGAGGGTCCACAGAGTTAGGACCGGAAGGTCCATAAAGTTAGGACCAGAGGGTCCACAGATTTGTAGCCTCGAGTGGCTGATATATGTTGTATGTGGTATTTTAGGGAACTCTTTAAGCTTCGTGCTTACCGTGTTATGTGTTATGTGTTTCAGGTTTTTCTCAGGATCGCGGGACGACACCGGCTTGATTGTACACACCAGAGAAGAATTATGCTTTGAGGATCCTGGATTACCATTTAATTAAACATGGAGCTATGTTTTGTGATTTAAAAAATTGATGTTTTGTGAAATATGCATTGAGAATTATATGTTTTCAAAAGAAAAATTGTTTTGAAATTTACGGTGTTACAAAAGGACTCATTTTAGAACACAATTTTGCAATTTTAACTCTTTTAGCCCAAAATTCAAATTTCTTTTAATTTTAAATTCTATTTTCTTCCAAAATTTTAGCTTTTAATTTTTAAATTTCTAAATTGATTTTTTACTTCAAAATTTGACTTTGACATTTCTAGTTTGACCTTTTTGACTTTCTCATTTAACTTTCAAATTTTTAAATTTAGCTTTTCGGTTTGACTTTTAAGTTTGACATTTTAAGCTTGACTTTTTAAATTTGACTTTTAAGGTTGACTTTTGATTTTTTAGTCAAAGGGCATTTCTTGTAAACAACGAGTTTGCATCCCGGTCAATGAAGTTTCATGCTCTCAATCATGTGAAGCTACGATTAAATTTCTTCATGAACATAATGATTTGCTAAAAAGGGAAGTCGAGGACCTAAAATACGAAGGATATCAACTCAAGAAATGACAGAAACCTCTTAAAGTTCAATTAAGGAACCATCTCAAGTTCAGGGGGAACTACCATCCGCAGTCCAGGGGGAACTTCACTCAAATGCTAATCTAACTCCTTCAGTCCAAGCCACCTCTGCTGGTTGTTCACAAGTCAAGGGGGGACTGCCTTCCCCAACTGAAGAGTCTCCCGATATCATTGATATTCCTTCTAACGCAGTCGCTGATCACCAATAACCTCGTCTACATGATTGGACGAAAGATCACTTACCAGGTCAAATCATTGGTAACCCATCCATAGGCGTACAAACTCGATCTTCTAGTGATCTAATAGACCACTGCCACTATGCAGCCTTCATATCCGCAGTCAAGCCTCGATCAATCAAGGAACCACTTCTGGAACCTGACTGGACCACTTCCATGCAAGAAGAACTAGCCGAGTTTGAAAGCAACAAAGTGTGGAAAATAGTACCAAATCCAAAAGGTCACATTGTTGTTGGAACAAGATGGGTGTACAAAAAAAACTTGATGAACCTGGTGCGGTCGTGCGAAACAAAGAAAGATTAGTTGCAAAGGGGTATAGTCAACTGGAAGGTGTTGACTATGATGAAACTTATGCACCCGTAGCCAGGACGGAAGCCATATGCATTTTCTTAGCATATGCGGCACACAAAAATATCAAAGTACATCAAATGGATGTAAAAAGTGCCTTCCTGAATGGTGAACTGAAAAAAGAGGTTTACTTGCAACAACCTCCAGGCTTCAAAAGTCAAGATTTCCCAAATTATTTTTTAAAGCTTGAAAAGGCAGTTTATGGTCTCAAGCAAGCTCCGAGGGCATGGTATGAGACTCTTTCTGAGTTTCTTGTCATGTCTAGATACAAAATAGGTGTGATTGACCCCACATTATTTAGAAAGACAAACGGTAATCACCTTATGCATGTCCAAATCTATGTTGATGATATCATTTTTGGGTCAACAGATCAGTGTCTGGTGGATGACTTCGCAAAGCTCATGACCAGCGAGTTTCAAATGAGCATGAATTGAGAGATCAATTTCTTTCTAGGCCTTCAAGTAAAGCAAGTCCCTCAAGTGATTTTCATCCATCAGGAAAAATACACCTCGGAGCTGCTCAGGAAATACTCAATGGACAATTGCTCATCAGCAAAAGTTCCAATGGCCTTTGGATACAAGATCTCTGGGGATCTTACCGGAGAGTCCGTTGATCACAAAATTATAGAGGAATGATTGGGTCGTTGATGTACCTAACCGCAAGCAGATCAGACATTGTCTTTGGCACAGGCTTAAGTGCTCGATCCCAAGCCGATCATAAGGTATCACATCTGATCACAGTCAAGCAAATCTTTAGATACCTCAAAGGAAGCAAAGATTTAGGCCTCTAGTATCCCGCAAGAAATGATTTTAGCCTTCAAGCCTTAACCGATGCGGATCACGCCGATTGTAGATTAGATCGAAAGAGTACTTCCGGTGGTTGCCAATTTTTTGGAGGAAGCTGGTCCTCAAGAAAACCAAATTGTGTTTCTTTGTCTATCGCAGAAGCTAAGTATGTGGCCGCAGCCAGCTGCTGTTCTCAAGTCTTATGGATGAAAACCCAACTGACGGACTACGGATACAGAATGATGCGGATACCGATTTATTGTGATTCAGAGAGTGCCATAGCGATTTCTTATAACCCTATTCACCACTCAAAGACAAAACACATCGAACTCTGACATCACTTCATCAAATACCACATTCTCAAAGGTAACATCGAACTGATTTTTGTCAATACTCATGAAGGGATTGCTAATGTGTTACAAAGGCACTTGATGCAACAAAACTCAACAGTTTTCTGCAAATGTTAGCGAAGATGCATCTGGAACCGCAATTCTTCTTGGATTGATAGGTACCGCATACCACTTCTGGTCTCCGTTGCGGTCCTAGAGTAATATATATATATATATATATATATATATATATATATATATATATATATATCATACATGGTTTCAGTATACTCTGTATACTACAACTATATATCATACTTATATCTCCCACCGGGTATTTATTATTCCTTGATTCTGATCTTTTATCAAGTGTTCCTTTCAGATCTTGCTACGCAGTAACACAGCCTTCCACCGCAGTCATCAGAACCAATCTGCAATCACATTCAATGCTTTCCTCATAAATTCACTAAACTTTTGTGTGCTATTTAATGTTCATTTAATAAAAATAACACCCTCTTTGTAGCATACAACATTCTAGTTACTTTCAAAAATCACCTTTTGCGTCAGACCGATTTTGGGCTGTAAGACAATTAAATCATTTTTCCCATAAAATAAATCTTTTCATTTAATTTGTCACTTCTCTTAGCCCCGAAGTTCTCTAATCCATTTCGCATTCTCCATTTACTCAACGGATTAAAAGGAACCTGTAACGTCCCAAAATTTCAAGACTAAAAATTTCTTTTAATAAAATATTACTTTAAGCAAATTCATCGTTTCAAAACATAAACAGAGTATTAGTTTCCAAAATACATGTTCGTTATCATAGTAAACATTCCCAGGCTGTCTAAACTATGGTGTGTGCCATGCGATCACCCCGAGCTCTTCCCTCCGCTACCGGAAGTACCTGAAACCAAAACTGAAAACCGTAAGCACGAAGCTTAGTGAGTTCCCCACCCTACCACATACCATGCATAACCATATACTGCACATACTGGGCCACGCCCACTATCCTGGCCCTTGCCCCCTACCTCGGGCCTCACCCGCTATAACGGCCCCGCCGCTCCAGGCCCCGCCTGGCTTCGAGCCCCGCTCGGATACAGATCTGTTTCACTTAGGCCTCGCCTGTCACAGGGCCTCGCCCACTAACATATAATAGCACATAAGCATATCACATCACACCACATAAGCTAAACACATACTAATGGATCTTGTCCTAAGGCCTCGCCTATCTCTGGGCCCCGCCCTTGTCCTGCTACTGATGAGTCATGGAACCCCGTCCTTGTCATGCTATTGGGTCTCGCCACTGCTCTGCTGCTACTATGATGTGCAACACCATCCACACTCTGCTATTGGTGAGATACGAGACCTCGCCCACACTCACCTCCCTACCAGGCACATACAAGTATCACACAGACAACAAGTATAAACTATCACATAAACCATTCCTTGGGCACCCGCCCTCTATCATTGGACCTCGTCCCGAATATCATACTAGCATACTGTGCCTAGGGCTAACCCCCGGGTCTTCTACTCATAACTACATGGGCCGGCATTGTGGCCGTAGACCCATTCATATAAAGGGAAACTCACCTGCACTGGCTGATCTGCTGATGAACCCACTAGCTGCTGCACGGCAACTCTCTGAACTTCAGCTCCACTCGCTCCCCGAACTACCAATATCAATACAACACTGAGTCTAACTGACCCCCGACAGGCAACCAAGTCAACTCTGGTCAAAGTCAAAGTCCTGGTCAAAGTCAACCTCCCAGGTCAACCCTACTCGCCGAGTCACCCTATTGACTCGCTGAGTTCATATGTTCAGAGTCCTTCTATTCGCGACTCGACTCGCTGAGTCAGTCCATGACTCGCCGAGTCTACCGATTACCGAGTCCTGACCTGTCCAATTCACCGAGTCTCCATTCGACTCACTGATTCGAGTCTCAACTCGAAGGGTTTGGGGTTTCGCGACCTGACTCGCCGAGTCCAAGAACAGACTCGCCGAGTCCAGGACAACCTTCAACAGACTCGCTGAGTTGTTCTTCCAACTCGCCGAGTTCCTGCCCAACTTCATCTGACTCGACGAGCTGTTCATCCCACTCGTCGAGTTCCTCCAAATCTTCATGCTACTCGCCGAGTCCATCCGGTCCTTCATACATACAGAGGACTTTTGAGTCATGCAGGGACTCAAATCTGTAGATCTACCCTTCCCAAGCCTATTCCTCACGTAAAGTTGCAAACTTTACGTGTAGAGAAGGAGATCTAGGCAAAATACACCATAAACTAGGGTTTAAGGCAAGAAAGCTCCATAATCGACTCAAGGTTTGATGCTTTACGGGATTCTAAACCAAAACAAGCATGGATCTGAGGTCGCAACCTCAGATCTGGACTTCAAGCTCGAGATTGATCTTAAACATGGCTTAAAAGCCCCAAAACTCATAACCAAAGAAGATCTAAAGGAGAGAAACGACTTTAATACCTTCAATATCTCAGAAGGGTTCCCCAATCTTCGGATCCAATGCCACTCCTTGATGCTTCAATCACTCCCACTTCTTCTTCCTTTAAATCACTCAAAATGGCTAAAAGCTTGAATGAGCACAATGGAGGCTTAGGGTGCGGTGTTCTGGGTGTAAGAGATAGTAAAGGAACCCTAGGGGAGAGAATGAGATGATTAAATAGGCTCCAAGCCCTGAATTTAGGGTTTTCCTCGCACAGACCAGACTCGCCGAGTCCACTTGGCCGACTCGCCGAGTTGGTCACTTACACCTTGACCCGGATCCCGCTCGGACTCGCCGAGTCGCCCTTTATAATTAAGGTTTTCTTTCCTTTCTTGGCCTTCAAAATGTTGGGTGTTACAACTCTCCCCCACTTAAACTAAAGTTCGTCCTCGAAGTTTGCTATGGCCCACCGCCTACGATCTGCCTCTAATACCCAACCCATTATCCCAACACCAGCTGCCTTCCCTCGCTGGCCTTCCGCTCGGTCATTCCGACTAACATTAATCCTTGCAGATAATCATCTCGGGTCAACCCTGACCCTGAACATTCTGGAACACAACTTACTCAACCGACATTCCTTCTGGTACTCACCGAGTACTGCAATGAACCCATAGGGGTTCTTTACTTCCTTCCTTGTGCGATTTCCTTGCCTCCCCAAGGCAATGCTCCATAACCAACTATTTCCTCTACCACTGCGAAGACCCTATCTTCACCGATTCTATTACTCCCGCTACTTCCAGTACGGGTCATTATCGCCAGTATCCACTGGGCATTACTTCCTACTATAATCTGGTGTCGAGCACCTCACAATCAACTAACTGAATTCCACCATACGCTGCACACTCGCACTGCCACTGACTGGCAATTCTACTATTCCTCATCTGACTTCTGGATGAACTGAGACCACCCTAGTCCCTACCAAGCTATCAATATTTGGATTACCAGCTTCCCCGATCGCTGACCCAACACAACGCTAGTCGCTCCAAGCGACTTCCGAAGGAACTTCGACCACCTATAACTGCTCAATCTATCATGCCATTCAGGCGCTACAATCCTGGAATCCTAGATCCTCTATCTTGACACTAAGGTCCTTACCAGGTCCCACCTGAGCTGCTAAAACTCACGGACCTCGCCCACGGGTCCCACCCGCCTCTAACCTCCTAGTCCCACTAGTCTAACCACTCTCGCTCGAGCCTCGCCCACGGGTCTCACCCAACCATACTACTAAGCAACCCTGCTCTCAGGTCTCACCTACACTGCTAATCTCATACGAGCCTCGCCCACGGGTCTCACCCAACTATATCTTGGAGCAGCCTCTCCCAAGGTCTCACCTCTCTAGCGCTATACAGGCAACTCCTATCATTCTCATCCACTACCCATTCCTGATCCCTACCTGATCACTAGGAGATAAGGGCCTCGCCCCGACTCCGCTAACGAAGCTACTAAGGAATGCTATGGCTTACCCGTAGTCTTACATCACCATCCATTGCTGACTGCTAGTACAAAGGCACCCATGTGCCATAAGCTCTCCAGATCCTCATTCCGACTCCCTCGAGTCCTTCGGGCGATCCACAACCTGAATTCCCAACTACGCACTAACCATTACCATCCCACGCACTAATTGATGGGGAGTTTCTCAAACTCCCAACCCTGAATCCTCAATCCATCAAACGCCGAGCTACTTCTTTTCCTTCTCGGAGGTCACATACTCATTCTGGGTCGGCGTGCTCCTACCTGGGCACACTCGGAGCATTCTCCCCCACTTCGATCCTGCTTACCCCTTGCTGCTCAATACTCAAAAGAGATCCCGATCTTTGCTGCTATTCCATAATCAATCTGCTAGGGGACCCAAGCCTGCCATGGCTAGGGATCTAACCATTCCATCTCTAACACCATGCCACTCCGAACTAGCGAGACGTACCAATTTCCTTCCAAGCATGCTACAGTTACTACATCCTTTGTAACCTCCTTCTATAGGGCACGTCCCCTAACTACCATACAAATGACCAAGGTATGCAGATGGCATATAACATAATCACAAGCAGGCCACACCATAATACAATACTCATACCAAAAACTGATGCAGAACTATAACAATATAATCATGCAAACATAAAAGAACTGAAAACGGAAGTCATATACCTGCAATGTCTGGCGCTGCTCACGCCTCCAAGGTAGTCATTTGAAAAGCCCAGCTCCCTGCTGCAGGCGCCTCTACCCGGCCCTGACGGCCATCTGTGATCCTCAAGGTTGCAGGGGCGGGTGCCATCACCCGTCCTGCCGAAAGAAAACTAGGACACTGGGCCTTCTTGTGGCCCCGTTGGTTGCAGTGAAAACATATCAAGTCGGATCCCTGCATGGTGGTAACAGTACAATCCCTGCTAAAATGACCAGTCCGACCGCACTTGAAGCAGCCAGACTCACCACCACTACCAATCCTACACGCACCCCCGTGCGTCCTGCCACACTTCCCGCACCGACTACGGTCTTGATAATCCCTCGATCTCGAATCCGATCCCATGGGCCCTTTGCCCGAACCCGCAGCTACTTGAACCTCATCCGGCTTCCTCTTCCGGATCTGCTCCAAATCAATTTCCCTTTCTCTAGCCCGAGAAATCATATCTTCCAACGTTTTGCAGCTAGATCTACTCACGAACTCCCTGATGTCATCCTGCAACATCTCATGGTATCGGGCCTTCTTCATCTCCTCATTTGCGACATACTGCGGTACACGAAGATCCCTCTCCCTAAACTTGGTGGTGATCTCCGCCACAGTCTCAGTGGTCTGCGTCAAATCCTGAAACTCCCGTGCCAACTGCTGCACCTCAATAATCGGCGAAAACTCCGCCCTAAACCTGGATGAGAAATTGCTCCAAGTCATCGCGTCCAACGCGGCATCATCCCCCAAAGCATGACCAATCTCCTCCCACCAATCCCTCGCTCTGTCCTTCAAAAGACAGGAAGCGAGTCTGGCCTTGTCCCCCTCAGGGCACCGGCTCGTACGGAATGCGTTGGCAACATCGGCCAACCATCTGCTGCTAGCGATGGGGTCCCTAGCCCCATGATAATCTGGTGCCCCGCAAGCCCTGAACTCCCAAACTGTTAAGGTACGCGCTCCCATCAAAGCCATCATCTTAGTACGGAAGGCTCCCAGCCTCTCATCCAAAATCTCCAATATACCCTCCTTGACCGTGCCAAATATCACAGGAGTCTAATTCAAAATACTGCGCGTAACCTCGGCGGATATCAACTCCCTCATTCGCTCCTCGAGCTGCTCGGCCCCTGAACCCGAGCCCGATCCCTCTCCGGCGCCTGATCCGCCCACTGGTCTCTCTCGCAATGTCACCATACTGAAAATATAATACATCCTCTATCAGAATACTTATCACTGCTGCACGACCAAACACATACCCTATCAGGTTCCCGGTCTTGTCTCGGCCTTTCCCGAATCGAGTACGGAGCCTCTGCTTTCAGTAGTACGGGCCCATACTACCTTCCACATCTATCCGTACTTTCCTCAGGAATTGCTTCGACTCCACCAGGTCCCTTATCCCTTACCACTGCTCCCAACACTATCTCATCCTAGGCTTACCCTAGGGAGACCTCTAACTCAGCTCAAACCAGTCCTCAGCTGCTGAAGGTCTCCTTGTGATGCTAATTAGCCATTACATGGATACCATCACATGTGACGAGGCTCAGATAATCCTTCGAGTAAGAGACTCGTCCCTACAACGGTTGGACTCAGACGAGAGTTGCGCAATAGTGCCAAATCCAGCACTCTGAGATTATTCAAACCCGATCACATGTGGTGTGACGTATCCACCTAAGGGCTAACTTCCATCACTCAGAATCCCACAATGCACAAAGCAAGCAGCATTCAGACAAGGGAAAATCTAACCACAACATACTCAAGCAATCATATCCACATAGCAAGAAACTAAACTAGCATGCAACATAAACTCACAGACGCACACAAACTCATAAAATCAGGCATAACCTAAACAGGCTATCCTACTACTGTCTAACCCGCACTATCATGCAGCTCAAAGCACATAATCAGGCACATAAGGCATCCTCCCTAAATCCTTAGTCCTATTCTAGCATGCCGTTCTACTAACCTAGAATCAAATCATAAACTTGTATGGGTATTTTGGGGTACTTACTTGAGCTCGGCTGATTGCATGCACCACACCTCTTTTCTCTTTTCAAAGTTCTTTACTTTCTAAATTACTTTTGCTTTTCTAAAACTATTTTCTTACCCAAAACCCTCTTTTACAAAACTGTCTTTTCATTTTGAAAACTTCTATACCAATTCCTCAGTTTGAGTTCAGACACACCCGAGAGCATGTCCGAATCCCTCAAACGAAGGCTCTGATACCAACTTGTAACGTCCCAAAATTTCAAGACTAAAAATTTCTATTAATAAAATATTACTTTTAGCAAATTCATCGTTTCAAAACATAAACAGAGTATTAGTTTCCAAAATACATGTTCGTTATCAGAGTAAACATTCCCAGGCTGTCTAAACTATGGTGTGTGCCATGCGATCACCCCGAGCTCTTCCCTCCGCTACCAGAAGTACCTGAACCCAAAACTGAAAACCGTAAGCACGAAGCTTAGTGAGTTCCCCACCCTACTACATACCATGCATAACCACATACTGCACATAATGGGCCACACTCGCTATCCTGGGCCTTGCCCCTACCTCGGGCCTCGCCCGTTACAACGGCCCCGCCGCTCTAGGCCCCGCCTGGCTTCGAGCCCCGCTCGGATACAGATCTGTTTCACTTAGGCCTCGCCTGTCACAGGGTCTCGCCCACTAACATATAATAGCATATAAACATATCACATCACACCACATAAGCTAAACACATACTAATGGATCTTGTCCTAAGGCCTTGCCTATCTCTGGGCCCCGCCCTTGTCCTGCTACTGATGAGTCATGGAACCCCGTCCATACTTCTGCTGATACTGAGGTACGGGCCCAACCCACCCTCACTCCTTCCCTAACTTGGGCCTCGCCCCTGCTCTTCTGCTACTGAGATGTGGAACACCATCCACACTCTGCTATTGGTGAGATACAGGACCTCGCCCACACTCACCTCCCTACCAGGCACATACAAGTATCACACAGACAACAAGTATAAACTATCACATAAACCATTCCTTGGGCACCCACCCTCTATCATTGGACCTCGTCCCGAATATCATACTAGCATACTGTGCCTAGGGCTAACCCCCGGGTCTTCTACTCATAACTACGTGGGCCGGCATTGTGGCCGTAGACCCATTCATACAAAGGGAAACTCACCTGCACTGGCTGATCTGGCTGATGAACCCACTAGCTGCTGCACGGCAACTCTCTGAACTTCAGCTCCACTCGCTCCCCGAACTACCAATATCAATACAACACTGAGTCTAACTTACCCCCGACGGGCAACCAAGTCAACTTTGGTCAAAGTCAACCTCCCAGGGATGAATCTACAAGGGATGAATCTGATGATCTCTTCAGACGAAAGAAGCTCAAGATTACCCCTAGGCAGAGCCAAATGCGTGAACGGAAAGATACCACAATCTCTCAAAATATTTCGGTAGTCCTTGGGTCCCCCGTAGGCTTATTCGCATCTCCCATCTCTAGCTACTCAGATGCATCAAGTGAATCTATTTCAATTGAACATGGAGACAACACCCTAGTTGGATCCCAAGAGGATCCCATTGGTATAAATCGCCCTAAGGTCTCTAGGGCAAGTCGCCTTCATTATTTTGAGCCAGAGGAGTTGCGCTCCATCGTTCTTTCTGTCACTCAAACACTTCAAACAGATAACCAATTGCAGGGCATCTATTTTGTCCTTGCTAGAACCGAACCGAGGCCACACTTGACTATGGGTCAAGGAGACCAAGGAAGTTCGGGAAATCATACTCCGCCACCATTACACTCAAGTGGTTTAGGCATGGTGAGCACAACTATGCCATGATCCACGAACCCGGGGGACACCCCGGTACAAACACAAGGATTTGACGGTTATTTTTAGATGACTCTTAGAATCGATTTCAACCAAGCACTGAGTCTGAAGTCAGAAACTGAATGGACAATTGCTCCTCAACAAAATTTCCAATGGCCTTCGGATACAAGATCTTTGCGGATCCTACCGGAGAGTCCCTTGATCATAAAACTTATAGAGGAATGATTGGGTCATTGATGTACCTAACCGCAAGTAGACCAGACATTGTCTTCGTCACAGGCTTATGTGCTCGATACCAAGCCGATCCTAAGGTATCACATCTGACCGCAGTCAAGTAAATCTTCAGATACCTCAAAGGAAGAAAAGCTCTAGGCCTCTGGTATCCTATAGGAAATGATTTTAGCCTTCAATCCTTTACCAATGCGGATCACGCCGGTTGTAGATTAGATTGAAAGAGTACTTCCGTTGGTTGTCAATTTCTTGGAGGAAGACTGGTCAGCTGGTCCTCAAGAAAAAAAATTGTGTTTCCTTGTCCACCTCAGAAGTTGGGTATGTAGCCGCAACCAACTGCTATTCTCAATTCTTATGGATGAAAACCCAACTGATGAACTACAAATACAAAATGTTGCGGATATCGATTTATTGTGATTCAAAGAGTGTCATAGTGATTTCTCATAATCTTATTCACCACTCAAAGACGAAACACATCGAACTCTGATATCACTTCATCAAAGACCACATTCTCAAAGGTAACATCGAACTTATTTTTGTCAATACTCATGAAGAGATTGTTGATGTGTTTACAAAGGCACTTGATGCAACAAAACTCAACAGTTTTTTTGCAAATGTTAGGGATGATGAATCCGGACCCACAATTCTTCTTAGATTGATAGGTACCATAGACCACTTTTGGTCTCCGCTGCAGTCCTAGAGTAATATATCTATCATACATGGTTTCAGTACACTCTGTATACTGCAACCATATATCATACTTATATCTCCCACCGGGTCTTTATTGTTTGTTGTTTCTGATATTTTATCAAGTGTTCCTTTCAAATCTTGCTACCACAGTAACACTTCCTTCCACTGCAATCATCATAACCAATCCGCTATATTCAATGCTTTCTTCATAAATTCACTGAAATTTTGTGTGCTGTTTAATGTTCATTTAATAAAAATTCTTCATTTAATAAAAAAAAACATCCTCTTTGTAGCATACAATGTTTCAGTTACTTTCAAAAATCACCTTTTGCGTCAAACCTATTTTGGGCTATAAGACAATTAAATCATTTTTCCCATAAAAGAAATCTTTTCATTTAATCTGTCACATCTCTTAGCCCCCAAGTTGTCTAATCCATTTCACATTCTCCCTTAACTCAATGGATTAAAAGGACCCTCACCACACGTTCCTCTAACGTGTGATAATGGGCCTGAAAAATCATTAAATGCCCCATTTTTCGAAATTAATCCTTTCTTTTAATTTAATCTTTTATGTGGCTAGTAATGGTTAAAACCCAAGGCTTTTACCGTTGTCGACTGTGAATAAGTTAAAACGAATAACTTTTGAAATCTGGTGCTATATAATACTCTTTTCCGTCCTAAGAAAGCTTTTTGCTTTCTGAACCCTTACGCCGATCCTTCTCTCCTTTGTCTTCTTGTACTTGTGTTTTTCTGCAAGTTCTCAAAGCTTTTCAAAAAGGTTGAAGTCTGGAATCTCCAAAAAGCAATCAAAGGCATCTGGGTCTGTTAGACCAACTAGTTCCGATTCAACAATCTGGATTCAATCTCCAACAATAGCCTCTAGCAATTTCCGAGTTGTGTTTGAAGATCATCCATCCTACAACGAGACAATTTGTTTGATGATCAAGTACCTGTAATCTCACCCACTGTTTGGCGCATTCAACTCCTTTACTGATGTTGTTCCTCTATCCACCCTGTTCAAGTGTGCCTTCTCCTCTTTTCGCCCAAACAACAACTCTCAAGAAGTTTACTGACCTTGATCGATGATTCCTTGATAGTCCAGACCAAAACCAAGTTTTTGGAAGCAGTCAACCTTTGAGTCCTTCCCCCAACTCGATTTTACTCACCAAGTGCCAATGACATCATTTCAACCCTATACCAGATGGGGTATCAGAAGAAGCTGAAGGGAATTGGGGAATTCAAGAAAAATCAATTCCCAGCAGTGTGGCAATATGTTAGTCACTTTGTGATCTGAAGTCTCTCTAGCAGAACTAGAGGCACAGATAACATGGGACTTAAACTACTGGAGATTGTGTGGAGCATCTTCACTGGGAATGCAGTCAACGACGGACAAATTCTCTTGGATGATTTTCTACAATATGTTCCCAAGGAGAACCCTAGAGAAGAGCCAACTGAACTCACCTTTGCAAGCTTTTGGTCTCTCTGCATCTTGGATCTTCACAAAGATGTGATGTTTGACATGGGTGCGGACACCAATCACTTCGCCACACACGACTTAAAAAGGTACACTCTTTCAAAAGATCAATCATTTTTTTGGACCTCTAAGAAGATTGCATGTACACATCTTGACATCTATTGGACTTGAAACCCAAGAAGTCATTGATCACATAGAGGCTACGGATGGTAGTGCCTTCTCCTCTTTTTGCCAAACAACAACTCTCAAGAAGTTCACTGACCTTGATCGATGATTCCCTGATAGTCCTAACCAAAACCAAGTTTTTGGAAGCAACCAACATTGAGTCCTTCCCTCAACACGAGTTTACTCACCAAGTGCCAATGACATCACTTCAACCCTATACCAGATGGGGTATCTAAAGAAGTTGAATGGAATTGGGGAATTCAAGAAAAATCAACTCCTTGTAGTGTGGCAATATGTTAGTCACTTTGTGATCTGAAGTATCTTTGGCAGAACCGGAGGCACAGATAACATGGGACTTAAACTGCTGGAGATTGTGTGGAGCATCTTCATTGGGAATGCAGTCAACTATGGAAAAATTCTCTGGGATGATTTTCTACAATATGTTCCCAAGGAGAACGTTAGAGAAGAGCAAACTGAACTCACCTTTGCACACTTTTGGTCTCTCTGCATCTTGGATCTTCACAAAGATGCGAAGCTTGACATGGGTACGGACACCAATCTCTTCACCACACACGACTTAAAAATGTACACTCTTTCAAAAGATCAATCAATTTTTAGACCTCTAAGAAGATTGCATGTACAAATCTTGACATCTATTGGACTTGAAACCCAAGAAGTCATTGATCACATAGAGGCTACGGATGGTAGTGACCCATACCATTCTTCCCCACCTCATCCTAGTCAGGCGATTGTTGTTCCTTCAAAATTCCAAGGTCCCTCAAGTACCGCAGTTCCCACTTCAACCTCATTCCTTCCTACTGGAGGACCATCTAGTTAACCAAAGTCCAAGCGTGTCAAGCAAATTGTCTCCTCTAAGAAGGGTCCCTGCAACATAGTCAAGAAGGGTGCCAATCCTTCCAAGAAATGCAAACACATGGTTGTAGAATCTTCAGCTGACTCCCCTCAGTATCAATCACAAACTCATGATGAACTAGTTAATGTTGATGAATCTACAAGGGATGAATCTGATGATCTCTTCAGACGAAAGAAGCTCAAGATTACCCCTAGGCAGAGCCAAATGCGTGAACGGAAAGATACCACAATCTCTCAAAATATTTCGGTAGTCCTTGGGTCCCCCGTAGGCTTATTCGCATCTCCCATCTCTAGCTACTCAGATGCATCAAGTGAATCTATTTCAATTGAACATGGAGACAACACCCTAGTTGGATCCCAAGAGGATCCCATTGGTATAAATCGCCCTAAGGTCTCTAGGGCAAGTCGCCTTCATTATTTTGAGCCAGAGGAGTTGCGCTCCATCGTTCTTTCTGTCACTCAAACACTTCAAACAGATAACCAATTGCAGGGCATCTACTTTGTCCTTGCTAGAACCGAACCGAGGCCACACTTGACTATGGGTCAAGGAGACCAAGGAAGTTCGGGAAATCATACTCCGCCACCATTACACTCAAGTGGTTTAGGCATGGTGAGCACAACTGTGCCAGGATCCACAAACCCGAGGGACACCCCGGTGCGAACACAAGGATTTGATGGTTATTTTTCAGATGACTCTTGGAATCAGATTCAACCAAGCACTGAGTCCGAGGTCAGAATGTATGAAGCCTTTAAAAGAGCATTACAGGCATGTAAAGCTCAACATGTAAAGCAACAATAACAAAAGGAACTCGAGATTCAAACCGTGGCCAAATACTGGGCAGAAGCTATGTGCAACACCAAAACTGTCCATGATCTTCAGAAGATTCAAGAATGGATGTCCAATATGGAAGCTACGGTGAAACATGCTCTAAATCTCCATGATGTTGGTTCATCCAAACCTCACCCCACTACAGAAGTACATGGTTCAAATGAAGACGCAACCGCAATTGAGATCAGTTTCGGACCAACGTTTGGTTTGGATGATCTTGATGTTGACGAAATAGATGAGCCTCCTCATTCAGATGATTTTGTGATGATCTTTGATGAAGAAGAAAAGCCAAGTGTCTCTCAACACTCCACCTCAAAGCCAAAGGAGAAGAAGAAGAAGAAGAAGAAGAAGAAGAAGAAGAAGAAATTGGATGTATCCCGCAAAGAATTTCTTTCCCTGCAGTCAAAGGTCGATCAGATTTTGGCCACAGTCACGACCCCTCAACCTCAACAGACTGAAATTGATGGACCGCAGTTCCTAGCAGAGCGAGTTAAACATCTTGAAACTAGAGAAAGACTGGTTTCTGAAAGAATTTCTCTAAAGGTGGAAATGGGTATCTGAGCCATGGACAACGCTCGAACTGCGGATCACAAACAATTCCTGTCAACTGCTGAAACTCTTATTCAAGTAGTTACAACAATCGAAGAAGAAATCAAGTCTACACTGGATCGTCAAGCTGCTAACTCACAGAATCTTCTCCAAGAAACACACAATGTGTATGAATCTGCCCTGTCTGTACTTCAATCAACAATCAATAGCCTTAGATGGTCTCTTACGGCTAACTCCAGTGTAGACGAGATCCTGCGGTTAACAAAGGAGATTTACAATCTATCGTTCAACACTGATATTCCCTCCAATGCTCAAGTATCTTAATTGATCAAATCTAAGTTTGATCACACGTTCTCCAAGATTGATGGCCTCAGACAATGTTTTGAGGAGCAACAGGTTGTTACTTCCTTAAAGGGGGAAGTAAACTCTCGAATCCGCAACACCATCAATCTACAGCAGCAGTTCCCATTCCAAACTTCGGTTCATCCTACTTTGGTTTATCACAACCAAGGATCGAAAATCAACAACCAACCCCACAACACTCTCCGCAACACACAGGTATGGCTCATTCTCCTCCTCAGCAAACTCCAATTGCAACTGTGGATACACACAAGCTTCCCTTTCGAGTGCAAACTTATCACTCCCTTCCACCGCAACAACACTCACCGCATAGGGAACAACACTCACCACTTAAATAAATCCATCAATCCCCACCTCGTCAAGAAACTCGACCACATTTCAAAAATCTGGAGCCAACCATGTCATTCAAACACTCCAATGACTCTACCGCAACGAAACAACGTAAAGCAGACTGGAAAACAATGGATGAAACCATGTTTAACTCCTGGGTTAATCCTACAAGAAGACTGCTTGATGAAGACTATAGGCCAATTTTGACATATGCCGAACCACCTACGGATGGATATTAGGACATTCCGATCTCTCTCAACGCCAAATTCTTCACTGTCTTTGAACCCTTCGACCGCAGACTTCCCGATGACCAAAGGCTTCCCCTTGAATTTGAACGATTGAACAGATTCTACGCCAAGCACAGATTTGCCTTTGAAAGCATATTGTCTAACGATAGACCCTCCGCAGTCAAGAGTTACAAGATAAGAAAATTTATAAAGACAGAATTCATCCAATACACACTGACAATAAGAGGTGACGTTCATATCAGAACTTAGGCATATTTTCCTTGTATGAATCTGGAGGAGGTGTATTTGATTGCCAGGGTATTTCAGATCAAGTCGGAGAAACATCCCAAGATGAAAAGTGCATATGAGAAGGCTTGTGAGTACCTTAAATCCGAAGTATGTGACTTCACCAAGATTGATGTGGTTATTCATTCGGTCATTCCTCAAAAATTCAATCTTCCTACACTTGATCCAGCACCTGTCTTTATTGAAGGATATCAAGATCGATCCGTAGGTGCAACCAACTTTCCGGAACTGGGAGTTGTGTTCAAAAGAGCTAACAGCAATGTCAAATACTTCATTCTCATCATTGCTATGCAACGTCTCACCAGCAGACAGCTAGAAGTTACCTTGACTTCGGTGAAGAGGACAAAGCATACCACAGCTGAAGTAAAATTCAAGATCACAAGGTGGATCACTTGGTTAGGTGAAGTAAGAAAATTCTGGTGGTTGCTAAGCAAGTTTCTGAAATTTAAAAAGTGAGAAGGTTGAAGAGGTCACTTAGGGGGAAAATGTTGAATCAAGAAAGTGACCCTCTTAAACTTATCAGTCCAAAGTCCACTTCCCTATCGCAACGGATCTTTTGCTACCGCAACATCAACTGAAGAAGTCATCTGCAACGCTCTCATCCGCAACAAAGACTAGTTAATTTCTTTTTTGACTTATTTTTTTTCATTGTATTACACATTGAGCATTCATAGTCATTGTGAGTCAGAATCTTAGTCTTTGTTAATTCTCTATGTAATTTCTCTAGTCTCTATAAATAGAGTACTCAACTTCATTAGTGAATACATCTTTCCATTCTCTTTATATCAGATTTTCTCTCTGAATTCTTATCTTCTCATTCTCTTAGATCTTACTGAACTTACTCTCAAATATATTAAGATCAAACACTCATACTCCTTTGGAGCATGTCCTTGTGACTTCATTCACTTTAATCTGATCACATAAACTAACTTGGTTTGAATGCAAATAGAATCAGCTTAGTGTTTACTTGATATATAACTTGTTGTCATTTACATTTCCCTTACTTTTCACACTTACATTACTGTAACTAAAAGCTCTAACAACTCTAACTTCTTATTATTGTTGAGCTTTATGATCCTATAAGATTAACTTATTTCTGCAATATATAACTTGTTCTAACGTTTGTTCAAGTGTGTCTCAAGAGTTTTTCTCTCAACAAGGTTGTAATCCAACTCATAAATAAATCTCCATTACTTAATCACCAAAAGTCAATTACATTTATTTTGCTACAACTTTCTAAATACCTATCTAACTATTAAAACTAATATTATCCTTCAGACCAATGCTCCTAGAATGTTGAATGTGCATGAACCTACTCAGACCCTTTGTGAGGGGATCTATTGGATTCTCTTCTGATGTCACCCTCTTCACAATGCTTCTACTCTATGTTTGATGAAATGATATTTTCTGTTGATATGGCTCGATCTGCCATAATCTATTGGTTCCTTTGTTAAGGAAATCGCCACTTCATTATCACAGAAAATCTCTGTTGGCTCCTTGATGGCTAGAACAATTCCAAGGTCTCCAATGAAGTTCTTTCACCAAAAGGCCCCCATTGATGCTTCGCTTGCTGCAATGTACTCTGATTCATAGTAGAATCAGCCACCGTCTCCTATTTGGAACTTTTCTAGGTTACCGCTCCTCCATTAAAGGTAAACACCCGGCTAGATTGAGAACAAAAGTTTACTATATTTTTCTAAAAGCTGGCATAAATATACCTAGTTACTCTTAAGTTATCATTGCCACCAAGCATAAGGATCCAGTCCTTAGTTCTTCGTAGATACTTAAGAATATTCTTAACTGCTATCCAGTAAGATCTACATGGATTTCCCTGATAACGACTGACCATGCTCAAATTAAAAGCCACATCAGGGCGAGTACATGTCATAACATACATGATAGATCCAATGGCGGAAGCATATGGAACTCTACTCATTTCTGCTATCCCTGCATCAGTACTCGGAATCCGAGTCTTACTTAGTTTGGTATTACTATGGATAGGTAGTTCTGTTTTCTTGAAATTCTCCATACTAAAACAACTTAGTACCTTTCCAAATATGTATTTTAACTAAGTCCAATTAGTCGTTTACTCTTGTCTCTCAAATTTCTTATCCTCAGAATATAAGAAGCCTCTCCTGGATCCTTCATAACGAAACACTTTCCAAGTCAAGATTTAACATCTTGCAAAGTTGGAATGTCGTTCCCAACAACAAGTATGTCATCAACATACAAAATCAGGAAGGTTACTATACTCCACTAGCTTAGACATATACACAAGAGTCATCTTCACTTCTAAAGAAGCCAAACTTTTTGACCTTCTCCTCAAAGCAAAGATTCCATCTACGAGAAGCTTGTTTCAATCCATAGATTGATTTGTCAAGCTTACACACTCTATTCGGATACTTCGCATCCACAAACCCCTTTGGCTGACTCATGTAAACATCCTCAACGAACTTCCCATTAAGGAAAGCGGTTTTGACATCCATCTGCTAAATTTCATAATCATGAAATGTAGTTGTGGCCAGCATTACCCTGATAGGTTTTATCTTGGCTACTGGTAAAAAGATCTCATCATAGTCAACCCCCGAGGTTTGAGTAAAGTCGTTTGTAAATAGTCAAGCCATGAGGGTATGTACCTTTCCATCCATGTCGGTCTTTTCTTGAAGATCCATTTGCACCCAACTATCTTACGACCTGGTACATCGTCAACCAGATTCCAAACTTGGTTATCATACATGGACTTGATCTCGTTGTGCATTGCCTCTTTTCACTTGGTTGACTTAGGGCCTGCCATGGCTTCCTTGTAGTTAGTTGGCTCATATAAATTTACCAGTGTACAACTCCCTCCGTCCCAAATTTATAATTCATCTTTCCTTTTTGGTTTGTCCCAAACTAATAGTCCACTTCTAAAAATAAATAACATTTTTACCAAAATACCCCCTCATTATTACTTAACCAACTAAGCATTTAATGGAACATTAAATGCAAAGTAAGGACAAAAATGTCATTTTATTGTATAAAATTAGTGATAGTTAATGCTTTCTTAATCTCTGTCTTTTTTGTCTGTGGACAATAATTTTGGGACAGAGGGAGTATTACTGATAAATGTATCACCTTCTACAGTAATATGGAAACCACACAACTTTTGTTGTATTCTAACTCTAGTGGAACGCGTAAGAGGTAATGACTCGTCAATTGGTTCAACTGGAATTTCTTCCTTAGGTTGAGTCCTAGTATTTTTAGAAGCTCTTTCATCATTTAACTCTTGAATTTCTTCATGATTAATAGTACTCCCACTGTCCTCTTTACATATGAGCTCTCTCTTGTGAAAGACTCCCCTACGTGCTACGAAGACCACGTTCTCACTTGGTCTGTAGAACAAATATCCAAAGGACTATTGTGGTTAGCCGATGAAAATACATCTCTCACTTCAAGGTTCAAGATTTTCGTGAGTCTCTCATCTAACGAAAACTTCACAATCCCAAACCTTGATATGTTCTAACGATGGAACTTTCCGTGTCCACATCTCGTAAGGTGTTTTGGCACTGTTCTTTGTTGGGACATGTTAAAGAATGTGGAAGACAGTCTCAAAGGAATACCCCTTAAAAAGAGATAGGAAGTGAAACTCGACTCATCATGGAACAAACAATGTCCAACCAAGTTCGATTATGCCTCTCATCCACACCATTAAATTTTGCTGTCCTAGGAGGTGTCGATTGTGAAAATATTCTACATTCCTTGAGGTAGTCGTGGAACTCGATACTAAGATACACACCGCCTCTATCAGATCTAAGCATCTTTGGCACAACTAGCATTTTAGCTAGGAAATTCTACTCTCATGCAATCATTGACCTAGTGTAATAACTTGTACTCTAAGTGAATACTATACTCTATTCTCGTTCAAATACATCTCATATGTTCAAATAAGGGACGAAAACCCTAAAAATCCCGAGTCAAGTTCATTATGGACCAGGTTCTCTTATTCGGTCTAATGGGCCAATAAATCTCCAACTTCACCATCTGGGTCCTAGGAACCCTAAATGGGCTCTAGTTGGATCCACCTACATGAAACTTAACATATTTGGCCATAATGGGCCTAAAATAAATTTGTTTACCTTTAAGGGGCCTATTGGGCCATAACAACCCCAATTGTAGCACCTGGTTCTTGGTATGTATAATGTTATTAAATCTTCTTTTATCTTTGCATTTTAGCCTTGGACTCGGCGAGTTGAAGGACTGACTCGCCGAGTAGAAGCGGGATGAGGCGCGGGGTTTAAGCTGCGGACTCGGCGAGTAGCCGCTGTTTGGACAAAAACCCTAATCCAGGGGTTTTCACCCTATTTAAACAACCTTATGCAGCCTCCTTTCCCCCTTTATGCTCCCAAACACTCCTCATAGCAAACCCTAGCCATTTTTGTGAAGATCTAAGGCTTTTTGAGTGATTCTTGTGAGTTTTGACCTCAAGGAAGAAGGAAGAGCATAGAAGGATCAAGAGAGGACTGAAGGATTCAAGTTTGGTTCATCATTTGCAGTCTTTGGAAGGTATAAAGTCAGAACTTTGCTCATTCATTTGTTGGATCCCTCTTTGAGGTGATTTAGGGCTTTTATAAGCCATTTTTGGTTGCCAACCATGTTTGCAAACATGGTTGGGGGTTTGGGCTTCTGTATCATGCCATTTTATGAGTCACAAGTCAGATCTAGGTTTCTTTTTGCACCAAGGAAGGCCCCATGCAACAAAAGAACCATTTTAGAGCCTTTTAAGCTCTAATGTCCCATGCATGCACATAAAGTTTGTAACTTTACGTGCTAGATCGAGTTTAGGGGCCAGGATCTATCATTTGGTTAAGTGTTGTACATCAGAAATCATAGTTCTTAGTGAGGGATGTGACCAACTCGGCGAGTCCAAGGGTTTTAGTCCCATATCAGTGAAGGTCATAAGGACCAGTTGAGTATAGAAGGGTTTTAGAGAGTCTCGGGGAGTGACCCCACGCTCTGGACTAAGCAAAGTGTTCTGGGAGTTCATGGTACTCGGCGAGTGCATGAACGGACTCGGTGAGTCCAAGAAAATTTTCAAAGAAATTGGCGGGTTGTTCATCAACTCGGTGAGTCGAGGTCAGAACGTGTTCTTAGGATGAAGAGTAACTCGACGAGTTGTTCATACAACTCGGCGAGTCAGGGCAGGACATGAGTATCAGTTGATGATGAACTCGACGAGTTGTTCATACAACTCGGCGAGTTGGATGAGGACTCAGTTGGTGTTCATTCAGAAGGAAAACTCGTTGAGTCATCGCCTAACTCGACGAGTAGAGACGGGTATGAGGTCTAGTGGAAGGATAGAGACTCGGCGAGTTGGCGAGCCAACTCGGTGAGTCAGGTCAACTGGAAGTTGACTTTGACTTTGACTTGGTCAATGGGTAAAATGGTCATTTTACCCTAAAAGTAGATGGCAGTTTCTAACTAGGTGTTTTGTGGGACTTATAGCCGGAGGATTTTCGGAGCAGCAGCGGCAGCAGTCAGAGGGTTCTCTCACAGTTCAGCAGCTACGAGGTGAGTTACCTTCCTGTAGGGGTGGGTCTAAGGCCACAATGCCAGCCCACCATTGAGGAGTATTTAGAAGATAGTTGTCTTTGTGATAATTTATCTTGGTCTGGTATGCGTTTGGTTATGAGTTATATCTGTATGATATGTTACCTGATACGGATAGTTTCCCTGATAGTGGTCCTTCGGACCAAGGGGTAGGTCAGTACCCGGATATGCCTGACTATGTGCTTATATCTTGCTATTGTATGCTAGTGGTAGGGGTGGAATAGTCCCCAGTTACCAGTTGAAAGATACTGATGACGATTATCGGTTGAAAGATACCGATGACGATTACCGATTGAAAGATACCGATGATGAGTACCGGTTGAAAGATACCGATGGTATTGTATGGTATGTGGTATGATGGGGGAACTCACTAATCTTTGTGCTTACGGTTTCAGTTTTTGGTTTCAGGTACCTCTTCATCCAAGGGGAAGGAGCCGGCGGCGTAGCATGGCATCACACACACATTTAATTTTCCGCACGGTGTTTTCTGGGATTGTACTCTGATATGTTATTTGCTTATGTTGAGGGGTTGAAACATGATACTTGATTTTATGAAATGACGTGTTGAATCAATGTTTTCTAGTGAAAGTTTTATAAGTAACTTAATTAAAAATGAAATTTTTGGACTTGAATTTTGGGACGTTACAAGTTGGTATCAGAGCCCTGGTTTGAGGGATTTAGACACGTCCTCGGGGGTGTCTGGACTCAAACTAAGGGGCTAAAATATTTTTACAATAAAACGGTTTTCTAAAAATCTAAACGGAAGGATTTTACGAAAGACAAGGTGTGTGATGCATGCGACCGGCCGAGCTCAAGTAAGTTTTCTCCAAGATACCCATACATGTTATGTTATGCTTTATGGCTTTGATTCAGAATTGCATGCTAGAATAGGACTAAGCATCTATGAAGATGCTTTGTGTGCCTGATGTATAATTATGATAATCGCATGCTAGTTAGAGCTAAGGATCTAGGAGGATGCCTTATATGCCTATTGTATGAGTTGTATGCTAGGACTGTTTAGTCAGCAGTAGGATGGGCTATATAGGTTATGCCTGATGTGGTTACTCGATGCACGAATGCTGCTTGCTTTGTGCTATGGGGGTTCTGGCTATTTCCAACTAACTAAGGAGCGGATATGTAACAATACATGCAAGTTAGTTAGGGGGAAATGGTAGGGTCTCCTGTGCAGCTGATGGCGGAGGGTAGGTCGGAGAGTGCCCTAGTGAAGCCCAGGATGAGGTTAGTGGAAAGGATATCAGTAAAGGGACCTGGTGAAGTCAAAGCAATCCTTGAGGAAAGCACAGGTAGATGTGGAAGGTAGTACGGGCCCGTACTACTGAAAGCAGAGGACCCGTACTCGAACCAAGGAGGGCCTAGATGAAACTGGGAACCTTGGAGAGTGTGTTAGACCTCTCGAGTATATGTATGATCCCGACCTTTATGCGTGTATTTTTAGTATGGTGACCACACGACTTGGAGCAGGAGGTTCCGGATCAGGATCAGGATCAGGCTCGGGTTCGGGATCCGATCAGGTTGATGACGGGCTACGCGAGTTCATCCCTTCTGAGATCACGAGAGGCATCCTTGAGTCGACCCCTATCATCTTCCGGTCGATCAAGGAGGGGATTGTTGAGCTGATGGAGGATCGTCTCTGATCATTCAAGAGTGATATGGCGTCTAGCCAGGTGGGTGCACGCACACTGTCCTTTAAGGACTTTCGTGGAAGTAGTGCGCCGGATTTCCATGGGGTGAAAGACCCCATTGTTGCTAGGAGATGGATCGCAGACATTGAGTTTGCACAGATGATGAGCTTCTTCCCAAACGGGTCAAAGGTGAGATATGCAGCAAGATGCTTGCGAGACAAGGCTAGGGATTGGTGGGAGTCTGTTGGTGACTCATTGGGAGCCTCGGCTGTCGAGGCTTTGACTTGGTCGGACTTTGTGACTAGATTCAGGGCGGAGTTTGCACCAGCTGTGGAGCTTCAGCGGTTGGTCAGGGAGGTTTTGGATATGAGGCAGACTACGGAGACTATGGCGGAGATCGCCGCCAAGTTCCGGGAGAGGGCATTGCTGGTGCCCTAGTATGCGGGTGATGAGGATATGAGGAGGACCCGCTACCATGACATGCTACGAGATGACATTCGGGAGCATGTTAGTTTTTCAGCGTGCCCTACCTTGGATTCCATGATTGCCAGGGCTAAGGAGAGGGAGATTGATTTGGAGCACGTCCAGAAGAGGAAGGCAGTGGAGGGGCTGACGACCGGAGCTTCGGGGAAGAAGCCCAAGGGATCTGATGGTAGGCCGAAAGGCTAGGCAGGACGGGACCGCTGTGGGAAATGTGGCCGGTCACACGAGAGAGCTTCTCGCACTGGGCCGGGTTCGGGCTGCTATAAGTGTGGCAAGGTAGGGCATTTTGGCAGGGATTGTACTGTCCCCGCCCATGCGGTACAGATGACAGACCTAATTTGCTTCCATTGCAATCAGCGGGGCCACAAAAGAACCAACTGCCCGAGATTGATAGCAGCGTCAGCAGCAGTGCCAGCGGCGGCGCCGGTCTCAACGACGGCGCAAGTTATAGATGGCCGGAAGGTCAAGTCAGAGGTTCTGGTGGTGCGGACCTGAGCATTTCAGCTGACATCCGAGGAGGCACGCGCTGCACCTGATGTGGTGACGGGTATGATTCTTTCCCTCTGATCTTTTTCTTGTTGTGATTGTGTTATTGATATGTGCTCTGATTTGGATCGTTCCATGTGAACGGCATCCCGGTTCTGGTTTTGTTTGACTCGGGCGCTACCCGATCATTTGTGTCTCTTGCGCTTAGCAAGAGATTTTCCAAGTCTTCGGGCATGTTGGATTGCCCTTTAGAGGTAGAGATTGCCGACGACCGTTCGGTGCGGGCATCGACGGTATTTCGAGATTGTGTGCTAAGGTTATTTGAGGAGCGCTACTTGGTAGACCTGGTTCCCATTCCATTACATAGGAACAAGGTGATTATAGGCATGATTGGCTCAGCCCTAATGGGGCAGTGATCGACTGCGTACAACAGTTGGTGCGGGTCAGGACCCCAAGTGGGGGAGAGCTGGTGATTCAGGGCGAGAGGCCACAGCGAGGACCAACTTTATGTTCAGCAGCGAGGGCTAGGCGTTACCTCCAGCAGGGTTGCGCAGGTTATGTCACGTATGTTATGGATACCCAGGAGACGGGTAGGGCGACGGTGGACGATGTACCTGTGGTACGGGAGTTTGTGGACGTATTCCCCGAGGAGTTACCTGGGATACCTCCGGAGCGACAGGTGGAATTCAGGATCGACCTAGTTCCTGGTGCGGCTCCAATAGCCAAGACACCGTATCAATTGGCTCCTCCTGAGATGCAGGAGTTGTCTACACCGCTGCAGGAGCTTTTAGACAAGGGTTTCATTAGACCAAGTAGTTCACCCTGGGGAGCCCCCGATTCTGTTTGTGAGGAAGAAGGACGGGTCGCATCGGATGTGTATAGATTATCGAGAGTTGAACAAGGTAACGGTGAAGAACCACTACCCACTCCCAAGGATTGACGACCTCTTTAAACAGCTTCAAGGAGCATCTTGGTTCTCCAAGATTGATTTGCGTTCAGGGTATCATCAGATGAGGGTTAGAGAGGAGGATGTGCAAAAGACTACATTTCGGACGCGTTATGGCCACTATGAGTTTGTGGTGATGCCTTTCGGGGTCACCAATGCTCCTGCCGCGTTCATGGATCTCATGAAACGCATGTGTAGACCGATGTTGGATCGGTCTGTGATAGTATTTATTAATGACATCTTGGTTTACTCCAAGACGCGAGAGCAGCATGAGGAGCATCTACAGGAGGTTCTAGAGACTTTGAGGAGGGAGAACTTGTATGCTAAGTTCTCCAAGTGTGAGTTCTGGTTGTGCGAGGTGCAGTTTCTTGGGCACCTTGTCAATCAGAACGGGATTTCGGTAGATCCGGCCAAAGTGGAGGTCGTGATGAGTTGGGAGGTTCTGAGATCTCCATCCGAGATTCTGAGCTTTCTAGGATTGGCAGGCTACTATCGGAGATTCATTCAGGACTTTTCCAAGATAACAGCTCCGCTCACCCGACTGACTAAGAAGTCGGTGGTGTATCACTGGGGGCCTGAGCAGCAGGCCGCATTCGAGACGCTGGGACAGAGATTGTGCGAGGCGCCAATCTTATCCCTGCCAGAGGGCATGGGGGATTTTGTTGTGTACTGCGATGCATCCATCGCAGGTTTGGGCGCGGTATTAATGCAGAGAGGGCATGTCATCGCCTACGCGTCGAGGCAGCTGAAGCCTCACGAGGCGAACTACCCGACGCATGATTTGGAGTTGGGGCTGTTGTGTTTGCCCTCAAGATTTGGCGTCATTACCTCTATGGGGTTCGTTGTACGATTTACACTGACCACAAAAGTTTGAGGTACCTCATGGACCAGCCAAATCTGAATATGAGACAGCGTCGATGGCTTGATGTTGTAAAGGACTATGATTGTGAGATCCTTTACCATCCAGGGAAGGCCAATGTCATGGCCGATGCGCTTAGCCGCAAGGCAGCACCGATCAGGGATATCTATATGAGGATGACAGTGGTGACTCCTCTTCTGGAGCGGATCAGGGAGGCTCAACAGGAGGCTATGAAAGAGGAACATCGGAAGAGTGAGCGGATTGTGGGGCAGGTTTCCTCTTTCAACTATGATAGCCGAGGATTATTGACTCTTCACCGTAGGGTGTGGGTCCTTTATCATGGAGGCGTGCGCCAGGTTCTGATGGAGGAGGCGCACAAATCCCGATTCTCCATCCATCCCGGGGCGACGAAGATGTATAGGGATCTTCGTCTGGACTACTGGTGGCCCTGCATGAAGCGGGATGTGGCATGGTACGTGGAGCGGTGCTTGACCTGCAGGAAGGTCAACGCCGAGCATCAGAGACCACACGGCAAGATGCAACCGTTGGATATCCCGCTGTGGAAATGGGAGGATATTACGATGGATTTTATCACGAAGCTTCCCAAGACCATGCGGGGAATGGATTCAATATGGGTCATCGTGGATCGATTGACTAAGAGCGCCCACTTTATTCCGATTCAGGAGAGCATCTCGGCTGAGAAATTGGCCGTTATTTATATCAGGGAGGTGGTGGCGCGGCACGGAGTGCCAGTTTTAGTGATTTCAGACAGAGATGTGCGATTTACTTCCAGGTTTTGGAAGAAGTTTCATGACGAGCTGGGTACTTTTCTGCACTTTAGCACCGCCTTTCACCCGCAGGCGGATGGCCAGAGCGAGCGGACCATCGAGACTCTGGAGGATATGCTGCGGGCATGTATTTTTTATTTCGGGGGTAATTGGGATACCTACCTCCCGTTGGCGGAATTCTCGTATAATAACAGCTATCATGCGACCATCGAACGTCCTCCCTTCGAGATGTTGTATGGGAGGAGGTGCAGGACCCCGATAAGTTGGGGCGAGGTTGGCCAGAGAGTCATGGGGAGCACCGAAGTAGTGCTCAAGACGACGGAGAAGATTTAGCAGGTCCGGAGCAAGCTTCAACCTGCTCAGAGTCGGCAGAAAAGTTATGCCGACAAGCGCCGATCAGACCTGGAATTCCAGGTCGGGGATATGGTTCTCCTAAAGGTGTCACCATGGAAGGGCGTCATCCGGTTCAGGAAGCGGGGCAAGTTGGGTCCCAGGTACATTGGACCCTTCAGGGTTGGAGCTCGGGTGGGAAAGGTAGCATACCGGCTGGATCTGCCAGCCAAACTCAGTCAAATCCACAGCACCTTCCACGTCTCCCAGCTACGGAAGTGCCTAGTGGATGATACGGCGGTGGTACCCTTGGAGGACATTCAGGTTGATGGCAGCCTGAATTACATCGAGCGGCCTGTAGCGATCCTTGACCAGAAGTCGAAGGATCTGAGTATCAAAAGAGTAGAACTCGTGAAGGTGTAATGGCAGCACCGAAAGGGGTCAAAGTGGACTTGGGAGCCGGTGGATGAGATGATGGAGCACTACCCCGAGCTGTTTCAGGATCGAGCAGCAGACTTCGAGGACGAAGTCTAAAATAAGTGGGGGAGATTTGTAGCACCTGTTTCTTAGTATGTATTCTGTTATTAAATCTTCTTTTATCTTTGCATTTTAGCCTTGGACTCGGCGAGTCAAAGGACTGACTCGCCGAGTAGAAGCGGGATGAGGCGCGGGGTTTAAGCTATGGACTCACCGAGTCGGGTCCCGGACTCGACGAGTAGCCGCTATTTGGACAAAAACCCTAATCCAGGGATTTGCACCCTATTTAAACAACCTTATGCAGCCTCCTTTCCCCCTTTATGCCCCCCAAACACTCCTCATAGCAAACCATAGCCGTTTTTGTGAAGCTCTAAGGCTTTTTGAGTGATTCTTGTGAGTTTTGACCTCAAGGAAGAAGGATGAGCATAGAAGGATCAAGAGGGGACTAAAGGATTCGAGTTTGGTTCATCATTTGCAGTCTTTGGAAGGTATAAATTATGAACCTTGCTCGTTCATTTGTTAGATCCCTCTTTGAGGTGATTTGGGGCTTTTATAAGCCATTTTTGGTAGCCAACCATGCTTTCAAACATGGTTGGGGGTTTGGGCTTCTATATCATGCCATTTTATGAGTTACAAGTCAGATCTAGGTTTCTTTTGCACCAAGGAAGGCCCCATGCAACAAAAGAACCATTTTAGAGCCTTTTAAGCTCTAATGTCCCATGCATGCACGTAAAGTTTGTAACTTTACGTGCTAGATCGAGTTTAGGGGCCAGGATCTATCATTTGGTTAAGTGTTGTACATCAGAAATCATAGTTCTTAGTGAGGGATGTGACCAACTCGGCGAGTCCAAGGGTTTTAGTCCCATATCAGTGAAGGTCATAAGGACCAGTTGAGTATAGAAGGGTTTTAGAGAGTCTCGGGGAGTGACCCCACGCTCTGGACTAAGCAAAGTGTTATGGGAGTTCATGGTACTCGGCGTGTGCATGAACGGACTCGGCGAGTCCAAGACAATCTTCAAAGAAATCGGCGAGTTGTTCATCAACTCGGCGAGTCGAGGTCAGAACGTGTTCTTAGGAAGAAGAGTAACTCGACGAGTTGTTCATACAACTCGGCTAGTCAAGGCAGGACATGAGTATCAGTTGATGATGAACTCGACGAGTTGTTCATACAACTCGGCGAGTCGGATGAGGACTCAGTCAGTGTTCATTTAGAAGGAAAACTCGTCGAGTCATCGCCTAACTCGATGAGTAGAGACGGGTATGAGGTCTAGTGGAAGGATAGAGACTCGGCAAGTTGGCGAGCCAACTCGGCGAGTCAGGTTAACTGGAAGTTGACTTTGACTTTGACTTGGTCAAGGGGTAAAATGGTCATTTTACCCTAAAAGTAGATGGCAGTTTCTAACTAGGTGTTTTGTGGGAATTATAGCCGGAGGATTTTCGGAGCAGCAGCGGCAGCAGTCAGAGGGTTCTCTCACAGTTCAGCAGCTACGAGGTGAGTTACCTTCCTGTAGGGGTGGGTCTAAGGCCACAATGCCGGCCCACCATTAAGGAGTATTTAGAAGATAGTTGTCTTTGTGATGATTTATCTTGGTCTGGTATGCGTTTGGTTATGAGCTATATCTGTATGATATGTTACCTGATAGGGATAGTTTCCCTGATAGTGGTCCTTAGGACCAAGGGGTAGGTCAGTACCCAGATATGCCTGACTGTGTGCTTATATCTTGCTATTGTATGCTAGTGGTAGGGGTGGAATAGTCCCCAGTTACCGGTTGAAAGATACCGATGACGATTACCGGTTGAAAGATACCGATGATGAGTACCGGTTGAAAGATACCGATGGTATTGTATAGTATGTGGTATGATGGGGGAACTCACTAAGCTTTGTGCTTACAGTTTCAGTTTTTGGTTTCAGGTACCTTTTCATCTAAGGGGAAGGAGCCGGCGGCGTAGCATGGCATCGCACACACATTTGATTTTCCGCACAGTGTTTTCTGGGATTGTACTATGATATGTTATTTGCTTATGTTGAGGGGTTGAAACATGATACTTGATTTTATGAAATGACGTGTTGAATCAATGTTTTCTAATGAAAGTTTTATAAGTAACTTAATTAAAAATGAAATTTTTGGACTTGAATTTTGGGACGTTAGCCGTAATGGACCATTAAACCCATCCATTTATGCCATTTGGGCCGTGAACACACTTAAGGGCCCAATGGGCCGGAAATTTTTATAGGGCTTCATAACTTTGAACCAAGTCAAGAAAGGGGCCCAATCTTATCTCAATTCCTTTCCTTTAGCCCATTCTTGGCCCAACAATAACAATATCATATAAGATAAAGAAAAAGTAGGAATTTTCCAACAAATGACACCTAATCTTTATTTGTTGGATACCCATGCAAGGGTGCATGTATCCATGCACCTATCACACCATCACAATTCAAAATCTATATCTCTCACTCCCTCACTCTGTCTCTCGGCCACCCTCTCTCATTTCTCCAACTTACCTCTTTCCAAACTCAACAATACTTATCCACTTATTTTCCTCAAGAAAACCGTGAGCATAAGGAAGAACATCAAGAAAACCATTTCAAGTTTCACAAAGTGGTAACATCTCACCAACCTAAGTAACATACTTTCTTTTTGAACTCATTCACTCCTCTTACCACCTAAATTTCGTGAATCATGCTTCTTAGATCCATCTTGGTTCAAAAATCATCTCAAGGAGTTGCCAAGGCCGAGAATCACATTACCTTTCTCCAAACCCTTCGTCAAAACCGATCCATCACCCCAAGGTGAGTTCATACCCCTTATTTTCGATTTTTACTTTGTTTAGGGGGAGAATACAATTTGTGTTGTGTAGATCTATGTGTGTATGCATGAATATGTGTGTTTTTCATGATTTATTTGGTGGTTATGTGTTGTTTACTTCATAAACCTAAGAATATGTTAAGAACATGAAGTTTATCACTTAGATCTACATGAAAACCTTGACAAAAGTATGTGCTATCACATATAATACATGTAAACTAGTAAATCTAGGAATTATACACTTAAAATAGTAAAAATGAGTGTTGTGTTCCAAGATCTATAAACTAAACTCAAAAATCAGCCTTTCACAGAAACTTTTTGGTCCAATCTAGAACTGTTTTTACCACCTAAATGATAATATTTTTCAAAATTGTTTCACATGAAAACGCTTCAGGTTTATACCTTTAAAATGACTACTCTCACGTTTTCATACGACTTTCCTAGAATTTTTGGCGAATTTTACAAAACTGCCTACAGATTTGAAATAATTTCGGACCAGCTTGTGAAGGTGAGCCATTTCACACTTATTAGAAGCCATTAAAAATTATGAGAAAAATTGTGAACAAAGTAAACGCAATTTCCAAACTTCCAGAATTTACGGATCCAAATTTCGACTTACGATGATTTTTCTACGAATTTTCCAACAACTAGGTCAGAAAAACCCAAAACCAGAAAAATGTGTGTTTTCACAAAAATCAAGCCAAAAATAATATTTTTGACAAAATGGGTTTAAAATGTTATTTTTACCACAAACTAGTCATCAACACAAGTTTTGAACAAAATGGAGACTAAAGTGTTATTCTTACAAAAATTGGGCCTTAATTGTAAATTCTTGGCTTATTGAGCCAAGAACGTCATTTTTACAAAAAGTGGGCTTTTATGCTATTTTAGTGAATACTTGAACCAAAACCAACGATAAACTAACAAACGGATTAATTTGATCATTTTCTAGGTTATTGGGCCTTAGTGGCCCATTTATATGTTTGATAGGTCCTGTATACTATTTATATGTTTATTGGGCCTCATTGACCCATTAACATGTGATACGGACCTTGGATACTATTTGTGTGCTATTTGGGCACGTAAATACCTTACATGTGAAATGGGCCTTAGTTGTCCTTTTATATATATTTCGGGCCCATGTTATATAATCTCATTCCAATTGGGCCTTGAAATGATTTACATGTTTAGTGATGCCTTAATGGTTCGCTTACATGGTTCATTGGGCCTGGAATGAGTTTATACTTTTCTTCGCGTAAATTCGATCAAGGATCTAGTGAGTTTTTTCGGTTAGCACCTATTAAGTGTACAACCTGTAGTTATAACCAGAGTCTCTTGGAGGGAGAGCGGGATTTGTGTTTAGTTCTATACGGGGATGACACCCCACACCTGAGTTGTTCGCTTAAGTTAGACTAACTCAGTCTAGGGTGACGAAAACCTTATAATCAAAACCGGCGTCCAACAACGCCAAGACAGGCGAAATTGTCATTATTTAGTATGGTTATGACGACTCACTTAGAGGAATTAACGTTATGAAGTTTACAGAAGACCATTCTCTTTTCTCTTGGATTACTTGTAAACATACTCGTACTGGTACTCAACCTCGGGGGTTGGTATGGCAGCTTTCTCTTTTACAGACAACATCGGGTTGTCTGGGAATTAATACAAGATCTGACACAAACATACTAAACAGTTTGTAGAAAATATAGGATTTTCTGGTGGTTTCAAAGTTATAGAAATCATTTTCACAAACATGCTTATGAACTCACCAACATTTTTATGTTGTCCTTTTTAAATTACCTTGTATTCTCCGGAAGCCGTTGAAGCAGGATGAACGAAACAAACTAATGGATATTGTGTTATATTTTGTTTCATCATACTCTGACTATTTTGGCATGTAATATCCAAATACAATACTCGATGTAAACAATGAATGTCGTTATATTACATGTGTGATGATGATGATGTTATCTTTCATTTATATTCATTGTAATGATATTACAAGATGAAGTCACGCACAAGCCCCCAGACGTGTCTGCCGTCTGGTTCGGGGGTGCGACAGATTGGTATCAGAGTATTGTTTATAGTGAACTAGCATATCTAATCATACAGGATATGCAACTATAAATACATTGGGACTAAACAACTCTGAACATAATAATTAAAATACATACCTTTGTGTGCATGTTAGAATAACAACACAACAAGTACAGTAAAAGTCTTTGGAGGATTTGAACATCGCTATTAAACTCGGGCAGTTATGTAGTCATATTGGGGGTGAATGAAACATCCCAAAAATACGACCCAAAATTTTTTGTTTTAATATTACTAAAAATCACATCATCGAATGTCATATATAATAAGAACCATGGAATGAGTAACTCAAAATTCATAGTAATTGTGTCAAAACAAAACTGTATCAATCATATCAAAATATCTGAATAAAACTCCCAGGATAAAACTGAAGTTGTGGTGTGTGCGATGTCATCAACCCGAGCTCTTCCCTTTTCTAGTGGAAGTACCTGAAACCAAAACTGAAACTGTAAGCACGAAGCTTAGTGAGCTCCCCCAAACTACCACATATCATACAATAACATATAAACAACTATTGGGCCTTGCCCACTGCATTAGACCGAAGTCCGGAAACTGCATCGGACCGAAGTCCGGAACTAACCAGGGCCTTGCCCTCTGCATCGGACCGAAGTCCGGAACTGACAGGAACGTTGTCCCCTGCATCAGACCGAAGTCCGGAACTAGCTGCATCGGACCGAAGTCCGGAACTGACTGGGACCTTGTCCCCTACATCAGACCGAAGTCCGGAGACTTACTGAAAATAGCATAGCATAAACATATCAACTAACATGAACACACATACTGCATACTGCATCAGACCGAAGTCCGGAACACATAACACAAGGACATGCTTGAATCACAAAGACGTCAAGCACACTAAACTACTGCATCGTACCGAAGTCCGGTACTACTGCTAACTAGACGGGTCGGCATTGTGGTCGTAGACCCGTTCCTACTGGAAGGAAAACTCACCTCGCAACGCTGGCTGCTGAGATGCTAGATCTGAAACTGTCTGACTGCTGCTCCGGAACTCCCCGTCTACAAATCCCATAAACACTAAATCAAATACTGATAAATAATCTCATGGTAAAATGACTATTTACCCCTGGACAAGTCAACTTTCAGTTGACCAGACTCGCCGAGTTGGACCGCCAACTCACCAAGTCCCCATCATCCATTCTAATCCTTTACTAGCTTCTACTCGTCGAGTTTGGTAAAGATCCGACAGGTTCTTCTTTGATACTAACATCGATTCTAATCTTCATCCGACTCGCCGAGTTGTATGAACAACTCATCGAGTTCCCTTTCAACAGAAAAACACACCCAGTCTTTGACTCGCCGAGTCGTATGAACAACTCGTCGAGTTCGACTGCTTCCAGATCCAAGTCTTAACTCACTGATTCCTTACTCTACTCACTGACTCGACTCGCCGAGTCCCAAGCATGCCATTACTATACAGTCGATTTTTCTCGATTCCAATGCATCCAATTCATAGATCTGGGTTCCTAGGACTGAGTTCACACGTAAAGTTTCTAACTTTACGTCCATGCATGCTCATAATAAGCTAAAATGCCCAATAAGGAGCTAAAAGAGGAGATCTAGGTTTGGAATGGGTGCTTAGCTCAACAAAGGTGGCAACCTTGAGCTTAAGGAGTCCTGAAATGCTTAGATCTGAAACCCATTCGTCTTAACTACCCATAAATCGACCTCAAAGTCTACAAAAGTCTCAAAAACCAAACTAGCAAGCTTTTAAGGAGATCTACATGATGACAAGCCAAGATTCGAGCTTTATACCTTAATGGAAGCTGGAATGACACAATAAACTCAGATCTTATTTGCTTCTCTTGAGAACCCCTCTTCTCTCTTCTTCTTCTAACATCAAAATGCACCAAAATCCTCCATAAAATGAGAAATACTCCAAGAATGCTTAAAGGAAGGCTAGGGTTTAGTAAGGGATGTTCTGAGGGTGATGGAGGCTGGTTTGGGGTGCATAATAATGTTTAAATAGGCTGCAAACCCTTAAAATTAGGGTTTCATCCAGACTGGCAGACTCGTCGAGTCCAAGAATATGGACTCGTCGAGTAGCCAACTTAAAACACGTGCAGAACCCGTCTCTACTCGACGAGTTGGGCTACAGACTCATCGAGTACCCCTCTAGAATTGAAAATTACTTTATTTAAATCACATACCAGAAATGGGGCGTTACAGTGAATGTAGCCTGATCAACTACATTCATTCAAAATATGACCAACATGTGTTCGGGAGTAATCGTGAGGGATAATGAATCAAAAACTTACCACCTAATTATCCAAAGGGCTTATAGTACCAAACCTAAGCAAAAATTAAAGTACTAAAGGAGTATTTGGTGTGTTATTTGTTTCTAACATTTATACAATTTCATGTGGACGCTATGGTTGGGTATCATTAGCCGGGAGAACCCTATCCCTCTAACTGGGGGAATGCAGGGTGGCTTGATCCAAAGGAAGACCCAGAAGAAGACTCAGAGAAAGAGCTCGAGGGAAATGATGATGATGATGACTCGGATGCGGGGTCCAAGGTCATCAATATTCCATACATGGCCAGAGTAGCGGATTATCGTACGGGCTCCGATGACCACAAGCCCCATGGACACACGATAATTGGAGATGGAGTCACCAGCAGGGGATACGATCACCTTACGGTAGGAACCGAGGTCTCTTCGATCTTAGTCACAGAGGATCAGCTGACCGGGCCCTCCCAGTCATGCTCCGGCGCACCCGAGGTATTGATAACCAAGCTCAGGACACCCCAAATCGAATGGAACAAATGCAATTTTCTATTGAGAGAGATGAGAGAAAAACACAGGAAGTAAATCGAGACTCCCGAGCAAGACAGTTTGTTTGGGAGGTACGACGATGAGATACCGAGCGACAAGTAGCTCGTCTCCGAGGTGCATCTACTTCATCAGTACCACCACCAGTCACTTTCCGCCACAATTAGGATCAACCTTTTCTGTTCTCCCCCTACTATCTGATATAAATCTCTTTTGTGTACTAATGAAACAATTATGTGCTATCTTTATTCCATGTTATTGCAAAATTCAATTATATGCACAACCGAACCCTCGAAACCGCTAGATACTTAAGGATCTCGAAACCAAAACAACCTATATACTCTAAGGATAGACGTAACGATCGTGCCAAATATGTGATTACCTACTACCGTAAATACATCATAGGGATATAGATGGAAACAATGAGAATCATACGACAAGACGCGAAATTTATAGAGTACAACCAGGAATGACGATCATTACTTAAGATCTGGCTTATCAACATGCAGCAGTAATATGCCATCCTACAGAAATAACGAGCACACCCGCAAGACACCCCTCCTGCAGATGGACTCTGCTACATTCCAAGCTGTTGTAACAGCGGTAGTAACCGCTGCTATGGCACAACTCAACGCAAACAATACCAATAGAGGTGGAAATAGCATCGACAACTCTAACCAAAGGAACGAGCACGGAAACCAACAAGGGACAACTTATCAAGGCACTCCAAACCCCAACCTTAAGAACAAGAAGCAAAAGTCTGGAAGTAAGAGAAAGGGATAGCTAACTCAAGGGTTCTCGAAGAAGCAACATGTTGTTGATGTCCATGCGACCATGAAACCTACTACATCAACACCAACGAGATCATATGCTGGAAGCCTTCCTGACTTCCCATAGCCCCACCACCTAAGAAGAAAGGAGGGTGCGAAGCCCTCTTTAATTCCATGAGTCGTTCAAGGCTACCGTGAATGCGAAGGGCCCTTGGTCCGACTCGCATTTGACTTCTCGACTTTACTAGCTGTGCCAAAGGACCCTTGGGGGCCAACAACACAAAGGCTATTGAAAGTCCTTTTACATTGTATTAGGTCATTTAAGACCCAATAACATGTAAGTGCGTTTCCTTCGGGCCTAAAGATCATGTCATTGGGCTAGCTAGGCCCAACAAGCACGATTTGAAACTTTCGGGCCCAAAGATGGTGTATCGACGTCTGGTGAATTCCCACGTGTGTATTGACTTCCCGTAATTTTCGCGTGTGTATTGGAGTATCGTTGTGTTTAGATTTTTGATTCGTTATTGATTCGAGACCGAATCAATTCGTTTGGTAACGATTTTGGTGTTGAAGGTGTATTATATTTCGGCGATAGTCGTGGTACTAGTATTTTGTCATAAAGGATTTATTGTTTAAAATATTAGAATTTTTTTTTCTCTTTTGAAACCCTTTCTTGGATAAATTTACACTTTTAACCCTTTAGATAAAAGAATTTCCATTTTAGTCCTTAAACCATTTCTCTTGACACTTTCGTACCAAAACTTGTTGAAAAGGTACTTTTCAGCCCCAATTTACTTGAAAAACAGTTCTAGTCCCTCAAAATGGAGTTTTTCTCGGTTGAAACCTCTATTCACGCAATTTTTACAATTTTGACCCAAAATGGAAAAATTTTACATCTTTGGTCCCTTCTAAATTTGAAAAGTATTTTTAACCCTTGAAATGGACTTGGTACACTAGTAGTCCCCTGTTTACATAAAAGTGTAGTTTCAGCCCCTCTAATTTGAAAATCTCGCAATTTGGGCTTTATTGGGCCGAAAAGTTCATTTTTGGCCCATTATGTTTAAAAATTCACATTTTAATCCTTCAAAAGGTTAAATTTCCAGGAAATACATTTTTGAAACTGTTTTGACTCATCTCATCCCTCAAAATTTGTATATTGACATTTTGGGCCCTTTAGTTTTATATTTTTAGCATTTTGAGTCCAAAAATGGGTTTTAAGCCCAAAGATGTTCATATTAACCAACTTGGTTATTTTTCTAGAAATGATTTGTGTGAAATAATATAGTTTATACTCATTTCATACAACTTAATGTAGATCTCAGTTTTAAGGTCTTTTTGACTAGATCCAACACCACAATCACATAAGAACATATATATATATATATATATATATATATATATATATATATATAAACATAGAAATCACACAAAGCATACATATACTCATAGATCTACACATTTGCTTGTATTCTCCCCCCCCCCCCCCGCACAAAACTTATAAAAACCAAAAAATAGGGGGTATGAAGCTCACCTTGTGTTGTGGTTTCAACTTGAAGAAGAAAAAGGAAGAAAGTGAGGTGATTTTCGGCCCTAGCAACACCTTGATGAAGATATCGAGTTTGAGGTGATTCTAAGATGCAAGATCATGATTTCTTATGAGTTAAGAAGAGATTTTCGTATAGAACAAGGAGTCTAGAGTGTGGATTCAAGCATCAACTTACCTAGATGATGATTTTTGTGAAGAATCCTCCTTGCAAAGCCCTTGAAGCTCGAAATTTTTGAAGGGAAAGTAAAGGGATTTTTGGTGTGTTCTTGAGAGAATGAAGAATGAAATGTGGGTGTGTGTGTGTGTTCTTGGATTCGGCCGAGAGAAGAAAGAGAGAGGAGAAGAGAGAGGTTTGACAAGATAGTTGCATGGAAGTATGAGTGTTGCATGGATATCCTTGGTGCAAAAGTGAGGTGGCACCCAACAAAGTCAACCCTTCCTCTTTGTGGGCTTGGGCCGAGAATGGAGAGGGGAAAGAGGAGATTTTTGGGCTTTTTGCCCCTAAGCCCATATTATAGTTAGGTTGAATGATTGTTGGCCCAAAAAAATATAAATGTGATTTTTATGCTTTATTAGGCTAGATTAGGTTAATCATGGTCCAAAATGGTTCATAATATTACTCTATTTCATTCTAGGCCCAATATGGCCCAAAATATTGAATTAAATGAAAATGGGTCCAATTAGAGCCCATTTCAGAGTTCCAAACCCAAGATGGTCAAATTGGAATCTTATTGGTCCATTGGGCCCAATAAGGAAGTCCTAGTCCAAAAGTGGTCTTAAACAAGAACTTCTAGGGTTTCCAATTGCCTATTGACTACTTGAAATGCTTGCATGGTGTATTTGATTGAATTTTTGTTGTCATAAAGTAAGCATCATACATGTTCTTAAGTTTTTGATTCATAATTTTACTTAAGTGTTGTAGTTACAAGGCATAAAATTTCTAGTTGTGACACAACAACCCCAGAAGCTAAACGAAGCCTTCACGGTGGAGATGGCTAATGGGAAAACCGAATCAACCAAGAAAATTTATGTAGGGTGCACCTTAAAACTAAACAACCATTCATTTCACTAGACTTGATGCCAGTAAATATTAGGAGTTTTAATGTGATAATCGACATGGATTGGTTAAGCCCCACCAAGCTGATACTATGTGTCGCGAGAAGGTTGTTTACCTTCACCTCCCCAATCAAGAAACTCTAATAATCTATGGTGATAAACCTGGCACCAATCCTCATCTTATCTCGTGCATCAAGGCACAGAAGTGCCTGCACAAGAAGAACTACATTTTCCTCGCTCAAGTTGTAGACAAGGCCAAGGAAGAAGTAAGCATACAAGGTATTCCAGTAGCATACGCTTCTCCAAATGTATTTCCCGAAGAACTTCCGGGAATACCTCAGAGAGACAGGCCGAATTTCGAATCGACCTCATACCGGGAACCACTTCAATTGCCAATTCACCCTACAGGTTAACTCCCGCCGAAATTAAGAAGTTATCCAGTCAAACTAAGAGAGGGTTTGAGCAAAAGATTCATCAGACCAAGCTTCTCATCCTAGGGAGCTCCGGCCTTGTTCGTTAAGAGGACGGATCCTTCAAATGGTGCATCAATTTTAGGGAATTAAATAAGCTCACTATCAAAAACCGATACCCACTTCCTCGGATTGACGACCTATTTGGCCAGCTCCAAGGAGGTAGTTACTTCTCTAAAATAGATCTAATAACCGGTTATAATCAATTTCGAGACCGAGAAGAGGACATTCCAAAAACTGCTTTTCGAACTCGATACGGCCATTTCAAATCCGTTGTGATACCCTTCGGTCTATCAAATGCCCCCACGGTATTCATGGACCCTACGAACTGAGTCTTCCTAACCATTCCTAGTCAGGCTTTTCATTATTTTCATCAATAAATACTCGTCTGCTCACAAAGCAAGAGCAAAACACTGTCAACATCTACGACCGACCTTGGAAAGCATCAAAACCGGAGAAAATCGCAGAGGAAGCACTACGGGAATCGAGATGACGAAATCACTTCGAGATTTTGACAGTCACTTCAGAAGGCTATGGGAATACAACTAGTCATGAGCATTGCTTATGACCCTCAAACCAATAGCCAAAGAGAATGGACCATTCAACTACTTAAAGTCATGCTCCGAGCCTCGGTGTTTGAATTCAACAAGTCATGGGATACCCAGTTGCCCTTGATTGAATTCTCATACAACAACGGATATCGCACGAGCATCAAGGTTACCCCTTTCGAGGCTCCTTATGGTCATAAATGCAAATCACTCACCAGTACTCTCACGGGACCAGAAAACCATTCACAAAACGACAAAGAAGATAATCCAAATTTGAACTCGACTTCAAGCATCACGAGACAGACAGAAGAATTATGCTGACAAATGACGAAAACCTCTGGAATTCCAAGTCGGAGGCTGGGTACTATTGAAAGTCTTTCCCTAGAAAGGAATGATTCGCTTTAGGAAACGGGAAAACTAAACACGCGCTATATTAGACCATTTGAGATTCTTGCCCGAATTGGTCCGGTAGCTTATAAGATGCAACTACCTTCGAAGCTCAGCAATGTATACCCCGTGTTTCACATCTCAAAACTAAAGAAATGCTTATGAAAATTTTCCAATTCTCTAGAAGAAATCGAAATCAACTAGAACCTTCAGTTCATCGAAGAACCAGTCGAGATAATGGATAGGGAAGTGAGGCGTACGAAGCAAAGTCGTATTCCAATTGTGAAGGTTCGATGGAACGTAAAGCATGGACCGGAATTCACATGGTAACACGAAGACCAGATGAAGAAAGAGTACCCTCACCTATTCCCTCATTCATGATCCTACCTTTCGAAAGAATTTCGGGACGAAATTCCCTCTAACCGGGGGGGGGGGGGGGGGGGGGGATGTCACAACTAGCATTTTTGCTAGGAAATTCTACTCTCATGCAATCATTCACCTAGTGTAATAACTTGTACTCTAAGTGAATACTATACTCTATTCTCGTTCAAATACATCTCATATGTTCAAATAAGGGTTGGAACCCCTAGAAATCCCGACTCAAGTTCATTATGGACTAGGGTTCTCTTATTCGGTCTAATGGATCAATAAATCTCCAACTTCACCATCTTGGGCCTAGGAACCCTAAATGGGCTCAAGTTGGATCCACCTTCATGAAACTTAACATTTTGGGCCATAATGGGCCTAAAATAAATTTATTTACCTTTAAGGGGCCTATTGGGCCATAACAACTCCAATTAACCCTAATGGACCATTAAACCCATCCATTTATGCCATTTGGGCAGTGAACACACTTAAGGTCCCAATGGGCTGAGAATTTTTATTGGGCTTCATAACTTCGAACAAAGTCAAGAAACGAGCCCAAACTTATCTCAATTCCTTTCTTTTAGCCCATTCTAGGGCCAACAACAACAATATCATATAAGATAAAGAAAAAGGAGGAATTATCCAACAAATGACACCTAATCTTTATTTTTTGGATACCCATGCAAGGGTGTATGTATCCATGCACCTATCACACCATCACAATTCAAACTATATATCTCTCACTCCTTCACTCTATCTCTCGGCCATCCTCTCTCATTTCTCTAACTTATCTCTTTCCAAACTCAACAATACTTCTCCATTCATTTTCCTCAAGAAAACCGTGAGCATAAGCAAGAACATCAAGAAAACCATTTCAAGTTTCACAAAGTGGTAACATCTCACAAACCTAAGTAACATACTTTGTTTTTGAACTCACTCACTCCTCCTACCACCTAAATTTCGTGAACCATGTTTCTTAGAGCCATCTAGGTTCAAAAATCATCTCAAGTAGTTGCGAAGGCCGAGAATCACATTACCTCTCTCCAAACCCTTCATCAAAACCGATCCATCACCCCAAGGTGAGTTCATACCCCCTATTTTTGATTTTTACTTTGTTTTGGGGGAGAATACTAGTTGTGTTTTGTAGATCTATGTGTGTATGCATGAATATGTGTGTTTTTCATGATTTATTTGGTGGCTATGTGTTGTTTACTTCATAAACCTAAGAATATGTTAAGAACATGAAGTTTATCACTTAGATCTACATGAAAACCTTGAGAAAAGTATGTGCTATCACATATAATACATGTAAACTAGTAGATCTAGGAATTATACACTTAAAATAGTAAAAATGAGTGTTGTATTCCAAGATATATAAACTAAACTCAAAAATCAGCCTTTCACAGAAAATTTTTGGTCCAATCTCAAACTATTTTGATCGCCTAAATGTTAATATTTTTCACAACTGCTTCACATGAAAAAAAAAACTTCAGGTTTATACCTTTAAAATGACTACTCTCACGTTTTCATACGATTTTCCAACAATTTTTGGAAAATTTTACAAAACTGCCTATCAGATTTGAAATAATTTCGGACCAGCCTATGAAGGTGAGCCATTTCACACTTATTAGAAGCCATTAAAAATTATGAGAAAAATTGTGAAGAAATTAGAAAATTTTCCAAACTTCTAGAATTTACGGATCCAAATTTCGACTTACGACGTTTTTTCTAGGAATTTTCCAACAACTAGGTCAGAAAAACCCAAAACCAGAAAAATGTGTGTTTTCACAAAAATCAAGCAAAAAATGATATTTTTGACAAAAATTGGTTTAAAATGTTATTTTTACCACAAACTAGTCATCAACACAAGTTTTGAACAAAATGGAGACTAAAGTGTTATTCTTACAAAAATTGGGCATTAATTGTAAATTCTTGGCTTATTGGGCCAAGAACGTCATTTTTAAAAAAAGTAGGCTTTTATGCTATTTTAGTGAATACTTGAACCAAAACCAACGATAAACTAACAAACGGATTAATTTGATCATTTTCTAGGTTATTGGGCCTTAGTGGCCCATTTATATGTTTGATAGGTCCTGTATACTATTTATATGTTTATTGGGCCTCATTGACCCATTAACATGTGATACGGACCTTGGATACTATTTGTGTGCTATTTGGGCACGTAAATACCTTACATGTGAAATGGGCCTTAGTTGTCCTTTTATATATATTTCGGGCCCATGTTATATAATCGCATTCCAATTGGGCCTTCAAATGATTTACATGTTTAGTGATGCCTTAGTGGTTCGCCTACACGGTTCATTGGGCCTGGAATGAGTTTATACTTTTCTTCGCGTAAATTCGATCAAGGATCTAGTGAGTTTTTTCGGTTACCACCTATTAAGTGTACAACCTGTAGTTATAACCAGAGTCTCTTGGAGGGAGAGCGGGGATTTGTGTATAGGTCTATATGGGGATGACACTCCACACCTGAGTTGTTCGCTTAAGTTAGACTAACTCAGTCTAGGGTGACGAAAACCTTATAATCAAAACCGGCGTCCAACAACGCCAAGACAGGCGAAATTGTCATTAATTAGTATGGTTATAACGACTCACTTAGAGAAATTAACGTAATGAAGTTTACGGAAGACCATTCTCTTTTCTCTTGGATTACTCGGAAACATACTCGTACTGGTACTCAACCTCGGGGGTTGGTATGGCAGCTTTCTCTTTTACAGACAACATCGGGTTGTCTGGGAACATTCTCTTTACATTCTCTTTACATCCTCTCTACATTCTCTTTACCCCCTTTCAGTCAAATAAACAATAACATACATGCATTAATACAAGATCTGACACAAACATACTAAACAATTTGCAGAAAATATAGGATTTTTTGGTGGTTTCAAAGTTACACAGATCATTTTCACAAACATGCTTATGAACTCACCAACTTTATGTTGACCTTTTTAAATTAACTTGTATTCTCAGGAAGCCGTTGAAGTAGGATGAACAAAACAAACTAATGGATATTGTGTTATATTTTGTTTCATCATACTCTGACTATTTTGGCATGTAATATCCAAATACAATACTCGATGTAAACAATGAATGTTGTTAGATTACATGTGTGATGATGATGATGTTATGTTTCATTTATATTCATTGTAATGATATTTCAAGATGAAGTCACGCACAAACCCTCGGACGTTTCCGCCGTCTGATTCGGGGGTGTGACAATCTTTATCTTCCTGCTCAATTGATTCTCGACTTCATGTTTAAACTCTTTGAAGTTCTTAAAGGCTTCTGACTTATGCTTGATTAAGCAGATATAGTCATACATTCTATAATCATCAGTAAAAGTCATATAGAATCGATTTGCTTCCCTTGTGGTGGATCTGAAGGGCCCACACACATCTGTGTGTATGAGATCCAACAAGCATTCATCTCTTTCACAAGAACTAGTCAAAGGTGATTTTGTCATCTTACCTAGTAAACAAGACTCGCATGTATCATCTGACCTTAAGTCAAATGATTTCACACTCCATCCTTTTGGAGTTGAGCCATGTGTTTCTTGTTAACGTGTCCAAGACGACAATGCCACAAGCACGTTTTGTCTTATACCATTAGACAAATCAATTTGAAAAACACTATTACCTAAATCGTCTACAATCATCACAGTTTCATACACACCATCATAAGTTAAAACTTCAAAATAAAAAATACCATTTTTTAAGCAGAAACAAAATCATTCTCATCATTAAAAGAATATCTAAAACCTTGTTTCAATAAAGAATGAAATGAAATAAGGTTTCGTGTCATCTTTGATGAGTATCAACAATTTATTAAATCTAACTCTAACCCACTACTAAGCACTAAGCTATAAACTCCAATCTTGGTAACAGGTGAAGATCGCTTATTTCTCATGATCAAGTTTATGCTTCCATGCTCCGCATCCTCACTTCTTCTTAGCCCCTGCAAATTAGAACAAATATGAAAACCACATCTTGTATCAAGGACCCATGAACGAGAATATGATGAGTTATTAGATAAGATAGTGTAAATATCTACCGAGGTTGGCTTCACCTTGCCATCCTTGATGTCTTGCAAGTACTCCGGGAAGCTTCGTTTCCAATACCCTTTGTCGTGACAGTAGAAGCAAGTGACCTCTGGAGGTAAGGGAGCTTCTGAACTGGCCTTTCCTTTAGGTTAATTTCTTGACAACCCAACTTCGAACTTTCCCTTCTAATTATGCTTTGGAGGACCATTCCACTTTTTTTCCCTTACCTTGCCCAATGGCCAAGGCTAGAGCACCAGCAAAAGTAGAGGTAATACTTTTTCCCTTTATTCCTACTTCATCCAGTCGCAGGAGGTTTTGGAGCTGAGCCAAAGTAGTCTCTTGGTTGTTGAAATGATAAGTTAAGATAAAATGATCATAACAACTGGCTAATGAGTTCAATACATATCAATAGTCAATTCCTCATCAAAGCTCACATTTATCTTCAACAAGCGATACATATATCGTTGCATCCTCTACACGTGGCTACTAGTAGACTCCCCATCTTTCATCTTGCTAGTGATGAGGGACTTTACTACCTCGTACTTCTCTTGACGAGCTCGTTGATGGTACTTTTCCATCAAGTCCTTATTCATCTCGTACCGTTAGTAATCCTCATAGAACCTTTGCAGCTCAAGAGTCATAGTCTCCACTATGATGCAAACAACTTTTGCATTGTAGTGCTTCTTATACTCAGCTAGTTCTTCAGGAGTAGCTTTTGTTTCATCAATTTCAAGGAGTTCATTTTCAAGGACATACTCCTTGTCTTCAAAGCGAAAATCCATCTTTATGTTGCGCATCTAATCGTTGTCACTGGTTCCATCCAATGTCGCCCTCAGGTAGATGTCAAGCAACAAAAAGTTGTTGTTGTGGTTGTTGGAGGAGGAGGAACTAGAAGCATTGGTTGGAGTAGACATCTATAAAAGAAAGATAGTATTTAGTTTGATAAGAACAATCCTTAATATAAAACCCAAAACGAAATATCAAGGCTAGGATCCAACTAAATAATTCACAACTTAGAAAAGGGATGTCGTAATCTAATTGTAAATTATATAAAGGTAGGTAAATGACGATTTACCAATTTCATCACAAGAAAACGAAATTTGAACAAATTTAGTTTTAATTGAAATTCCTAGATCATTTAAGATTCATTGAACTCTTCAATGGCATGTTTAATCTCGATTATTCTCTTTCATTTGTGACTATGATACCGAGGATCATAAACAATATGTAAATAACCATGCGAATTAGCTTGGTACTCTCGATGTCATTTATCATCTCATTTTAATGTGTTGGTTAACCACACACGCTCAATTAATCAATGATAATTTATGAGACATCCATTTCCACTCTTTATTCGTATCTATTATTGTGTCGGTTAACCACACGCGCTCCAGTAACGACTCATAAAGTGCAATGTGCAACTTCATGGATTAACATACAAATTCACATTTTTCCTAAAGTAACAAAGATTGGGAATTTTCTAAAATACGTTTAGTTACTTTATAGTTCATTATACTTATTAATGAGGATTAGGTTGTCCTATCAAACACGTCCAGCTAACGACCCTCCACCAATCAAATGAGCGGTGGGTAATAGTGGATACCCAATGGTGGTCCTTTTATAGACCTCTTCCTTAAACTCGCCTTATATATCGGCTTTGTGAATGAGGCGTACTAGCAATTCGACTGACTTATTCTTATACATATAGTAATATTAGACTTTTAATTATAGTATAAGTGTGTATTTAAAAAAAATTCAAATATACTAGGTTATATTTTTAATTTCGAAAAATTAATAAATTAATTTCTTTGATTTAAAATTTAAGCCAATTATGAATTCAAGATAAGGATATCAAATTACTTTTGAAAAATATTCAGGTTTATATAGTTAAAACATTATTAAAGGTAATTATCCTAATCAATTCATGAGATAATCAATAAAACTGAATTTTATTGATCTGGCAGCCCACCACGTCGTCGTAAACAATTAACATGTCGTGGTAGAGAAAAATTGTAGTTCACCACATCGTGGTGAAGGTCACCACTTCGTGGTGGCGGAACAGAATGATGATTATGTTTTCTTCTCCTTGTTTAAGTTCAACCATTGTATCAATTCAATAGAAAACTAAACCTACGATCTGATACTGTGACATCCCCATTTTCTCGGCCAGAAAAGACCTATTTGTTTATGCTTTATTTTGAAAATCAGAGTATCTTTTAAAGAAATATGTTGCAGAATTTGTTCCCAGAAAAACATGATGTATATGTTATCAAAGTATTTCCGAAGAAATGTATTTTATTCTTTTTAAAACTTTAGGATGTCATCATCAATATATAAACATAAATATAAACAAAACTTACATTCATTTACACTTGTGATCTACATCTATTTAATCTCTCGGTGTAGTGTAGCTTTATATCGACACTTGTGATACAAATAAACTGAGTGGGTCAGGTTGGGAAATCTGGTGAGTACATAGGGTTTTCAACCCACAATAATATAATTATTATATTTAATCATCAAACAATCAACCCAATTACACATCCCCATTATCTTCTTTATTCTTAAGGATTTACCCTAAGAATCAGTTATCATTCATTCATTCATTCCTAAGGAATAGTCACAAAGTCCATCGTTTACTTAATGACATAGTTGTCAATGTTATATATTAAGCACAACTACCAATATTATCATTTAGGCGCAGCTACCAGAATTATGACATTCTTTATTAGGCGCAGCTGCCGATATTGTCCTTTGGGTGCAGCTGCCAAGGTTATGATGTTCTCTATTAGGTGCAGCTGCCAATGTTGTCCTTTGAGCGCATCTGCTAGGATGTTTAGATTACATCATAGATCAAAAAATCTACAGGTTGTGGCACAGCTGCCAATGCTCATCTATAGGGTACTAAGTCCATTGCTGCCAATGTTCACTTATAGGGCACTATGTCTGTAACTGCCAATGCTCCTCCATATCAGCTTTCATCCCTTATTATTCATCTACCCATGTTTTACCCAACATATTTTGTAGATATAAAGTACATATACAGTTTAAATCATTTAAAACATGTATAAGATCATTCATCTAGCATAGATATCAAGTGAACAGATAATACGCACACATAGCACGTAATTTATATAAAATACTTCATATTTATATGTAAGATGAAAGTAACTATGCACTCGCTTGTCAAAGTGATGATTCCAACTTGGACATCGCTTCGCTTCTTAACAATATAATTTCCTTTGACGAAACGTAGTATTATTACCACTAGATTTTAGTCTAATATTCATTACGACTAATTATTAATCAAGATTCATCATTAACTCAGAGTCTACTTCATGATCTATCAAGTAAGGATCAGCCAGGCAGGACAGTTGGGAGGCAGGACCATTTTGGCATATAGCTTTTTCTGAAATCCAACAACCAAACCTAACGTGACCATTCTAGACTCGTCTCCCGTAAGTAGTTCAATCAGTTAAAGGACTTTGAATCACTGATAAATCTTATTTATAGGTTCATAATAACGATATTATATTTAAATATAAGTTATATTTAAAGTAGGGTAAGCATATCTCACTTATCAGGATGTTTGGCGAGGAACCGGGCTCTACGGAAGCGGAACTTTTGAGTCAAAACCTCTTCTTCTCGGAGCCTTCTGGCGCTCCGGGACTCGCCTCTAGCACTTAGGAAGTACTAGGGAATGGAAGAGAGGTTTTGGGGGTAATGGGAGAGAAAGAATGGTTTTGGTGTGAGTTTGGGGGGTGATCTACGCCTCTATTTATAGGTTGTCTAGGGCCTGTCACGTCATGAGACATGGCTCTCACATCGGGAGCCTGGTGCTGACACATGGCGTCGGACACATGTAAAACAATCAATCTTAAAAAATTCACAACTTTTGCATACAAGCTCCATTTTTTACGTTCTTTATATCCACGCGTAGGTAATGACAAGATCTACAACTTTTCTTTTGGACTCCATCAGCTAATTCTCGATCAATTTTAAATTTAATGGTATGAGAAGATTACACTGTTAAATGACAGTGTAAAATTCATAACTTCTATATATGGACTCCGTTTCTGTCTTTTTATCTTTGGGCTCCTATTAATGAGATATTCATTTCTCATTCAGGTTGCGTCGGCCAAAAATCGATCGATCTAAAATTCGAATTCTGGGTTGTGCATTGTCATGCCAAATCTTAGAAAAATCATATCTTCCTCATACGAAGTCAGATTTGGGCGTTCTTTTTATGCACGCTCTCGGTTTAACGTATAATACAACTTTCGTTTAGATCACAAAGGCTAAAAAGTAATTTATAAAAAATTCACTTTTTACATTACGCAGTATTGTTCCGGTTTAGCCATGAAACTTTGACAGGTCATAACTTCTTCGTTATAACTCTGATTTCGGCGTTCTTTATATGTACGGAACCCATATGACATATACTATAACTTGGTTGATATTATTAATTCTAAATAATTTTCTATCAAAAAGTCATTTTTGACACTTATTGTCTCTAAATTGACTAGAGCCCGAATTTGCAGGTGATACAGATACCACTGATGGGAATTATGCAAAACATATAAATTCTATGTGTGCATGCAACCCTAATAATTGATCTATGTTTTCTATAAATGAACATACAACTTGAACAACAAAATAGAAACCCTAGAACACTAGTATATTATCAAAAAATAGAAATAGGGTTAGAAGAATCATATATTGATTGTTATATAGTAATAACAATGCAAATCCTTGTGTTAGTGAAGCCTTGAGAGAGCAAGTGTCTCAAATGCCACGTCTCTAATGGTTCACACCCAACACTAGCAAAGGAAGATGGTTGAGAAGGAGAAGATAGGCTAGAAAATTTGTCTATCCCTTCAATAGAAAGAGTGACCAAAATTTATAAGGTTGAGGTTGTATATATAGTGCAGTCAAGAAATCCTAGATAAGCCCTAATCCAAGATTATCTTAAACCGGGTAATTATCCACTTTCTTGTTTATCTATAATGGATTATTCTAGAATCCCTTAGGCATGAAGAAATTGTTCATGCCTAATGGAGGGTTCTAGATTGTCTCTTGTTCAACTATTGAACAACTGCACTTCTGTCCATACACTTTTAATTAATTCATATAATCCCAAAATTAATTTCAATTAATTTCTAATTAAATATTAATTTTTTACTTATTTTTTATTTATATTAATATTATTTGATGATGATAACTTAAAAAAAATTGTGTGGTCGAAATTTGTTCTCAAATGTTCTCGTAATATGAAATGTTCTCGGTTGCAATACATGACATTCATGCCTACATGGAACATTTTTTTCTTTCTTAATTTTTTTCTTCTAAAACTCACTTACGTCCTAAAATTGATAAATCACCATAAGTTTTATATCTAAAAATTTCACAATAAAAACATTATTAAGTTATGTTTTTCAAAGACATTAATGTTCTTTCAGTTATATGTATGTTGTAATATGGAGACGGGGTATTTGTTTCACTTGTTTGACCAGTGTGAGATAGTTACAAGGACATGAAATGCAGTCGTTGGTTAGAGCTTGATTTACCTATTGGCACTTAGGGGTTTCGGATATATAGCTTTGGGTGGAGTCCTTGCATGTTTCATTGACCAAGAAATATGTGATAGATGCTATTGTGAGAACCACTTGTTGCGTGCTTTGAATATACATTAACAAGGTCTTCTCTAATAACATGCATAGATAAGAGCTTATCTTTTGATCGATTGTTGATTTATCTTTTGTTGGTTGTATTACATAGCAATTAGCAACCGTAAAACTTTGTTTTGGGTGTCTTGGCTCCAAAAGTCTGAACATTTTGTAATTTTCCAACTACTTTCTAGTTTTTGGTTTATAAATCTTTCAGCCGTTCAAAAAAAAATCTCTAGAAATATTGTCATGAGATACTTTTCCAAAAATCCTAAAATAAAGGTAGATAACAAACAATTTAAAGATTTTGAATATTGAGTTATAGTTGAGACATAGTAGACAATTCCAAGTCTAGCAAAGCAAACGTAATACTTAAATTTTCTTTGAAGGGAAATTTAAAACTCTCATAAATGTGAGAGTAATAAAAGTATGAAATAAAGAAAAAGCTTAGTTTTGTCATGAAAATGGAGACAAATTCTTAGATTATTCCATCCGATAGTGCATTGAAAATGAACTTATGATGGACGTGTGAAAATTCGAAGTTTTGATGATTGATGGATCATACATATAGTGAGATGCTCCCATCAAGGTAATTGTGTTTAGGACGTATCCAACTAGGTTGACCGGTTGTCAGATTCGAAATCATAAAATATATTTATGTTCAATGAATCTAGTGTCATCTTATTGGATTTGATGAAAAAAGATCGATATTTAATTTTTCGGACAAAGACATCTAAATAGGCTATTGAGATTGCATCAAAAAGAAAATGAAAACTAAGACCCTCCGGGTTAAGTTTTTCTAACCCGCAACACGACGTAAAGATAACGGGTCTAGGTGATCATTTTCGAAAATTTTCACCGCTAGTTTTATTTAGTGTTTAACGAATTCTAGTTAAATAAACAAAAAAGACCAAAATCAACAATGGTAAATTTACCATCGAGTAAATTGCTATTCCCATGTATATGCATATGAAAAATGAGGTTGCGATCCATGTGGTTTTTTATTGTTAAAACATTGATAAAATGTTGTATATGTACATTCACATATAATCAACACTTTCCAAATAAATTAGAATGAAATGGTGTATTAAAAATTATTTGCCAAACTGCGCACTAACACCTTTAAATAAACAATGTCAAACACCTCCTAAATGTTCGACTGCTTTCCTTTTCCTTTCTTCACGTATTTAAAAACTTAATTGAGAATATGACATGAGAAAATTTATACATAATCGACATGTCGTATTTAGAGTAAACTTACCATTTCAGGCGATGCACAATCAAATTATACGACAGTCCAAACTCGAGGTCATTTCGACATCTCTATTCAGCCCATCAATTAAGACAGCATAATTATTGTATGTTCGCATCATCTTTTAATATATTCTATATCATTGATCCCTCGAACGGTTCAACATGAGTCGTAGATACGGTACAATTTATCATTTTTTAATATATTTTATGTCATATAAGTATATTTGATATTTCATGCACTGTTTTATATATTTCATTATGATCTCTTTTTCACAATAGTTGCCAAGTTGATTTTTTTTAGAACGGTGACAAAATGCAAGAAAGTTACATAAAGTAAACAACTATAGTAGAATTTTCTAACCACCCCACCCAATTAATACACCGTTTAGCCTTCGTATTTGTATGAATTGCCGTTCAAAAAACTACACAATTTAGCCTTCCTATTTGTAATCCAAATAAAACAATGAGATGCTACAAAGTCCTAGATAGTTGATTTCAAAGGATTCTTTTGACTAAACAAAAGTTGGTTTCGAAAATTCCAACTAGACCAAGGACGTGTTTAGCAAAAGTAATTGTTAGCTGGAAACAGTTAGCGGGTAACTGGTAGTTGATAGTGGGTAGCTGGTAGCACTGGTAGCGAGAAGTTGTAGCTTTTATTTGTTATATGAGTTTTTGGCAAAAGTAGCTGCAAGCTTTTGAAATATATAAAAGTACATACAAGGACACTTGATTAAAAATAAATAAATTTATAAATATATTTTAAAGGGTAATTATGGAAATTGATTTCAAAAGTTGAGTAACTTTTTGTTAAACGCTACATGAAGTAGCTTTTAGATTTGGAGCATTTTGTTTAAACTAAAAGCTAAACGCTCGTACTGCCAAATGAAGTTTTTTGTTTAAACTAGAACGTTTTGTTAAAAGCTAAAAGCTAGAAAATCTCAAATGCTTCCAAAAGCTCCATGTCAAACACGTCTCAAATCAAAGTCGTTCCTATCACATCTAAACACTTTCGTGCTACACATGTCAACCTGTAAGGTGAGAGCCAATCCATACGGTATGAAAAGGAAGAGAAAACCAAAATATCCACATCCCACCATCGAGCACAAAGACTCCAAAGTTCAATCACCATAGAAAAATTTGAAAAACAAATGGCTCACCGTCTTAACATCATCACCACAAACCAAACATAAAACGATGATGATATCTATCCCCTTACGACCCAAATTAACCTAAGAAGGAACTTTACTTTGTGCAAGTCTCCACAAAAAACCATTAACTTAAAATAAGAATGACCCGATTCCATCTTGTAGAATTATCTAATGAGTTTTGAGCACTATAACATCCCAATAATGCACATACAACCCTAATGTTTTGGATCTAAGTTTTCTCTAGTTATACATGCAATAAAAAAATTTCCAAAGCATGAAGCCTAAACTAGCGTACAACTTAATATATGAATCATAAAACTAGTTAGAATATTACCTTTTGTTGTAGCTTGTTGTAATTGACCTTTAAGAACTTAGCACCTCAAGTGTGATGCCTCAAATGGTTCACAAAACACCACCAACAACTGAAGAACTTGAGAGAGAGGTTAGCCACTCAAAATTGGCTATAGTATCTCTAAGATGACTAGTGTGTCTAGTTTTAGTCCAAGGGGTTATATATATATATATATATATATATATATATATATATATATATATATATTGTAGAATTTCAAGGGTTATGTGTAAACCCTAATTCTTACACTTGGGCTTGTAATGGACTAACACTATATGGATACTTACATAAGCTTAGCCCATCACTAATCAATCATGGATTATTAACCAAGCCTATATATATATGTGTGTGTGTGTGTATATATATATATATATATATATATATATATATATATATATATATCATTGATTTACACAATCAGCCCCTGTAGATTTAATTAGTCTCTTTTGATCACTAAATTAATTCCAAATTAAGTCTTGATCAATACTAATTAAATAATATAATTCCTCAATTAATATATTATACTTATAATATATTAATCAATCATAAATAACCTCTTTCTCAAATATCCATCATATCATATTGTTCTAGTGAATGCAACCCAAAATGGACCCTGCTACTCTCGGGTCAAGTACATACCAATTATAGTTATGAGCTTAGATACCTAATCCAACAGTCTCCCACTTGGATAAGTCTAATAACTATAACTACAAGTATGACTAAAAAACCGACTAGCAATCGTAGCTCTTAAAAGCCGTTGTCGAACTTTGAGGCGCCATTTTAGATAAGGGATCATATAATCCTCTGTTCTTCAAGATATCGTGCTGACAAATACATGGAACGTAGTCATACTTATTGTCCAGCAGTTTGTTTCCCGATTTCCAATTTGTTTGACATAGAACTTAATTGAACACATCAATTGAGTCCTGACCAGGCTCAACACATAAGTCAAAACAAAGTCATCGAGGGGCCCAAGATATCGCTTTTAATCCTCCAAGGATTAAAAGGAACAAATAAACTTCGACCCATATGCTTGTACTAACTACTCGTTAAATCATACACAATAGCACGTTTTATAACATCAAGTTACTAATGCGTTTTCGCACTATCAATGTACAACCAACTCATAGTCAACAACTCATATATCTCGGTTTGAAGACTATATGATATTATCGTCTCACAATCACTCGTGATAAATTCCATGAAGTGATTCATGTGAGCGAGGGTTTAATCCAATACTCAAACCTTATGAGCACTCATGAATGTTGTAGCAAACTATTTCTATGTCTAAGCACTTTAGACAATCTACAAACCAAATTCATGACAGTCTTGCCTCAATACCTACTACCAAAGTATGATCGACTGTGGATAGTTTGAATAATCTTATTATTCTGGAAGTTAAAAGATGCAAAATGAAACAATATTATACAATTGACACAAGATGGTAACTTTACTTATAAATAAAACTTCTTTTACTTAATCATCAAATGTCAATTACATTTGATCTATTACAAGTTTCAAAATAGCTATCTAATCATTAAAACCAGTATTGTCCTTCAGCCCAATGCTCCTCACATGCTGCAAATGCTTAACCCTACTCAATCCCTTCGTTAAGGAATCTGCTGGGTTCTCCTCTGACAATACCCTATTTGCTACGAGGAGTCCTTCTTCTATTCGATGTCTTATGAAGTGATATTTTCTGTCGATGTGTCTGGTTCTGCCATGATCCCTCGGTTCCTTATCTAAGGAAACCGCACTCTCGCTGTCATAGAAAATCTCCATAGGCTCCTTTATAGCTGGTACAACTCCAAAGCCTCCGATGAAGTTCTTCAGCCATATCGCCTCCTTCGACGCTTCGCTTGCTGCTTTGTACTCTAACTCGCACATTGAATAAGCTACAGTCTCCTGTTTGGAACTTTTCCAAGTTATTGCTCCTCCATTCAAGGTAAATACCCAATCCGACTGAGAGCGGAAATTATCTTTGTCGGTCTAAAATTTGACGTTATTATACCCTGTCATTCTTAAGTCATCACTCCCACCAACGGTAAGGACCCAGTCCTTAGTCCTTTGTAGGTACTTAAGAATGTTCTTTACCGCAGTGCAGTGAGCTTTACCGGGATTCCCTTGATATCTGATGACTATGCTCAAAGCAAAGGCCACATCAGGGCGAGTACAAGTCATATCATACATGATCGAGCCAACTGTGGAAGCATACGGTACTCGAATCATCTTTGCTATCTCGGCATCTGTACTCTAAGTCTGAGTCTTACTCAGCTTGGTATTGCTTTAGATAGGTAAGTCACCTTTCTTGGAATTCTCCATGTTGAACCGTTTCAACACCTTATCCAAGTAGGTACTTTGACTAAGTCCAATTAGTCTTTTACTCCTGTTTCTCAATATCCTTATCCCAAGAATATAAGTAGCTTCCCCAAGGTCCTTCATAGTGAAACATTTCCCAAGCCAGGACTTAACCTCCTGCAAGGTTGGGATGTCATTTCCTATGAGAAGTATGTCATCCACATACAACACCAGAAAGCTAACTATACTCCCACTAGCTTTAACATATACACGGGACTCATCCTCGCTTCTCGAAAATCCAAACTCTTTGACTTTCTAATTGAAACAAATATTCCATCTGCGAGATGCGTGTTTCAATCCACAAATGGATTTCTCAAGCCTACACACTCTATTAGGGTACTTTGCACTGATAAAACCCTCTGGCTGACTCATGTAAACTTCTCATTAAGACTATTGCCACTAATCCAACAATCTCCCACTTGGATAAGTCTAACAACTATTCTGCGTATGACTTCAGATCCTGATCTGCAATCGTAGCATTCCAAAGCCGTTGTCAACTCTGATCTTATCAGATACGCGTGTCCTTAGATAAGGGATCATATATTCCTCCATTCTAGATATCGTAAGAGATATGATTTCAAATCATTCTCTTTGTACTATATCTCGATTCCCGATTTATGACGACTGACTAATTGAACAAATCAAATTAGCCCTAGCCCGGCCGAGCATTTACGTTTGTCATCACTAAATCATCGAGGGGCCCAAAGATATCGCTTTTATCCTACTTTGGATAAAAGGAACGGATAAACTTTGATACAATGCTTGCTTGCACTCATTCACCGAATTACACACAACAATATGTTTTATAACACCAAGTTACTAGTGCGTTTACATAATATCAATGTGCAACCAATTTGCAAGATACAACTCACACATCTCGGTTTCAAGAATATAAGATGTTATCGTCTCACCAATCACTCGTGATACAACTCATGGAGTGATCCAAGTGAGCGTGGGTTTAATCCAATGCTCAAATCATATTCATAAGCATTCATGAACGTTGCAGCAAACACTTGCTTATATCTAATACTCTTTTAGACAATCCACACACCAATTCACGATAGTCTTCAGTCATATCTACTTCCAACATATGAACGACTGTGGCCCGTTCGAATAATTTGATTATTCTTAATAAATTCAATTATTCTGGAAGTCAAAACATGCAAATGTGAAACACAAGAGTAATACTAATCCCATATGGCCTCAAACCTTTGAGCATAAATAAAATACCTTTTATTTATCACCATATCGATTACTCATTATTTGTCGTTTCGGGTAATCAACTTCTTACTTGAATTATTACACTTGTCCCATGCTCCTAGCATGCACACAATGTTTACCTATGGTTCTTAATTTGTGAAATAGACCAAATTGAGCACATTCCCAATCATTCTCATTTCAGAACTCCAAATCCTTTTTCCATAAGTGAAAGAATATCAAATTCTTGTTACTTATAGATTATGCTAGATTCTAACATTTTATGCAACGATCCTTTCGTAATGTCACTGCACCAAAGTCACAAAGACTATTGCCAATGATATTACAAAGTCCTCTAACGGAGATTGTTACAAGACAATTCCTTAGATATGATGTCTCTCACTCAAAGTACATTCCTTTGAACATCCTTTTGCATAAAAGTTTCTAATCTAGACATAGATTTTCAATATTCAATTCCCAATATGGACACGCTTCCATATTTTCCATATGACAACTCATTCTTAATAGAATCTTATCTATTCGTAATGATGTCGATATGGTCCATCCAATATGGAAACATTTCCATAATTTCCATATGACAACTCATCCTTAATATAATCTTTTCTATTCATAATAATGTTGATATGGTCCATCCAATACCATGCTTCCAACTACTCACAAGCGACCAATCCTCGTCAAACTTTGGATTGTCCTTTGATAGTTGTTTAATTATTTTAGTCAAAACCAATTCTAGTCCCTTTTCCCTCTAAATGCGCTCGACATTTGGAAAATTTTAGAATGGTCAAACATTAAAGCATTTGCAATCGATCCTATACCCGAAGCGTATGGGACACAAAGCATAATGTTTTATTTGCTATGTTCTCAAAATTTGAATTGTGAAGAGGAATGCCGTAATCATAATTGAAATTTTAAGAACACACTATGTACCCTTGACTAAATTTATTAACATTTCTCAACCTAATCCTTTAGATTTGAAATGAAGCATAATATTCTCTCCCTTAATTATAGTAAAACAACTATTCCATCCTTACAACTTTGCAAAGAATGACTCTTGTTTTCTATAATTAATATTGCCAACTTGCAATACTTTCCTTAATAATCATACAATCATAACATTTATGCTCCCACTATCATGATGATTATTATAAAACATAACACTTATGCTCCCACTAGCTTCGACATGTATTCAGAAACATCTTAACTTTCAGAAAAACAATACCTATTGAATTTCTTAAGTCCATGTTTTTAATACTTAATGCTTTGATAATCTTTGATCAAGGCCTCTTAAACTTATACACCTTTGCCTTAGATAGTTCATATGTGTTTCTAAACAATTAAGACTAATTGTCAAACCTCACAATTCAAATTATGGAAAGGGATACCGTAACCATAATCGAATTCGAGAATGCAATTTTACAATCACTATCTTCTTAAAATCTTTCTTAGTGAAAGCATTTCCTCACAATCATTTTCATGAAGGAGGAAATCTTATGACACTTAGATTTAAATGGTGTATTTGTTCCTATCCATGTGAATTTGTCAAAACCAAAGTTTACGACAAATTCAAACTCATATGGATCGAACTTTCTTAATCTCGATTTCTTGTCTTATGGTAGCACAGCTGCCCACCATGTCTTCCAAGTAGTTAAGCAGCTCACCTTTTCTTATCAATGTACTTTCCATTGATCAAGGTCCTTGCCTTTTATGCATTCAAATGAGAACTCATAGGACTCACATGCATAATTAACTCGATTGGATTGGCACATAAACAAAATAATGTCAACACGATAGGTTGTAAACCTCAACTCGTGTGCTAGTGATGATCAATAAGGTCTATTTGATTTGTTCTTGAAACCTTTCAAGACCATTAAGACTCCCACTGACTCCTTGACATATAAGATTCTTTTGTCAATAAACATTTCTTGACAAACAAATATTCCAGAGTCAGTGTAGTTTTTTATCAAAACACTTCATAAATTGATCCTAGTTGGTCTTTGTCTTATTCAAGACATCACAACTTTCCACATTTGATGAATGTTATAAACCTTTAATACTTTTCAATGTCACAATCTTAACTCTGAGACTTGTTTTGGAATGAAGTATGATTGACTTTTTTTTATTTAACCATTTCTTCAATTCTTGATTCCTCTTCTTAGACATACAATTATACTAAGACTCACTTAGAGGATCAATTGAGATATGGTTCTTAATCATTAAGACCTATCATAAAGCATAAAAGGTACTCTCCCTTCTTCTTAGAATGGAGAAACTTTTATCTTTCTGCCTACTTGATTCTTCTTATTCGTTCTGCTATTGATTTAAACATTTTCAATCAATTCAGAATTACACTTAATCTTATAAGTATAATCATATTTACTAAACCTTTAGTAAATCATGATGAATATCATTGTTACTCTTATGGTGGACTTGGTCAACATGCAACTTGTGTGCTCGACCTCCTAGTCCTTCACTTGACACTTTGTCAACGAATTAGTCTAATTTCCAAATATGAAATTTCTCATTCATCATGCAACCAAGTTGCGTGATTCCAAATTTCTGTCCAATTGAAACTTGGGCGATGAGAAACTCTCCCTATTTGGTAAACTCTCGACTTTCCATAAATAACATAATAAGAACCAAATCTATTATTGCTAATAATAGAAACATTTTAACATCAATTTTTCATACACGCCATTGCAAGGATAAATAAATAAAATTTAAAAACAAAATTTATTTTATTGCGGAAAAAATTGTCCTTACAATGCAACTCATTGAAAAACTTATGCTAATACATCTTTCTTAGCAATCTAACTCTAACTCTAAGTAGTAGCTCAAGAATCTAATCTTCGAGAAATGCGACCGAAATCCATTCCTTCATGGTTAGATTCTGCTCACTTCTTCCCTTAAGCTTTCTTTCCTTTCTTCGATCCTTCAAACCATCAATTGTGATCTTATCACATTATGTATTAAGAATCTAGAATAGAAGCTTAAAAGAGTTAGTTGATGGATTTTACCTATATTAGATCCATACGTTTCGACTCTCCCATCTCTTAGATCTCTTAGGTAAATGGGGCAGCTTCGTCTCCAATGCCCTTTCTCTTGGCAATAAAAGCAAATTGACTCTTTTGGAACATGACATGGAACTACTTCAGACATTGTCTTTCTCTTATGATCAAACTTTTCGATCATAGCATGTCTTTCGTTGCCATTGTCTATATCCATAGAGGTCTTGAAGGCAGATTCACCAATCAACTTTGCTTCTCTATTGCGCCAAACAATTGTTGATTCAGTAGCAATAAGCATATAGGTGAGATCTATAAGGGTCATGTCGCGGTTTATCATATAGTACTCTCTTACGAACTCACTATATGAGTTAGGAAGTGACTGAAGAACCCAATCAACAGCCATTTCCTCACAGAAAACGGATCCAAACATTCTTAACCTATCAATGTGTGACTTCATCCCTAGGACGTGTGCACACACCGACTTTCCTTCTTTATGTTTACTTGCCAAAAGGGCTTGAGTGATCTTGAACTTTTCAAGCCTTTGAACTTGTGGGTTAGGGAGAATAATTTGAGGAGGAGGAGGAAGTGAAGTATGATCTCTTGTTCCTCGATCGAATCGTGGAATATCATCTTCATATGGAATGCTTGTTCCACGGGATTTGGGAAAACCATAGTTGTCGAACTTTGACATCTACAATACGGGAGAAAACGAATTCAAGTTAGTTGAGTGAATGAGTCCTTAGTAAATCACCCAAATGAGATACTAAGGCTAGGACCGAACACAATATTCCACAACTCGGGAGAGGGATGCCGTAACCCTAATTGCAGAATATTTGAAGGTAAGTGAATGATGATTCACTAATTTCCACCATGAAAAACGAAAAGAAATTTAAGTTTTAAATCTATGAAAACTCCTATATCTTTTGAGATTCATTGAACTTTCAATGGCATGTTTAAATCTCGATATGCCCCTCTTGTTTGTGACTAGGATGCCGAGGATCACAAAGTGGGTGTGAATAACCATGCAAACTTACATGGTACCCTCACATGTTACAATCACCTATTCGATGTGCCGGTAAACCACACATGCTCCACCAAACTATGACAAACATTGAGTCACCCTTTGCTACCTTTGCTTAAAACCATTTAGTGTGCCGGTAAACCACACACGCTCCACTAACGTCTTCGCAAGGGGACAAAGTGTAATTTCATGGAATTGCATCAATTCACTTTTGCCTAAGTAACTAAGATTGGGAATTTTAAAAACATTTAGTTACTTTAATAATTCATTATACTTATAATGGAAGGTTTCGTCCTATCCTACCCGTTCGGCTAACGACCATCCACTAGTCAAGAGTGCGGTAGGTAAGAGTGGATACCCATTCAATTGCCATTTGATAGGCAATTTCCTTAAACACCCCTTATAGACCAGCGTCGTGAATGAGGCCTACTAACGGTAAGACTGACTTTTACTCATACATATATATAATGTTAGACTTTTAATGTTATATATAGTATAGGGTGTATTTTTCCACTTTTAAAATATTAGGTGGTTAAATTTAACAATTATACTTTTAATTCAATTAAATTGTAAACCAAAACTTTTATGGATTTATTAAACTTCTTTTAATTATACACCTTAATTAATTAATAAAACCATAAGGGTGTGATTTGAACTTTTTCAAAACTATACTAGAGTTTTAGAATTTAACATTCCTAATTAAACTTTTAATCAACTTTTAAATTCCAAAACTTGAGGGCAAGTTTTGAAACATTTCAACACATTAGGGTTTAGAATTTAAATATACATCAAATTAAACTATTAATCAAAAATTTAAATTCCAAAACTTGAGGGCAGGTTTTGAAACCTTTTTCAAAACATTAGGGTTTCAACTATTTAAATTTCAAAACAACAAAACTTTTGGGTTCAAATTTAAACTATAAAACCTAAGGGGGGAAAATATGAAACATTTCATAACACAAGGTTCAAATAACAAATAACCTAAATTAACATTTAATCACATAATTATCCATATTTGATTTATTTAATGATTTCTTGCAAAACAATTTACCAATTTAATCAAAATACTTAGTCAATTATCATATAAGGAAACAAATATTTTATTAATTGATAAATATCTTCAATTAGATCAAGAATATAGTCAAATATATCATAAAATCCGGTTTATATTGATCTAATATGATAAGGAAACTATCCTTAAGCAAAAACAGCAAGAAATCCCGAAGTATGCTCCATCTGACGAGTTGACTCGTCGAGTCAAGCATGGACTCGTCGAGTCAGCATGGACTCGGCGAGTTCAGATATGGACTCGGCGAGTCCAGCCTCCAGAACAAAAAAATCGAATTTTTCCAACACTCAATGCATCAATACAATAGAAACCAGTCTAGGCTCTGATACCACTGATGGGTTTTGGTCATAAGACATCCTATGTGCTCATACAAACCCTAATGCTTGGATCTAGGTTTCTCTATTGTACATGCAAGTTATCCAAGACTATAAACCCTAATTCTAGCATATGGAAATCAATATTAACATATAATTAGGTTTAAGATGTTGCCTTGATTGTTATGTAGTAATAGCAATCCCAATTCCTCCTTGAATTGACTTTGGAAGGCTTAGAGTCACAAGTGTCACTCCTCTAATGGCTCACAAACACCATAAGCAAGAGGATGAAGAGGAGAGAGGTTAGAGGCTGCCAAAACTCGTGTGAAACCCTAGCAAGAAGCTTGTCCCCGTTTTTGGTCCTTAAGGGGTCTATATATAGTGAGGCAATTAGGGTTATCTAACAAGGAAACCCTAATTTGGTTGCTTAAGCCCTAAGCAACCCATGGAGCCCTTTCCTTAAGGCCTTGGACGATTTCATATGGGCTTCCCCCATAGAATTCGTCCACCTTATAATAAAAGGCAATCCATGGCCCAAATTGCAATTATCTTATAATTACAATTCCAGTCCCTTAAGTTTAATTAATCTCTTTTAGTCACAAAACTAATTACCAATTAATTATTGACTAATATTAATTAAACAATATGATTTCTCCTTTAATATATTATTCCCATAATATATTAATAAATCATATTTAATCCTTTCTCTCCATAATTCATCCTATCAAGTTGCTTTGGTGAAGGCAACCCAAAAGGACCATGCACCCTCGGGTCAAGTACATACCAAAATAGTTATGGACTTAGACACTAATCCAACAGGAGGAACAGGAAGAGTGTTGACCATGGGTCAGGGAGAAGCGGTTTAGGATCCCGCTGTTGTCACCGGTACGTTTCTCCTAAACCATACTTATGCATGCATCCTATTTGATACCGGAGCAGAACGAAGCTTTGTGAGCAATAAATTTAAACACTTGTTAAAACAACAACCCCAGAAGCTTAATGAAACCTTTATGGTGGAAATGGCCAATGGGAAAACAGAATCCACTAGGGAAATCTATATCAGATGTACCCTAGCCTTAAACCAACACGTTTTTCAAATAAACTTAATGCCTGTTTCCATTAGGAGTTTTGATGTGATTATTGGCATGTATTGGTTAAGCCTCCACCATGCTGAGATTATGTGTCACGAGAAGGTCGTTCTCCTTCACCTTTCGAATCGTGAAGCCCTAATTATATACGGAGACAAACCTAGCACAAACCTTCGTCTTATATCGTGCATTAAGGCACAAAAGTATCTGCGAAAGAAGGACTTGACGTTTCTGGCTCATATAGTGGATAAATCCAAGGAAGAGATCAACATTCAAGACATTCCAGTAGCATGTGAGTTCCCAGATGTCTTTCCTGAAGATCTTCCGGGGATACCCTCAGAAAGATAAGTCGAGTTTCGAATTGATTTTGTGCCAGGAGCTACTCCCATTGCCAAATCGTCTTACAGATTGGCTCCTGCAGAGATGCAAGAATTGTCCAGCCAACTCAGTGAACTTTTGGACAAAGGATTCATCCGACCCAGTTTCTCATCATGGGGAGCTCCAGTTCTCTTTGTTAAGAAGAGAGACAGATCTTTTAGGATGTGCATTGACTACAGGGAACTAAATAAGCTCACTGTCAAAAATCGCTATCCACTTCCGCAAATCGACGATCTATTTGACCAGCTTCAAGGCGCAAGCTATTTCTCTAAGATAGATCTGCGATCTGGTTACCATCAACTCAAAGTCCGAGAAGAGGACATCCCCAAAACCACTTTCCGAACTCGTTATGGACATTATGAATTTATCGTAATTCCCTTCGGTCTATCGAATGCCCGTGCCACATTCATGGACCTAATGAATCGAATCTGCCAACCATTCCTCGACAACTTTGTCATCATTTTCATTGACGACATTTTAGTCTATTCTCGAAGCAAAGAGGAGCATGGCCAACACCTCCGGCAAATCCTGGAAACCCTGCGAACCGAAAGGTTATACGCGAAACTCTCTAAATGTGAGTTCTGGCTCCGTAGTGTGAACTTTTTGGGTCCTGTTGATAGTCAAGAAGGGATACACGTGGATCCTTCTAAGGTCAAAGCCATCGAAGGATGGGAAATCCCAACGACACCCATAGAAATTCGCCAATTTTTAGGCCTCGTAGGCTTTCATCCAGAACTTCTCTAAGACGGCCAAGCCATTTACCATGCTTACATAAAAGGGTGTTCCCTTCGAATGGACAGATAAGCAAGAGGTTGCTTTTTGAACTCTGAAATAAGCACTCTGTAGTGCGCTAATACTATCACTACCAGAAGGAACAGAGGACTTTGTAGTTTACGGCGATGCGTTGAATCAGGGTCTAGGTTGCGTACTTATGCAGCGTGGGAAGGTGATAGCCTATGCATCCCAACAACTAAAGACTCATGAGGTGAATTATACAACCCACGATCTGGAATTGGGAGCTGTGGTCTTCGCCTTAAAAATCTGGAGGCACTACCTTTATGGTACAAAGTGAACCATTTTCACGGACCATAAGAGCCTCCAACACATCCTAAATCAAAAAGAGTTGAACATGAGGCAACGAAGATGGGTTGAGCTACTAAACGATTATGAGTGTGAAACCAAGTACCACCTAGGCAAGGCTAACGTGGTAGCTGATGCCTTGAGTAGGAAAGAATACTCGAATCGTCGAGTGAAAACTCTCTCGATAACCATCCAAACCCACCTGATCTCGCAAATCAGAATAGCCCAGTTAGATGCCATGAAGGCGGAAAACAAAACGAGCGAAGCATTACGTGGAATGGAAAAGAACCTTGAAGTGAAAGAGGACGGAGCGTATTACTTCATGAACCGCATTTGGGTCCCTAAACTTGGGGGATTCAGAGAGGTGGTCATGAATGAAACCCACAAGACACGATACTCCATCCATCCGGGTTCAGACAAAATGTACTTGGATATTAAGCAACACTATTGGTGGCCCAACATGAAGGCAGAGATTGTCACCTATGTTAGAAAATGCCTTACTTGCGCTAAAGTGAAGGTGGAATATTAGAAGCCCTCGGGATTATTACAACAACCAGTAATTCCCGAGTGGAAATGGGAAAGGATTACTATGGACTTTGTGACCAAATTAACCAATTCAATAGATGGATTGGACACCATAAAGGTAAAAGTCGACAGATTGACGAAATCCGTTCATTTCCTGCCAATAAAAGAATCCTACAAGATGGAAAGGTTGACAAGGCTATACATCAAGGAAATTGTGAGACTTCATGGAGTGCCAGTATCTATCATCTCATATAGAGATAGTAGATTCACTTCACTCTTTTAGCAATCACTTCAAAAAGCACTGGGAACACATCTCGACATGAGCACTGCTTATCATCCGCAAACGGATGGTCAAAGTGAAAGAACCATTCAGACACTTGAAGACATGCTTCACACGTGTGTGATAGACTTTGGAAAGTCGTAGGATACCCACTTAACCTTAATCGAATTCTCGTAAAACAACAGTTATCACACGAGCATCAAAGTTGCTCCTTTCGAGGCGTTGTATGGACGTAAATGTAGATCACCGTTGTGTTGGGCTGAAGTAGGTGACACCCAGCTAGTGAGAGGACTGACATCATACAAGGCGTTAATAGGACCGGAGATCATACGTGAAACAACGGAGAAGATAGTTCAAATCAGAGCTCGACTACAAGCATCACGCGACTGACAGAAGAGCTACACGGATAAACGGCAAAAGCCCTTGGAGTTTCAAGGCGAGGATTGGGTGTTGTTAAAAGTCTCTCCTTGGAAAGGGGTTATTCGTTTTGGAAAACGAGGGAAGCTGAACCCACGATATATCAGACCTTTCGAGATTCTTGTCCGAATCGGTCCAGTGGCGTATAGACTGCAGCTACCCGCTGAGCTCAGAAGTGTACACCCCGTATTCCATGTTTCCAATTTGAAAAAGTGTTTATCCGACGAAACCCTCGTCATTCCCCTTGAAGAAATAGAAATCAATGAGAATCTCCTATTCGTCGAAGAACCAGTCGAAATCATGGACAAAGAGGTGAAGCGTACTAAACAAAGTCGCATTCCGATTGTGAAGGTACAGTGAAACGCGAAGCGTGGGCCAGAATTCACATGGGAACAGGAAGACCAAATGAAGCAGAAGTACCCTCACCTATTCTCGCATTCTCAAATCTAGCTTTCAAAAGAATTTCGGGACGAAATTCCCTCTAACAGGGGGATAATGTCACAACTAGGAATTTTGATGCTTTGTAACAACAACAATAATAACAAATGTGAACCAAAAATGTGAAAGCATGTACGATGCTTATTCAATAACAACAAAACACTCATCAAACACTTTATACAAGCACATCAAATAGTCAACAAAGAATTGGAAACCCTAGAAATCCCAGTTTAAGTCCATTTTAAACTAGGACTTCCTTATTGGGCCTAATGGGCCAATAAGTTTCCAATTTGACTATTTTGGGCTTAGAACTCTTAAATGGGCTCTAATTGGACCACTTCCATTTATTTTAATAATTTGGGCCATATTGGGCCTAGAATGAAATAAAATACCCTAATGGACCTTATTGGGCCATAACTAACCTAATTAGCCCTAATGAGCCATAAAAATCATTCCTTGAATTATTTTGGCCCGTGAACCCTTTCCCAAGACCAATTGGGCCAAAAATCACCTAATTGGGCCATAAAATGGACTTAAGCACCAAAAAGACCCAATTTCTTTTTCTTTTTCTCCTCTTCTCAGCCCAACTACACAAATAAGGGGGGAGAGTTGACTTTCCACTTGCCACCTCCTTATTATACTTTGGTTCTCCATGCAATATCTCATATTTCCAAGAAACCATCCTATCAACACTCTCTCTTCTCCTCTCCTTTCTACTCTCGTCCGAGAACACAAGAGAAAGACACACACACACAGTTCACTCAAACACTCTCAAAGAACACTCTCACTTTCTCCATCAAATTTTCGAGAATTAGAAGCACTCCAAGGAGGTTATTCAACAAAATCATCATCTTAGGTAAGTTGATGCTTGGATCCATGATCTAGATTCTTTGTTTTATCAAAAATCTCTTCTAAACTCATTTAAACTCATGATCACCATCTTAGAAGCCTCTAAGTTCGAGATCTTCCAAGAAGGCTTGCTAGGACCAAGTTTTCTTCATCTCTTTCTTCTAAATCGAAAAAAAAAAAAGCAAAGGTGAGTTCATACCCCTTTGTTTCAGTTTTTACAAGTTTTATTGGGGAGAATACAAGTAAAATGTGTAGATCTTTGTGTATGTGTGTGCTATGTATGATTTTATGCATGTATCTATGATTGTAAGTGCTTATATGTTAAATATGCAACAAAAAGACAAGAAATCTCGAGATCTATGACATAAGAAGGAAAACAAACATGATCTAAGGTATACCACACTAAACAAGTCAAGAAAAATACCCTCTAATATTTAAAATAGACATATTGTAACATAAAACAAATTTTGGGGCTTAAATTGTCAAATAAACAAAAGTTGGTGAAAAGTTGCCATTCACGGTTTTCTTGAGGGTCAAAAGAGTCAAAACAGTTAAAATAAATGTTTTTATGAAATTATGCTCGTCAAAGGACTTGAAATGTAAATATTAGCTTAATGGGCCAATTTTTGGGCTTTTCGGCCCATTAAGCCCAAAGTTGCGAAAAATCTGATTTTCAAAGGGCTAAAATGAAAATTTTCTCAAAACAGGGGATAAAAAGGTAAAAAAAATTATTTCAGGGGTTAAAATGCTTTTCTTTACCAAAAAGGATAAAAAATGTAAAGTTTTTGGATTTTTGGGCCAAAATTGTAAAAGTTGCAAAAGTTTGGGCTTTAACCGAATAACACTGTTATGGAAGGGCTAAAACTTCCAAAGAGTAAAATTTGAGCTAAAAATATCAATTGAGTAAGTCTATAGGTCAATGGTGTCAAGAAAATGATTTAAGGGCTTGAAATGTCTTTTTTTTAAAAGCGACTAAAATTGTCATCTTTATTAAAGACGGGCTGAAATGGGTCAAACCAATATTTTAAATCAATTCTTTTACTATCAAGATGTTTGAGTCAAAAAAATACAAAACTACAACTCTTGAAGATGAATATATGTATAATTCCAAGAATCGTTAACAACAACCGAGCGGCCTCGTGCCAATCCAAAATAACAATCGTCTAATCAAACCTTCCAACAATTATACAATTCCTAAAAACAAGTAACAATCCAAACTTTGGGCTTGAAAGTCCAATCATGCTTGTTGGGGCCTTCGTGACCCATTAACATGATTTTGGGCCCAAGGAATAGTAATAAATGTTATTGGGCCTCCTACGACCCAATTTCATATTTAAGGGACCCTTAATGGCTTATAAGTGCTATTGGGCTTAGTGGCCCATTAATACTGCTAGTAAGGTCCAAGTAAACAAATACAGTTTGATAATCAATAGTAATCAAAGTCAATTGGGATTTAGTGAGTAATAACGGGTGGCACCAATGTGTGTCGGCCGTAGTCTGTAGTTATAATCAAAGTCTCCAGGAGGGAGAGCGAGAGTTTGTGTATAGATCTTTACGGGGTTGACTCCCCCACACGTCGGTTGTTTACTACAGTTAGACTTGGCCAGTCTAGGGTGACAAAATCTTAAGATCAATTTCAGCGTTCACCAGAGTGCCAAGACAGATGAATTAGTCATTATCATGCATGGTTATAACGAATCACATAAATAAATCCAATATAAATCAAGTAATCAAGGTAATTCAAAATCATTTACGTGATGGATAATCATTCAAACCGTTATATGATATTTTTATTTTGGAAAACATCGGGTTTTCCGGGGAAGTTCATCATTTTCACTTGTATGTTTAATACAAATTTTTTCAATTATACATGTTTTGAAATCACCATGCATATGTTTACGGATCTTCACACCTTTTTATAAACAATGGCCTTTTCAGAAAATATCGGATTTTCTGGGTTGTTTTCGTTCAAACTACACAAAACATTTTCATATCAAACCTGCTTATGAACTCACCAACATTCCATATGTTTACCATTTTTCAAAATAACTTGTATTCTCAGGTAACAGGTAAGCTGAGGAATAAGTACCAAGTATGTTAGTGTGTTTTGCTTTTGAAAACTATCAAACAATTTATGTACGGATTTGTAATGTTAAAACAATATACTTGATGTGAACAATGTCAGTTGTAATATATTGATGCATGGTGATGTTTATGTTATTATTCATGTATATTCATTGTGATGATATTCAATTTAAGTCACACGAGCCCTTGGACGTTGCCGCCGTCTGGTTCGGGGGTGTGACTGATGGGTTTTGAGCATTCTAACACTCCTAAGTGTATATGCAACCCTAAATACCTTGGATCTATGTTTTCTCTATTATACATACAAATATGAACATCCAAGGTATTATCCTAATCTAGCATATAAAATAATGAATATAACAAGATAGAATACATACCTCTTTCATGTAGAAAGTCTTCATGAAGCTTGAGTGCCAAGTGCCCCAAGTGTGACACCTCAAATGGTTCACACAACACCAAATACACTTGGAATAACTTGAGAGAATTCTACACTTCATGAAAATCGGCTAGCCCTTTCTAGAATGATACTAGTCGCCGATTTTGTCAAGAATAAGATCTTTATATAGTGTTACAATTAGGGTAAACCCTAATTGTCATGACTTTCCATTTCCTTGGATCCATGGGTTCAAATACACCATGGAGCATCCATGGACCATCCTATGGGTTTTAGCCCAACTTGATTATCCATGGAGCATTAACCCACTATACAAGTATGGATGATTTACACAATCAACCCATAAATTTAATTAGTCTTATTTTGATCACTTAATTAATCCTAGATTAATTCTTGATCAATACTAATTAAATAATCTTATTATTCTTATTATTAATATACTAGAACTTATAATATATTAATAACCATAAGTGTCTTATTTCTCTCATTATAGTCTATCCAAGTGCATGATGCCATGCAACCCAAATGGACCATGCCGGGTCGGGTCAAGTCTTACCAATTATAGTTATAGACTTAGACATTAATCCAACAGTCTCCCACTTGGATAAGTATAAAACTAATATTGCATATGACTTCAGGAACCGACTGCCAATCGTAGCTCTCAAAAGCTTCTGTCGAACTCTGACCTTGTAGATGAACTCTGACCTTTGTCAGTGACTTTTCCATTAGATAAGGGATCATATATTCCTCCATTCTAGATATCATATGGACTGAGACATGGATTATAATCATTCTCTCTATCCATTTGTTGTTTCCCGATTTCCGATTTATGACGACTGACTAATTGAACAAATCAAATCAGTCCTGGCCCGGCCGAGCACTTCCATTTGTCATCATCAAATCATCGAGGGGCCCACAGATATCGCTTTTATCCCGAAGGTAAAAGGAATGGATAAACTTCGACTCATTTTGCTTGTTCTACTACTTGTTAAATCATACACAAAGACACGTTTTATAGCACCGAGTTACCAAATGCGTTTTCGTGCAATCAATGTACTATCAACTCATAGTAACAACTCATATCTCCAGGTTTGAAGAATATAAGATATTATCGTCTCATGATCACTCGTGATAAAATCCATGAAGTGATTCCAATGAGCGCGGGTTGAATCCAATACTTAGAACTTATGAGCACTCATGAGTGTTGTAGCCCTTTGTCCAACACCTTAGACCTCTACAAGCCAACCCATGACAGTCTTAATTCATATCTACTTCCAACATATGACCGACTGTGGATGGTTTGAATAACTTAGTCATTCCGGAAGAATAACCCAGTTTAGCTATGAACATAAATAACTTAGTCATTCCGGAAGAATAATCCAATATGGTATCAAAACCTATGAACATAAATAAAACATCTTTTATTTATCACCATATGATTACACATTATTCATTCTATACTATTTCAGCTATCAACTTTATTCTTGAATTTAAAACAATAGTTGTCCCATGCTCCAAGCATGTACACTATGTTTTCTAAACACTAGTCATGCCATACACCAAGTATGCATACTATGTTTGTCTATGATCTTTACTTTGTGAACTAGATCCATTGAACATTACTTCAATGATTCTCTTTTCACACTCCCAAATCCTTACTGCAAATACAAGAATTCCAAATTCATGTCATTTACTGAAATCTATTGGATTCTAAACTTATATGCATTGATCCTCTTGTAATGATTATGCACAAAGTCAGAAAGACTTGACAACAATCATTACAGAGTATTCCAAAGGAGATCAGCTCCTTGGAAACATCCTTCTTGCATTAAGTTTCCTAATCTTAAACAGATTGAAAATTCTAACTTTGAAACATTTCCAGATTCCATTTTGACTATCACTTCTGAACAAGAGTTGCCTCCTTCCAGATTATGTCAATATGGTCCTTCCAGAATTATCACTATACTTCCAACTATCCTTGAGCAACCAATCTTTGGTAAACCTTAGATTGTCCTCGACAATTGTTTAATCCTTTTAGTCATATCCAGTTCTAAACCTTTTCCCTTCTTAATGCCCTAGGCATTTGGAAAATTTTAGAAAGGATGAATATAACACATGTAATTGATCCTATATCCGAAGCATATGGGACACGATTCATGATGTCTCACATAAAGACTAAACCAGTCTTTTGCTATAATATGTCCATTTCAATTTGCCAAGTTCTCATAATTCAGATTATGAAAAGGGATGTCGTAATCATAATCGAATTTTAGAATGCAAACAATGGATCCATATATAGAATTTCCTTATGTTGAGCCATTCCAACATGAAATTCATATATATATCCTTGACTAAATGATTAAAACCTCACGATCTAAGCTTATAGATTTGAGATGAAGTATAATTTCCTCTCCCTTAATTATAGCAAAACAACTTTTCCCAATTGAAACCTTTTGTTTTCTATAATTAACATTGCTAACTTGCAATACTTATCATAATTTCTCCCACTAACATGATGATTATTAGCATAACACTTATGCTCCCACTAGCTTTGACATGTACTCAGAAATCAGCCGGACTTCTAGAAATCAATACTTCATTGACTTTCTTACCAAAGTTCAGATTTCTGATGCTAGATTGTTTTGATAAAACTTTATCAAAATCATACACCTTCCCTTAGATAGCACACTTGTGTATCTAAACAATTATGAAGAGGGATGTCGTAATCATAATAGTTAGACCTTTTTTCCACTTCTCACAAGTCCAGGTTAGTGTGCCGGTAAACCACACACGCTCCACTAACGACTTTGAGAATGCAAATATCACAATTGCTATCTAGCTAAAATCTACTTAGTGAAAGTGTTTCCTCACCATCATTTTCATGAATCAGAGAGAAACCTTATGACACTTAGATTTAATGGTGTATGTGTTCTTATCCATGTGAATTGTCAAAACCATAGTCACAAGACAAGGATAATGAGAAATCCAAACTCATATGGATTGAACTCAATCTTAACTTCTTGCCACCTGGCAGCTCAAGGGCCTGCCATTGCTTCCAAGTTGTTGTGCAACACATTGAGAACTCTAAGAACTCATATGCAAAGCCAACTTTAACTGGAATGGGTACATAATATGTCAACACGATAGGTTATAACCCTCAATTCGTATGCTAGTGAAGAACTTCAGGTTCTATTCTTGATTAGTTCTTGAGACTTTAAAGACCTTTAAGACTCCCACTGTCCTCTTGACCTATAAGACTTTCTTGTCAGTTATTCAAGAGATAGTGTGGATTCTAACCAAGACAAACACTTCACACAATTGGCTTAAGTTGATCTTTGTTTTATCCAAAACATCACAACTTACCAATTTGAAATGTACAAGAGTAGAAAACTTTTACTCTTACATTTGACAAGTGTTTTAAACCTTCTTTGAGACATGTCACTCAAGTTACAATCTTGGAGTATGACTCTAATACTTGTATTGGAACGAAGTATGACTCATCTTCTTGATTTAACCACTTCTACAATTCAAGTTCCTCTTCTTAGTCATAAGAATGCACTAAGATTTTCCTTAGAGAACTAATTTTGATATGGTTTCTTAATCATTAAGATGATCACAAAACTGATACTAAAGTACTCTCCCATCTTTTCAGATTTGAGAAACTTTTATCTTTCTGCCTAAGTTGATTCTTCTTATTCGCTCTGCGTTACATTGGAACCTTTTTCCAATGTCTCAGAGTTACACTTAAGCTTGTAAGTATAATCAAATTTACTGAGCTTTTGTAAACTAAGACGAATAGTTTTATCAATCTTTTGTGGTGGACTTGACCAGTGCACAAGAATGTGTACTCGATCCCTTAGTCCTTCACTTGACTCATACATCCATGTGAACAAGTAATTAGTCTTAATTTTTTCCAATACTTAAAAGTTCTCATTCATCATGCTATACAGCCTGCATGATTCCAAGTTTCTATCCAACTGAAACTTGGGTGACGAGAATCTTTCCTTATTTGGTAATAGCCCGGATTCCCAGGTATTATTCATTTATTTATTTTTGGTAATTTGTGAGGAGACTCGGCGAGTTGGAGCCTAGACTCGCCGAGTATGATCGCGGATTTGGACGCGGGTTCGCGTCCGGACTCGGCGAGTCCAAGAGTGGACTCGGCGAGTCCACGCTGTTTAATGAAACCCTAGTTTTCCTCGCCCTGAGCCCTATTTAAAGGACCTTATAACCCTTCATTGCGGCTACCTTCGACCTTGAGAGCACTAGAGCATCTGAGAGTCCTTGTGAGTGAGAAAAGAGGCCATTATTCACCATCTTTGTGTGTGTTAGCAAGAAGGGAAGAGGAAGGCCAAGCTAGGAGAGTTGGGGAGCTTGGGTCTACTTCCATTTCGGCAGAGGAAGCTATTTGAGGTAATATTCAGAGCTTATTCTCGTGTTTTTATTGATATGGTCAAATCTAGGGTTTCTTCATCCCTTGTTTACCTTGTAATTGGAGTGTGAGAGGTCCCATGAGGAAATGGTACCTAGATCTGGACCTTAGTAGGTCCAGAGAGTCCCAAATGCTCTGCTTTATGCCTTTCCTTTTGAGTTATGGACTTAGGTTACCACTTTAGATGTCATTTTACCAAAAGAAGCCTTGTAGGCGTAGCATGGTAGCCAAGATTGTAACTTTACGTGATAAATGTGCCTGGAAGGACTGGATCTATGAGTTACTGGAACGGATCTGACCTCAGGAGTGAGTTTGAGTTCATGCATGGCTTAGACTCGCCGAGTCCGAAGAACAGACTCGGCGAGTAGCATGAAGATTGTCCTTAACCACTCAGCGAGTGGTCTTGCCGAGTTAAGGGGTTGACTCAGTGAGTTAGAGAGGGTTGTCGAGTGGACTGAGTCAAGCTGGAACTCGCCGAGTTGTTCTTGAGACTTGGCGAGTTGAGTTGTGGTGGCCCCGCGATTCATGCCAGGTGGAACTCGTCGAGTCAGGGAAGTACTCAACGTGTCAAGAGAGGATCCTAGGAAGTCAGTGAACACGTATAGACTCGCCGAGTCGCTCTAGTGCACTCGCCGAGTCCGGTCAAAGTTAACCGTTGACCGTTGACCAGAGTTGACAAGTGTTGACTTGATAGGGGTAGTCAACCGTAGTTGTGGAAGTGTTAATTAAAGATATATGGTGTTATAGGAGGATTATAGCTCGGAGGATCGAGCGGGAGTGATTTCCGAGATTTACGAGTTATCGAGATACACGAGGTGAGTCTTCTCACTATACTTTACCTTGAGTACGTAATCAGAGTTATGTGACAGAGTATTTGTATGCTATATGTATGTTATGTGTTGTACTGCATTATTTCTATGTGATTTATGTTGTGCATGTTTATAGAGTTGGAACCGGAAGGTTCCCAGAGTTAGAACCAGAGGGTTCACAGAGTAGGGTCCACGGACCCACAGAGTTATAGCCTCGAGTGGCTAATATGTGTTATGTGTGGTATTTTGGGGAACTCACTAAGCTTTGTGCTTACAGTGTTGGTGTTATTTGTTTCAGGTACTAGTGATGACCGTGGGAAGGCGCCGGCTTGATCAGTACACACACATTGGATTTTTATGATATGTGATCTTGGGATTCATTGTATGACATTGATTGGAGTTTCAAACACTAATGTTTTATGAAAAATTAAATGAATATGTTTTTATATGATGTGAAAAATTATTTTGAAATTCACGGTGTAACATGGATGATTTACACAATCAACCCATAAATTTAATTAGTCTTCTTTTGATCACTTAATTAATCCTAGATTAATTCTTGATCAATACTAATTAAATAATCTTATTATTCTTATTATTAATATACTAGAACTTATAATATATTAATAACCATAAGTGTCTTATTTCTCTCATTATAGTCTATCCAAGTGCATGATGCCATGCAACCCAAATGGACCATGCCGAGTCGGGTCAAGTCTTACCAATTATAGTTATGGACTTAGACATTAATCCAACAGTGACAATGTAGGTAGGAATCCCAACTCCCACTAAAATCTATGAAACAAGCCCATAACTTATCCTCGAGTGTATGGATGGTCCTCTCACTCTGGTCGTCGATCAGCGGATGATAAGTAGTGCTGAAAGGTAGCCTCGTACCCAGTTCCTCATGGAACTTCTGCCAGAATTGGGAAGTGAACCGAACATATCGATATGATATAATGGAAACCGAAACCCCATGACGAGAAACAATCTCACAAACATACACATCAAGAAACTTCACGACCGAGGAGCTCTCCCGAATGGCCAAAAAGTGGGCACTCTTAGTCAATCGATCCATGATGACCCTGATAACATCAAAACCCATGGCAATCTTTGATAGCTAGGTGATAAAATAAATGGTGATCTGTTCCCACTTCCACATGGGAACCTCCAAAGGCTGCAACTTGCTATGCGGCCTCTGATACTCGGCCTTGACCATCCTACAGGTCAAGAACCTCTCAACGTACCAAGCTATCTCCATCTTGATACATGACCACCAATAACTTGGTCATAAATCCCAATACATCATGGTGGCTCTCGGGTGTATCGAAAAATGAGACTTATGTGCCTCCTCCAAAACTATCTGCCTGACCCCTCCATAAAACAGAACCCAAACCCGACCACACCGGCTCAACAATCCCCGACTATCGGTGATAAATCTGTCTATCTCGCCATTGATTCTCACCTGTTTCTAGTTCTCCTTCTTAAATCCTTCTACTTATGCCCCTCTGATCAAATCCAAAAGTATAGAGTCAATGGATATCCTCATACACATATCCCCAACTGAAGATCCAACCAACTTGCGGCTCAAAGCATCCACGACCATATTTTCTTTACCTAGATGGTAAAGGATCTCACAATCATAATCCTTGACCACATCAAGCCACCTATGTTGCCTCATGTTCCGGTTTGGCTGGTCAATAAGATATCAAAAACTCTTGTGATCTATGTAAATAGTACACCGGACCCCATACAGATGATGTCTCCAAATCTTGATGACAAACACTATTGCGCCCAACTCCATATCATGAGTATGATATCGTGCCTTATGTAGCTTTAGCTGCCAAGTAGCATACGGAATCACTCACCCCCTCTGCATAAGAACTACCCTTAAACCTGTGACGGATGCATCAAAAAATACCACGAAATCCTCGACACCCTCTGAAAGGGTCAACACTAGGGCCTCACATAACCTCTGTCGTAGTGTCTTAAATGTCGTTTCTTTCTCCATGCCCCAATGGAAATCTATGCCCTTCCTCGAGATGAGTGAGGGGTACAACAATCTTGAAGAACTCCTGGATAAATCTCCGATAATATATTGCTAAACCCAAGAAACTCCTGATCTCTGAGGGGCACTTCAGGACCTACCACTGCATCACAACCTCAACCTTGGACAGATCGGCCAAAATCCTGTTTTGGTTAATGATATTCCCCAGGATCTGGGCCTCTCATAACCAAATTCACACTTCAAAAAAGCTGGCATACAGTCGTTCCCACCTCAATACTCCCAAAATCTTTCGAAGGTGCTCCTCGTGTTGCTCTTTATTTTTGGAATACGCCAAGATATCGTCAATAAAAACAATAACTGATCCATCAAGCATCGGCCCACGAACTCGTAATGACCATAACGAGTCCAAAACGCGGTCTTCTCCACTTCTTCCTCTCTCACCCTAACCTAATAATACCCCGACCTCATATCGATCTTGGAGAACCAAGATGCACCATGCAACTGATCAAAGAAGTTGTCAATCCGTCTGTTGAGTTGAAAAACTCTTTAATCGACTAGATCTTCAATAGGTTAAACAACAAAAGCAAACAAGAAAACACAGAATAACACAGGACGGAATCAAATAATGCTTAATGATTCAAAGTAGTCATGCCTCAGTAGAGCTCGATGAAGAGCTTCCACTGTAGAGGCGAGCTAGGGTTTGTAGTACAAAAATGAGAATAATAAAAGCGATGTTTTCTAAGGATGCATGCATGCATCTTAAATACTAAACCCTAATAAAACAATCACGGATGGACAGGCCCAAACCGGATAACAAAACTGGGCCAATGACCGAGCCCAATGACGCAACACAATCCAACCTAACAATCTCTCCCTTTGCGTCAAATAGGGCGAGAGACTATTTCGGTTGAGTGACCTTGACCTGCTTCACAACCTTGAACAGCCGAGGGATAATCGCAAGAAGTGTCTACCGAAACTGAATATACCAATGAAACATATCGGTGAACAGCTTCTTATCAGCTTCACTGTTCTGATTACATCTATGTATGATCTCCAAAATATACTCCAAGCAAGCAGTAGAGAACAGGTGCTTGTCAATAAGAGCGAATAGGCACTTTTGACTTCGCCCTAATGAACATCACAGTATGAAACTTAGGATCAATCTTTCCCTTGATCATCGTATTCACATTGCCATCTCTACCAATTGGTTTCACCGTAGTTCGCTTGTGAATGGCAGATGCAATTTCTTGATCCATCTTTGCTACTTCGTGAATGTAACAGACACTTGACGTGATCAATGATCGACTGATACTCCTGAGGATTGGATAACAAAATATTGTTGAGGAGTATCCAGTCGTGTGGGTTCAAATTCGGTAAGTCAGCCAGGGAAATAGCACGGACTGAGCTATCCGAGCCTCGAGTTACTTTGAATTTGACATTAATAAATTTCCCAGCCGAAGAGGGCTTCAATACCTTGACCGTTGTAATCCTCTTTAGGCTCCATGTCAAGTATTGTGGCTGAGCAAACACCAGATAAAATTCCAATATATCTCGATCTACCTTCGGGTTTGGAGAGGGAACGACAGCCGTTGAGGCAAAGCAATGGAAGATAAATGCCTTTCAATTGATTGGCATGTCGAATTGAGCATCCTTCGAGTTCTCAAGACCGAACGACATAACAGGTTCAAGCTAGTGAGTACTCAGTTCATCAATGACTTCCCTCCGGAGCGATTCAATGGTCCATTCCGGAAACATGGACTTCTTTTTCTCTAAGAGTTCCTTTTCTTTCATCTCTTTCTCCAAAAGATTCATCTTTTCCCGAATCTCTTGATCAGAGGGATTGAATTTCAGATTAAGTTTGGAAGGACTCCCTTTCATGATGTCTTCAACACCATCATCTTCATCTACAACGTCTTCTCCAATCTTCTTTTTTTTTTGCTCTGACTGACTGAAGCTACATTATCCTTCGGTCCAGTAGTAGCCTTTGGTTCTGGAAGGGGTGGAGGTTGAGTTTTGTCAGTCTTGCCTTGAGGAATCGTTTCTCCCCCTTGTTTCGGAAGAACAGTGGTCTCCAGAACACCCTCAATCCTACTAAGAATATCCAAAGCAGGACGTAGCTTCTCAGCTAAGTGACATCGAATTGAGATAGTCAAAATGGAGTCATGGGTGTCCAGGAGATGCAACAAGATTGAATGAACATCACCCACGGAGCTTTGAATCACCTCTCATTCAGACTTTAAATCTTCAAGCTCTTTCGTTGTAGTCCGGAGCTTTAAATTTTGAATTTTGAGCTGAGAGGTTCGCTTGTCCAGATCATACATTATTTTGTTTTCGACAGCAAGCTCAACCTCAAGCTGAGTTAAGCGAGTATCAACTTTAGTATGGAGCTCTTCGTTAGCAACTTCAATAGCTTTTCGAGCCACTTGAAGTTGTGTCATCTCATCCTCCAGTGATCGTGTGAGAGTGTCAACAGATGCGTTCACTGTTTGTGCATTTTTCTGAGCAGCTGCTTGCAAAGAATCCAAAAGTATTTGAGCCTCTGATATTAGTTTTTCGACTTTTGCGGTCGCATCCGTGCATTCTTTTGTTGAGGCTTCAACAGCAAGCGAAGCTTTCTGGCATTGGGAGGTAGAGGTGACAATAGCCTTTGCAACATTGGAAATGGAGGTATCATGTTCTTTGACAACTGAAGAGAACAAAGCATTGAGAGCAGCTTCTGAATAAGGACCAGTAGTGGATAAAGAAAGTAACTGATCAATCTTATCAGTTACAACCTTGAGATGTCGCTTGGTAAGAGGAGCGTCTTCATCATCATCGCTTTGGACACGATAAGGACTAAAGTAAGTAGAATCAAACTCTATGTCCTCACCACCAAGAACGGTATTTGTTTCGGTTGATCGGGTAGGAGATAGAGGTTAGGTGGTGACAGGGGTTTCGAGTGGTGAAGAACGAACCCCCGTATCAGATACGTTGATTTGAACTCTAGTGGTGGTTGTAGTGGTAGCTTCAGCGAAAATAGGTGTAAGAATAGGAATGGTAGAAGAAGGTGTTGGATTAATGTCTAAGTCCATAACTATAATTGGTAAGACTTGACCCGACCCGGCATGGTCCATTTGGGTTGCATACCATCATGCACTTGGATAGACTATAATGAGAGAAATAAGATTATTTAATTAGTATTGATCAAGAATTAATCTAGGATTAATTTAGTGATCAAAAGAAGACTAATTAAATATATGGGTTGATTGTGTAAATCATCCATACTTGTATAGTGGGCTAATGCTCCATGGATAATCAAGTTGGGCTAAAACCCATAGGATGGTCCATGGATGCTCCATGGTGTATTTGTACCCATGGATCATGGAAATTAAAGGCCATGTCAATTAGTGTTTACATGGTGTAACCCTAACTATATAAGCATCTTATTCTTGACCAAATCGGCCACTAGTAACAAACTTGTGTGTGGTGAAAAAGGGCTAGCCGATTTCATGAGTTGTAGAATTCTCTCAAGCTATTCTAAGTGTTTTGGTGATTGTGATTCCACTTGAGGCTTCCACACTATTGGGGCTAAGCTCTTAAAGCTTGAAGACATCAAGCTACATCAAAAGGTATGTATTCTATCTTGTTACATTCATTGATTTGTATGCTAGATTAGGATAATACCTTGGAAGTTCTTATTTGCATGTATAATAGAGAAAACATAGATCCAAGGTATTTAGGGTTGCATGTACACTTAGGAGTGTTAGAATGCTCAAAACCCAACAGAAGGTTGTGATGTGATGATAGGGAAAGTGGGAGGTAAAGAAATAGGAATGGAAACAGGTGGAGGAGAAGGTGCTTTGGAGCAAACATGTACCTTTGGTGTAGGCGAACGAGGTGGGGTATCACCATGAGCCGAACCATCATCATCAGAGCTTTCGCTCTCAGATTCGCTAGGAATGGGTTGTTTATGACCAGTAGGAGTGTACTCGGAGTCTGAGTCGCTTGATGATTAAAGGATAAGCTTCCGAGCAGGTTTCTTGGTCTTTTTCTGCTTGGGCTGGGAAGGTGCTGCCTACTCAGACTTTTGCTTCCTTGGAGTCTGAACCTTTGAAACGAGACCCCCTTTATCTCCCTTTTTCGCTTATTGCTTCTTTCCCCGCTTAGCAGGTTTGTCTGCTTCCTCAAGAGATTTAAGCATTTTAGGAGAAAGTTCCCTTGGACCAGAAGAGGGGAGCTTCTTATACTCTTGAATAATCTTGCTCGCAGGGGAAACACAGGAATACATTGCCTCAGGAATTGAGCCAATGAAGTGAAACATAGACGGATGTGTGACCATGATGTTAGTGGTGTGAAAGGTAGCAATGGAGGAGAGAAGTGAGTCTACCATGATAGGAACATGATAACGCTCGATAATCCATTCAGTGAAAATGGTCCAGAAGCGGGCACAAGAAACTTCTATGTGGCGACAAGCATATGACAAACTCTGGACAAGTTGAAGCCATAGAACCATACCATAATCGAGGTTAATGCCAGTGTACAATCCATAAAGCAGAGTCATGAAAGACTTGCTAGCACCATCAGATCCAGTACGGCGTTCAGAAAGCCCTTTGAAAAGAAGGGTGAACAGGCCATTCCATTGAGGAGGAAGGCATGATTTCTTGAACCTGGTGACAGTAGTTAGGGTTTCCCTGTACCCCATGTTGTATAACATAGAGAAAAGCTGACCGGTGGAGATGGAATCAGGGTTCACCATGGATTCATTATAAGAAAGCCCTAGCAACGAGCAAAAGCGATTCTTGGAGATCGAAGCACTTTGGTTCAGAATGTCGAAGTAGATCTTCTCTGCACCTTTGTCATATGTAGCGGTGGAATAAATTTGGGAGAGACATGCCATTGGAACGACTTCCATAGTTGAGAGATCCTTGACGAGTGGGGAATATTTTAGACATTCCACCACTTGATACATGTAAGTGTCGTAGAGGAACGGTGAAAGATCGATCAACATGTTCTGGTTGGCCTTGATTGAGAGAATAGTGGAGCGTCCAGTGGTTTCTTGAATAGAGGAAGATTCTGCCATTGGTGTAGCTTGAAGAAGACGAAGATGAACAGTGAGAATTGAATCACCGGAAATCGCCTTGTTGCTTGAGAGAGAAGAATTGTGGTAAAGATCAAGATGATGGTACCAAAAACCTTTATATACGATTTTGTAGAGAGAGAAAAAAATCCAGGGTAATGATTCCTTTAATTTGGGAAACGACGCCTAAAAAGGCGTGATTAGACAACTGGCAACCCCGATAAAGTAGCCGATGACGCTTGCTTATGTAACTGTTCAAATTCACGCGCCTTTATCCTTCTTTCAAATTTCAATCGTTTAAGCTTCCTGCTGACTCACCCTTTAAACCTTTAAATGGATCTTTATCGCCATAAGTACCAAAGGTGTTATATTTATGCATCCCTTGGATTGAAAATAACTACATTATATCGTTAAGAATCGAAGCTATATATTGATGAATAGCTTGTGAAAAATCGAACTAGACTTTTGGAAAATCCAAAATTTTCGTGCAAGATAGTGTCAAAGATAAAGAAATAAATCAAAATATTTGTGGGATTTTGTGATGTCATTAAAGACATAAAGCAGTGGATCCCGGGCACGAAACTCTTCCTTCAAAGTCAAGAGAGACTTCAAAGTGCTTGTGTGGATTCCCGTTGAATTACGATAAAATACTTGTTGAGAAGTATTGAAAGGCATCTTTTATATAAGTCTATTAAGGGTGGCTTTCACTTCAATTCTAGATTCTGATACTTGACATAAGACCAAAATAGAACGAAGTACTTGTGAGACCGATGTGGTCTGTTAAACAAGCAGTCGAGTGAAATATTCAGTGACTTGTTGATATGTAGTAATTGGAAATCTAAAAAAAAATCTGGATCCTTTGGGTAGAAAAATCTTGTTGAAAGACATTTTCATAAGGATCTCTCAAAAAGAAAAGGAGATTTCCGGAGACATCCACAAAAGTGGTTTTGTTAATTCAAGGTGAAAGCTAGAACAATTATTTGTTCACCGTCAATGCATATAGGTATTGAATTTTGGGTTTCACTCATCACGTAGTGACACAAAACTAAGATCATAAACACAGAAGTTGTATAACCATAAACCTCAGTGGTAGTGCTGAGAGTCTCAAGGGTTAAAATTATGAAATGAATGATTAATGGAGAATAAGATTAAGGGGGTTAAAGAACGAATGTACCTCTGCTATAAAATAGGACCAAGCAGAAAAAACTCTTAACTCATGTTAGAGTAGAGTTAGGTAGCTCAGGATGAGAGTGAATTTGTCAGCCTAATTGGGAAAACATGATTGGTATTTAACAAGTCATTAAGGCTTCAATTAAAATATTTAGAGGCTTGAGTCAACATACAGCAACATGCTTCTAGGGACACTTCGCTAATATAAAGATAAAGAATTATACCTGTCCCGGCTCCATCATCAAGATGTTCCTTATACATTGATAAGATAAAGACAGAATAATAAAGTAAAATATTTTTGAGATATGGTTTGCGTTTTCTGAAAAGAAATAAAAACAGAAATGAAAAATAATTTTGGATTTTATAAGATTTTCTGAAAAAGAAATAAAATAAAAAAACAGAAAAAAAAATAAAGAAATTTTTTGGGTTTTATTAAAACAAAGGAAAAATAGAATAAATTAAAAGAAAATGGTATGGACAATCTATACAACTGAAACCGTCACTTGAAAATAGAGAAGCGAACCGAGTCCAATAAGACTGAACCCGAAATAGACCGAGCGTTCGGTTCATTTCGGTTCCCAAAAGAACCGAACCCGAAATGGACCGAGCGTTCGCTCTATTTCAGTTCCAAATTTTATTGAGGCGAAAGTGACTTCGGTACAGATTCAGCTTCCATCATTCCTAAGCCTTATAGGATTTTATTAAAGCTGGTTTCAGGCAAGGCTTTAGTAAAGATGTCTTCCAATTGATCAGTGGTCCTAACAAAATGAATTTCTACATTACCATCTTCCACATGATTTTTGATGAAGTGATACCTCAGTGCAATGTGTTTAGTCTTTGAGTGTTGAACTGGGTTATGACATATCCTAATTGCGCTCTCAGAGTCACAATATAGTGGGATTTTCTTCATGTTCAGACCATAGTCTCGAAGGTTACTTTGTATCTATATGACTTGACATGTGCACGATGTTGCAGCTATGTATTCTGCTTCGGTAGTTGAGAGTGAGACACAGGTTTGTTTCTTTGACTGCCAACTAACCAGTTTTCCATCCAAAAATTGGCATCCTCCTGTGGTACTCTTTCGGACTAATCCACATCCTCCAAGATCGGCATCTGAGAATGCTTGGACAAGAATCCTGACTTGGCTGGGTACCATAGGCCGAGCGAAGAAGTTCGCTTCAGGTATTGAAAGATATTCTTCACAGCTAGCAGGTGAGGTTCGCGTGGATTAGCTTGAAACCTAGCACAATAGCAAATAGAAAACATTATGTCTGGTCAACTTGTTGTTAGATACATTAGCGACCCTATCATTTGACGATAGAGGGTCATGTCAGCAGTCGGTTTGTCCAGAGAAGGTGTTAACTTTGTGCCAAACGCCATAGGAACCTTCACTTTTGAATCTCCCAGCATTCCAAATTTAGTCAGCAATGTCTTCGTGTAAGCCTCTTGATTAATAAAAATACCTTCAGGACCCTGTCTAATATTCAAGCCAAGGAAAAAGTTAATCGGACCCATTGAGCTCATTCCAAATTTAGTCTCCATGAACTTCCTAAATTCAACTGTTAAGATAGGATTTGTGGAGCCGAAGATGATGTCATCGATGTAAATTTGAACAATCATAAGGTGGTCACCCTCTTTCTTTTGAAAGAAGGTTGGGTCAACCGAACCTTGCTTAAACTTGGACATTTTAAGAAATCTAGTCAAAGTTTCATACCATGCCCTTGGTGCTTGCTTGAGACCATAGACTGCCTTGACCAGAATATAGCAGTGACATGGATACTTCTCGCTCACAAAACCCGGTGGTTGTTCTACATACACCATCTCTTCTAGTTCTCCATTTAAGAAGGCACACTTCACGTCCATTTGGTATACTTCAAAGTTCTTGTGTGCAACATAGGCAAGAAAAATACGAACTGACTCCAACCTAGCTACGGGAGCGAAGGTGTCTTCGTAATCAATGCCTTCTTCTTGATAATAACCTTTCACAACCAATCTTTCCTTGTTGTGAATTATGTTTCCTTCCTTGTCCATTTTGTTCCTGAAAACCCACTTAAGACCAACCACATAAGCATCCTTTGGAGTTGGAATCAGTCTCCACACTTTGTTTCGCTCGAACTCATTGAGTTCGTCCTGCATGGCCTGTACCCAATCAAAATGATCGAGTGCAGTGTTGATCGTCTTCGGTTCAACCTTGGAAACAAACGAATTAAACATGCAAAATTCCACTTTAAAGAATAGTACAGTTTGTTTCACTTTCAGTTGAGAGTGTGTGAGAAGTTTTTCTGATGGTTTACCAATAATTTATGTTTGAGGATGATCTTTGGTCCATTTGGTGAGTGGTAGATAATTAGGATCATAAAAGGGATCTAGTTCAACATCCACTTCTTCTTCGAGTTCTGATTGAATATCATCATTGTTTGAATTTTCATTCTCCCCCTCGAATGATGATACTTCTTCCAGTTTAGGCTCAGAATATTTTCCCTGGACTTGGCTTTCGGTTGGTGTTGATAAAGATGGACTCTCCCCCTGGAATGATGAATCTTGATTATTAGGAGGAGACAAACCCTCCCCCTGAACATAAGAACTATCTCTAGGAGGTTTGCTTGAGTTAGACTGTTCGGTTGCTTGTGGTTGTTCATCTGCCATTTTCTGTGCAGCGTCATCGATTATCTTCTTCAGGTGATCTACCTTGTTATCTACAACTTCAGATTCGGAATGAATGGCCTTTTCTGGTTCATCAAATAACAACATGTACTGCTCAAAGAGATTTGAAATAGGTACCGTAACTTGACCAGAAATGGGAAATATTTCCTCCACAGAGCCTTCGGTCTTCTTCAGTTTCTTGACATAGTTGTCATCGAAGGTAACATAATAGGTCTCCTCTATTTTCTTTAAACGCTTGTTGAGAACTCTATATGCTTTAGAGGTCAAGGAATAACCCAGAAAGATTCCTTCGTCTGCTTTGACATCAAACTTGTTTCGGTACTCCTTTGAATTGAAGATAAAGCATCTTGAACCGAACACGTGGAAAAAATTTACATTGGGCTTTCGGTTGTTCAAGATCTCATAGGGAGTGATTGAGAAATGTTTGTTGAGATAAGATATGTTATGTGTAAAACACGCAGCAACAATGGCGTCAACCCAAAAGTATAGAGGTAGAGAAGCGAAGCTCAACATGGTCCGGGCTGCTTCACATGGAGATCGGTTTCGCCTTTCAACAATTCCATTATGTTGTGGAGTATATGGAGCTGCAAAGTTATGATTGGTTCCATTCTCTGCAAGAAAATCTTCAAATTCTTTGCTCTTGAACTCCAACCCGTTGTCGCTTCTAATGTTACGAACTACCTTTCGTAGTTGAACTTCTATCTGTTTGATAAAGAGTTTGGTTTGGGAGTGGCCTCCGATTTCTGCTTTAAAAAGAACACCCAAGTAAACCGAGAGAAGTCATCTACAATAACAAGTATGTACTTGTTACCACCAATGCTTTCGATTGAAGAAGGACCACATAAATCAATGTGCAGTAATTCGAGTGGTTCAATAACTTTTGTGTTGATTCAATAGGGATAACTCTGCCGACTTTGCTTTCCCAGTTCAATAACTTTTGTGTTGAAGTTCTTTATCGAACTTCAGAATAGTAAGACCTCGAACGTGATCCCCAAGCACCAGTTTGTTGATGTCTTTAAAATTAAGATGGGAGAGTCTTCGGTGCCATAGCCAGCTTTCGTTTGAATGAGCCTTTGTTAGGAAGCAAACTGCTGGTTTTCCTCATATGGGATTGAGATTCAAAGTGTACATCTCTCTTTTTCGCTTCGATTTCAGCAGAATATTGTTCATCTTCTTTTCAATAATTTCTAATCCATCGTCATTGAACGAAACCGTCAACCCGGTACCAACAACCAGTTGAGAAACACTGATGAGGTTGTGAGTTGAAAAAATCTTTGATCGATTAGATCTTTAATAGGTTAAACAACAAAAGCAAAGAAGCAAACACAGAAAAACAAAAGACGGAATCAAATAATGCTTAATGATTCAAAGTAGTCGTGCCTCAACAGAGCTCGATGAGAACTTCCACTATAGAGGCGAGCTAGGGTTTGTAGTACAAAAACAAGAATAATAAAAATGATGTTTTCTAAGGATGTATGCATGCACCTTAAATACTAAACCCTAATAAAACAATCACGGTTGGACAGGCCCAAATCTGATAACAAAGTTGGGCCAATGACCGAGCCCAATGACGTAACACAATCCGACCCTACATTGTGGAAGGGGATAACGGTTCTTCGTCGTCAACTTGTTCAACTCCCGGTAATCAATGTGCATCTGGTTTGAACCATCCTTCTTCTTGACAAACAATATAGGTGCTCCCTAAGGCGAACAGCTCGGTCTGATGAACTGCTTGCCTAACAACTCCTGAAGCTGAGAGGACAACACCTATATCTCAGGCGGTGCCAAACGGTATGACGCCTTGGCAATCGGAGCCGCACCTGGCACTAGGTCAATCCTAAACTCTACTTGCCTCCCGAGAGGCACATCATGTAACTCCTCCAGAAACACATCAGCAAACTCCCTAACAACTGGCACATCTGAAACCAAAACCTGCTCCCCAACCAGAGTATCAACCACATTATCAAGATAGCCCATACAACTATGTTGAATGTACTGTCGAGCCATAGCCGCTGAACAAAAACCTGATCCAATCCTAGTACCCTCTCCATAGATGACCAGTTATCCCCCACTTGGGATTCGAACTATCACTCGCTGACCCTCACAGTTAATCATAGCACCAAATCTGCTTAGCCAGTATATCCTATTATCACGCATACATCTTGTTGGGTTTTGAGCATTCTAACACTCTTATGGTGTACATGAAACCCTAGAAACCTTGGATCTATGTTTTATCTATGATACATGCAAAATTATTTTTCCAAGGTTCTTAACCTATCTAGCATACAAGGGAAGTTTTAATCATAAAAGATAGTAAGAAAACATACCTTGTAGTGATTTGGATTCCTTGAAAACCTTGTGAGCCTAGCACCCCAAGTGTGATGCCTCGAATGTCTCACACAACACGAAATGCACTTGGAATAACCCTTGAGAAAAATGGCACACTACTAAAATCGGATATGCCCTCTTGTTCACACACTAGTACCGAATTTGGTCTACAACATATTGCTTATATAGTGTGTCATGATTAAGGTTTCACCATGTAAACCCTAATTTGACATGGCTCTTCATTTCCATGATCCATGGGTTCTATAAACACCATGGAGCATCCTAAGGTTTTAGCCCAACTTGATAATCCATGGAGCATTAGCCCACTATACAAGTATGGATGATTTACACAATCAACCCATATATTTAATTAGTCTTCTTTTGATCACTTAATTAATTCCAAATTAATTCTTGATCAATACTAATTAAATAATCCTATTAATATATTAGAACGTATAATATATTAATAAACCATAAGTGTTATTTCTCTCATTTTAGTCTATCCAAATGCATGATGCCATGCAACCCAAATGGATCATGCTGATCGGGTCAAGTACATCCCAGGATAGTTATGAACTTAGACACCTAATTCAACAGTCTCCTACTTGGATAAGTCTAATAACTATATCTGCAAGAATAACTTCAGGAACCGATCAGGAATCGTAACTCTTTCAAGGTCTTGCGAAACTGAGGTGACGATGATATTCCATTTAAGATAAGTGATCATATAATCCTTTGTTCTAGATATTAGTCGGAAAAATACATGGAACAATGTCTTACTTATTGTCCAGTAGTTTGTTTCCCGATTTCTGATTTGTTTGACATAGAACTTAAGTGAACAGATCAACTTAGTTCTGACCGGGCCCGGTACATCGGTCAACACAAAATCATCGAGGGGCCCAGATATCGCTTCTAATCCAAGAAGGAACATATAAACTTCGACTCATATGCTTGTTTTTCTACTTGTTGAATCATACACAAAGGTACATTTTATAACATCGAGTTACCAATGCGTTTTTCATACGATCAATGTATAACCAACTCATAGGAAACAAGTCATATCTTTGGGTTTGAAGACTTATATGATACTACCGTCTCACGACCACTCGAGATAAATTCCATGAAGTGATATCAGTGAGCGTGGGTTGAATCCAATACTCAGAACTTATGAGCACTCATGAGTGTTGTAGCACCACTTTGTCCAACATCTTAGACCTCTACAATCCAACCCATGACAGTCTTGATTCATATCTACTTCCAACATATAACCGACTGTGGATGGTTTGGATAACTTAGTCATCCAGGAAGAGCGACTTAGTTATTCTGGAAGTCAAAACATGCAAAATGAAACACAAGAATAATCGAATCCAATATGGTCTCGGAACTTATGAATATAAATAAAACATCTTTTATTTACCACCATATTGATTACCCATCATTCATTGCATACTGTTTCAAACTATCAACTTTATACTTGAATTAAAACAATAGTTATCCCATGCTCCAAGCATGTACACTATGTTTTTCTAAACACTAGTCATACCATACACCAAGTATGCACACTATGTTCTTTCTATGATCTTTGCTATGTGAAATAGATCGACTGAACATAATTGCAGTGATACTCATTTCGCAATCCCAAATCCTTACCGCAACTGCAATAATTCCAAATTCCTGCCATTTACCTAAATCTGTTTGATTCTAAACTTATATGCATTCGTCCGCTTGTAATGATTATGCACAAAGTCACAAAGACTTGTCAACAGACATTACAGAGTATTCCAATGGAGATCAACTCCATAGAAACGAAGTCTTATATTCAAAGTTCATTGCCTTTGAACATTCTTTTTGCATTAAGTTTCCTAATCTACACAGATTTAATGAATACTTTCCACCTATGGGAACATTTCCATATTCCCCTTTTGACTTTTACTCCTGAACAAGAGTTGACTCTTTTCAGAATATGTCAATATGGTCCTTCCAAGATTAACACTATACTTCCAACTGTCCCTGAGCAACCAATCTTGGGTAAACCTTAGATTGTCCTCAACAATTGCTTAATCAGATTAGTCATATCTAGTTCTACTACTTTTCCCTCTTAATGCTCTGGGCATTTGGAAAATTTAGAACAGATGAATCTTATAGCACATGCAATCGATCATATATCCGAAGCATATGGGACACGATTCATAAAGACATGATACTAGACCAGTCTTTTGCTATAATATTTCTATTTTTATATGCCAAGTTCTCATAATTTAGATTATGAAAAGGGATGCCATAATCATAATCGGATTTTAGAACGCAGATAATAGACCCATATAGAATTTCCTTATGTTGAGTCATTCCAACATGAAATTCATATATATACCCTTGACTAAATATAATTAAAACCTCAATCTAAGCTTTTAGAATTGAAGTGAAGTATAATTTCCTCTCCCTTAATTATAGCAAAACAAGTTTTTCCAATTGAAATCTTTTGTTTTTCTATAATTAACATTGCTAACTTGCAACACTTGTTATAATTATCATGCTCCCACTTGCATGATGATTATTAGCATGAAGCTTATGCTCCAACTAGCTTTGACATGTACTCAGAAATCTGCTGAACTTCTAGAAATCAATAAGTTATTGACCTTCTTACCAAAGTTCATATTTCTGATACGAGATGCTTTTAACAAAACTTTATCAAAATCATACACCTTTCCTTAGATAGCACACATGTGTGTCTAAACAATTTCAGAACTATGAAAAGGGATGTCGTAATCATAGTCTTAATTGTTTAGGCAGTTGCCATTTCTCACAAGTCCATGTTAGTGTGCCGGTTAACCACACATGCTCCACTAACGACTTTGAGAATGTAGATATCACAATTGCTATCTAGTTAAAATCTACTTAGTGAAATTGTTTCCGCACCATCATTTTCATGAATCGAAGAGAAACCTTATGACACTTAGATTTTATGGTGTATGTGTTCCTATCCATGTGAATTTGTCAAAACCATAATCACAAGACAAGGTTAGTGACAAATCCAAACTCTTATGGATTGAACTTGTGCAGTCTCAACTTTTTACCACCTGGCAGCACAAGGGCCTGCCATTGCTTCCAAGTTGTTATGCAACCAATTGAGAACTCTCAGAACTCATATGCAAAGCCAACTTTAACAAAAATAAGAATATGTCAACACGATAGGTTATAAACCTCAAGTCGTGTGCTAGTGATAAACTATAGGTTTTTTCCTTCTTGATTAGATCTGGAAGTATTTCCAAGATCTTTAAGACTCCCACTTTCCTCTTGACATATAAGACTCACTTGCCAAATATTCAAGAGATAGTACAGATTCTTTATCAAGACAAATACTTCACACAATCAGCCTTAAGTTGGTCTATGTTTTATCCAAAACATCACAACTTACCAATTTCAAATGTACAAGAGTGGGACATACTTTACTCTTACATTTGACTAGTGTTATAAACCTTTCTTTAAGATATGTCACTCAAGTTACATTCTTGGAGTATGACTCTAAGAATTGTTTTTGGAACAAAGTTTGACTCATCTTCTTGATTTAACCATTTCAACAATTCTTGATTCCTCTTCTTAGCCATATGAATGCACTAAGATGTCTTTAGAGGACCAATTGTGACATAGCTTCTTAATCATTAAAATGAGCACAAAACATGATACTAAAGTACTCTCTCATCTTTTCAGATTTGAAAAACTTTTATCCTTCTGCCTAATTTGATTCTTCTCATCCGTCCTGCTATACACTGGAATTTTTTTAATGTTTCAGAATTATACTTAACCTTGTAAGTATAAACATATTTACTAAACCTTAGTAAATCATAACGAATAGTCTTATCAACCTTTTGTGGTGGACCTTGATCAGTGCACAAGAATGTGTATTCGATCCCTTGGTCCTTCACTTGACTCTCATATACATGTGAACAAGGAACTAGTCTTACTTTTCCAAAGCTGAAAGTTCTCATCCATCATACTGTACAACTTGTATGATTCCAAGTTTCTATCCAATTGAAAGCTTGGGTGATGTGAAACTTTCCTTATTTGGTAAATTTAGACACTACCACCAACGAAAGAATCAAATTCACATTTCCATTATTGCTAGAAACATATAAAGATCAATTTTCAATAAAAGTCATTGCAAGGAGATATAAACTAAAATAAAACAAAATTTTATTTATTTATAAAGATGTGGAAAAATTTTCCTTACAATGCAACTTGAAATGAAAAACTATTCTATTACATGTTGTCTAGCAATCTATCATAACCCCTAAGTGGTAACTCAAAAATCTGCTCTTTAACCATGCGATAGAAATCCATCTTCGCGATCAGATTCGGCATACTCTTTCTTTAAGTTTCCTTTCCTTTGCTTGATCCTGCCAAACATCAAAATGTAACTAAGTCACATCATGTATTGATAATCAACAATTAGGAACTTAACAAAGTTAGATAGTGGACTTACCTGAATTAGAGTCAAACTTTTTGATTCCTTTCAGATCCTTTAGGTAGCTAGGACAGCTTCGCTTCTAATTCCCTTTTTCTTCACAATGAAAACATATAGACTCATCGGGAATGGTACAAAAGGCTATTCCAGACTTAGACTTTCTCTTTACCTTCCGGCCAACCGGGTTGACCAAGGCTGATCCCTTTCCATTGGGAGGAGAAAGCTTTTCTGGACTTCCAATGTTACAATTGTCCATGTCCATGAAAGTTTGAGAATTAGACCTTCCACCCATATTTGCTTGACTATTGTGCCAAATCATTTCTGATTCAGCAACAATAAGAAAATAAGAAAGATCTAATAGGGTCATGTCGAGATCTGTCACATAGTAGTCTTTAATAACTTACTATATGACTCAGGAAGTGACTAAAGGACCCAGTCAATAGCCAAATTCCTTGGGACAATGACACCCAACATTCTCAACCTGTCAATGTGTGACTTCATTCCTAAGACATGAGTGCACACAGGTCTTCCATCTTCATGTTTCATCGCTAGTAGGGCTTGAGTGACCTTGAATTTTTCAAGTCTTTGAGCTTGTGGGTCAGGGAGAATAATTGGAGGGGGAGGAGGAAGAGAAGTATGATTTTCATGAGCCAAACTCAGGAAGTCATCTTCATTAGGAAAGCTTGTTCCATAAGATTTGGGAAGATCATTGCTGTCTGAACCAGACATCTACAAAGGAAGAAATTCAAGTTAGTTGATTTAAATCCTTAATATAACACCCAATATAAAATATTAAGGTTAGGACCCAACACAATATTTTATAACTTGGAAGAGGGATGCCGTAATCCAGGCTATAAAATATTTGAAGGTAGGTGAATGACGATTCACCAATTTCCACCAAGAAAACCGAAATAAGTTATTAGGTTTTAATTGGATTTGAAACTCCTAGATCTTTTGAGATTCATTGAACTTTCAATGGCATGTTTCAATCTTGAGTGTGTCCTTCAGATTTTGTGACTGGTATGCCGAAGATCACAAAACAAGGTGTGAATAACCATGCAAATATACTTGGTACCCTTAATTTTTACCCCTCAATCGATGTTTCGGTTAACCACATACGCTCCACCGATACTATGATAAATATTAAGTTACCATTTGCCTACCTTGTTAAATCAAGTTAGTGTGCCGGTTAACCACACACACCCCACTAACCGACTTAAGCAAAGTGCAAAGTGTAATTTAATGGATTAACACCTTATTCACATTTTCCTAAAGTAACTAAGATTAGGAATTATAAAAAAAATAGTTACTTTATATTTATCATTAATACTTTTAATGAAGGGAGAATTATAGTCTTTGTCCTACCCGTTCGGCTAACGACCCTCCACCAGTCAAGGAAGCGGTGGGTGAGAGTGGACACCCATTAAGCTGCCATTTTATAGGCAATAACCTTAAACCCCTATATAGACCGGCTTCGTGAATGAGGCCTACTAATGGTAAGACGACTTGCTCTTTTATATATATATATATATATATTTAACTTCTAATATTATAAAGTATAAGGGTTGAATTTTAACTTTTAAAATTCTAAGGGCTTAACTTGGAATTAAAGTATTCATAAAGGAAAACTTTTTCAAATTCCAAAACTTGAGGGCAAGTTTTAAAACTATTCAAACTATTCAATTTCCATAACTTATGTGTTTAAAGTAGTTTTAATTCAAAAACCCTTCAAGTTCCATAACTTGAGGACAAGTTATGGAAGACTTTAAACTATTAAAAGAATATGACTTTTTCTTTGTTCATAACCTATGAAAATATTTATGAGTTTTATGAATCTTAAATGTGACTTTTCATATAACTTGAGGACAAGTTACAAAAACACATTTTAGAATCAACTCTTAGATTAATTTGGATTGAAAACAACAACTTCACATAACTTTTCTATTAATCTAGGCAGCTCATAAGAACAAGATAATTTAATCAAACTTTTTCATGTAATTAGCCTAGCCATTAAACTAATACAAAACATGAATCTATTAACAATTATCTTAGAAATTGGATTAGCATGAACATTACCACACCAAAAATAGGTTTATAAGTTGAAAAACAGCTTAGGGTAATGTTCCTAGTCCAATTCCAGCCAAAACAGTCGAAGATATGTTGTCTGGGGGTCCAACTCGTCGAGTGCACAAGCCAACTCGACGAGTTGGATGAGTTTTGTCTTGGACTCGTCAAGTCCCTTCATGGACTCAGCGAGTCTGCTGTCCAGACAGCATACAAACTTCGATTTTCAACCAATTTTGCAAGTATAACAAGAAAACAAGCCTAGGCTCTGATACCACTGTTGGGTTTTAAGCATTCTAACACTCCTATGGTGTACATGCAACCCTAGAAAACTTGGATCTATGTTTTATCTATGATACATGCAAAATTGATTTTCCAAGGTTCTTAACCTATCTACCATACAAGGGAACTTTTAACCATAAAAGATAGTAAGAAAGCATACCTTGTAGTGATTTGGATTTCTTGAAAACCTTGTGAGCCTAGCACCCTAAGTGTGATGCCTCAAATGTCTCACACAACACCAAATGCACTTGGAATAACCCTTGAGAAAAATCTCACACTACTAAAATCGGATATGCCCTCTTGTTCACACACTAGTACCGATTTTGGTCTACAACATATTACTTATATAGTGTGTCATGATTAAGGTTTCACCATGTAAACCCTAATTTGACATGGCTCTTCATTTCCATGATCCATGGGTTGATTGGGTTCTATAAACATCATGGAGCATCCATGGAGCATCCTATGGGTTTTAGCCCAACTTGATAATCCATGGAGCATTAGCCCACTATACAAGTATGGATGATTTACACAATCAACCCATATATTTAATTAGTCTTCTTTTGATCGCTTAATTAATTCCAAATTAATTCTTGATCAATACTAATTAAATAATCCTATTAATATATTAGAACTTATAATATATTAATAAACCATAAGTGTTATTTCTCTCATTTTAGTCTATCCAAATGCATGATGCCATGTAACCCAAATGGATCATGCTGATCGGGTCAAGTACATCCCATAATAGTTATGAACTTAGACACCTAATCCAACACATCCCCCATGGGGATAGGAATCAAATCAAGTGTATAAGGCATCCCGAAGATCTCCAAGACACACCCATGATACACTATGGACGCAAAAATTCCATGTTCGTTGGTGATAGAAACTCACAACGGACACTCTAACTCTCCATGGGTCGTATCGAAATCCCTACTAAAATATTGAGCTACAAAGAACCGAATCGCACCTGAGTCGAATAAAACAAGAGCAGGAAACGAATTAACTAAGAATGTACCTATTAGAAACATAAACATAAGCATACCATAAAATAATTGACAAAATGATAAATGGAAACATACCAGTAACGACGTCTGGCACCGCCCTGACCTCCAATACCGTGAGCTGAAAAGCACATCCTCAAGCCCTTGGGCTCCGCCCTACCCTGGCGCCCATCGGTGATCCTCAAAGTAGCTGGAATTGGAGCCTATGCCGATCCTGCAATGAGCAAAGGACAGTTGGCCCTTACGTGGCCAACCTGCTCACAATGAAAACAGTTCCTAGTGGTCAGTGATGGAACCTGTTGACGACAGTCCTTGGTGTAATGCCCCTCCTTGCCATATTTGTGGCACCCAAAAGTATATCGACAAGGACCCTCATGAACCTTGTCGCACTTGTCAAAAGTGTGGCCTCTATAACTCCCATATTTCACATCAGTGGCCTTGAACCGCAGGTTGCGATTGCACTGGAGCCTGCCACAACTCCTTTGTCTGGAGCTCCAACTCAAACTCCCACCACCTAGCGGCCTCCTGTAACTCCACAAGTGTACCATAGCGTTGAGTAGAGACAAACTGGCGGATATCCGTCTCGAGCATGCTTGAATATTGGGTCATCTGAGCTTGCTCAGAAGTAGCAAAATCAGGGCAAAATAGTACTCTCTCTGTGATCATCTTGGTGATCTCCATCACCGATTCAGTCCCTTGCGTTAAGTCCAAATACTCTTGGGCCCAAACTCCACCAATCCTTTGCCCCCAAACTGAGAAGGTTCAGGGCTCACTTGACCTTCTGGTCAGCTGGGCAGGAGCAAGTAAAGAAACATCCCTCAACATCGAACAACCACCTTATAAAAATGATTAGATCATGAACCCCATCAAACACTAGGGGTTTCGTATTGTCGAAGTCCCGGTACTGGAAGGCTCGCTCTCCATGAACCCCAGCGGACGTAACGGCCGTGGTCACTACAGCAACAACAGCCTCAATAAGTGCAACATAACGGTCATCAAAGTACTCCATCATGGAGGTCTTTCTAGACCCAAACAACTCTGATATATGTCCCCGGACAACAGTCACAACCTCAAAAGAAATCAACGCCCTAATATTATCCTCAGTCAACCATGGTCTATCATGGCCACTCGATCCAACTCCTGAATTGAATCTCTTCGTAACCACCATACTGAAAATAAACCAGAAAATATCAGATGAGGTGCATTTTATACCATATGATATATTCTAATCAACAAAACCATAGGGGTTGTGACTTCCCTACTACACGTACGGGTCCTGTCCTTCCAGTAGTACGGGCCTACACTACCTTCCGTACCTACCTGTATTTGTCTCAGAAGATCATCACAACGACCATAACAACACACATTAAATACACATACATCATATTCTCACTCCCTAGAGAAAGGCTGGATATTACTCAAATGGTCGATTGCTCTCACATAACCCATCCATAAAACTTCCACCAACCCTGCAACACTCATGTATGGTAATCATACATAACACTAGAGCCTATAGACAATCGAATACTTGATTCTATCCTAAGCCCTTCATTAAAAAAGAATAAGAAATAAGGCTAAACCAAACATTCTCAGGCTATAGAATCTTAGTTATGTACATCTATGATGCATACACTAAGCAACTACAATAATGATGTCAGTTCCATACAAGAAAGAATCTTAGGCTATCAGGCATCAATTATCAGGCAATTCTATCATGCAAATTCTAAAGATCCCTAGCCTATCACTAGCATGTTGTTCTAACATAAACATAATATCAAATAATAGTGTGGGTAATTTGGGGTATACTTTCTTGCTCCGACTAATTGTACACATCGCATCCTTCCTTGTTTACTTTTGAAAATCATTTTAAAAACTTTTGTAGTTCCTTAGTTTGAGTCTGGATTCACACGAATGTTCATCCAATTCTCTCAAACCAAGGCTCTAATACCAACTTGTAACACTCTAAAAATTACAATAATTTTAAAATTTTCAACATCAACCATTAATCAACATTGTTTATAAAAAGAGTCACCGTTTCAGAAGCATTATTTTAAATCAGAGTTTTCTCAAGACCCAGTGATACAAAACAAGAAGCTATGTATGTTCACGCCTTTGCCTTCCCACGATCCTCTAAAGTATTTGAAACGATAAACTAAAAACTGTAAGACAAAGCTTAGTGAGTTCCCCCAAAGTACGAGCACACACACACATATAACAACAGGAGGACCATTGAAGATTACTGATGGTTGTCAGGGCAAGGCGAAGGCGAAACAAGGCATTTCAACTGACAGTCAAGGAGGCTCGTGCAGCACCTGATGTGGTCACCGGTATGTATTTCCTCCTTATCTTCTTATTTATGTTATTTGTCCTGCTTATTGTAACCATTAGCAACAACGTAGTTTTGTAACATCACTTTTAGTTTTTTTGGTGATTTAAAATGCATACACATCATTGTTTTTTTTGTAACTTCCAATGTTGGGTAGGATCGTAGATAAGGAAATAAGGCTTCCTAGTATTACCAAAGAGGCTCGTATTTTGTGAATCATTATTTTTCTCTTTTGACTCATCCGTAACAACTAGTTTACTTAAGAATTTATCATTTAGAGTGTTGTTGAAAGTGGATGTTACCTCGTCTTTAAGAGTGTGTAACAATGGAATGTCATTACATAACGAGAGGGAATCTTCTTCTTCATATTCATCCTCAGACGGGGATTGACATTTCTTCAGCTTGTGGTAAGGCTTCATCCCACATCTAATCAAATATATAGTCATTAAACTGATCAACGTAAACTAACAAAGGACCACTAATTCCATAATAATAGTCTAGGAATATGATATAGTTCACTTAATGTTGAAGCTTTTTTAAGCCCTTCGATAATTAATCACATCCCTGAGTTCATCCATGAATGAGTCGTAGGTGAGTGACCCATAATTGAATTTTGGGACTTTTTTCACTGCTTACGTCTTCATACTAAAGAGGATTCAGTAAAAACACCCCATGATAGAGTATCTCACATGCTAAAGCCAACATTTCCCTCTTCTCCCGTCTTCATTACTCACGAACTCACATATGATTTATAGGGTTTGTGAGTTTATATCGTCTTAAAAAAAAACGACCGTATAAAAAGGTGGTATGGTTGATAATGGTGGTAAGCTTGATTATATGTGTGTTCCTTAGTTTCCACTTTCCAACAATCAAAACGATGTCGTTAACCCTCCACGATTTAATAGTTACCTTTTTTTTTTTTTTTTTTTTTTTTTTTTTTAAATTTTGCAAGGGACCTCTAATTCCAAGTCCTCCTAAGCAAGGAAAACCGGCTAACCAAGAGCTGTTGGTAACAAAGGGTATATGGAAACAAAATCGTAACTTGAATGACCTATTTAGCACAATTAAAATTTTGATGGTTAAATGAGAACAATTTTAAAACTTCATTTAAAATTTTTGACAAATATTTGTAAAACTTGATTGGTGATTCGAACCACTAGCAAAACCCTAGTTCGCATCCAATAAAACCCTTTGCTCCTCCCTGGTCGGCGCAGAGAGAGCTGAAGAAGCCTCCCTCTCGTATTCCCGCTCCATAGCAACAGCAAAAACCCTAGAACTGCTAATACTTACAACACCCTTAAACCCTTATTAACTATTCATATCCGACCATAGTTGGGAAAGCAAGATGACAGCTACTTCGAAGGAGGATGATGGAAGCAGTAAAATCGCATCTTTAACCCCTGAAACGAAAGAAATACTCCACCAATCCATCCTTCATTACCTCCATCGAAGTGGGTTCAACAAAACCCTGAAGCGATTTCAGTCCGAAGCTCAGATTCAGGTTTCTCTTTCATTTATCTTATAAAATTGTATTGTACAATCATCTGAAAGGAGTTTGGAAATTTGATGTGGTTAAAAAACCTTAGGAATGACTACAATTCATTTGAATTGCTTTAATCGGAGGAATTTGAGATTAAAAGTTAATGCGGTTTACCCTGACTAGCTAACAAATTTCAATAATCATGTTTTTTGTGCAGAATGACATGTGGAAGTCTTCTTCAGCTAATTTGGAAGAAATCTACTGCAAATTCGTAAATGGCTGGTAGGATTATACGCATAGTTTATTTTGTTCTATGATTGTTATGATTTTTTTCTCATGTCTCTTCTTTCATGGATCATACTTATATCGTAATTCATGAATCTCGTAATAAAATTCAAAGCCCTAATAACAGTATGGATGTAAGGAGATCGATGAACAATGTGAATACCATCTTTTTGAATCTTGAAGCATAACATCGTGTATATGCATTGAAATTCATATATTCATATTTCCATATCATCAATTTGAGATTTTGTATATGCAGTAATCAAGCCAAAGATGATATTGAATTCACTAAAAAAGATGAAAAGGATGAGAAAACCACCATATCCAAGAAGAAGAAGAAGAAGAGTAATGCTGATGAAGAACAATCCAAATCCACCATGAGCAATGATGAAATACCACAAGATAAAGTAGTTCATGAAGAATCTGAACTTAAACCAAAAAAGAAGAAGAAAAGCAAACATGATTTAGCTTCTGATGGTGAAACCAAAGAAGAGAAATTAGATGATACAGTGAATGAATTGGAGGTAAATGAACCAAAGAAGAAAACCAAGGATAAAAAGAGTAAAAGCAACCAAGAAGACAAACCTGCAACAAATGACACTGAAAATGGAGATGTGGTTAAGGAAGACAAAAAGAGTTCAAAGAAAAGGAAAAGATTGTTGTCCGATGAAAATGAGAACACCACTGAAGCTCCTAAAGAAGAAGAGATTGTTGAAAATGAGAAACCTGAGAAAAACGAAGGAGAAAAGTCTCAGAAATCTGTGAAAAAGCAACGTATTGATTCAACAGAGGTTTGTACTTTGTATACTTCTCTTTCTTGAAATAATTCCATGTAATATCAATGTATTTTAACAAGAATGAAAGTATATTGCTATTTCTTGCATTTAGCTTTATTAGAAAACGTTTCGCTTGTCTTCTTGCAGCCGAAGACTATCAATGCATTTCAAAGGGTGAAAATTGACCAAGTTGAATTCGCACACGAAAAGTTGCAAGATAATTCATATTGGGCCAAGGTATGATCTCTTTGTTCATAAATAAAAATGTTTTAATACAAAAATTGCAATGTACTTAAATTGATTTGTTCTTATGCTTTTATTACACATTGTAGGATGGTGCAGATATCGGATATGGTGCTAAAGCACAAGAAGTTTTAGGTTTAGTGAGAGGAAAGTAAGTCTCAATCTCCTTGATGCATTTATACACGATGTTCACATAGGACAAAAATGTTGTACTGTGTCTGATGTGCATTGTACTTGGACTGATTAGACTGGCACTGATGTCAGCGGGACAAAAAATGCAATTTATTGTTCGACACAAAAAGGCGCGGCAAGGATTTGCTTTTTATCTGTCGTCGTCTGTGCAAAAGACGTAAATAGCTCTAGAAAGCTTGTCAAGTCACATCCGGTACAATCTAGTTATAAGAAATGGACTGATTGGACTGGCACTGATGTCAACGGGGCAAAAAATGCAATTTATTGTTTGACACAAAAAGGTGCGACAAGGATTTGCTTTTTATCTGTCGGTGTCTGTGCAAAAGACGTAAATAGCCCTAGAAAGCTTGTCAAGTCACATCCGGTACAATCTAGTTGTAAGAAATGGAAAAAATTATTGAAAAGTGTTATTTATTTAACGTGTAGGGGTTTTCGGCATGAAAAGACGAAAAAGAAGCGAGGAAGCTATAGAGGAGGTCAAATAGATCTACAGTCTCATTCAATTAAGTTCAATTACTCTGACCAAGAGTGAGAGTTGTTGCTTCCTTGTATTTTTTGATTAATTGTATGAACTTGATATTTGTAATCAAAATTTTGATATGGAATTTTAACTTTAGTTTTGCAAAAGACCATTCGTATTTGTAGTCATATGTTATAACTTTTATCAAGATAATGCCTTCTGAAAAATTATTCAATCGTAACATTTTTGTTTTTTAAGATTGTATATATATATATATATATATTTTTCTTATCCGGATATTGTGTTTTTTTGTCTTATTAGGACATTTTTGTTTCATGGCTTAAAACGTAACTTGCTCACCTTAGTGAACTCTTAACAACCTCCTAACTTTATTTGATCTAATTCATTATGAATATCACGATAAAATAGTGTTGGCTTTCTTTAGAATCTATTCCTCGTATGCAAGTGTCTTTAGTAGACACTATTAGACATATTGTGTAAGAAATATACAATATGATATATTGTTGTTTACATACTAAAAACCACAAAATGTCCAAAATAAATAATGAATAAATTTATCTAATAAATATTGTATTATTTACCAACCAAATAAATATTCTATTATTTATAAACTAAATAAATGTTTAATAGAATGTTTTATTCATTATTTGTTAAGTAATTTTCATAAATAAAAGTGTTATTTTATTAAATAACAAGTTTATTTAATAAAGACAAGGAGATTAATTAAAGTAAGTAATTTATGGGTTGAACTTATTATTTCGTTTAGGAAAAGACTTGAAAGCCTTATCCAATAATAAAAATATTTAAAAAGAGATTTAGCCTATGGCCGCTGATTTTTCCATATGAGGATTTTGATGAATTCGCTGAAACTATAACGGAATTGATAACTATACCCTTGTTCAAATTTGTAATGTATTTTCTTGTTTTATGGATTCTAATTATCCGTGAACCTGTTACCTCCGGTTATACCAAAAGACATTCCATAGATAGTTTATACCCCTTGTTTTTCTCATTGGTGCTTATTTAAACCATCATATTTTTCCTTTTTGACATTTCACCCCTCATTTTAATTCTTATTTTATTTTTCTTCTTTAGTGATTTTTTTTAATCATCAACACTTATTTTTTAAGAGCTTATAAACACACTATGATAAACTATTATATAGTAAACTACTTAACAAGGAAAAAAACAACTTCAAACTCATACATATCAAATTAAATCACAATAAATGTTGTCTATCAAAAATATTCAAACTACTTATATGATATAACTATACATATTATTAATTTCAACTATTGTATGTTATTTTGGGTTTTTAGTTTAGCCACTCTTTTGTTATTATTAATAAATATTCTCACTTGATTAGTTGTTCAAATGTTTGTTATTCGGATTTAACGGAAACCGAACCAATTAAATCGACTCATTTAAAACCGAAAAACGATTAAATCAAACCTTATTTGGTTCGGTTCAGTTAATATATTGGAAGTCAAAAAATCAATCAAACCAAATGGAACAAATTGATAATTGATTAAACCGACCGAATAACATCTCTAATCATAATCAAGAAAATTAATATATTTTTTTTATATTTATAATACACAAAATCATAATCGTCAATATTCACAAGAATCATAATCTTTTTAAAAAATGGCCGTTGATATAAAAAATAACCAAAAAAGAAAATGAATAATAAATACTAAAATGAGGGTGAAATGTTAAAATAAAATAAAATATGGTGGTTTAAATAAGGAGAGATGAAAAGAGGGTAACAAAGTATAAACTATCCATTAAATGTTTTTTGGTGGACTTGGTCGACGAATAATTAGATACCAAAATAAAAACAGTATAAATTTAAATGAGGGCATAGTTCTCATATATTTATGATTTAAGTAGATTTATCAAAATGGTTAGTGGAAGAATCAACTCTCTTAGCCTATATAAGGAACTCAAACCCCTAATCCTCCCATCCTTCGCTCCCTTCTTTTTGGTGATGGCTACAACTAGGGAATATCAATAAGCCTACTTGGGTTCATCGAGTTTCTTAAATATTATGTTTTTTCCTTGGTATCTTGCTTTGATGGTTGAAAATCTATTTAGGCCAGTTGAAAAAACCCGAAACCCGTTCTACCCATCCGATCCGTTCCGAATTCAGGTAGAATGGGTCGGATAGAACGGGTAACGGGTATGAACATTCGGGTAATAGGTTAACCCAATAATAATATAGGTCGGGTTTTAGATATGAATATTTATTTTCGGGTATACCCGAATACCCGAATTCGTTTTTTAAATAATACCAAATATATAATGCAGTCACGTACGCACACTTTAAATAAAACAAAACTCTTCGTTTCCTTCTTATGAACGACGGCTCGACAGTCGACGCAAACTTGCAAAGGGAATACGACGCTGAAGCTGAAGTCCTGAACCGTCATCACAATTCTCAGTTTCTCTCTATACCACGTAAAGGAATTAAAAAAGTACATAACATATTATAATGATTTGTATTGTTATTATAGATGTACTTGTTAATTGTATGGAGTATTTTTCTATCCAATTCTTTACTAAACCAACCAACATGTAAAAAAAAAAATATCAATAAGTGTCATTTAAGAAATTTTCGGGTATACCCAATAATTACGCGACCCGACCTCAAACCCGAATACCCGAAAACCCGAATTACAATATAGGTCGGGTATCGAGTATTATTTTCTTAAGGAAATACCCGTTCTATCCGACCCGTTCTACCCGAAACCCGAAAATTTTACCCGTTCGACACCCCTAAATCTATCAATCTATCAATAAGCCTACTTATATATATATATATATATATATATATATATATATATATATATATATAACCTACTTTGGTTGTTGTCTTCCTGTATCAAATAGCTTATGCTTCATAGTTATGTATTCAATATGATTATGTTCTGGGGCACCTTGTTAACCAGAACGATATTCTGGTCGATCCGGCCAAAGTGGAGGTCGTGATAAGGTGGGAGGTTCCGAGTTCTCCATCCGAGATTCCGAGTTTCCTAGGTTTAGTTGGATATTATTGGAGATTCATTCAGGATTTCTCCAAGATAGCGGTTCCCCTGACTCGATTGACGAAGAAGACTGACACTTTTCGCTGGGGGCCTAAGTAGCAGACAACGTTTGAGACTTTGAGGCAAAGGTTATGCGAGGAACCAATTTTAACCCTGCCGAAGGGTGTTGAGGATTTTGTGGTCTACTACGACGCGTGTATCACGAGATTGGGTGTGCTCTTGATGAAGAGGAGTCGCGTTATTGCTTACGCCTTAAGGCAGATGAAGCCTCATGAGACAAACTATCTGATACACGATTTGGAGCTGGGGGATGTGGTTTTCGCCCTCAAGATTTGGTGACATTACCTCTATGGGGTCCGTTGTACTATTTGCACGGATCACAAGAGCCTAAGGTATTTGATGGATCAACCGAATATGAACATAAGGCAGCGACGATGGTTAGATGTGGTGAAGGATTATGATTGTGAGATCCTTTACCACTTGGGGAATGCCAATGTGGTGGCTGATGCTCTTATCCGCAAGGCGGCCGCGGCTCCAATCAGGGATATCTGTCTGAGGATGACAGTGATTACTCCGCCTCTGGAGTAGATTCGGGAGGCACAAATTGAGGCTCTGAAGGAGGAGCACCATAAGAGTGAATGTATTGTGGGTCAGGTGGCCTCCTTCGATTATGATAGTCGGGGTTGTTGACTCTTCATCGGAGATTTTGGGTTCCTTACTACGGTGGTGTATGCCAGGTTCTGAAGGAGGAGGCGCACAAATCGAGATTCTCCATTCATCCCGGGGCGACGAAGTATTATAGGGATCTTCTTCCTGATTATTGGTGGCCCTGCATGAAGCGGGATGTATCCTGGTATATGGAGAGGTGCTTGTCTTGCAGGAAAGTCAAGGACGAGAATCAACGACCTCACGACAAGGTGCAACCGTTGGATATTCCTGTTTGGAAATAGGAAGATATTACTAGGGATTTCATCATAAAGTTGCCCTAAACTACGTGCGTTGTGGACTTGATTTGGGTCATCATGGATCGGTTGACCAAGAGCGCACATTTTATCTCGATCCAAGAGAGTATCTCTGCGGAGAAGCTGGCTGAGATATACATCAGGGAGGTTGTGACACGACATGGGGTGACGGTTTCTATGGTTTCAGACAGGGATGTCAGATTTATTTCCAGGTTTTGGAAGAGGTTCCATGATGAGATGGGTACTCGTCTCCATTTCAGTACAACCTTCCATCCGTAGACCGATGGTCAGAGCGAGCGGGCGTTTCAAACATTAGAGGATATGCTTCAGACATGCATTTTGGACTTCGGCAGGAGTAAGGATACATATATTCCGTTATCGGAATTTTTGTATAACAACAGGTATCATGCCAAAATTGATCGACCTCCTTTTGAGATGCTCTATGGGAGGAAATGCAGGACCCCGATTTGTTGGGGCGAGCTTGGTCAGCGGGTTATGGAGAGTACTGTGGTGGTATTCAAGACCACAAAGTTGATTCAGCAGGTTCGGGTAGACTCCAGACCGCTCAGAATCGGCAGAAGAGTTATGCTGACAAACACCGATCAAACTTAGAGTTCCAGGTGGGGGATATGGTTTTTATGAAGGTGTCACATTGGAAAGGTGTCATCCGATTCAGGAAGAGGGGTGAGTTGGGTCCCATGTATACTGGTTCGTTCAGCGTTGTGGCTTGGGTGGGCCGGTTTACATATCGCTTGGATCTTCCAGAGGAGCTCAATCAGATCCATAGCACGTTTTATGTCTCCCAGCTCCGGAAGTGCTTGGTGGATGATTCTGCAGTGGTCCCATTGGAGGACATTTGGGTGGATGACTGTCTGAACTACATTGAGAGACCTGTAGCGATCCTCGACGGGAAGATGAGAACCTTGAGGAACAAGGTGGTTGATTTGGTTAAGGTGCAGTGGCAACACCGCAAGGGCTCAAAATGGACTTGGGAGCCGGATGACGAAGTGCAGGAGCATTACCAAGAGTTATTCGCAGCAGCGGACTTCGAGGACGAATTCTGATTGAATTGGGGGAGATTTGTAGCATCCAAAACCTTGAGGTACTTAATTATTTTAAAGTTATGATCTTTGGGAGGAGGCTCACGTCGTGAGCCATAGTGGTCACGATGTGAGGATGACCATTGACCGTTTGACCCGTATTCTTGACGCTCATGACGTGAGGCATAGTTCTCACGACGTGATCCCAACCTAATGACTCTAAACCCTAAATTTCGAGTATATAATGGAATGAGAAGGCTAGGATCGCCCATCCTCAACCTCCTTTACTCTCTAGCCCCTGAAAACCCCTAATTTCGACCTCCTTGAGTCCTTGAGCCATTATTGGTGATTTTCAAGAGCTTACTTGGAGTTTTTGGTCACTTGAGGTGGAAGGAAGCTCTTGTGGTGGATTCATATTGGAATGATAGACTCTCCCTTTTGGATTTGTTGATCTTGTGAGCATTTGTAAGTCATAAAGCTCCTATATTTTTGCCTTGGACATGCTAGATCTAAGCTTTGGCACCTTTCTTTTCATGGTAGGGTGTTTTATCGTGCATGAGCTCCATAATGGTTGCAACTTTATGGACCATTGGGACATTTTCTGTATGAGAGTCTTTAGATCTGAGTTTTGATATAGGTTTTGGACTCCAAGCTTGAGTCTTGATCTTCATACCCTTCTTTTGACCTAGCTAGTGTTTAAGTCATGTATTGGACATGCACGACTGAGAAGGTATTATGGAAAGTCCCAATGTATGCCTTAACGGATTAAGAGCTTAATGCTTAAAGTTGGACCGAGCAGATCTCACGACGTGAGAAATGGAATCTCATGATGTGAGTTAGGCAACTGTCCCAATCTGAGAACCGTGTTGGTGAGTGAAGTTGATTCGACCCGCTGAGTGAGTCCGGGTCGAGTCTATTCTCATGACGTGATCCTTAGTAGCCACGACGTGAGGACGAGCTAAGGAGGGAAGTTGATTGTTGACCCTAGGTGTTGACTTTTGACCTGTGTTGACTTTCGGTCAGCTCTTGGTGTTGAAGGACAAAACTAAGGTTTGTCTTGTGAGATTATCTAAGTGTAGAGTAGCACCGATGTAGTTGTTAGAGCAGATGACAATATTTGACTTCCAATCAAGAGGTAAGTCTACTTTCGTAATAGCTGTGGGTCGAAGGCACCAAGGTTGGCCCACTAGTTTTGTTATAGTATGATGATTGTCTTTGTGATAATTTTAAGTCATGTTTGTATTTTAATGATGACTTAGTGATTACTATTATGATATTATGTGGTAGTGGTAGGGGTGAAATAGACCTGGTATCCGGTTGACATAGACCAAAGGTGTAGGATAGGACCCATATATGCTTAGCAGTGTTTAGTTGAAATAGACCGAATGGGTAGGCCAGACCAAGATATGCTTGGCAGTATCCAGTTAAAATAGACCAAAGGGGTAGGCCAGCACCCATATATGCTTGGCATAATGTTTGTACAATATGTTTGTATAGTATGTTTTATTAGTATATGGTATGTTGGGGGAACTCACCAAGCTTTGTGCTTACAACTTTCAGTTTCTAGTTGAAGTACCTCTAGTTCGAAGAGGAAGGGCCCGACATGATTGCACCGCATCACTCTACGATTTTTCCGCACTAGTGATTTTGGGATTTGTACTCTAATATTATGTTACAATGTGACTCTTTTGAATACCTTGGTATTGGTTTCTTATGAATGGAATGAATTTAAAAACAAAATTTTATCTGTATTTTTGGGATGTTATAGACTATGTCTAATCCATGCTCTCGGATCATTGACAAATGACTATGCCCACTCCATACTCTCAGAGTAGGGATGAATGACTATGTCTAATCAATGCTCTCAGATTATTTACAAATGACTATGCCCAATTCATACTCTTGGACTAAGGGCAAATGACTATGTCTAATCCATGCTCGCGGATTATTGACAAATGACTATGCCTAATTCATACTCTTGGCTTAAGGACGAAAGACTATTTCTAATCCATGCTCATGGATAAAAGACAAATGTTAGAGTTCTACCCTCCATGAATATCTCACCTGTACTCTTAAGAAGATACTACCCGATATTCATCTTAATTAATTTATGTTTACTCTATATGTCCTAAATCATCATATATTATCAGATATGGTCATAACGAGAGACGACACGCATTTACGACGCGCAGTGATGACACACAATGCGTATCAAGGAAGGCCCTGTCATAAAGAAAGACGAAACGCATTTGCGCGTCGTAACCTTACGATGCGCGTGTTTATGACACGCAATGCGTATCAAGGAAGCCCCTGTCATAAAGGAAGACGACACACATTTTTGCGTGTCATAATTTTAAATGTTTGAAAATTATATATTTTTGATAGATTTACTAAATTTCAAATTAAATAACACATTAAAAGTCTCATAATATAAAATGAAATACCATAAAGAATAAAGATAATTCATTGCATTAATATGTCAAATACAAATAATCATTCCAATAGTAAGTAAATGTAACACATTGCTAATATTACATAATATTTATTATAGAAAACAAAACATGTACAACATTAAAAGAAACCCATGACTAAATTCTCCTTTGACAATTTCCTTTCTAAGAGAATAACCTGAACACAGAAACTTTGAGAGGCTACAAGGCATAGAAGGAGGTTGCTAGAGCTGTCAGAACCTGCACATGGCAAATCGGTAATTTAACATGCAATATAATACAAGATGATATGATAGAGAAAAGAGAAAAGTGAATACCCACCTGAAAGTTTGCACCTTCAAAAAGCGGATCAAGGGTACTAAGGTCAAGCAGCCAATCAATGAATAACTTGAAATACGGTCTAGGGTTGAATGATGTTTTCTTCTCCTCTGCATCCTTTTGAATGAATCTCACAGTCACTGCTAACACATGTTGCAAAAAATGTCAAATAATCTACTGTCCAGCATATACAACTAATCACAAGTCTTGATTGTAATTCGCGATTCTAACCTTTGACAAAAGAGACATCTTGCTTACTCCATGGACTACAAAGGAGAACTAGCCATACAAAGAAGAAGCAATTATGTTGATGAAAAAAATATATAAACAAAATGCATTATAATAGATAAAATGGAAGCTGATAACAGAGATACCACTCAGCAAATAACAGGAAACCTGTAAGATACATACATTTTCAGTCACTATTTTCCCACCGTTTTCTGTTTATATATATATATATATATATATACACACACACACACACACACACACACACTAGTGAATTTGAGAGGACCGTGCTGAGCACGACCCACGAAGGGTAAATTTGGAATTTAAAAAATGATGTGCAAACGGTAAATTGCACATTAAATGATATATATAAGTTTTAATGTTTCTACTAAATTAAAGTGTAATGTTATAAATGGTTAGAATATTCAATGTACATCGCCTTAATAGGCTCCTTGACTTGTATTAAGGGAAAGAAAAAAACCATATGTTGTCTAGCCTATGTGCCTAGGATAAAGGGCCTTTTGATGAAAAGTTTAGCAACCTCTGTAAAAAAAAATGAAACCTATTAGTACTCAAAAAACTAAAAAAGTTCATTCCAGATCACTGAAAATATAGTAGCATTTGCATTTAAAATATTGGTACTATCAATTTTTGTCATTATTTCAAATATGTTTCAAATTTCAAAAGAACACATTTGAAAGGCTGGATTACATTTTTTGAGACGAAGGTTTTCTAAATATGCATCTCATTTTATTAATATCTTGTACTTTTCCACCTTAACCTATATATCTAGTGGTATCAACTATCAAGTACAACCAACAAAAAAGGATCTATATAATTTTAATCCTCCTTTGAAGTTTTTTTTAGCACTTTTGGTGTCTATCCCAAGTAATAACCAAAATTGACAAAATTACTTGTAATGAAGGACCAAAAGCATAACTCATGCTAATTTAATAAGGAAAAGAAATTTGGGTATTCAAAAATAAGGGTTTAAAAAGACACAAAGGTGAAAAACTTGGTAATTAAAGGGGATATATATCTAGCAAATTAGCAAATAAAATAAAATAAAATAAAATAAAAACCTAACAAGAGCTTTAAGTAAAAATAAAAATTTTGTTAAATAATTTTACCAGAAATACCCTTTTGACACAGAAAAAAAACATTCCTATATATATATATATATATATATATATATATATATATATATATATATATATATATATATATATATATATATATATGCTTTCAAAAAAGTAATATGGATTTTGGGATTTTTTTCCTAAAATCCAATAAAACAAATACATAAATAAACATATTAAAGAAATGGTTACAAAATAAGACAGGTAATAAGTTGGACCCGTCTTTGCAGCTCTTTTTGAACCCACAAGGTCTACCAAGTTCTTAGATGACAAATAAAGAAAATTTAAAAATAAATAAAACAAACAAATAAATAAACATATTAAAGAAATGGTTACAAAATAATACCAAAACAGATACACGAACAACATCACATGAGCTCTCTACACATTCATCTTCAACTTTATCCCTACTCTCAATAATCTATAAAGGTAGAGACCTTTTTTAATGAACTTGAGAAGGTTTGAGTAGAAAAAAAAAATTAGAGGAATATGAGAATATTATACCATGCGGAAAATGGTATGAGACCTACTGCTGTGTAAATTCATATTTGTCTCCCCAATATGACGATGAGCTACAAATTATAATTATAAATAACCAAGTAGAAAAAAATTAGATCTTTAAAACTATAAAGAAATAAAAACAGATAAAATGTAATATACCTGTAATAATATACATGTAATAAGTAAATAGATACACAACAACATTAATAAAACTTAATTTTGGCTTTATAGAAATCAACTTCAAATGAAGAATGATATGCTTATGTAATCAGGTTCAAATGATATTATGGACAAGCCTTGAAAATTCTCATATAATACAAAGATAATTCATATTTCATGGTTGGTTACATGTTCCTTTGAATTTGGAATGCATAACAAATGTTATAAAAATATGGAAAACCCAAATTCTCTCGGAAAAATAAATTAATTATGATATTATAAAATTAAAAATTATGTTAAGGATGTAATACCTTGTTATACCAAAGAACGATGTGGTATAAGGGTATTTATCATCAACTTCATTTATACGGTTGTAAACAACATCCAAGATTACCTGTACAGGTGAAATTCCCACATAATCTACAAAAAGTACTTACAACACTAATGACCTAATTAAATATATAATCAAGCTTCATTACAAGAAAAGTCAAAAACCTCGATTCCTGCAAGGTGCAAATCTTTAACCATTTCTTTGCACTCTAAACAAGCACTGATAGGTCCTCCACCACCACTCACATAACAATATACCCCACCTTGATGAACACTGAATAAAACTAAAATAATCATCTTACCCTTATTCCAAAACACAAATTTCCGATAACATAAATACTAGAATAATCGATTACCTGATTAGTGGGACTCGAGAAGGAATGAAAACAACCGGTAATCAAAAGATTAATCGACCATCACTGCTCGTTGAATTGTCGACGACCTTCCCTTCTGCCGAGTGCCGACTATCATCTCATTTGCATTTGGGGTCTGATTCATGAATGGAGTATTAAAAAAAATGGTCCTCTGTACATATGCCCATCTTGCCCATTCTTATGACCGACCTTGTTCATACTAGAACCGCAGGAATAACACAGCCAAGGAAAGCACACCACTTTATCAGTCAAAATCGTGTGTTTTAAGAGACGAAAACGTACCGAATTCAAACTTGGTAGTAGGGTTTGCGAACAAGATTGAATTGCTGGAGATTCTCCAAGGAATTTCAAACAGGAATAACACAGCCAAAGAAAGCACACCACTTCAGGAATTTCATGAGATCGAATGTCAAAGTTCTTGAGCACTTGTAGTGGAAATAAATAAGAAAAATTCATATTAATTCATATAAAAATGATGAAAGCTGAAAAATGATGAGTTCATAAACCTGAATAAAAATGATCGACGATGTATGGTATTTTCAGGGCCCCACCCACCCATTCATTCTCTCCGAATAAGGGCTGAACCCAAAATCCACTTTCACTCAACCTGAAATTGGCTCCTTTAAAGGCACCGGTGGGAGGTACATGTTTGCCCTAGATCCTGACCTCCCAACGGATTTCTTCCCGGACTTCTTGTTCTTTCGTGCGTCGACTTTCTTCTCTATGCCACTCTGATAATGCAGACGTACCTACCAGAGTCGGTCCTCGAAAATTTTAGTCTTGGGTGATTCGGAGGTGGGACCACCGGTAGAGGAAGAACCATCGAGTGTTGCTTTCGTTTTGAAGGAGAAGGTTAGGGGCAGCGGTGCATGGGATCTGAGTGGGGACAAAGAGCTGCAAATGGTGATGATGGATGAAGTGCTGGTCAATAAGGTCGATACATCGTCGTCGTGCAGGTCTGCATAGTTGGTCTGGGTTGGAGGTAGTGGAGGTGGGTGAGGGGCGGAGACGAAGGAGATGAGATATTAGAGAACATATCTGAAATGAAGGTAGAAGAAGAAAGCGAGGTCTAAAATTTTTGGGGATTTCATTTTCCCTCTAAGAGGAGAGACGCACGTTTCCTAAAAAAAAATATAAAACGACATTCATAAAGGACGCACATTTTAGATAAAGTGCCATCTGTGTTTTTAATTTTTTTTTACATAAGACACTAATTTAAGGGCACGCAATAATGCATGACCTAAATCCTTAAATTTTTTGAAGAGGTGACACTTTTTTAATGTCACTCTCTTTTGCGTAACATAAATCAATGAGTGTCGTGATTTGCGCGTCGTAAAAGGGTCTTTTTCTTGTAGTATTAATTGATACTTTTATTAAAATCATGTTTATGAAATGGACTATGCACTCACTTGTTAAAGTGATGACTCGAAACTTGGACAACGCTTCGCTCCTAGCAACTATCTTTTCCTTCGACGTAACCTAGCATCATTATCACTAAGTCTTAGTCTGATATTTATTGCGACTAATTTTTAGTCTAGATTCATCATTAATTCAAAGTCTACTTATCTATAGTTGATAAGGGACAACCAGGTAAGATCATATCGGAGGTAAGGTCCGTTTGGTATACAAAGTATATTGTTTGGAAATTTCACTTTAAACACATCACTAAAGCCTATATATCATCCCTGTAAGTATATCAATCAGTATAACGACTTAAAATCACTGATAAATCTTGTTTATAGGTTCATAATAACGATAATGAACTTAAACATAAGTTATACTTAAAGCACGGTAAGCATAACTCAACTTACAGGTGGTTTAGCGAGAAATCGGACTTTTCATGGGCAGAACTTCTATACCGAAAGCTCTATTTCTATGGGCTTTCTGGTGCTCCGGAGTTTTGCTACTAACACATAAGAAGTGCTAGAGAAAGACATTGAGGCCTTGGGGGGTTTGGGAGAGAATAGAATGGAAATGTGTGATGAAATGAGTGAAATCTAGTGCTATTTATAGTTTGTCCAGGGGCCTCTCACGTTGTGAGATATGTGTCTCACATCGTGCGCTTGCGTAGGCACCAAGGCTTCGCCTGGTGCTGACACGTGCCGTCGGACTCCGGTAAAATTGCAAATCTTCAAAAATTCATAACTTTCGCATACGAACTCCGTTTTTTACGTTCTTTATATCCATGTGTAGGTATTTACAAGCACTACAACTTTCCTTTTGACTCCATCTACTAATCCTCAACCAATGTTTAATTTAACAGTCTGAGAAGATTACACTGTTAATGACCGTGTAAAATTCATAACTTCTACATACGTACTCCATTTTCGACTGTCTTTTTATCTGTCAAATTCTATTAATGAGATTTGGAATTATCATTTAGATCATTTTGGAAAAAAATCGACAGATCTAAAATTAGATTTCTATGCCCGTACTGCTGCGCTGAAACTTCGAAAAATTATAACTTGCTCTACTTAAGTCATATTTGGACGTTCTCTATATGCACGCTCTCATTTTAACGAATACTATGACTTTCGTTGAGATTACTAAGGCTAAAAATTAATTTATCAAAAATTCATTTTTTATGATACGTAGAGTTGTGCTGGTTTAATCGCGAAACTTCGAAGAGGCATAACTTCTTCATTCGAAGATGGATTTTAGCGTTCTTTATACGTACGGAATCATTGTCACATATACAATAACTTTTATTAAGATTATTTTTCCTAAATAATCTTCTATCAAAAAGTCATTTTTAACGCTTATTATCTCTAAATTGTCTAGTCCGAATCTGCGGACGTTACACATAACAATAATATCATCCAAGTGTCACAAAGACAACTAGCATAACAGATTCAAAAGTCAGACGAAATAGTTGGAACCACACGCTACTCCAAATACCAACTCCACCGATCACCTTTACGATAAATAATGACCAAAACTTAGACAATAACTAAAAATACCCTTAGGTCAAACTTGGTCAAAATCCTGGTCAAATTCAAAAGTCATAAGAGCTCTTCGCCACGTCGTGGCCACAAACGGACAAAACAGATGGGTCTAGACCAAATCACCACGTCGTGGCAACCTAAACCACTCGTGGTGACGAGTCTGGACAACTTAAACTATTAAGTCATTTACTTCAACTACAATAGCTCCAAGGCTAAGATCTGTTCTTTCCCATGATCTTGATGGGTAAAGTTTTCAACTTTATCCCTCAAGCCCTTCCATAAGCCAAAGTCCCAACCCTAACCACAAATGGTAACTTAATGTATCAAGATTCTCATTAAGCACCAAATCCTTAGAGTTGCACCTCCAAAGTTTCTAGAAAGATTTCACACTCCAAAGAGACCTTAAAAATTGTGGCTTTATGGACTTGCAAGTCCAAAACATGCCTTTTCAATTTTAGGTCAAAAATAGGGTTTAATGACCAAAACCCCATGCATAACATCAAACTCGATTATAATTCAGATCCAAGACACTAAATATTCCATTTGACCTGGAGAATCATAAAGTTGCAAACTTTATGAGATCCCATTACTTAAATCCATCAAAATATAGAAAAGGAAAAAACAAGAGATCTAGCAACATGGAAAGAAAATGTTGATTCTTGGGCACTCACCAAGGTCTAATAGATAATATAGCTGAAGAAATGATGCTTGTCAAGTGACCACCTCACCAAGAGTTTCTTTCTTCTTCAAAATTCACCAAAAAGCACCAAGAATGAGCTCACAACTTCAATGGAGGATAGGGTTAGGGTTTCTGAAGTGAAAGGGGTTTGGAGGCTAATTATGAACCCTAAAATGAGTTTATAGGGGTTTAAATATGAAGGTAACCCTAAAAGAGTCATGGGCTTGGGCCTGATCAGCTGCCAAATCGTGGTGATCTACACCACACCGTGGTGGTCCAAAAGTCATGCGACTAATTTGACCTCGCCACGTTGTGGTGATTCCTCCACCATGTCATGGCCACCCCAAAAAATCACCAATTAGCAAAAGAAATGCATCTCAAGAATCCTAATGTTACAATGTAAGTCGTAAACAACAATCGCAAAGACATTTTTTTAGAACGACGATTTTGTATATGCCTAGGAATGAACTCATAACTATCTTGTTAGAAACATATTGTTAGCTAAGTGGGGTAGCCCCAATTTATATCTCAAAGGAAATTAGTCAACCATCCACTGATGGTCTAACGGTTAAAGGAAGTGATACTCCTCATCCCCCCCCCCCCCCAAAAAAAAAAAACATATCACGAGTTTGAGTCTCATGAGGGATTTAATCATGGGATGGCTAATGACCCCCTCTGTACCCCCACCCGCACATGACTTTTAAACTGGATCATGAGTTTTGTCAGGCGTGTGGCATGTGTGCGCTTTGAGGTTAACTTAGTTGGGACTAGTCGGTTGAGGTCCTCGATTATGAAAAAGGCAATTAGTCAAATAAAAAGAAGTACATAACCTAAAAATGTTTGTTGATCCCATAGAATTCTCATACATTAAGTTCGACCCAACCATGGTTTTTATATTTAGTTTTAGTTGTTTGTTCATATCTTTGTTATTAATATCTTTTTTTAATGGATAACTCACAGACATTATAAATGATAATCCTAAACTATATGTTTGTCTATCAGGAGACTTGATCTCTCAACCACTTTGAGGATTAAGGATGGATACCTTAAAAACACATCTGATACTATTAGACCAAAGTCCGGTTGGTTTTCATTATTAACATCTAACTCATAGGATTTCGAATACCACAGTAATATTTATATAAATCCCAAATCTAAAATAATCAATTTTGTCAATTTATATCCAAAATACAATAGATTTAATTAAACAAGTAAACCACACTTATGTTAATCTGTAACCAAACAATAGCAACCAAAAAATAGCGTAAATAATATAATATACTAGTTTATAACCGGTGAGAACTACAGTTACAAACTTAATTAAACTTTGATAGTAAAAAGTCAAAATTATTAATCAATTATTTTAAATAAATTATTAATTAAAGAATATTTTTTTAGTTATATGAAATTATAATAATTGATTTAAATAAATACGTGAAATTATATCACCTTATAATTTGTGTTAGTTTTATTTTAACTTTTATTCTAATGTTATTAATTTAATATAATTAGAGTGAGTAATTTAAAATTTAAAATTTGAAATGAAGAATTAATAGGTTGACAAGTGACATAACATTAATTAGATGACCTAATAGAATGACACATTGTAACACCCCGTTCCTAAGAGTACCTAATTGTGAGTCCCCGGGATTTAAGAGAAATGATATTTTAGTCATCTTGTGGGAAAAGTAGAAAAGGAGGGGCAAGTATGAAATTTGGAGACTCGCCGAGTACGCCCAACGTAAGTTGGGATTACGCCCAGCGTAATTGGGTAAGTGACGCGGGTGCAAGGTTGAGTACGCCCAACGTACTAGAGGTACGCCCAGCGTACTCTCAGAGTTCTAAAACCCTAAATTTAGGGCCAGCCACTATATAAGGAACATGTTGGTGCATACCCTAGCCTCCATAAGCTCTCCCTTAACCTCAGAAACCCTAGAAACCCGTATTCCCTCCATTGTTGGGTGTGTTTGGCCTTGGAAAGCTCATTTTGGCAAAAGAAAAGCTAGAGGAAGAAAGGAGAAGTTGTCAAAGAAGGAAAGGAACGATTGGAGCTTGTAGATCTGAAGAGATATTATCCTTTGGAGCTTATTTGAGGTATAAAGCTTCTTGCTTGCCATTTATTTTGCATAGATCTATGTGGTGTGAAGCTTTGACACCATTCTTGTCCCAAAAGTCCTCATCTTGTTGCATGTTTCGATTTGGTCAAGATTATCTGTCCTTTCAGACCTTAGGAGATGTCTTGAGTGAGAAAAATGAGGTCCCAAGGGCTGAGGTTGTTCTATGTGTGAGATAAGTGGGTCTTAATGGATTAAGACCTTGGATTAAGAGCTTTATGGACGTCCCAAATGATAAAGTTTGAGACTTTATGAATCTTAGGCATATTTGACCTAGGGATCTGAAGTTTGGGCTTAAGAGCTTAAGCCATTAAGAAGTTATAAGGACTTAATGAGTAGCGAAGTTACGCCCCGCGTAACATGTGAGTACGCCCCGCGTAGCGAGTCAGTGCCCCGATCCCCTGTTGCGAATCAGCGTGTACGCCCAGCATACTCCCTCTGTTGGGTTTCATTTTGGGCCTTAGGGTTTGGGCTGTTATTTGGACTGCTAGATTTTGGGCCATGACTGGATATTATGGTTAGAGTATTGGGCCCATTGGTTGTTAAGGATCATGAGTTTAGGCCCATTTGGTGAGGTGGGCCCAATTTAGTAAATTGGGCCAATAATGGGCTTTGTTTTGGACTTCTGGACTTTGGGCCATCGGTGGGCTTGGGAGCTTACCTAGTGTTGGGACGGATTGAGTTAGGGGTAAAATGGTCAATTTACCCTTAGAAGAGTATTGTGCTTGGCCTAATGTTTATTTGTGCTATGTTGGCTAGTTCGGGATTTTCGGTGAGTCGGTGATTCGAGAATCTACTTCTTCAGTTCAGAGTTTCGGTAGTGCGAGGTGAGTTATCCTTACTATATCGACAGGGTCTAAGGCACCAAGGCCGGCCCTTTATCGGATTGAGATCCGGGTATTTGTTGTTATGTTATTGCTTTGATATATTTGCATCCTGGTAGCTAGGATGGTATATGTTAGAGACCTGGTTAAGGTCGGTTCCCTGATACGTAGGGTGATGCTATGCTAGTGACCGGTTAGGTCGGTATCCTGGTTAGGATGATGATATGTTATGTGATCTGTTTGATCGGCTTGTTGACTGTGAATTCTTATATGATTGTATGTTTATGTGCACATGGTTGTTTGGACTGGAGTTGGGTTGAGGCGGGTCCTGCTTTGTGTTGTAAGCCAAGATACCCAGGGCGGACCGGTTGTCCCGAAGGCCCAACGAGCGGTCCGGATAGGTTGTAGGCCCCAAGAGGGCGGACCAGACATGCCGAGGCTCGGAGAGTTGACTAGGCCGACTGAAGGCCCGGTACGGGCGGACCAGTCATACTGTAGACTCAGAGAGTGGACCAGGTGGATTGAAGGCCCGGTGCGGGCGGACCAATCACACTGCAGACTCGATGTATATGGCTAGACTCGGAGGGTGGACCAGGTGGACTGTTGGCCGGTGCGGCGGACCAGTCTCACAGTAGACCCGAAGTGCATGGTTGTTCTGTGTTCTGTTATGTTATGTATGCTATGTATGATTTGGGCCGGAAGGCACTATGTTATGGGCCGGAAGGCATTATGATTTGGATCGGAAGGTCGTAGCCTGGAAAGGCGTATGTGTGGTTGGTATTTTGGGGATATCTCACTAAGCTTTCAGACTTACAGTTGTGGTTTAATGTTTTTCAGGTTCTTCAGGAGACCGTGGCAAGGCAAAGGCGTGATCGTACCGCTCCTCATGTTTATGTTGTGATGTGATTCTGGGAATACTCTAAATAAATTGTATTGAAAACCTTTTTGTAATAATTTAATGAAATCGGGTTGTTTTTGAAAAGTTTAAATTGGTTGGAATTTTTCGGTCGTTACACACATAACAAAAGATGAACAAAACTAATTTTTTTTATTAGAATAGAAAGATGTGACTCGAATTGAAATACAATATTTGATCAACTATAGCCTCATTTATAAAATTTATTATGATGTAAAATCGATCAAACAAATTAGCCAATTATTAAATTTAAAGTATTAAAGTAAATGATAATTTCATAGTAACCAATTTATTTAATTATTAAATATAAAGTATTAAAGTAAATGATAATTTCATAGTAACAAATTTATTTATCTAACAACTTTAGTTAAATAAAACCAGCGGTCATTTCAACTTTGGTTCCATACTCCAATATCCATAGCCCAAAAACACATTTACATCTAATTAGACTACTCACTCTCTATTGCTAGCGGGCTCTCTAAACATATTGGGCTCACCATATAGACCAGTAACTTTTAGTTTGATTATCATTTTTTAAACGACAAACTAATTTATTTTTAGCTAATATATATATATATATATATATATATATATATATATATATATAACCTCTTAAATAAAAGGATCATTCATTATGCTAGACTAAAGACCCTTTGTTTATCAATGTATCATATGTAGCTTCATCTTTATTTATTTCTGTTCATTTATTATTTTATTTTCAAATTATTTCATAATCGTCTAATAAACATGTAATTATTCAAATAGTTAGTCATATAGTATATAATGTGCATCCTAGATACATAAAAACCACAAAATCAATATTCTCACAATTTAAATATAAGCATGACATCTCATTGATTTTGAGAATTTTGTACAAAAAAATAAAAATGGGCTCATAAATGCAATTCTTTTTATATACAAACAAAATTCATTAATACTATTATAATAAGTCGATAAATGTTATAAAAACAATTAAAATAATTAAAACAAAAGAATGATAATACGATATATATTCTCATATGGGTAGATTAAACTTAAACTTATATATACGTGTATTTAAAAAATAATAATAATAAACCCGTTTATCACGTAGTTCGTATGTTTTTTGAACTGACAAACTAATATACTCTTAAAATCACCTATGTCTCCAAATAAAACTTGAGTTCATGACCTCTTATTTGAAAGTATCATTTCTTACCGTTAGGCCAAAGGTCATTTATGTTGTTGTCAACCTCGTGATCCTAAATATTAGATAGAACATTTAATAAATGTAAAAAATTTAAACCGGTGATAGTTAATTACTCAAGCTTTATAATCTAACTATTTGCTTTGTGCTTTATCGATCAAAAGTTGTTTCCTTCTCCGGTGAAATATGAAATAACTTGTATTTGAAGTGTAACCAATCTTGAAGCAACTAAAATTAGGTTGTGATTTGACAAAAAATAAATAAATAAATAAGAAAGTCTTCTTTATAGTATTTGTAATTACTACCGGCACAGAAAGAAATATCATAAATTTTTTAGAAGTTGCACTATTACAGCATACGGTATGGGTTCCCCCGTTCTCGTTATTGCCTACGTGGAGGCCTGAAAACGGCGTCGTGACGAGCTGCACAACGCCCCCATCTCGTTGTTGCTCGTTGTGGCTATTCTCGTTGCCGTCTCGACCAGATGAAACGAGGAAAATTGGAACGTTACACATTTTAAACCGTTTGAAAATGGTTAATTTAATAAAAAAAACCTTAAAATTTAATTATTTTTTCCCTATATAAATACCTATTATATCTAAACAATTTTTTAAACACATAACTTCTATCTTTCTCTCTATAAATCTCAATTATCTTCAAAAAAAATTATGGATCCTTTCGACTCGTCCGATGATTCCGATGGCGATATATTCTTCAGGATGATGTATCAGTATTATACTAACGAGCTGCTACAACCAGACCCAACCCCGCTACTAACAAGACGTGCGATGTTAAACATAAATCGTGAGGAAGGACACGAACATCTATACCACGATTACTTTGCGGACACGAACATCAGTAGGGATGTGTTCCTACGGATCGCCAACGCCTTGGAAAGCCGGTATCGTTTCTTTACTATACTTTTATACAAAAAAAAATCTAGTACATGTTTCTTTATTTTTACCACATATACAATATATTTTTAAACAGTAGTTAATATATGTTTAGGTATGAATTTTTCCAATTGAGATATGGTGCTAGAGGTAGACGAGGGTTACAACTTTGCAGAAATATGCTGCAGCCATTGGTTTGATGGCTATGGGGGAGTCACACCATAGACGACTATATGAGAATGTCCGAAAGAACCGCAAGAGAGAGTTTGTATACATTGTCATGGGGTGTTGTTTAAACATTTGGAGACGTGTATTTGTGGAAACCTTCGTTGAATGATTTGCAAGAATTGTATGCGGCGCATGAAGAACGCCATGGGTTTCCCGGAATGATCGGAAGCATTGATTGCACACACTGGAAATGGAAAAATTGTCCGGTAGCATGGAAAGGGCAATACGTAATGGTCATCACGGATCACCTTCGTTGGTTTTAGAGCCTGTTGCTTCTCAAGATTTATGGATTTGGCATGCATTTTTTGGGGTTGCGGGTTCCAACAACGGCGTCAACGTTCTTGATCAGTCGCCAATATTCGACGATCTTTTGAATGGAAAGGCCCTCGATGCTCCTTTTACGGTGAATGGAAACAAAAACAAATATGGATATTACCTTACAGATGGAATATATCCTTAGTATTCTACATTCGTGAAGGCATTCCGTCACCCGGTTGAAGAACGAGACAATTTTTTTAAGAGAAGACAAGAAGGAGCACGTAAAGATGTGGAACGTGCTTTTGGAGTGCTGAAGGCAAAGTGGCATATAGTCGAACATGCAGCACGACCATTGGATTTAGAAACTCTACGATATATCATGTATACATGTATCATAATGCATAACATGGTAGTAGAAGATAAATGGCGAAATATTGCACACTATATCTCAACGAATCCCAGACACGTTCAGTTTCAACCAGCAACAGCAGATTATTTGCATCGCCTTGTTGACATTCAGGACGCAAATAAACACAAACAACTTCGAGAGGACTTGACGGATTATATTTTCTATGGTAACAATAACGATAACGAACAGCGTTGTATTTTTTTTTTTTTTTGAATTTGGATGTTATTATTATTTTTTTGAATTTGGATGTTATGTGTAATTTAATCTCTATGTTAATTTTAATCTTTAAAAATTATTATATGTTATTTATAATTTTTAAACATTATGTTTTATTTTTTATGTTATATTTAAAAAATATTTGTCTAAATTAAAAAAAAAAATTCGAAAAGAAATAAAAAATAAATTATAAAATGGAAAAAAAAAAAGTTGGTGTCATAATGATAACCATTTCCCCACTTGGTGTTATAGCACCATTAATGATGTGGCACCAAAATAGTGTTACATCTAGTTGCCCACACTTAGTTCTCTTAGAAAAAAAGAAAAAACTTTTTTTGATGGTAGTTTCTGTCACATCGCTAAATGTTTTACTAATGGATTTACACTTATTTACAAACTTTGTGTCTGAAATCCAATAGATTGGTGAGAGAATTTTTATGGACTTATGACGGTTTTTCAACGGATTTATGATGGAATTCGACGAACATATGTTAAATTCATATTTAAATTTGAAAAGTAATGCTTACTGTCCCTTGCTACATATCGATTCATAATGTTTAATGCACTAAATCATTTTATTTATCAAATTATCACTTTAACAAGTAAAAATGATGAGTAATAACATGTCACATAAATAAGAGACACGCTTTCATAAAGTAGTGGGTGTGGAAAAACTATTTATTAAAAAATTAAAACCATTAGAGGAAACAATATAATGAAACTTAATAATATATGAAGACCATATTCAAAGCCTTTATTCTGTCCCATCCCATGTTAAGTTCCATGAAATTTCATTGGTACTCGATAATTATCACTTTGTACTATTGGTAGGTAGTGGTCTCCACATCTCCTAACAAATCTATGTGTAATATCACTTTCGTTCCTGAGATTTTAGGTAAATGTAAGAACGAAATAGTTGGTTTTGGGCTTATAGTTTTAGGTAACTTGTAGGTAAGGCTATACGGTGTGGTTGCGGCTTGAGACCACGGTTTGTACCACATGGACCGCGCACATCGCCCCCAGACCGCAGTCTTGCGCGTTTTTTGGCCGCACTGCGGCTAGTTTGTACCGTGTCACGTGATTGGTAGATGGATATTTGACCGTTGAATTGGCTTTTGGCGTAATTAATTTTTTTTTTCTTTTGGCCTTTCTTTCCTATATATACCTATCCACTACATTTGTTTTTAACCACAATACAATCTCTTTTCTCTTTCAAAATTAAAAAAAAAATCACCACTCTCAAAAATGTAATCTTCTTCATCTTCTGAAGAATTTCAGACTACTTTTGATACCGCTGTTGCATGTGCTCAAATGACGGAACAAACATAAAATGTTGTATGCAACAACGCAACTGCTACTTCTCAATGGAGAACACGGAGATATATTTCAAGAAATCGTGAAGAAGTCAACCAACGTTTGGTGCAAGACTATTTTGAAGAGAATGTCACTTTTCAAGGGTATTATTTTCGTAGGCGCTTCAGAATATGCAAAGGTTTATACGAACGCATAGTTGAAGATGTAACGAGGGAGTGCAGTTTTTTTCAACAACGCTATGATCCTAGAGGTACACCCGGTTTCACTCTCTTACAAAAATACACGACCGCACTTCGTCATTTAGCATATGGCATTCCGCCTGATGCGTTAGACGAAAGTTTTAGGATGTCTGCTAGGATCGCACGAGACAGTCTCCACTTTTTCTGCAAAACTGTGATTCAGTTTTATGGTCCAACATATTTACGTAAGCTTACACGTAATGACATCCTGCAATTACAAGCTCATCATGCTAGTGTGCATGGGTTTCCTGGAATGCTAGGAAGCTTAGATTGTCTCCATTGGGCATGAGAAAATTGTCCTACGTCATATCATGGGCAATTTACCCGAGGTGATCATGGTCACCCAACGGTCATACTTGAAGAAGTTGCATCACAAGATATGTGGATTTGGCATGTTTTTTTGGTTCTCCTGGTTCGATTAACGACATCAACGTTCTTAATCGTTCACCTGTATTTAACAACATATATGATGGATCCGCACCAGAGTCTTCTTTTGAAGTGCATGGAATGTCATATAAGTATGGTTATTATCTGGTCGATGGAATCTATCCTGAGTATGTTGTGTTTGTTAAATCGTTTACGTGTCCACATGATTCTAGACGAAAGAAATTCAAGAGAGCTCAAGAAAGAGCTAGGAAGGATGTTGAGCGTGCTTTTGGAGCTCTGAAGAAAAGGTGGTTCATATTGAAAAAATCAGCAAGTTATTTAGGCGAGAAAAAACTTCAAGAAATCATGTATACATGTCTCATATTGCATAACATGATTATTGAAGATGAAGGAAGAGCGATATGTGTGTTTGACGAGGAAGAAACCATACCAGAAATACAACCAATAGAAATTGGTGGCGAAGAGTATATGAACAGGAGAGCAGAGATACATTACACTGAAACATTTCAAATTCTTCGCAATGACTTGGTGAAACACATTTACGGGGTTCAAAACATTAACCTTAATTTGGATCAACCGGATGACTCTGAAGATGAGTTCTCGGATAACGACTTTATGTAGTTTGCTTTAGTTATTTTATTTGTGTTTTTTTTAAGTTTTTAGGATTATTTTAATGTCGTGTGTGTGTGCTTTTTTTTGTGTAATGCGATTTAATGTTTTTTGAATTTTGAATGTAATGTTTTTTTTTTAATTTTCAAGTAATGAAAAATTATGTTTTTTTTATTAAAAAAGAAGTTTTAATTAAAATAGCTAAAAAACAAAATAAATAAATAAATAAAAGTGTAGCACCACTCTCTTGGTGTGGCAAGAAACCACACTTTTGTGGTAAAAAATGATGTGGTGCTTATGTGGCGGGGGAGGGAGTGCGGTTTCGGTGGCACCACTCCCTCCAGCCTAATATTATATTTAACTAATTAAATAATAGATTTAATTATAATTCAAATTATTTTCTTGTCTGCATTTAAGCGGTTTTCAGAAACCTTATGAATCATGTCAAATTTGTTCATATCATGGATGGTTCTACAATTGCTTCTTTTGTTCAACTATTGAATAATTACAATTAATTCTTTGCATTTTTAATTAATTTTTATTAATACCAAATTAATTTCAGATTAATTATGATTAACAATTAATTAATTTTTATTGATTTCTTATTAATTTATTAATTGATAAATCAATTATTTAACTATTGATCTCATATTAATTTATTAATCACATAACAAATTAACAAATCAATTATCTATTTCCAATTAATATATTAATCACAAAATATATTAACAAATCTCTCTCTCTCTCTCTCTCCCTCTCTCTCTCTCACTCACTCTTCTCCTCTCTCTCTCTCTCTCTCTCTCTCTCTTTCTTACGTTCTCATAATACCATTTCTAGTTACTTTTAGTTATGAGTGCAATCCAAAAATGACCTTGCTTCTATTTTCAAGTTTATACCTATTTAGTTATGAGATTAGACACCTTAATCCAACAGTCTCCCACTTGGATAAGTCTATAACTACAACTACAAGTATAACCAAATAACAAAGAGTGTTTTCTAAAGCAAATGTCAAACTCTGATTCAAATCAAATGTTAGCCTTAAGATAAGTGATCAACTATTCATTTGTTTTTCAAGATTGTATGAGCAGAGTCATAGATTAAATGATCAAACTCATGTTCTTTTGTTTGTTTATAGGTATCCTATTTAATGATCAATTTAGACTACAAAATAGAACACATGAATTTAGTTCGAACCAGGCCTGGTTCTTATAAATCAACTTAAATCGCCAAGGGGTCAATCAAAGGGTTTCTAGCCCAGTGGTACCGGGTGTTGCCCTCCCTCCTAGAGGTTAAGGGTTCAAGTCTCATTGGAGATATAGGTGGTATTAGGAGTAGTGTCGATTTGTCGTTCTAAAAAAAATCACCAAGGGTTCCAAAGATATCGTTTTTCCTTATTCAGGAAAAAAGGAACAAATCAATCTTGGATAATCAAGATGCACCCTAAATCTGATCAGATAATCGTTTGTCTATGGTAATGGACATTTGCTCTTCACTGTGAGCTTATTAAGCTCTTTATAATCAATGTACATCATGTGCAAACCATCCTGCTTAACAAATAGAATAGGTGCTCCCCTAGGAGAATTGATCGGTTGAATAAACTCCTTGTCCAATAGCTCCTGAAGCTGGGTGGACAGCTCTTGTATCAATGGAGGTGCAAGATGATGGGTGCTTTGGCGATCGGAACCACACCTTAAACTAAGTCAATCTTGAACTAGACTTGCCTCTTTGGAGGCACGCTTGAAAAATCCTTGTGAAACACATCGAAAAACTCCAGAACTGGTGACACATTGGAGGTGGTCTTCTTCTTCTTAACCCGAGTATCCGCAACATACACTAATAATATGGTGCAACCATGATTTATATACCTCCTAGCCCTCACAACTGAATAGAAGGTCATCCCTCTACACACCCTCCCCTGAATAAATAGTTCTCCATTACTTGGGGGTCGAACTTGCACCAAATGTCGCTCACAATCAATTATATCTGCAAACTGGCTCAGCCAATCCATACCCACTACAATGCTCATCTCTCTCATAGTAATGAGAACAAAATCAATAGGAAACTTCACACTGAAGATCTCCATGACACAATCGTGGTAGACTCTTGACATCAAAACTCTTGCTGAACGCAAGGGACACAAACGATTGACAAGCTCCCGAGACAAACAATACTAAAGCAAACATAGAGTTGTCTAAGAAAATACCTAACCACATTCCTAAAAATAAGCAAATAAAAGAGAAAGCAACATAAAATATAACAGGAATACATGCCAGTAACAACTTCTGGTGCTGCTCTAGCCTCCTCTACTGTCAACTAATCATCTCGACTCCTGGCAACCGAGGCTCTACTTTGCTCTGGCGGCCATCAATGATCCACGAGGTGGCTGGGTAGGAATAATTCACTGTTCCTTCATAAAAACTCGGACACTCGGCCTTCTTGTGCCTAATCTGATTGTGGTTGAAACATATCAATGTTATCCCCTGCATGCAGTCACTGCTGAAGTGACCCGTCTGGCCACACTTGAAACAACCTAACCCTGGAAAACCTCATCGGGCATCTTCCCATACTTACCACATCGGCCACAACTCTATTGACTCCTAAAATTCGAATCACAGGTCATGAAACTCTTTGGTGTTGTCGACGATGTTTGAACCGGTGTCGACCTCCTCTTATGTTATTGTGTCTCGAGCTCCAATTCTCATTTTAAGGATACCTCAATCACCCCCACCATCTTGCACCCTACAGTGCTTAGGAACTCTCATATCTCAGTCCTTAACATATCACAATACTAATTCATCTTCATGACCGCGGTAGCAGTGTAATCCAGATAAAATAGTGCTCGCTTTATGATTTTGTTAGTGATCTTAGACACTGACTCTGTCGTTTGCTCAAGAGCCAAGTACTCTCAAGTCACCATCTCAACCTCAACCAGAGGAACATATTCACTCTTGAACCTGCTTATGAAATTAGCCCAAGTCTCATCAAGGTCGGCCTATTAAATTGGTTAAAATGTTTAACTCATACGAGAAGTGTTCCACTAATTATATTGTTACCAAAAAACTTTACATTGCTCTCTAATATACTTGCACTAATAGATGAGGTTTTAAGAAACTCTTTGTGTATAACCATATAGGTTCACATATAATTTGGAATATAATAAGTATCTTGCATAACTGATCCAACAAAAAACACCCTAAGATCTCCACCATTGTTACCTTTCTCTTTTCTACGAGACACTTACCTCTTTCATTGGAATCTTGTTATGGAGTATTGAGTGTAAAGTTCTGAGGGAAATAGTTTGAAATAGAAGAGGCAGATTCAAATAGAGGCAGAGAAGTTGTCACATCGAAAAGGGTTGAGGACGGAAGAGCATGCCTTGCGTCAGAGCTGTACATAAGGATTGGTATGGATGTGTAGGTATTGGTTGATTGGGATGATCAAGGCGGTAAAAAGGATGACACACTTGTTGGCTTTGACTTTTGTGTGTGGCTAGGCGTTCCAAGTCATACAAAATGGTTGATTCCTTTAAAATTAGTGTTAATTGTCTTCGTCGGCATTTTAGATTGACAAGTGGAAGCTTTATTAGTGTAAATTAGGATAATTAGGAATTATGAGAATGTAGTAGAGAAATAGTGGAGAAAATGGGTCGAATTGGAATTGAAGGCTAAGAGATAAAAGAAAGATTATGCTCTCCATGAATAGGATTTGTGTCTCATCGTAAAGACGAATGTGGTGATGGTAGAGATGTTAGACTGGAGGGAGTGAATACATTTTGGAGTGTGGTTTATCACGTAGACCGTGACACACATTGTCCTTGGTGTGCGGCCTAGGTCGTGCACGACTTCTCCATCTCTCTCTCTCTCTCTCTCTCTATATATATATATATATATATATATATATATATATATATATATATATATATATATATATATATATATATATATATATATAAAAAGCATTTTAGACATTTCTGTTGGATTAATGTCTAGATCCATAACTATAATTGGTAAGACTTGACCCGACCCGGCATGGTCCATTTGGGTTGCATGGCATCATGCATTTGGATAAACTATAATGAGAGAAATAACACTTAAGGTTTGTTAATATATTATAAGTTATAATATGTTAATAAGATTATTTAATTAGTATTGATCAAGAATTAATCTAGGATTAATTAAGTGATCAAAAGAAGACTAATTAAATATATGGGTTGATTGTGTAAATCATCCATACTTGTATAGTAGGCTAATGCTTCATGGATTGTCAAGTTGGGCTAAAACCCATAAGATGCTCCATGGTATATTTGAACCCATGGATCCAAGGAAATGGAAATCCATGACAATTAGGGTTCACCCTAATTGTCACTAACCATATAAGCATCTTATTGTTGACAAAATCGGCACTAGAGTATGTGTGAAAGGGCTAGCCGATCTTCATGAAGTGTGTATGTTCTCTCAAGTTATTCCAAGTGTATTTGGTGTTGTGTGAACCATTTGAGGTGTCACACATGGAGCACTAGGCACTCAAGCTTCATGAAGACAATCTACATCAAAGAGGTATGTAATTCTAACTTGATATACTCATATGAATCAATGTTATTATGCTAGTTAGGATGAATACCTTGGAAAGTTTATATTTGCATGTATAATAGAGAAAACATAGATCCAAGGTATTTAGGGTTGCATGTACACTTAGGAGTGTTAGAATGCTCAAAACCCAACAGTGGTATCAGAGTCTAGGCTTGCTTTCTCTTATACTTGATGCAAATAGATTTTTCGAAGCCAAGAATCTGTTAGGGCCTAAAAATCGAAGAGTTCTGGTAGAAAACTCGACGAGTTAATGTATTAGAGCATGAACTCGACGAGTTCATGTATTAGAGCATGCAATCGACGAGTTTCATGAAGAACTCGACGAGTTTGGCCTCCAGACAGCATATCTTCGTGTTTTTTTGGCTGGAATTGGACTAGGAACATTACCATAAGCTGTTTTTGAACTTATAAACTTGTTCTTGATGTGGTAATGTTCATGTTAATCCAAATTTCAAAGATAATTGTCAATAGATTCATGTTTTGTATTAGTTTAAAAATTATGCTAATTACATGAAAAAGTTTGATGTGAATTATCTTTGTTCATATGAGTTTCTTAGATTAATTGATAAGTTAATTGATTATGTGTTTTCAATCCATTTTAATCTAAGAGATGATTCTAAAATGTGTTTGTGTAACTTGTCCTCAAGTTACATGAAAGGTCACATTTAAGTTTCATAAAAACTCATACAAGTTGGCAATGGTTACAAAAAATGAAGAGTCTTGTCCTCAAGTTATGGAGGTTCAAGAGTCACTTCATTAAATAATAAAATGTGTAACCTTAATTAATTCCATAAGTTACAAAATAAAGAAAAGTTACATTCTTTATTAGTTTAAAGTCTTCCATAACTTGTCCTCAAGTTATGGAACTTAAAGAGTTTTTAATTAAAACGACTTTAAACTCATAAGTTATGAAATTAATTAGTTTTGAATAGTTTCAAAACTTGCCCTCAAATTTTGGAATTTGCAAAGTTTTCACTTATGAATACTTTAATTCCAAATTAGCCCTTAGAATTTTAAAAGTTAAAATTCAACCCTTATACTTTATAATATTATAAGTTAATAATATATATATATATATATATATATATATATATATATATATATATATATATATGTATGTATAAGAGCAAGTCAGTCTTACCGTTAGTAGGCCTCATTCACGAAGCCGGTCTATAAGGGGGGTATAAGGTTACTGCCTATAAAATGGCAGTTTAATGGGTGTCCACTCTCACCCACCGCTTCCTTGACCAGTGGAGGGTCGTTAGCCGAACGGGTAGGACAAGGACTAGAATTCTCCCTTCATTAAAAGTATTAATGATAAATACTAAGTAACTAAACCTTTTATAAATACCCAATCTTAGTTACTTAGGAAAATGTGAATAAGGTGCTAAACCATAAAGTTATACTTTTCACTTTGTTTATGTCACACCCCAAAACCACGAACGGCGGAAACGTTCAGGGGTGGAGGACGTCATGTATAGTGTCACAACAGTGTAATATAATAAACAAGCAACAACATCATCCATTGCATTATAAGTAAAGTTTTAATACATGTGTGTTCTTTCATTGTAATAAGACACCAAAAATATACAATCAAAATAAAAGACGAGACTTGTCTGCTCCGTCTTCTCAAAACCTGGCCACCGTACCTGTCTACTGATGCCTGAGAATACAAGTTATTTTGAAAGCGAGTATCAGCTTTAAAGCTGGTGAATTCATAAGTAATTAAGTGTCATTTTCTTGCTTATGAAAATCTGTTATGAAGGCCATGTAAACCTTTAAATGAAAATGTTGATGTAAGTATGAAAACCCTAGAAAATCCCTTAGTTTCTATCAGTTTGAGATGTAGTCTTCTACCAAGATCCGAATGTTTTGTAAGTAAATGATAGTTTTTCCTTTAATTGTTTAGTACTAAAGTACTTAGTCTAACTCATCGTTTATGTGAAAGTATCACAAAATAAAGTAAACAGGAAAATGTACTACTGTAAGTGTTGTCACTGGGTACTAGGACTAACACGACATCGCATTAAGCAAAATATGTAACCTAATGAACATCCGAAGATTGTCCAGAAAAAGTAATAATGTAAGTGTCATCGTTGGGTACTAGGAGTAACACAACATCGCAATAAGCGAAAGTATAACCTTATGAACAATCGAAGATTGTCCACTTGTCCTCTGTAGCAGCAGCAGGTGGTTGGAGGGGTTAGCCCCGGTTATCGATCTACCTAGTATAAGTAGTAACCTTAGACCTCCGTAGATGGTCATCGACCACTGGTGCTAATCAGTGAGGCTCGGAATGGTAAGTCCCGTCTAAATATCCCGAGGCACTGGGGGATAGGGTCCCGTCTAAATATCCCGAGGTATTGGGGGATAGGTGTAACGCCTGTGTTTCTGGGCTTGCCATTTTTAGCAATGTAATAGTCTAGGTTAACCTTTGTAACTAAATTTGAAATAATAAAAATGTATTATTTGTGAATCATATGAATTATGTGATTTATGTGTTTATTTTTCTTGATTTTTATAATTTAATGAATTAAGAATAAAATAAGCGTCAAAATTAAAGTGTGAGATAAGCCCGATATCTTTGCATAAAGTTGTAGTGGTTGAAACAAGGATTCCGGAGATATAAGGAATGCCAAAATCCGAGTTATAACGAAGAAGTTATGACCTGTCAAAGTTTCACGACAGAACCGGCACGACGCCAAGTGACGTAAAATATGAATTTAAGATAGAGCGATATTTAGCCTTAGCGATCTAAACGAAAGTCATAGATTTCGTTAAACCGAGAGCGTGCATAAAAGGAACGCCCAAATCTGACTTCGTATGAGAAAGTTATGATTTTTCTAAGTTTCGACTTAGCAGTATGCAGCCCGAATACTCGATTTGAGATCGAGCGGTTTTTAGCCGAAACAATCTAAATGAGAATTGAAGATCTCGTTGTTAGTAGCAAAACGATGAAAAGATAGGCGAGGACGGACGTCGGACGAAGAAGTTATGATTTTATAACGAAGTTTTCCTGTCCGGTCCTTCTAAAAATAAATAATAAAAAATAAAGTCAAAGTTAGCCGACGGAGTCTAAACGAAAGTTTTAGAGCGTAGTCTCACCTACGCGTGGATATAAAGAACGTCGAAAACAGAGCTCGTATGCGAAAGTTACGGAATTTAGAAGTTTGACGAGTCAAATTACGCCCAACTTAATTTGAGTACGCCCCGTGTACTCAGGCGGATGCAAGTTGCCTGACCAATACTCGAGTGCCACAGATCGACGCATGCAGTGACGTCAAAGTACGCCCCGCGTAACCAAGTTACGCCCCCCGTACCGAGTACGCCCTGCGTAATTTGAGATTACGCCCCGCGTAATCCCAGACCCTCAGCCTATAAATAGAACTCGAAATCAGCCATTTTCTCTTGTTCAAACTCTTCCCTCTCTCTAAGTTTTGCCTCGATTTGCGTGCCAATCATATCCCGAAGCCCCGATATCATTCCCGAGCCCCGAAGCAAGATCCGAAGCCCCGAGGATCCCGAAGAGCGTTATTCTCGAGCCGAAGCTCTGCCCGCGAGGAGTTCGATTTTGGTGAAGATCTTCTAGATCTATCGAAGTATACTACTTCTATAAGCCGTAGTGCTGTCGGATCATCTTCTGATCAAGTGAGTGTGTAGTTACCTTCTTCCAACACATTATTATAAAGTATTTTATATAAAATACGTGCTATGTGTATATATTTTGTTGTTATATGTGTGAATGTATATTCACTCTCTTCTATCTCATAGATCTGAGTTATTCTCTATGAAATACGTGTTATGTGTGTGTGCCTCATCTGTTATGTGGAATATGTATTGATTAAAGCATTCTATACAGGTTTTAAACCATGTATAAAAATGTATATTTTTATCTACTAATATGTTGGGTAGAACATGGGTAGATAGTTGGTGTGTAATAAACAGATGAGAGGCCTCGATGTTGTTTTGATTTAGTCATCTAGCGGAGTTTAGATGACGACCACAGACTTTTCTAGAGAGTCCTGTGGAACACTAGCATGCTCCCCACCTTTAGGTGTTAATGAACTTGGGTGTTCATTCGCTGTACTCCATCCCCCCCACGGTTGCCTTATTTGACATATATTGCCGGGAAACCCCCGAATGCATGTGTTGTCGCCCCGATGAAATATTCTTAGACTAGGTCCCTTGTGTTAGTTATTTTAGGGACATAAAGTGAGAATAACGGGAATGGGTAATTGGGTTATCGTTGGTTGATGAAAAATTAATTTAATTATTTATTGTGGGTTGAAAACCCTATATGCTCACCAGGCTCCCAAGCCTGACCCACTCAGTTTCTTTGTATTACAGGAAGTGGCGCAGGGGCACGAGATGGATAATCATCAAGTTGTTTTTGTTTACAAGTCTGTATATGTATATATTTGTTGAATGACTTGTAATGTTTATCGTTTATGCTTTATGGTCTGTATCGGAACATGACATCCCGAATTTTGGTTATATAATGAAAATACATTTCTTTATGAAATGCTTTGGTAAATATTATTTTATCATACTTTGTTTTCTGGAACAAATTCCGCATCTCTTTTAAAATCAAAAGGATTTACTCTGAAAATGTTTAAAAAGCATAAATGAAACCGGTCTTTTCTGGCCAAGATTTTGGGGATGTCACAGTTGGTATCAGAGCATTAGTTTAAGCGAACTAGGAATTTGTAGGATTTCTAGACTTAAACTTAGAATGCTAAGTGAAATTTTGAGATGTGTGTCTGTGATATTTTAGACACGAGCACTAGTTTATTTTAGGAAAGTTGCCTAAAATGCTTTATGTGCTAAATGTTATATGTTGCCATATATGATATTATTTGTTCGGATCTATGGTCTGTTGCCGACCGCATCTAGAAACTTTATGTGTGTAGGATTCTAAGCGTACGTCTACGATATTAGAACTAGCATGTAAACGTTTCGGAGCGATAAGGATGATTTGAATATCTATCGTGATTGAGGATCTAATTTCACCTTATTCGGTGTGTAGATCAAAATGGTGAGAACAAGAAGTGGAGTTGGAAATGCTGACGAAAACAGGAATCAACCACCAGTGATTGAACAAATACCTGTCGTAGCAGCAGCACCTGAGCCAATAACCGTGGCTGGTGTGCAAATGATGATTCAGACGATGTTGGATCGTCAGATGGATGAAACTAGACGGTTGCTTCAACAGAATCGTGAATAACTGTCAATTTGTGTGGAAGAGCCTGAATTAAATGAAGGGCACTCGGAAGGTGGAAACTTCAGTGGGTCTATTGGTCAAGCCAACCCACCGGTAGTTAGGCAAGACAACCATGATGGAAGGAATGATGGAATGGGATGCAAGTACAAAGACTTTCTAACTTGCAAACCATCGACCTTCAATGGAAAGGAGGATCCGATCGGAGTTATGGATTGGATCTCAGAAATGGAGTTAGCCTTCATGACTTGTGGCTGCAGAGGCAAGTTGCAGACTATCTATGCAGTGCGTCAGTTCCGAGGTGGAGCCATTCGTTGGTGGAACACTCTAGGGAAGACTTTAATCCCTAATGATCCACTGCAATTGACATGGGCAGAGTTCTTGGCGTAGTTCAAGCGCAAGTTCTGTTTAGCCCAAAATTTGTTGGAGTTGGAGAATAAGTTTTTGGAATTGACGAAAGACAGCATGTCAGTCGATGAATACACCAATAACTTCACCGATAATATGGAGTTTGCTTTTCCAGATGAGATGACAAAGGTGGACCGGTATGCGAAGGGACTCCCATGGGAGTACGAGGTGCCAATACGTCAGGCTCATACTCTAGAGGCAGCTATCTGGGCTGCCAAGTCTGTTGAGAACATGATTAAGGGGAGAACCACCGACAAGGTTGAGGTTGGTGAGAAGAGAAAGTTTGAGGGAACATCTAGTTCCGGTAAGAAAAGCAAATTTTCGAAATCTGATTCGAAAAAGTTTGGAGGAAAAGGAGGCGAAGCGAAGTGGTGTGATAAGTGTAAGAAAAAACACTTTGGAAAATGTAGCGAGGATGTAACCTGCTACAAGTGTGGAAAGGTTGGACATTTTGCCAATGAGTGTCCGAACAACAAAAGGATGTGTTTTGGTTGTAATGAAGAGGGGCACATTTTGAAAGACTGTCCGAAGAAGAAGGAGGCAGCTAGGCCCAACATTCCACCAAAGCCGAAGGCGAGAGCCTTCCAGATGACACTTGAGGCCGCGAAAGATGAAGTTGATGTCGCTTCAGGTACCTTTCTCGTAAACGAATTACCTGCTCAAATTTTGTTTGATTATGGAGCCAACTACTCCTTTATTTCGCATGAGTTTGGTAGAAAACTAGCTTTGCCTGTTGATAGACTAGATGATGCTTTAGTAGTCGAAGTTTCTAGTGGCAAGTTTGTACCTGTTAGTCATCGTATGAAAAACATTTTAATCGAACTTAATGGGAATAAGTTTCACGAGGAATTATTGCCTATCGAACTTAATGGTTTCGGCATCGTGTTGGGAATGGATTGGCTTAGCGCCAATGATGCCGAAATTTTATGCAAGAAGAAGATAGTTAAAGTAAACCCGCCTGGGAAAGATTCGTTTATGGTGTATGGGGACAAACGCAGAGTGAATTCTGGAATCATTGCCCTAATGAAAGCCAGAAAGTGTTTGACCAAGGGATGTACATCATATTTAGCATTCGTGATTGATGCTAAGAAAGAAAAGAAGGTGATGCACAATATTCCAGTGGTGTGTGATTATCCAGAAGTATTCCCCGAAGATCTTCCTGGATTACCACCTGATAGACAAGTGGAGTTCAGAATAGACTTCTTACCAGGGACCACGCCAATAGCAAAAGCACCTTATCGATTAGCACCGACGGAGATGAAGGAGCTGATGATGCAACTTCAGGAATTATTGGACAAAGGTTTCATTAGACCTAGTTCATTGCCCTGGGGAGCTCCGGTGTTATTCATGAAGAAGAAAGATGGAAGTATGAGAATGTGCATCGATTACAGAGAGCTGAACAAGGCAACAATAAAGAATAGATATTCGTTGCCAAGGATTGATGACCTGTTTGATCAATTGCAAGGTTCGAGCTATTTCTTGAAGATCGATCATAGGTCAGGATATCATCAGCTAAAAGTAAGAGAGCAAGATATCGAGAAAACTGCATTCAGAACTAGATATGGACACTACGAGTTCTTGGTTATGTCGTTTGGACAAACCAATGCTCCGGCAGCATTCATGGATTTGATGAATAGGGTTTGTAATCCGTTCCTTGATAAATCTGTGATAGTGTTCATAGACGACATTCTGATTTACTCGAAAAGCCAAGAGGAGCATGGCAGACACTTGCGAGAAGTGTTAGAAGTCTTGAAGAAGGAGAAGTTGTATGCAAAGTTCTCTAAGTGTGATTTTTGGATTCGTGAAGTCCAATTCTTGGGTCACGTGGTCAACCAAGAAAGGATAATGGTTGATCCAGCAAAGATTGAAGCTGTAATGAAGTGGGAACAACCGAAAAGTCCCACGGAGATTCGAAGCTTTTTAGGATTAGCCGGATATTACCGAAGGTTTATCCAAGGCTTTTTCTTCGATTGCTACTCCATTAACAGCTTTGACCCACAAAGGAGCTACTTATGCTTGGAGTGATAAGCATAAAGAAGCATTCGACAACCTAAAGAAGAAGATATGCGAGGCACCGATACTTTCTTTACCCGATGGAGTTGAAGACTTCGCTGTTTATAGCGATGCGTCTGGGGTTGGATTGGGTTGTGTTTTGACCCAAAGAGAAAAGGTGATAGCATATGCGTCTCGACAGCTGAAGGAGCATGAAAAGAATTACCTGACTCATGATTTGAAGTTGGCAGCGGTAGTTTTCGCTCTGAAAATATGGAGGCATTACCTCTATGGCACAAAGTGCAAACTTTTTACTGATCATAAGAGTCTCCAATATCTCTTTAATCAGAAGGAATTGAATATGAGGCAACGACGCTAGCTAGAATTACTTAAAGACTACGACTGCGAGATACTTTACCATCCCGGTAAAGCTAATGTTGTTGCTGATGCTCTCAATCGGAAAGTCAATCTTGAAAGGAAAAGGCCAAGAGCGTTGAGAATTGAAGTTGTCTCGACTATTGTGGAGAGTATAAAGAAAGCTCAAGAGGAAGCTTCTGAAAAGAATGACCGAAAGGGGGAACGTTTGGGCAAAACGTTGGTGTTCGGTGTAAACAGTCATGGACTGAAGGTATTCCAAGATCGTATTTGGATACCTAAGACAGGAGGAATCAGAGATCTTCTGATGGAAGAAGCTCACAAGACCATGTACTCGATTCATCCTAGTAGCACTAAAATGTATAGGGACCTGAAACCCTACTACTGGTGGCCGATGATGAAGCTTGATGTTGCAAAGTATGTGGCTGAGTGTGTGACTTGTGCGAGAGTAAAGACACAACATCAGAAACCGTACGGGAGTTTAGAACCATTGCCTGTGCCTATGGGTAAGTGGGAAGACACTGCTATGGATTTTGTCACTAAACTGCCCCGAACAAAGAATGGTCACGACATGATTTGGGTGGTCGTTAATCGATTCACTAAGAGTGCGCATTTCATAGCAGCCAAGGAGAAATGGTCTATGGAGAAGCTTGAAAATTCTTACGTGAGGGAAATTGTGAGGCTTCACGGTGTTCCGTTAACGATTGTGTCGGATCGTGATAGCCGTTTCACCTCGAGGATTTGGAAAAGTCTACAAGAGGAATTGGGTACCAAGTTGTGTTTAAGTACAGCTTACCATCCGCAGACTGATGGCCAGAGTGAAAGAACAATACAAACACTTGAAGATATGCTGAGAGCATGTACCCTGGAATTCCTAGGTAACTGGTATGAACATTTACCTTTTGTAGAATTTTCCTACAATAATAGTTTCCACTCGAGCATAAAGATGGCACCTTATCAAGCTTTGTACGGACAGAAGTGTCGTACGCCGTCTTGTTGGCTTGAGGCTGGAGAAAAGCTGTTTATGGGTCCCGAGATGGTCCATCAAACCGCTGAAAAGTTGAAAATAATTAGAGAAAGAATGTTAGCAGCTCAAGATCGTCAAAAGAGCTATGCTGACAAGAAGCGAAGGCCAATGACCTTCGAAGTTGGAGATTCGGTTTTGCTTAAAGTCTCGCCGTGGAAGGGACTTATAAGATTTGGTAAAAGGGGAAAGTTGAGTCCAAGGTTTATTGGACCGTTTAAAGTTCTTCAGAGATTTGGGAACCAAGCTTACAAGCTCGAACTACCAGAAGAACTGACTGGAATTCATAACAATTTCCATGTGTGTTATTTGAGGAAGTTCGTGGGAGAAGTTCCCGGTATGATTCCAATTTCTGAATTGAGAATTGATGAAAACAAGAGGTTAATTGAAGAACCAGAGGCAATCGTTGACCGGAAGACTAAGAAATTGTGACGTAAGATGGTTGAGTTAGTGCTTGTCCAATGGAAACACACGAATGGGTCGAATCTCACATGGGAGACGGAGAGCGACATGATGAGTCACTATCCGCATTTGTTTGCTGTTGTGTGATTCCGGGGACGGAATCATTCCAAGGTGGAGAGAATTGTAACGCCTGTGTTTCTGGGCTTGCCATTTTTAGCAATGTAATAGTCTAGGTTAACCTTTGTAACTAAATTTGAAATAATAAAAATGTATTATTTGTGAATTATATGAATTATGTGATTTATGTGTTTATTTTTCTTGATTTTTATAATTTAATGAATTAAGAATAAAATAAGCGTCAAAATTAAAGTGTGAGATAAGCCTGATATCTTTGCATAAAGTTGTAGTGGTTGAAACAAGGATTCCGGAGATATAAGGAATGCCAAAATCCGAGTTATAACGAAGAAGTTATGACCTGTCAAAGTTTCGCGACAGAACCAGCACGACGCCGAGTGACATAAAATATGAATTTAAGATAGAGCGATATTTAGCCTTAGCGATCTAAATGAAAGTCATAGATTTCGTTAAACCGAGAGCATGCATAAAAGGAACGCCCAAATCTGACTTCGTATGAGAAAGTTATGATTTTTCTAAGTTTCGACTTAGCAGTATGCAGCCCGAATACTCGATTTGAGATCGAGCGGTTTTTAGCCGAAACAATCTAAATGAGAATCGAAGATCTCGTTGTTAGTAGCGAAACAATGAAAAGATAGGCGAGGACGGACGTCGGACGAAGAAGTTATGATTTTATAACGAAGTTTTCCTGTCCGGGCCTTCTAAAAATAAATAATAAAAAATAAAGTCAAAGTTATCCGACGGGAGTCTAAACGAAAGTTTTAGAGCGTAGTCTCACCTACGCGTGGATATAAAGAACGTCGAAAACAGAGCTCGTATGCGAAAGTTACGGAATTTAGAAGTTTGACGAGTCAAATTACGCCCAACTTAATTTGAGTACGCCCCGTGTACTCAGGCGGATGCAAGTTGTCTGACCAATACTCGAGTGCCACAGATCGACGCATGCAGTGACGTCAAAGTACGCCCCGCGTAACCAAGTTACGCCCCCCGTACCTAGTACGCCCCGCGTAATCCCAGACCCTCAGCCTATAAATAGAACTCGAAATCAGCCATTTTCTCTTGTTCAAACTCTTCCCTCTCTCTAAGTTTTGCCTCGATTTGCGTGCCAATCATATCCCGAAGCCCCGATATCATTCCCGAGCCCCGAAGCAAGATCCGAAGCCCCGAGGATCCCGAAGAGCGTTATTCTCGAGCCGAAGCTCTGCCCGCGAGGAGTTCGATTTTGGTGAAGATCTTCTAGATCTATCGAAGTATACTACTTCTATAAGCCGTAGTGCTGTCGGATCATCTTCTGATCAAGTGAGTGTGTAGTTACCTTCTTCCAACACATTATTATAAAGTATTTTATATAAAATACGTGCTATGTGTATATATTTTGTTGTTATATGTGTGAATGTATATTCACTCTCTTCTATCTCATAGATCTGAGTTATTCTCTATGAAATACGTGTTATGTGTGTGTGCCTCATCTGTTATGTGGAATATGTATTGATTAAAGCATTCTATACAGGTTTTAAACCATGTATAAAAATGTATATTTTTATCTACTAATATGTTGGGTAGAACATGGGTAGATAGTTGGTGTGTAATAAACAGATGAGAGGCCTCGATGTTGTTTTGATTTAGTCATCTAGCGGAGTTTAGATGACGACCACAGACTTTTCTAGACAGTCCTGTGGAATACTAGCATGCTCCCCACCTTTAGGTGTTAATGAACTTGGGTGTTCATTCGCTGTACTCCATCCCCCCCCACGGTTGCCTTATTTGACATATATTGCCGGGAAACCCCCGAATGCATGTGTTGTCGCCCCGATGAAATATTCTTAGACTAGGTCCCTTGTGTTAGTTATTTTAGGGACATAAAGTGAGAATAACGGGAATGGGTAATTGGGTTATCGTTGGTTGATGAAAAATTAATTTAATTATTTATTGTGGGTTGAAAACCCTATATGCTCACCAGGCTCCCAAGCCTGACCCACTCAGTTTCTTTGTATTACAGGAAGTGGCGCAGGGGCATGAGATGGATAATCATCAAGTTGTTTTTGTTTACAAGTCTGTATATGTATATATTTGTTGAATGACTTGTAATGTTTATCGTTTATGCTTTATGGTCTGTATCGGAACATGACATCCCGAATTTTGGTTATATAATGAAAATACATTTCTTTATGAAATGCTTTGGTAAATATTATTTTATCACACTTTGTTTTTGGGAACAAATTCCGCATCTCTTTTAAAATCAAAAGGATTTACTCTGAAAATGTTTAAAAAGCATAAATGAAACCGGTCTTTTCTGGCCGAGATTTTGGGGATGTCACAATAGGGTCCCGTCTAAATATCCCGAGGTACTGGGGGATAGGGTGGATAAGTTACACAGAAGGTACTAATAAATCATCCTCGCAATTCGAGATACAAGTATTCATGTAAGTAATACACAGGTAAATGTATCTACGTAAAGGTACTCATGTAAGGTATTCATGTATCATGTAAGCATATGTAAACGTACTCATGTATCAGGTAATGTACTAGTAAAGACTCATGAATGAACTGACTCTTGTGTGATTCCTTGTAATAGGAATAATGTTTGATATCTTCAAATTATCCCTATGATAATTTACTGAAAGGTAATTAGTTGTTCAAGTAGGTTTATACACTCTTACTACTCAAGGGTGTAAGAAACTAAATGGAAGACGTAAACTATAACATAAGTACATATATAAGAACATAAGTGTATATGTATAGTTTAGTTCAAGAATGTAAAATGGTTTTGTAAGACATCTTATGGGTTTTGAACAATAATTAACAATGACTTGATATCATTTTAATAAACATTTCAAAAGTAAAACATTTGATAACAAAGTATTTTTAAGATTTAAAACCATTTCATGCATCACATTTTGTAGTATGTGAAATCTGTTAAATGACAAACACAGTTATAAAATACATATCAATGATTTAATAACATGTTTGTTTCTACTTGTATTCCCCCCCCCCCCTTTTTAAAGCATTTAAAATCATTTAAACATTGATTAGGGGTATGAACTCACCTGTAGTTGGTGGTTCGGATGAACTGGACGGTGTAGGATTGCTAGGTGTCAAGTGAGGACTTGTACATACACTACGATCCTAATGAACATATAATCACACATATATGCACTCAATTAGTCTCAAATTACTAATTGATAATGTTAAGACATCCTAGACATAATAAACACTTTATATAAGTGTTTTAAGTCCTAAGGATTGCATCTAAGCTATTGTGGGACAAGGCACTTGTGTTTAGGGTTCCAAAGGACCCCATATATGAGTTTACTCCTTATATACCATCACACATGGAGTTTACGGTTGTAAACTCTTGAGTTTACGGCCGTAAACTCCCAACCATGGGTGTGTTGTGTGTTTTGAAGTTTCAAATGATTCCTAGAATTATTCCAACTTGGTGGTTAAATTCTTGGAAGGGTTTAAGGCATTGAAACACTCCATTTAGGATTTTACGGCCCTAAGGCCATTTCCCTTAGAGTTTGCGGCCGTAAACTCTTAAGTATGGGTGTTTTTGATGCTTTCAAGTCTCTTGCACATGTGGTATAGGTTCTAGGCTTTTATTCCAAGCATATGAAGACCCTTGACACACTTTGGTGTCCTTAAATCATGTTTACGGCCCATGAACCATGTCATGGCCGTAAACTCATCTTTAAATGTGTTATTGATGTGATTAAGGCCTTATATTAAATGGGAACAAGTCTAGTTAAAAGTCTAAGGCTTTAGGTGCCTTAAAAGCACCATTTTGAGCTTGAATTTGGAGTTCACGGCCTAAGATACTCTTGGGCCGTAAACTTCCAAACTTGGGTGATTCTTGCTTGATTTCATGTCCCTAATACACATATAAATGAGTCTAAGGCAGTAGCATAACACAAGGTTCGGTCTCGGCTTTGTTTCGGGAGTTTACCGCCCAAGAACACCTTGGGGAGTAAACTCCTAAATCTAGTGATTTAGCCTTCTAAATCATGTTATTAACACATATACAGCTTTCTAACATTACTAGAAAGAGGTACTCACGTTTTGGTATAAAAACCCGAAGATCCGTGAGAGAGAAAATGGCTTTTCTCTAGTTGGAAATGCGAATAATGAATGAATTTGGTTCAGAATTCTATTTATAGTCCTGAGATATTTTTGGCAGAAAATATGTTGGGTACTAGCCTTCATATTTCATATTGGGTGTTATATTAGGGACTTTAAATCAACTATCTTGAATATCTCCCAAAAGATGTCTGGTTTAGACATTTATGATCTTCCCAAATCTCTTGAAACAAGCTTTCCTAAATGAAGATGATGTCCCATGAAAATCATACTTCTTTCACATCCTCCATTTATTCTCCCTAACCCACAAGTTCTTGAAAAGTTTAAGGTCACTCAAGCCCTATTGGTAAGCAAAGGTCTATGTGTGATCACATCTTGGAGATGTAGTCACATATTGACAAGCCGGGAGAGTTGGGTGTCAAAGTCTTGAGAAAGTTGGTGGCTCAACTACTTTCTAAGTCACATAGTGAGTTCCTTTGGGACTCCTATGAAACAGACTATGACAAGACCCTTAATGATCTTATCTATTTGCTAAAATAAACTTCCTAAAACTTTATGGACATTGACAATGAAGACACTTGAAATCCAGAAAAAAGCATTATCTTCCCAATGGAAAAGGACCGACCATAGTCAACTCGGTTGACCAAATGGTAAAGAGAGAGGCTAAGTCTGAGATAGTCCCATTACCAAAGGGTCCATATGTTTATATTGCCAAAGGAATGGGCATTAGTTGTGAAGCTGCCAAACTTACCTAAGGATGTTAAAGTCAATAAGTTTGACTATATTTCAGGTAAAGTCCACTATCTAACTCTGCTAAGTTTCTATTCTAAGATTCTTGATACATGATGTGACTGGGTCACATGTTGATGTTTTAAGAATCAAAGAAAAAGTGAAGAAACTTAAAGAAAGAATATGTTGAATCTAACCGCGTAGATGGATTTCTTTCGAATAGTTTGAAGATCGGATTATTGAGCTACTTCTTAGGAGTTATGACATATTGCTTAGGAATAGATAACAACAAGTTTTCATGTGCTTTTGCACTGTAAGGATAGTTTTTCCGAAAAGTTTTAAAATAAAAGGAAAAATTTTGATGTATTTATTTTAAAATATCCTTACAATGGCTTTTGTGAAAATTTTGTTGCTTATAAGATTCCATTAAGAGCAAGAATGGAAATATGAATTTGATTTTTTCATTTGTGTTAGTGTCTAAATTTATCAAATAAGGAAAGATTCTCATCACCCAAGTTTCAGTTGGATAGAAACTTGGAATCATGCAAGTTGTATAGCATGATGAATGAGAACTTTCAAGCATTGGAAAAATTAAGACTAACTACTTGTTCACATGGATGTGTGAGTCAAGTAACGGACTAAGGGATCGAGTACACATTCTTGTGCACTGATTAAGTCCACCACAAAAGATCGTTAAGACTAATCGTCATTATTTACTAAAGTTTAGTAAATATGGTTATACTTACAGGCTTAAGTTAATTCTGAAGCATCGGAAAATTTTCAGTGTATGGCAGAACGAATGAGAAGAATCAATTTAGGCAGAAAGATAAAAGTTTCTCAAATCTGAAAAGATGGGAGAGTACTTTAGTATCATGTTTTAAGACCATCTTAATGATTTTGAGACCTTATCATAATTCATCCTCTAAGTGCATTCTGATACCTAAGAAGAGGAGCTATGAATTGTTGAAATGGTCAAACAAGAAGATGAGTCATATTCCATTCCAAAAAAAGTCATAGAGTCATACTCTAAGACTGTAAGTTGAGTGACATATCTTAAAGAAAGGTTTAAAACACTTGTACATTTGAAAGTTGGTAAGTTGTGATGTTTTGGATAAAACAAAGACCAACTAAGTCCAATTGTGTGAAGTGTTTGTCTTGATTAGAATCCACACTATCTCTTGAATATCTGACAAGGAAGTCTTATATGTCAAGAGGATAGTGGGAGTCTTAAAGGTCTTGATAGTCTCAAGAACTAATCGAGAATAAAACCTGAAGTTCTTCACTAGCGCACGACTTGAGGTTTATAACCTATCGTGTTGACATATTTTGTGCCCATTCCAATTAAAGTTGGCTTTGCATATGAGTTCTTAAAGTTCTCAATTGATTGCACAACAACTTGGAAGCAATGGCAGGCCCTTGAGCTGCCAGATGGCAAGAAATTAAGATTGAGTTCAGTCCATATGAGTTTGTATTTGTCATTATCCTTGTCTTGTGACTATGGTTTTGACAATTCACATGGATAAGAACACATACACCATTAAATCTAAGTATCATAAGGCTTCTCTCCGATTCATGAAAATGATGGTGAGGAAACACTAGCAATTGTGATATTTGCATTCTCAAAGTCGTTAGTGAAGCATGTGTGGTTAACCGACACACTAACATGGACTTGTGAGAAGTGGAAAAGGTCTAAACAATCGAGACTATGATTACGTCATCCCTTTTCATAGTTCTTAAAATTGTTTAGACACACCTGTGAGCTATCTAAGGTAAGGTGTATGATATTGATAAAGTTTTCTCAAAGCAATCTAGTATCAGAAATCTGAACTTTGGTAAGAAAGTCAATAAAGTATTGATTTCTAGAAGTCCAGTTGATTTCTGAGTACATGTCAAAGCTAGTGGGAGCATAAGTGTTATGCTAATAATCATCATGTTAGTGGGAGCATGATAATTATGATAAAGGTTGCAAGTTAGCAATGTTAATTATAGAAAACAAAAGGTTTCAATTGGGAAAAAATTGTTTTGCTATAATTAAGGGAGATGAAATTATACTTCATTTCAATTCTAAAAGCTTAGATTGAGATTTTAATCAAATTTAGTCAAGAATATATATGAATTTCATGTTGGAATGGCTCAACATAAGGAAATTCTATATATGGGTTCATTATTTGCGTTCTAAAATTCGATTATGATTACGGCATCCCTTTTCATAATCTGAATTATGAGAACTTGGTAAATAGAAATGGAAATGTTATAGCAAAAGACTGGTTTAGTCTTTATGTGAGACATCATGAATCGTGTCCCATATGCTTCGGATATAGGATCAATGTCTCAATTAGTCTTTATGTGAGACATCATGAATCGTGTCCCAAATCCTTACTGCAAATGCAAGAATTCCAAATTCAAGGCCGGGCCTGGACTGATTTGATTTGTTCAATTAGTCAGTCGTCATAAATCGGGAATCAGGAAACAACAAATGGACAGAGAGAATGATTATAATCCATGTGTCAGTCCATATGATATCTAGAATGGAGGAATATATGATCCCTTATCTAATGGACAAGTCATTGACAAAGGTCAGAGATCATCGGCAAGGTCAGAGTTCAACAGAAGCTTTTGAGAGCTACGATTGTCCTTCGGTTCTTGAAGTCATACTTGCAATAATAGTTTTAGACTTATCCAAGTGGGAGACTGTTGGATTAATGTCTAAGTCCATAACTATAACTGGTAAGACTTGACCCGACCCAGCATGGTCCATTTGGGTTGCTTGGCATCATGCATTTGGATAGACTATAATGAGAGAAATAACACTTAAGGTTTGTTAATATATTATAAGTTATAATATGTTAATAAGATTATTTAATTAGTATTGATCAAGAATTAATCTAGGATTAATTAAGTGATCAAAAGAAGACTAATTAAATATATGGGTTGATTGTGTAAATCATCCATACTTGTATAGTAGGCTAATGCTTCATGGATTGTCAAGTTGGGCTAAAACCCATAAGATGCTCCATGGTATATTTGAACCCATGGATCCAAGGAAATGGAAAGCCATGATAATTAGGGTTCACCCTAATTGTCACTAACTATATAAGCATCTTATTGTTAACAAAATCGGCACTAGAGTATGTGTGAAAGGGCTAGTCGATTTTCATGAAGTGTGTATGTTCTCTCAAGTTATTCCAAGTGTATTTGGTGTTGTGTGAACCATTTGAGGTGTCACACTTGGGGCACTAGGCACTCAAGCTTCATGAAGACAATCTACATCAAAGAGGTATTTAATTCTAACTTGATATACTCATCTGAATCAATGTTATTATGCTAGTTAGGATGAATACCTTGGAAAGTTGAAGCTTTGGGGGGAAATTGAAGCTTTGAAAGGTGTTCTAGTTGAAGAAGCTTGAAGATCAAAAGGGCTTGCATCAAGAGAGTGGTGTAGATCCAGAATCTACAGCAGTGTGGGCACATCTTGGAGGTAATAAGTTGTTACCTTGCCTTTGTTGCTTCTAGATCTATTCTTAAATGAGATTTGGGGCCATTTTCGTATGACTGAGATCTATTTCGGGTTTGGAGTTTAGATATGAGGTTGCTACTCCTGATCTAGACTTGAGTTGGTCTAGAATGTCATAAAGCATCAGTCAATGAGTTGTTGGTGAAGCCCCTTTGTCTTAAACCCTAGCCCTAGAGTGATTTGGACCTTTAAATCCTTGGTTTCACGTAAAGTTTGCAACTTTACGTGGGAGTTATGCACTAGAAGAGTGGATCTATAGTTTGGAACCCCTGCATGGCTCGAAAAGCCTCAGTATGGATTAAGGACTGAAGGGGCTCGACGAGTCACATGGGTGGACTCGGCGAGTCATATGAAGATGGGCATGGCCTCGATGAGTTGGAAGAACAACTCGGCGAGTCTATTGACGATTTTTGTGGACTCGGTGAGTCTGTTCTTGGACTCTGTGAGTCTGGTCGCAGAACCCCAACCTCTTTTGGTTAAAGCCTCGGATTAGTGAGTCGGTTGGCGACTCAGTGAGTTGGACAGGATGGGACTCAGAGATCGTTGGACTCGACGGGTCTTGGGGTGACTCGGCGAGTTGAGTCGTGCTGAGAGATTTTCTTAATTTGAGAACTCGGCAAGTAGAGTTAATCAGGAAGGTTGACTTTGGCCAGGACTTTGACTTTAACATATTTGACCTTCAGGGGTGTTATGGTAATTTTCGGATATTTATGTCTTTGGATCATTGATGATTATATGTGTTGAAGTTGGAGGCAATGCTTCGGGTTTGTGCTTTCGTGATTCGGATCGGCAGTTGCGAGGTGAGTTATCATCACTATATCAACAGGGTCTACGGCACCAAGGTCGTCCCTTTATAGGATGGGAATCCGGGTATTTGTTTGATATGTTTTTGAGTTGTTAGATCTGCATCCTGGTTTTAGGATGGTGTTACGTTAGTGACCTGGTTAAGGTCGGTATCCTGGTATGTAGGGTAATGTTATGTTGGTGGCTGGTTAGATCAGTATCCTGGTTAGGATGTTTCTATGCTGCATGATCTGATAGATTCGTTTGTTTGGCTGAGGATTGTTATGTTATTAATTGTTTTATGTGCACATGGTTATTTGGCTGGGGTTGGGTTGAGGTGGGTCCTGCTTTGTGTTGTAGGCCAACATACCCAGGGCGGACCGGATAGATCGAAGGCCTAGCGAGCGGTCCGGATAGGCTGAAGGCCCCAAGAGGGCGGTCCAGATGTGCCGAGGCTCAGAGAATGGACCAGGCCGATTGAATGCCAGGTGCGGACGGACTAGTCATACTGTAGACTCAAAGAGTGGACCAGGTGGATTGAAGGCCCGGTGCGAGCGGACCAATCACACTGTAGACTCAATATACATGGCTAGACTCGGAGAGTGGACCAGGTGGACCGAAGGCCCGGTGCGGGCGGACCAGTCACGCTGTAGACTTGATATGCATGGTTGTTCTGTATTGTGATATGATATGAGTATGGTTATATGTGGTTGGTATATTGGGGGTAACTCACTAAGCTTTCGGGCTTACAGTTGTAGTGTTTTGGTTTCAGGTACTTCAGGAGATCGTGGCAAGGCGAAGACATGATCGTACCGCTCCTCATACTTCATGATTTTGTGACCTGGTTCCGGGGATACCCTGATGTTTAAACTCTTTTGAAAACAAATTGTAATAACTTAATGGCTTTTGAATGAATTAAAAATGTTTTAATTCGGTGAAATTTTTATGAGTGTTACATTTATTGAAATTTAAGAGGTACCAAACCTACTACATCGTGTACAATCAAATTATGCTTACCATTCAATACACATATTACATTTGTATATTTAGTAGGTTGAAAATCTTAATTGGTATCAAATTTATAACCATTATATAATGGTGTTTGTATATTTAGTAGGTTGAAAATCTTAAATACGGGTGAGATACGTTCCGATGGTTTTCGTCACACTATAGGATTTTCCAGAGAGGAAATGATAAAAAAAATAAAAAATACATTGTTAAAAAATAAAAGTAAAATGCTATAATAAACAAATAAATAGATAAACATTTGCGTTAAATTTATAAATTAAAATGGTTTCAGAACACAAAAAACAACATAAAATAGATTAAAAAAAACGGATTGAATTTACAACCCAGCAAACCGGTCAAAGTTGTGAAACAAGTTAAGATGTTACGGTTATTAGAAGTTAACATTATGAATGAGTGATTAATTGCAATTTACAAAGAAGTGACACATAAATAGATTTTTCAATGTTTGAGGATTGTAAAAACGAAAATATTATCAATATTGTAATTTGGTTATACTTAAAGGTTTTTATGGTTTGATCCGATAGCCGCAATGAAACTATTCACCAATATATATATATATATATATATATATATATATATATATATATATATATATTTCTCCCTCCGTCCCTCTCTCTCTCCATGGTATGAAATATATACAACCACCACAATCTTATGTGGAGATGAGCTGTAGTGTTTTTGCCATGATAGAACCATGACACCATTCTCTCCAACTTTTGAGTGGGAGTTGACAGCGGTTCCAAACTACGATTTTGCCAGCTGGACCGCGCACACGACCCCCTGGGTGCGGTTTCCTGCGGTTTTGGCTGCAGTGTGGCGAGTTATGGTCGCGTCTCGTGATTGGCTGCTACTTCTTTCTCCTCTGCGCAGGTAATTTTTTTTTTAAATTCACCGTGTATATATTTACTATTACTTATAAAATTTTCACAATAATTTCCTATCTTTTTACTATCTCTTCCTTAATTTGTTTTTCAATTTGTTTTTCAAAAATTAAATATTATCTTTTTAAAATTATGTTTTTTATTAAAAAAAAAGTTTTATTAAATTAAAATAGTTAAAAAAAACAAAAATAAAAGAAAATAAAAGTGTGGCACCACTATCTTGGTGTGGCAAGAAACCATACTTGTGTGGTAAAAAGTGACGTGACACTTATGTGGTGGTGAATGGAGTGCGATTTCGGTGACACCACTCTCTCCAACCTAATAATAGAGTGGGAGGGGTCGAGTGGGGTCCCACTCAGTTTAATAATGTTCAAATAATGTATAATATTATTTATAAATAAACAAATGAGGGCCACAACTACAACAAAATTCAAGAAGTAACGGACGAATGAAAAAATAATTTTGTAGATGAATATCTTATTTAATAATCCTTGTTTTAAAAGTCTTAATATTTTAATAATGGTTTGTTTTGTATAAAATGTTTTTTTCTATTTTATTTTGATATTTAACAAATACATGAAACATTCAAAATATAAAATACGAAGTTAATAGCCAAAATGGTTAAAATGAAAATTTTAAAGTTCTAGTTTCATTTTCCCTTTAGACTCTATAAATAATCCACTATATTTCTTCAGTCTCACATCCTGGTATCCAACACACTCTCCATCTTTCTATCTCTCACTTGCTTTTACTTGGATACTTCGAGGAAAGATTTCAGATTTCTCTTAATCCTCCCAATCCAACTAAGTAATCCACGTGATCCCATTGATCCACGTAGCATCTAAGAAGGTAAGCCTCTTATCTACTTCAACATAATTATATTTTGCATCTTTAGTTTTTCTCACATTTTCACGTCTGCTCATTTTTAAATTGCGCTCACTTCTTAAGTAAACCACTTTGATGCATATTTTCTCTGGGTTTCGGGATAGTGTTCATTGTAAACTCGAGCCAATATATAATTTTGGATCTAGTATTGAGGCTAATTGTTGTCAAAGGTGGTATATGTAGGTATATATCTAATGCATTGTGCTTTATAATTTATATGGATGAAAATATTCATGTGATAAAATGCACAAAGTTTGTGGGGCTCCTAACTAGCATTAATAGTTCGAAAACGATATGATGATAAGTGTGGAGCGCGATGTTTATTTGAATTCGATTCGTTGACATTTCATTGTTTGCTTTATAGAAAAGTAATAAAACGTTTAACTACTTACTAAAATATGTTTGTTAAAAGACAATAAAGTAAATACTATGAATCAATCTTGATATCATCGTTTTTAACAAAAATAATAATAATACGTGAAAATAACCAATAACCATTTATCAGCATGACAGCATCAAACAAACTGAAGTTACTATATGACGTGAAAAAGAACATGTTGTAGGAAAGAAAACAATGAGCAATGAGAAAGATGATAATGGACTAATCAATGGAGAATATAGTATACAATGAGAAAGAAACATAACTCCTAAAATAATTGTATGTTCGTTTAATACCAAAGCATTTAAAACTTATAAAACTCAAATCTTAATTAGGCACCCAAACAAGATTACAAGATCTAGTTATTTGTTCTATTTGAATTATTTATAAGATTTATATGAAAAATAAGAAAACTAACCAAACAACATTCTTGTTATAGGTTGTACTTCAAAGAATACACTACAATTCAAAATCTGTAATCCTTGTTGTGTAATACATCTAATTTATCAACATTAATTATCACCTCTAAATTCAGTTAATCTGGTGTATTTAGAAGTGACACATGATAAGATAACATTATTAAACACGCATTAAAAGATGTATCTTGGACATAATATGTAGCCATGTAGGATAAATGATCAAATATGAATAGTTTAGGAATATTTTTATTTCAAATTTTATAATTATCAAATACAACTTTGTCCAAATGAAATAAATTATTATTTGAAGTCAAAACATTTAATGCATCAGCTACTTAAACAATATTCCATATTTACTTATGCACACACATACACATATATAGGTGTGTGTATGTACATTTGCCGTTCTAAAAAATATGTGTATGTATGTACATGTGTAAAAAGAATATAAGTTTATTTCATAAATATTTATATAACAAATAATGTAAACTTATCTGGAATATATATACCTGGTGCTGTGACCCACTGTATGTTTGTACATACCACTGCAATTTTCCAACAGCTCCTTGTTCGTCTGCGTGCTTTTCTTAGTTAAAAAATTATATGACTAATAATCAAATACCCAAAATTCTACCTTGTGACATAAAATAATCAAACCGTATGTGTTGTGATTGTACTAAAAAAGATACAATGGTATTTTAATACAAACATAACATATATACATATGGTTTGAATAATATTGTAATTTAGTTATACAGAGTTTTTTTTTACAAAGAGTTTTTATAGTATAAACTTTAATTTAGTTATAGGCGTGTTTCACAGCGTGTTTTTGAGAATTTTTAAAAACTTTTAGACTTTAGCTTTTAAAAAAAAAAACTCAAACTAAAGGAAAATATTTATTTAAAATTCGAACTTAAAACTTTTATTTTAAATAATTCAAAAACTACTTCAAATACATTTAAGAGAAAAAAAATCAATCTATGTAATAACCAATTTAGTAAATTACCTTTGTTAAACATTATCCTAATCACGTTTAATAAATTTATGTTTTTTAATGATTTTTATTTGTATACCACAAAAGACAAAAACACAACTACCCAATCAAAGATAAGCTTCTGGTTCAAACTGCAAAGAACAACAGATACACAAAACTTTCTTAATATTTATTTACAAGTACGAAAATATGCAATTGATTCTCATTTATATTTGTTATCATGCACTGAGTGCATTCTACAGAGTTCTCTAAATCATTAATAAAGCAATGTAATAGATCAAATTTATTTTTTATCATTTAACAAAACCCAGATTTGACGTCGTATTACTTAACACTAAAGAAACATATCAATCATAATAACTTGCCATCGTAAGCACGTCCACAAATTTCCATGCAACGTGAAAGTTAAGTCAGCATCAATAAGTATGATGTGGACTCTAATAGAACTTTCGTCGAAGTTTCTCTCTAATGTCGTATGCATAAAAAATTCCATATAAAACGTTATAGTGTACGTCTTTGTCTATTTATATTATCTTTCTTCTCGTCTTATATACGTAGTTTCAACTGATTAATCGATAGTTGTTAACAATAATTAATGGTCCCATGAGCGGCATATTTTATTTGAATTTTAGTATAATGGATAAAGTATTCCTCATATAAAACGAATATATCGTCGATCTATATTGCTCTGAGTAGAAGGATGTAAAAGTGACGACTGCATATGACCTTAAAGAATAAGGGGTCCAACTAGGAATTTGTTTATATATAAAAAGAGAAAGACTATGAGACAATTTAAGTAAAAATGATCATCTTCATAAGATTCGAAGAACAATTTTTTTTAATATCAATATGTATATTAATTATAGAATTTAAAATTGATAAACCTTGATATATATATATATATATATATATATATATATATATATATATATATATATATATATATATCAAGAAAAAAAATTAAAAAAATTGTATATATATACATACAAATATGTCCATTTGCAAAACATATATATATATATATATATATATATATATATATATATATATATATATATATATATATATATATATTTCATGAAAAAAAAATCAATGTTATTTATTAGGGCCATTTGCAAAACATTTTTTATGCATGCATGTGCGCACACACATACATGCATACACACATACACACACACACACACACACACACACATATATATATATATATATATATATATATATATATATATATGTGTGTGTGTGTGTGTGTGTGTGGAAAAGAGAATATACCCTACAAAAACGAAACCTTACTGAAAGTTGTAGTACTAGTAGAGAGATACAAAGGTATAAGGTATAAGGAGAGATACAAACTTTAAAAGAGAAAATGTCAAAAATTGAGTTCGTATGAAGAATATACGGTTTTTAGAAAAATATAAAATACGGGTTAAAAATAAAAGTTGAAATTTGACAACGCAACCTTACTGAAAGTTATAGTACTAGTAGAGAGATACAAAAGTATAAGGAATATATGAATTTTATAAAAGATTTTGAGATGCATGCCAGATTCGTGTGACACGAATCTGACACCCAGATTTTATAATGCCCGACGCACACGTCTGACACCCAGATTCATCGAGATTAGAGAGACGTGGACTATTAGAAGTGTGACACGTGGCAAACTCTAGATGGAGCCACGAGTAGAGTGCACATTGCGCGTGAAGTGTGTCGCATGCCCAAACACTAGAAATAGAGGTACTCACTTTGTAATTCTTCACACCCAAAACTCACACATACACTATCCTTCTCTCTCTCTCTCTCTCTCTCTCTCTATATATATATATATATATATATATATATATATATATATATATATATATATATATATATATATAAAGCTATTTTGGAAGTCCTCCCAATGATGCAAAGCTTCGGGTACAGTAGCAAGGATGCTTCATATTACGCTATTAAGTAAATATCGTCACCACTCGGTATTTCCGTCATCGGCCGAGGAAGGTGTGACATAAGCAAATCAAATAATGAGTTGAATTTTAAGAACTTTGGACAATTACAATACATATATGATACAAAAATAACGTAGTATTGTGGATTTGGTTAACTAAGTTTATATACCTTGTACGGGTATATATATATATATATATATATATATATATATATATATATATATATATATATATATATAATGGTTCAAATAGGAGAAAAAAAAGTTAAGGAAATTTAGGAACCATTTTTTAAAATTTATTATTTAGAACATAATAGACAAATAAAACATTAATATTATATGAAGAAAACTCTCTCTTCTCTCATTTAGCATCAGATTCCACCTACTTATGTTACAATGTCATTGGACTAACACCGAATTTAGCGGCGTTTTTCTGGTTATATTCACAGTTTAATAAATGTTGTAGATCCCATTTCTCGTGTAATAATATTAAATACAAACCATTTTTTGTTGCCAAATGTACAAAAAGTTAATCATAGTAATAAAAATATGCCTTGACGAACTCAATTTTTCCTAAATTGTAGATCCTTTAAAAAATCATCCTTCTGTGAAAATATGGATGGATCTGATACAACTATTAAAATGTCGTTCTCTTTTTTTTAGTGAAAAATGGTAAAAACATCATTTTCACGCTTCAACTAAGAAATATCCATAGTATAAATATTATATTTATAGTTTAAAATAAAATTATGCATTAATTTACAACCTAATACAATACATTATATACTAATTCACAGTTTAAAAGAAGTCAAACTCAAACTCTACTACCACCACCACCATCACCATTGCCAACTACCACACACTGTCACTAACGACAATTACTACCAACCACAAGTGCGGCCACTGCCCTCTTCCTTCCCTCCAAATTATATCTATATAAAAAAATGAAGCATTCACAACTTAATAATTATAATAAATCATGCATTTACAACTTAAAACTTATGTTTCTCATCGAAGACACCAAATTTGTATAAAAAAATCATACAGTCACAACTTAAAGTTTATGTCCTTCAGTGAAGTAATAAGATCTATATAAAAAAAATCATGCATTCATAGCTTAAAAGTTAACAAAAAAATTACGCATCCACAACTTAAAACTTATAAAAATTCATGCACTCACAACTTAGAACTTTTATTTTCTTATTAATAACAGTTAAAACTAACATTAATAGAACTAAACGAAAATTAAAACATTAAAATATCATAATTCACAGCTTAAAAACCTAAATTAACATTATTTGAGTAAAAACTAACATAAGTATACATAAAACTTATAAAAGTACGTACATTCCCAACTTAACACTTATGTTTTATTGAAGCAATCATATATGTATAAAAAATCATTTCATTCTTAACTTAAATCTTATAAAAAGAAAATTCATGCATTCACAACTTAAAACTTATGTCTTTCATTGAAGCAATCATATATGTATAAAAAATCATATATTCACAGCTTAAAAGTTATGTTTTTTATTGAAGCAAATTATCAAATAGCTTGTGCGCTCTACAAAAAAAAATATTTAAATCTATTCAAGAAATCATGCATTCACAACTTAAACTTACAAAAAAAAAAATCATGCATTCACAGCTTAAAACTTATGTATTTCATTGAAGCAATCAAGTATGTACAAAATAATCTTGCATTAACAATAAAACTTGTGTTTTTTGTTGAAGCAAATTATCAAACACCTTGTATGTTCTACAAAAAATATCCATATCTATTAAAAACTCATGCATTCATAGTTTAAATCTTATAAAAACGTCATGTATTCACAACTTAAAACTTATAAAAAAATCATACATTCACAACTTAGAACTTATGTTTTTTCATTGAAGCAAAACATTAAATACATTGTGTACTAGAAATTAATTGCAAAATCTGATTCACAACTTAAAACTTATATTTTCTTATTAATAATAATTAAAAAGAACATTAACATAACTAAATAATAATTAAAACATTAAAACAACACAATTCATAGCCTAAATACTCAATGCATGACTTAGTAAAAACATCAAAAGAATGTAAAAGATCCTTCCATGCTTGAAGGTTAAGTAAAATATCATAAAATTTCTCATGATTTTTACATGGCATACGATTAAATATAAAGGAAGTAACATGCCTGGTGGTTTTTCATCAGACCTATTATTTCGATTATAAACTCTAAAACTATGATCAAATTGACTCCAACATTTATAATTTGAATTCTAATATTTTTATATGAACCATAAGATTTCAACGTTTTATTAAAAATATCAATTTACATCTTAATTAACATCATTAATCCATTTCTTAAAGGATGATCTTCATTATTACCGATTAGAACTTCAAAATTTAAGATATGATTACCATAACTTGTTTTCACTTATTCTTTTAAATTAGGTTTGATAAACCGATCTCCAAAATTTAATTTACCCATATAACAATTCTTTAGAAAATACTTATTAATTTAATGGTGATGTAATCAAAGTTCATCTCAAAACTCTATTAAAACTCATAAATCTATCATTGATCTAATTAGCACTTTCAATACTATATATTGAACTTTGCATCAATAAAATTACATCCAAATAATATCATTGAGCTTATAATCGCTCAAAATTGAACTCCATATGGTTAAAGGATGAATTCATGAAGCTAGGGTTTCAAAACCATCGTTAAAGCTTCTTAAACTCAATTTTGACCAAGGATCTAAACTTACCTCAATGGATTAATGTGAGAAAATTATAATTCAACAATAAAATTGAACTAATCATAAATTTCACCATCAAATTTGGATATGAACAAGTTTAACAAAATTTGAAAGCTTTATTCACAAACGAAATGGCAAAACAACTATCTTACAAGCTTTTTTCTTCATGTCTAAATGATAGAACATCAAATAAATTCTTCAACTTAATTTCTAATATACCAATTCTCTTTCAAATTATGATTTTACCTCTCTCAACCCCTCGATATATCTAACTTAGGAGAAGAGAAGATTTGGAGGTTTTAGATCCATATTTCACAAATTAGCAAAACTAACATTTTAACTTTCTAGTATCTTATCTTAAAACAGTATTTGTAGTTAACATTCATAGTCTTATAACTTCCACTTTAACCATAGTGTGTCAATAATGATTATAATAGAGTATCAGTAATGCAGAATATACTTATGAAACTGAAGGATAGTTTTAATTTTTTCAAAAATATAATGAAATTGGTTATAGAAGATGATTGCAATATGTTTAGGATTTTATTCTGATTAATGTTGATGTTAGTTGAAGACTTCATTGTAATCAGTATAATATCCATTATACCTTGAAAACATGAAATTTCTAATGATTATAAAAGTGACAAGTTAGATATGGACCCCTTATTTTTCTCCAACAAATAGACATGATTTTTTTGTTTCCTCATGAATTTAGGTTATCTTTTTAACTTGGCTATATGTATGTTTGTATGTGTGTGTGTCTACAATTATAATATTTATGATTAATTTAGAACATCCCAAAGGATATTACAAGTTCATGCCCCGTAATGTATGAGATGTCAATTAAAATTGATTATCATAATTGGTATTCACACAAGTTGATATAGATTTCTGCTAGACACCAACAATTAAGAAAAATTAAAGCATCCCTCGCACAGGTTAGTTGAAAATAGTTTTCAAGAATTTTATTTCAAATTAAAAGTTAGGTTGAACACAATATGATCCCAAAATTATAGTGTTAAAAGAGTAAAATATTGCAAGGTATTGTAACAATTATAACAACAAAGTTAATACTGCAATCTAGTACAAGTCAAATTCTTCTTAAATACCATGTTTAACTCTTGTATCCTCAATTTCCCTACTCTAAATACATGTCGAAAGTATAATGTTAGACTTTAAAAATATAATGTACTTGTAACGTCCCAAAAATAGCTGAAAAAATTCCAGTTTTAAATCATTGAATCCATACAAGCATTTGTTCCAAAACCAATCAGAGTGAATTGTATTTATCAACTTCAGAGTAAAATATTAATAATTAGTGCAGAAAAAGTCATAAAGGATGATGTGTAGTCAAGTTGGGCCCTTCCCTTTGAAACTAGATGTACCTAAAAAATGTTTAACCATCAACCATAAGCACAAAGCTTAGTGATTTCCCACAAAATGCCACATATCATACATGCATTGCCATAGGCTACCCCCATGGTCTTCTCCTGAAATGCCATGGGTTGCAACCATGGTCTATCCTTGAAATGCCATGGGCTACCCCCATGGTCTAACATCCAAGTGTCATGGGCTGCCCCCATGGTCTTTCATGCAAATGTTATGGGCTACCCCTATGGTCTTTCAAGCAAATGTCATGAGCTAGCCCCAGGGTCTTCCATGTAAGTATCACAAAGACAACTAGAATCATACACAGTATAGTGAGAAGACTCACCTAACTCATGAAATTAGCTAAACCACAGCTCAATGCCCCATAACAGATGCTACAACACTCCTATCAAAAAATACAAGGTCCAATCTTAGTCTACACCATGAATCCAATAATCTTGACCAAAAGTCAACCCAAGTCAACAAGTCAACGATCCAAGGTCAACCCTCAAAGTCAACAACCCAAAAACTACCTTAGTAAATAGCCACGTCGTGGCCTTCCATTGGTCACATTGTGGAAACATAAATACAAAACAATCGAGTACCCTATCATTCGCCACGGCGTGGTAAATGGGTCTTAGCTGGTTAATTGATCAAGTTGATTTCATTTTCCTTAAGAACTCCAAAACTCCAACTTGATACACCCTAAGTTCTTAATGGATAAAGTTTCCAACTTTATCCCTTAAGTCATCCCAATAAGCCAAAACTTCTAACCCTAATTCCTTAATGACATCTTAAGACATGAGTTAACCTATTAAGCTCTTAATCAAACAAATCACCCAAATAAACTTTCCATAAGACCTTCATACCTAAAATACACCATAAAACATGTGCTTTATGGACATGCATGTCCGTTGTATGTCTCACCCAAAATAGGTCAAAACCAAGGAAGAAAAAGGGCTCAAACTTGTGCATAAGGCCAAATACACCAAGGAACACTAGATGTGGAACACATAACTTCAGTTGGACCTCAAGGATCCATAAAGTTTCCAACCTTATGGAATCCATTCCTTCAAACTCTCACAACATGAAGAAAATATATAAGAAACCTAGATATAGAAAAACAAACTAGAAAGCTTGGAACTTGAATACTTACAAGGGTCCAGAATATGATCAATATGGTGATGATGTAGTTTAACTATTGGAGGCTAAGGTTTGAGGTAGAGGGTTGGAGGCTTAAGAGGGCGCCCTAATCCTCTAAAATGTTTCTTAAATATGGGAGGAAACCCTAAAAATACAGGCTTGGTACAGAACAACTCCCACATCGTGGCCAACCCACTGCCACATCGTGACACTCATTAAAAGTGTTGGGTTTTCTACGCATCAAATACACTCTAAACTAGGTAGCAGAAAAATCAAAACTATGATATACCTAAGTGTACATGCAACCTATGGATCTATGGTTTCTTGTTAATTACATCCACCCTAGAAAAAGAAAATAGAAAGAGAAAAACATACCTCTTTTGTAACCCTTTATCTCCATGCTTGAGATCTTGTCCTCCACGAAGTTGCTTGGATGAGAGGACTCAACCCGGCATCCCTCTAATGGTATCACACCCATTGACTCCAATGAATAGAACAAAAATAACTATGAGAAAGGTCAATTTCACAAATCCTAAGAGGGTTAGAAATCGTACCTAAGAGGAGGATGAAGAGGAGTTGGTGAAACTTCAAGCCAAGGTGCAAGGAGGAATGAAATCCCTAAGGCCCTATTTATTGCCTTGGATTCCTTCATATGTCTAGTTACTATTGACACTCCACTAATACTCATGACAGTCTTTAATCACTACTTACTTCCAAGAGTATGATCAACTGTGGACATTTCGAGTAAATTCATACTCGGGAAGTGAGTTCCAAACATGAAAAAGGCGAACACAGTGATAAGTTAATTGAAATGACTGATCTCCATCATATATTAAGATCTCTACTTAATAATCATTAAATTGAATTAACCCTTATACAGCTTAATTTCTCAAGTTTAAAACAAACTAAACTAAGAGTGTTTAAGCCACTTCATTTGCAAATCTAATGCCTATCGACTTTTTCTGACTGTCAGACTTGGTCAGTGACATTGTCTTATGGGATGGATCGACTGTGATTCTTTAACTATGATGTATTTACATTTGACTTGCTATCAAATGTGTTGAAACTTACTGCGTATGTATCATGTGAGCTTGTGTGACTTGGGATCCATACTTGAGGTAATTTCACCCTTAAAGTCACAAGAAATTTCAAAAGGACCATTAATGATTGAATTTCAACAAAGATGTCACTAATGAATCTCTTTTAGTCACATTGTCTTCTTTTCACTTTAACCAACTACAATGTACTCTAAGTTTGTTAAATCCACTATGGTGTATTACTTGGTACTCTTCCAAGCTAATACTTCACCATTCAGTAAAAGCACGAATTCCGACTACGAACACAATCGTCTATATCAGTATGGAACTTAGCATCAATGTGATCATTACAATGATCTCTTCCATACTATGAAGATCCTTTCCTATGTCCTCCTAGGGCACTTAAGATTTTTCTTGATCTTGAGTCGTTGATTCTTTCCAAATTGATCTGATCCAACTTATCATGCCCAAGGCATATGAGTCATCTGATCTGGTACATGTCATAACATATATGATCAATCCCTTAGCAGAAGCATGTCGGACATGACACATAACCTCTAGTTCAATAGTAGAACTAGGACATTAGCATCATTCAATGTTATGCCATATTTATTAAGCACGAACCTTTCCAAGTTCTCAAGATACCATGTACTTTAGCTTAATCCAAAGAATCACTTGGATCTATCTCCATAGATCTGATATTATGTACGTGTTTTGTATCTCCCATGTATATCATAGCGAAACAATTCCCATACCAAGCCAATATTTTACACTTGCTAAGTCATAACATAGTTTCCTATGAATCGTACACTATCTATGTACAACACAAGGGTGACAACAATGCTCCCACTAGCACTGACATATATTTGGCTCATCTATGTTTCTTGAAATTCAAACTCCTTGAACTTTCTCATTGAAACAAAGATTCCAATTACTCCCACCAGATTTGACATATGTATGGATCATCTTTATTTCTCGAAATCCAAACTCTTTGAACTTTCTCATTGAAATAATGATCCCACCTGTGAGATGATTATTTTAGTCCATAAATGAGCCTATTAAGCTTATACATCCTTCACAACCTATCTTGGTTTGATTATGTGTTTGTTCCTATTTATGCTTGTCTCTTCTTGAAGATCTACTTACGCCTAATGGTTAAGGCCAAGTGCTTAATCTACCAAGTGTCAACATGCATGGACTGGATTTCGTTTTCCATGTCTTCCTTCCATTTTGTAGCCATTAGGATCTACCATAGCTTCCAATAGCTAGTAACTCTGATTACTATCTACCTGTGACTCATATACCTCAATAATATAAACTTATATAACTAGATGTATGACGTCCTCTATCAGATCTATAAGGAAAAAATGGAAATATGTCAGTTTCCTTTATAGCTCTTTCAATCCTGAATTGAATGTTATGTACAAGTTTAGGTTCTTTGTTGGTTGAATCTTGAATTTTATCACAATCAATATGGCTCCCACTAGACCTTTTGCATATCATATCCCTCTATTGGAAGACTTCCCACTGAGTGACATACACTTTGTTCTCAAAAGGACGTTAAACAACTATCCAAAATGCTTGATGGGTTCTCTAACGAGATAACACATCTCTATTCTAAGTTCTAGATTATCGAGTGCTTCATAACGATCGTAAGCCAATTAATCATAAACTTACATATGTGGGAGTGAGGACTGAATACCACTTCACATATCATAGTGTGTTTTATGAACCTTACTAGTTGATACAAGACCAAAGGACTTCTCGTAACACTATTCATGGAACAATCCATGAATTGTTAACAAACATAGTGTGACTCATCTAGTACAAAATCAATGAATGATTTTTTTCTCTATCCAACTAAAACTCCTAGTGGCAGTGTTCTGGGTGGATATAGCTCATGAGAATCTTTCACAAGCCCCTAGATGATCGATAAAGTTTGGACTGAGATTCTCACTATGAGTGTCTCATCCTATTACCCAGTTGATTCTTAACTTTGCTTTATGAGAGCTCTGAACACCTGAAAGGTTCCAAACTCACGTTCATACGAACTTGGTCTTACCTTGTATCGTGGTAAATTTGAACGGTCCATTTGTGCAAACTAATTCCAATAGATATTCACATCACCTAGTGATGTATTATTCATCATCTATCTTGATAAACAAGATTTGCATTTATCATAAGACCCGACGTCAGATGATATCCAAATTCTGATCCAACTGGATACTTGGGAATGCATTTCTCATTTATGTATCCAAGACTACGATTCCACATATACACTTCACCTAAACCATTTGGACGTATTTGAATTAGTACTTATTATGATCAGTCTGAACGGTCCATTAGTTAAACTAATTTCAACATGTAATTGCACAACAATACATCTTATTCAAACATTCAAATCAAGTATGCACTATTGTTACTATACTAGCTTCATAGATTTCATGACTCTCTTTTAATATGTTAGAATGTTGTACATTTAAATAAGTCAGAATGGTCTCATGAAACATTATATAAACAATTTGAATTATAAGACCATAGACTAAACATTTGAAAAGAGTTGTCATTTAATCCTATGAATAGTAGCAAGGGCTTGGCATTCATGATCAAATTATCTTCTTCATGCTTTAGTCTTCGTACTTCATTTCAGTCACTGCACATTCTTGCAAATGTCAATACTTAATCCTTAGAAGTAATTTTCAATGGTATAATAAATTCATATATCTTATTGAACACCAAACATGGGAGAACTAGTTATCTTTTGATCCTATGGATAGTAGCATGGGCTCGTAATCCATGATCAAATTACTTTCTCCATGTTTTAGTCATTTAACCTCAAATATATATATATATATATATATATATATATATATATATATATATTGATCTTGTATACTTTCTTAGTCCTTTCTTGTTATGGAAACGAATTGCTATCAGACCATGTCTCAGAATAATCATCCATTTGTCCTTGGCGTTTGGGCCTAGATTAGGTATACCAACACTAATCGCCTTTTAATCCACGGACAATTGGATTTCTTCTTCTTGACACTTCTATTCATGATACTAAAAATATGGGAGTGTTTTGAAGTTTGAGTTTCTATTATTGGCCATGGTAGTTTCAAAAGGAAACCTCACCATGCTACACAACTCTTTCATGGACATTCCAAGTTGTTCATATCAGAATCAGAGTGAACTGATTATATGTACACGTCAACTAGTTGACTAACCCTACTCAACTCCTAACTCAAGGAAATTCCATTTTTCTTTAATATGTCAATTTACAACATACACTCAACAATTGCTCTTTCTAATAGATTAGAATGCAATGTTTGGGGTAACCTAGGAAAAGCTTTATCAAAGGTATAATCTGTCTTTTTGTTTGTGAGAACTATTCCCAAACTACGAATTCGACAAGATTGATCATCCTACTAGTTTATCCTTTCAAAGGTTTTATAGCATTAAAATTTAGTGGATATGATTATAGACATCATTCAATATCAATTTCCATTATAGTTTGTTTTACCTATCCTTAGAAAATAATCACCCTAAATAAAATTATTTAAGAAGGGTAAGATCCATATTCGGCTTCATGATGTGTAAAGGTATTCCATAAACACACCATAAAGTTATTTAGATAGGAAAAACCCTTTACCAACTTTGATCACCATGGAATTTCTAGATCTTTTAGATTCATTGATTATTGATGGCATGTTAATCTTGGACTATGTTCATCTCAAATTCAATTTTGGGGTCGTCGTGGATCAATGAACAGGTGGTGAGTCGACCATACAAAATCGTGTCATCCTCGGCTCAAGTTACGCTTGAGATTCACGTACTCACAAATTGACATGTCGGTTAACCACACGAGCTCCATCAACAAGTTATAAAGAGAATTTACAACTTTTATGGATAACAAAAGATTCACATTAAATATATTGTGAATTAACCATGCAAAATCGCATTGTCCTCGGCTCAAGTTACGCTTAATATTCGCAAGTTCCATTTCATTCTTAACTATACTCTAGATTGATATGTCGGTTAACCACACAAGCTCCACCAACATAATATAAAGAGAACGTGCAGTTTTCATGGATAATATGATCTTCACATTCTATTAATAAAACGGGATTTTGTTTTATACTTGTATTTAGAATACTTTTAGATTGATCATTATCACTATCAAACCCTTTCAATAAATTCATTCTCAAAATGCAATAGGGCGGTGAGGGTGGTAAGCACGAAACATATTAAAAACCGACCTCATTAGGAATCATAGAGACCTCCTTAGACCCCTACATCAGAATGGGTGAGCCTAGTCATTGTAAGACTGATAATGTCAATACTTAAAACATACGAGGGCACATGTTATAACTTTCTTATACATATAATAGACACAATTCTAATATATATAAGGGATAAATTTCAAACTCTTTAGATTTAGTTGTCTATTATTAATTCCAATGGATTTGATACCACTGTTGGGTTTTCTACGCATCAAATACACTCTAAACTAGGTAGAGAAAAACTAGAAACTACGATATACCTAAGTGTACATGAAACCTATGGATCTATGGTTTCATGCTAATTACATCTACCCTAGAAAACAAAAATAAAAAGAAAAAAACATACCTCTTATGTAGCCCTTGATCTCCATGCTTGAGATCTTGTCCTCCACGAAATTGTTTGGATGAGAGGACCCAAACCAGAATCCCTCTAATGGTATCACACCTAATGACACCAAAGAGTGGAATAAAAATAAGTAGGATAAGGGTCAATTTCACAAACCCTAAGAGGTTTAGAAATCGTCCCTAAGAGGGGGATGAAGAAGAGTTGGCGAAACTTCAAGCAAATGTGCAAGGAGGAATGAAATCCCTAAGGCCCTATTTATAGCCTTGGATCCCTTCCTAGGTTTAGTACTCCTTCCCATGTAGGAAAAGTATCCTAGAACGAAATTCACTCCTTTCCCATGTGGGATGGAGTGTTTTTCATCCAACCCAAATTCAATAAGGGTTCTAGAATATTCATGATCAACCAACTATTGATAAATTTAATATTCAACCATTTGATTAATTAAACTATTAATTGGTTCCCAAAATATATTTCCAATTAGTTTTTAACCAATTATTAACCATGATGATTAATAAACCAATTTCTCTTTTATTTATTCTACTCAATTTGCGTCATAAGGGCAACCCAAAAGGACTCTGTTATTATTAGAAATATAACCAATAGTTAATGACCTTGGACACTATTTCCAACAAAAAACACGCGTTCCATTTACTCCATGCTACGTCGTGGGTATCCTTGCACCACGTTGTGGCACCGAGTTTTTTTTTCCCAAAAATCCATCTTTGATCCCTTATAAATAGTAAGCTAAATCAATATGGAATACGGGTGTTACAACTCCCCCCACTAAAATTAGATATCATCCTCAAAATCATTCCTTAAGACTTACTCCGCCACACCTAGCGACCCTACCAGAATTTCCTGAATGCCAATTAGGACTGAGAAGTAGCCTCACACCAGCAACCGCATATTAACATTGCTATTGAAGACCTAACTTAGCATACATTACATATCCTGACGAAGAACGAACCTTAACTCTTCGCCTTTGATAAACCAACGAAGATCCAACTGACCTGTCCGAAATCATGAAAACTCTACATTATTACTGAATTCCATGCACACAGAACCATCTTATACCACCTCCATAATAACTCCACTCTGCAACCCGAACTGAAAGAATCCCTCCAAATCTGAATTATTACGTTGATAACTGGACAATAGATATCTTGACCATTGACTGATATCGATAACCTTGAACCTTAACACAAAGGCGACTCCCACCATAAGCCCCAACCATTGGTGCCAAACCAATACATAACTCATATCCTGATAACCAAAAATTTACATGTTCGATCTATCTGAGATCTCCTGATTCCACGTTGACCTTCCAATAAACTGGGATGTAGAATCTTTACCCATTTGTTAAGACTGATAATCTCATGCATGGTCACACAACAAGACTCTACTCTAGAGTCTAACTCATAAATGATACCCTAACCTGTCTGCCACACGAATCCAACCCACTGATCATTAAGCTTCCCTACTCCAAACTTTCTCTAATACCCCAACCATGCCAGACACTACCGTGTCCCACCCTTAAGAGTCATAAACTCACTGCTTTACTATATAGCGTGACATCATTTAATCCACTTGAACGTTAATATCGCATAACACAATGATCTTGCCATCATTCCGTCACTGGCTTGTGGACTCCCAACCAATACTTCATGCCTTGATTATAACCTCAAGCTTCTGAATGAACCAATCACCAAAGATAACATAACCAAATTGGCCTCGCCCTCAACCGGGAGCTATCCTAGTCTAACCAGTGATATAGCTCTAACAGTCCTCCTACCTGAACACAAACTGATTAAATAACAATAACAAGCCTGACTCAACCCGAATGAAGGTTGTGATCACCTCACAGTCTTATAATCATTCGGGCATCGGTCCAACTCCCCCTAGTGAATGGTACAACCTATGTCATAGACTTACATTATTGCCATAACCGCCTACTAGCCTAGTGAATTCTACGGCCACCTCGCAGTCTTACGACACTTCCATAACTGCCTACCATCCTATTGAATGATACGGCTACCCCACAGTCTTACAACATTTCCACACCTGTCTACCAACCTAGTGAATGCTATGGTTACCCTGCAGTCTTACAAAACTTCCACAACTACCATGGGCCCAGACCATGGTCTTGCTAACTCTCCACAAGAATACCTAACCAATATCAATACGAGCGAAACCCTAGACTGCTATACCCAAACAGGAGTTCGAGTCGTGCTTTGAATCCCCAAGACTTCATCAGAAAAGAACACGCAGATAGATCCTCACACTACCCGCACCCTGAATCTAGGTACAAAACCAAAATATGTCACTATCAATGCTCCATGTCTTCAGACAAGACAACCTGACTCCTCAACATTGCTTTTCTGATTAGAACTAACCAATGAACATTATTCCTTGCATAAGCTGATGGATTTTGAGCATTCTAACACTCTTATGGTGTACATGCAACCCTAGAAACCTTGTATCTATGTTTTCTCTAATATTCATGCAAATAAGAATTTTCCAACGTTTTCATCCTAACTAGCATGGCATGGGGTACTTGTAATATAAAAAACTAGTAGAATGACATAACTTTGTAGTTTCTTGGATTACTTAAGACTTCGTGAGCCTAGCGCCTCAAGTGTGTTGCCTCAAATGTTTCACACAACACCACAACTCTTGGAATAACTTGAGAGAAGAACACTTTGATCACAAAATCGGCTAGCCCTCATTGTCTTGCATTAGTGCCGATTTTGCTAGCTATGGAGCTTCTTATATAGTGTGCCACATGTAGGCTTACTCCATGTAAACCCTAATGTGCATGGATTTTCATTTCCCCCATGATCCATGGGCTATAACCTCCATGGAGCATCCATGGAGCACCCACTGGGTCCTACCCTAATCTAGTGAATCATGAACCATAAGCCCACTATATAAGAATGAATGATTTACAAATCAATCTCGATATATTTAATTAGTCTCTTTTTTATCACAAAATTAATTCCAAAATTACTTCTTAATCAATACTAATTAAATAATATGATTTCATATTAAGATATTAGAACTTATAATATATTAACAAATCGTAAGTGTCCTTTTCTCATTTTGTCTATCCAACAGTTGAGATGAAGATGCAACCCAAATAGACCATACCAACCGAGTCAAATACATACCAGAAATAGGTATGGGCTTAGACACCTAATCCAACATAAGCCTCAACTCATACATTGACCAGAACTGGCCATTCCCTTGCCCTTGGTTATGATATTCCAAGTTGATCCGCACTTGGAAGTATTCCCATTAATCACAAACGAATCTCCCTTACTTAGATTTAGCTACACTCTAACAACTTCATAACTATTCAAACTTTCTAGCCAATCCCAAAACTTCACCCAGTTGGTTCTTAACATCCAAGCCTATCATAATTGGTCATAAAAGTATCTAAATTCCTCAGACAACTTCAATAGTTTCACTATATAACTACAATCCATCGAGACAAAACCCCAAAATTTCCAACTACTAGCTTCAATCCATATCAATAACATCCCAACCATAAAACCTTCTAAAATCCAAACAATATCTCAAACTTAAATAACCAAACAAATTCTACATTTGCTTAACTTATCAAATAAAAATTCATGTTCACAGGAAAACTCCAAAATTAACCTGAATGCTAATAAAGCCACAATCGGATCGACTCCCTTACTAACATGGCTGAAATGACATGCCACAGTTGGTTTCTGCCCAAATCTGGGGACTTTCCTGAAAACTAAACAACGTTGCTCCGAACCATAACCAAGATTAAAATATCTATCGCTCCCCCACTTGATGAAAGATCGATGAACCCGCAACATCATCAACTGATACAACTCGAACACCCTCGAACAATCTCAACAGCTGAACAAATCCACACAAAAATGCACCACCCACACCAAGAGGTTGATAGGTTACAACTGCTCTTACCCTACTAATGAGAGTGATCGATTCAACGAGCTAACCGGTCCTTCAAATGACATCCTACCTAAGCGACACAAGCACCTATGGACTCTTTATCCATTTTCCCAAAAGGGGAAAATGGATACAACGAGATCTTTGCCTAGAAGCCTCCAATGCAAGGACCACACTCACGTCTCTAAAGGCATAAATCTGACAGCAACTATCCTTACACTCGCGGTCTGACCAATCCTTGATTATTTTTCTATCATGAAAAATTCTGACACATCCATGGGGATGCGGAAAGAATCTTCCCAACTCAGAGCACCTGGATAGTATCCCACCATCCTCCTTCATGCCGCAACAAATCACAAGCCCCAAAACTCAACATACTTACGCTGAAACTCCCTTGGACTCATTGCACCAAAACCAAAAATAATTAGATCAGCTACTAATCCTTCAGTAGAGTTTCCAGTTCTCCCCCACTTAGGGTTCAAACTATCAATAGATGACGTTCTAAGACCAGCTCAACCGGATGTACTCCAAAACACGACTCTCAGTGTGCAAAATGGTATATGACGATCCTTTGGGCAATGACTAAGAAATCATAAAAGAACCATGTACCTTAGTTGACGATATCAGAAACTTTCCAACATCACAACTTCGAACCAATCAATAGAAATTTGTACACCATTGATTTATGAAGCATCCTGAGAACCACACCCTAATCCATTAAAATTTGTAGAGATCTAAATATAGTTCTAACAACCTCGCCACACAAAAGGACTTCCTATCCGGTGGCACAACACTGGATAAGAACATACTTATTCTAGATAGAAATATCATGACAGAAATGGAGATCAAAATACATACCAGTGATTTCTTGAGGCTCGACCTTGACTTCCTACATAACGATGGGATTTGGGGTCTGCACTCCCTTTGCCACCCATGCAGGACAATCAGATTTAAAATGAGCCGGCTGGTGACAATGAAAACATATCTGATGCTTCTTACAATCTGCACATGCCTTCTTTCTCCACACTTGAAACATTTGAACTTGTGACAAACAAACCCGTGAGTTCCACCACACTTGCTACATATATTAAAGTCCCCATGACTTCCAGTAACTAGGTTAGATGTATCGAACTCTCCACCCATCTCCAACCACATGAATCATGTGTTTGCCTTCTTTTTCCTTGTTGTGCCTTCATATCAAGATCTCATATTCTAGTCGCCTCAATAATGTCTCCTATAGTTTGTACGATTGCAGTTTGCTCCTCGAACTTGACAATCAGCCTGTCAGTGATCCGACCAATGATACCAAACAACTCTTCCAGAAAAATCTTTAAAACCTTAGTGACAATCCAATCACGTAGTCCTGTGTTGTCCACATCAATCTCATAGGGCTCTACATCTTGTCGGGTAATCAACATTATGTTGAATAAATAAAGAACTGACATCGCATAATCAAAGAATTATCTTTTTGCTATAACAGTTACCCGCTAATCAGAATCCTTCGCATCAATCCTCTACCAACCTCTTAGAATCTCCATGATCCTTCTCGATTCAGTTATGATCCTATGCTTTCAGTAGTACGGGTCGAATACTACCTTCCACACCTATCCATACTTTCCTCGAGAATCATCCCAAATCCTCTAAGTCGCATCCTTACAATGATGCTCCCAAACTGCTAAATAGCGCCCAATCGCACTAAAGCACTTACTAGGCTTATCTAGGACTCCCACCTCACTCTGCCATTAGCTGTTGAGAAACTCCTACTAATGTCAGCTAAGTACTTCATGAATACAATTACATGCAATAAAACTTAAATAATCCTTCGACTAAAAGACCCAACCCTATAATGGTTAGACTCATACGAGAGTTACGCAATAGGGTCGAATCAATCATTCTAACATTTTTTAACCTTTGCAGCATATAACTGTACATATTTATTTAATAGTTAACTCACATTAGTGTGAGTTCCACAAAGCACAAAGCAAGCAACATTTGAGCAGTAACACTCAATAGGTCACAAAAATACAAATGCATCCTTCCTAATAGGCATTCTAACATTCAACCTTGAACATATCCTTATGCTAACTTCTAGCATGCAAAACATATAACATAACAACATGTATGTGTATTCTAGGAACCACTTACTTGAGATCGGATGATTACATGCATCGCACCCCTTTCTTTGTAAAAGTCTTTTTAGAAAAAAAAATATTTTCTTTCAAAAGATTACCAATTCCTCGGTTTGAGTTCAGATACACCCAAGAGTGTACCCGAATCCCTCAAACCAAGTCTCTAATACCAACCTGTAACATCCCAAAAATAGTAGAAATATGTTTTTTTTCGAAATCATTGAATCCATACAAACATTTTTTCCAAAACCAAACAGCGCCAATTGTATTTATCAACATAAGAGTAAAACATTAATAATCAATGCGGAAAAAGCTATCAGAGGATGTTGTGCAGTCAAGTCCTTCCCTTTGGAAGTGGATGGACCTAAAAATATTAAACCATAAACTATAAGTACAAAGCTTAGTGAATTCCCCCAAAATACCACATACCATACATGCATTGCCATGGGCTACCCCCATGCTCTTCCCCTAAAATGGTATGGGCTGCCCCATGGTCTTTCCTTGAAATTTCAAGGGCAACCCTCATAGTCTAACATCCAAGTGTCATGGGTTTCCCCCATAGTCTTTAATGCAAATGTCATAGCTACCCTCGTGGTCTTTCAAACAAATGCCACGGGATGCCCCTGGGGTCTTCCATGCAAGTATCACAAGGCAACTAGCATCCTACACGGTATAGTGAGAATACTTACCTGACTCATGAAATCAACTAAACCACAACTCAATTCCTTGAAACATATGCTACAACACTCCTATCAAAACATACAAGGTCCAATCTTAATCTACAACTTGAATCCAACAATCTTGACCAAAAGTTAACCCAGGTCAACAAGTCAACAACCAAAGGTCAATCCTCAAATTCAACATCCCACAAATTACCTCAGTAAATCGCCACGTTGTGGCCTTCCATTGGCCATGTCGTGGCAGCATAAAGACAAAATAGTCGAGTAGCCTCCCAGACGCCGTTGCTTGGCCGCCAAAGTGCCACAGTATGGTAACTAGGTCTTAACAACTTAATTGATCAAATTGTTTTCTTTGTCCTTAGGAGCTCCAAAGCTTTAATCTAACATGTCACTACAACACAATAGCATGCACAACATGATATAAATCCAAAGGGCCGGCATTGGTGCCTTCGATCTGCAAATACAGTGAGGAAAACTCACCTCACAAATTGAACAAAAGCTGATGAGGTATTGAATCCACATCTAAGTTCTCTAACCGACACCTATTCCCATAAAATGATCAATTTCCATCAAAATACCAAAATACCCTTAAGGTCAAACTTGGTCAAAGTCAAAGTCAATTATCCTCACGTCGTGGCCAGGCGTTGGTCACATTGTGACAGCAAACCCGATCTGTTTCCCACTCGACTCGAACCAAACTGGTCAACTCAGCCAAAGAAACCACCAGAGTTAGCAACACGACATGAACACCCATTCTCGCGTCGTAAGCCCCAAGGGTTCCAATAGAAACGAGACTGCTCTGATTCTCACGTCGTGGGATCTAACACCTCATGTCGTGAGCGTTGTCTGAGGCTAAGTGTCACCATTTTAAGTCCTTAATCCATTAAGTCTTTGATTCCATTTCATCCAGAAGCTAAAGGGGACCCATAAGGTCCATAAAAATGTTTATTTTATGGCCATGCATGCACCAAACATGATCATCCATTTTCTAGGTCAAAAAGGGAATAAATGAGCCTCAAACTTGCATTCATGCCTCAAGTCTAAACCAACTTCTAAATCTGAACGCTATAATGCTCTTGGCACTCTTAGAATCCATACAATTGCCAACTTTATGGATCTACTCCACTCAATCATGCAGCAACATCAACAAAATGGACAAAACTCAAGATCTATCCATGATAAGCAATAAAGTTGGGTCCTTTGATACTTGCAAGGGCCCAAAAGCAGGAAAAGATGATGATGATGCTAATTCTTTGTCCACACCAACACTAGAGCACTTCCATCTTCTTCTGTTCTTCTTCCCACAAGCTAGAAATGAACCCAAATGACAAAGGATCTTAAGAAGGATGAAGAGTATGGTAATTGGAGGTCAAGAGAGTAAGGGAGGCTGAGGGTGAGAATCCCTAGCAATCTCATTCCTTTAGATACCGAAAACTTGGGGTTTTTTGTCACCAGTCGTCGTCACGTCGTGAGCCTTAAAATGATGCACGGGTCCTTATTACTCTTCACGACATGATAATGCATTCCTCACATCGTGAGAATGGAAAAAAAGGGAAACTTTAACTTTAAAATATGGAAGATAATATGCACTTGATCTGGGTGTTACAATTCTACCCCACTTGAATCAGACTTCATCCTCGAAGTCAATTGTTGCGAACAACTTCGGGTAATGCTCCTGCATCTCAGCCTCCAGCTCTCAGGTCCATTTGGAGCCTCTCCCATGTTGCTACTTCACCTTTACCAAAGGTATCTCCTTGTTGTGAAAGGCCTTCATCTTCCTTTCTAGAATAGCTATCAGCCTCTCAACATAGTTCAGATGATCATCGGCCTGAATATCGTCCAAGGAAAATACTGGCTCATCATCCAATACGCACTTTTGCAACTATGAAACATGGAAAGTGTTTTGAATCTGGTTGAGCTCCTCAGGTAGATCCAACCTGTATGCAACCTTACCAACCTTGGCAATCATCCGAAAAGGCCCAACATACCAGGGACCCAACTTCCCCCTCTTCCTGAAGCGTATCACGCATTTCCAGGGCGAGACCTTTAGTAATACCATATCACCGACCTGAAATTCCAACTTGGATCGGCACTGGTCGACATAACTTTTTTGCCGACTCTGAGTCATCTGCACTCTCTGCCTGATCTGTTGGATAAGTTGTGTGGTCTAAAGGACTACTTTGGTCCATCCCATAACCCTGTAACCAACCTCCCCCCAACAAATCGGGGTACGACATCTCCGACCATACAAGAGCTCAAAAGGCGAAGCACCAATGCTGGAGTGATAACTTTTGTTGTAGGAGAACTCCGCAAGAGGTAGGTAGGAATCCTAGCTCCCACAAAATCAATAATACAGGCTCGCAACATATCCTCAAGGGTCTATCTGGTCCGCTCATTCTGCCCATCAATCTGCGGATGATATGTAAAGTTGAAATGCAACCTCGTGCCCAGTTCCTCATGGAACTTCTGCCAGAAATGGGAAGTGAAACGAAAATCACGATCTGAAACAATGGAGTCTGGAACCCCATGACGATCAATTATCTCCCTAACATACACATCGGCCAACTTTTCAGCCGAAGATCTCTCCCGAATAGCCAAAAAGTGGGTACTCTTGGTCAATCGATCCACAATGACCCATATAGCATAAAAGTCCTTTGCCGTATTCGACAACTTGGTGATAAAATCCAACATGATCTACTCCCATTTCCACATGGGAACCTACAGAGGCTGCAGCTTTCCATGCGGCCTTTGATGCTCAGCCTTGACCATCCTGCAGGTCAAGCATCTCTCAACATACCAGGCGATATCCATCTTTATACACAGCCAAAATTAACTAAATCTCAAATCTCGATACATCTTCATGGCCCCCATGTGAATAGAAAAACAAGACTGATGAGCCTCCTCCAACACAATCTGCCTAATCCCACCCGAAACTGGAACCCAAACCTGACCACACCGGGTAAATAACCCTCGACTATCTGTAACAAATCTGTTAATATCACCTCTGATCCTCTCTTGTTTCCAATTCTCATTCTGAACTCCCTCAACTTGAGCCTCCCTGATCAAACCCAAAAGTGGAGAATCAATCGTTATCCGCATACACATCTCCCCGAAGAAGATCCAACCGAATTGCGGCTTAAAGCATCCGCTGCCACATTCGCTTTACCCGAATGGTAAAGGATCTCACAGTCATAATCCTTGACTATGTCTAGCCACCTGCGCTGCCTTATGTTCCGGTTCGGTTGATCCATAAGATGTATCAAACTCTTGTGATCTGTGTAGATAGTACAATGGACCCCATATAGATTGTGCCTCCAAATCTTGAGGGCGAACACCACTACCCCTAACTCTAGATCATGCGTGGGATATCGAATCTCATGCGGCTTCAGTTGCCACGAATCATAAGCAATCACTCGTCCTCTCTGCATGAGGATTGCCCCTAAACCGGTGATGGATGCATCAAAGAATACCACAAAATCTTCAACTCCCTCTAGGAGGGTCAATATCGAGGCCTCACATAATCTCTGTTGAAGAGTCTCAAATGTTGACTGTTGCTCAGGGCCCTATCGAAAATCCATCCCCTTCCTTGTTAGACAAGTGAGGGGTACCGCAATCTTGGAGAAATCCTGAATGAATCTCTGATAGTACCCTGCCAAAGCTAAGAAACTCCTGATCTGAGGGAGATTTCAGAACCTCCCACTGCATCACAACCTCAATCTTGGCTGGATTGACCAAAAACTTATTATAGTTAACGAGGTGCCCCAGGAACTGGACCTCTCGTAACCAAAACTCGCACTTCGAGAACTTGGCATAAAGTTGCTCCCTCCTCAAACCCTTAAAAGCTCTCGAAGGTGCTCCTCATGCTGCTCTCTGGTCTTGGAATTCACCAAGATATAATCAATAAACACAACAACGGATCGGTCGAGAATCGGCTTGCATACCAGATTCATTAAATCCATAAACACAACAGGCACATTGGTGAGCCCAAATGGCATCACCACGAACTCGTAATGCCCATAACGAGTCCGGAACGTGGTCTTCTCCACGTCCTCCTTTCTCACTCTCACCTGATGATACCCATACCTCATATATATATTGGAGAACCAAGATGCACCCTACAACTAATCAAATAGGTCATCAGTATGTGGAAGGGGATAATGGTTATTCACCATTAACTTGTTCAACTCCTAGTAATCAATGCACATCCGGTGTGAATCATCATTCTTCTTGATGAATAGTATCGGCGCTCCCCACGGAGAACTGCTTGCCTAGCAGTTCTTGAAGCTGACATGACAACTCCTGCATCTTAGGTGGGGCCAAGAGATACGATGCCTTATCAATCGGGGCCGCACCTGGCACTAGGTCAATCCCGAACTCGACCTGCCTCTCGGGAGGCACACCGGGTAAATCCTCCGAGAATACAACAACAAACTCCCTGATCACTGGGACCTCTGAAACTGAAATCTGATCCCCAACTCGGATGTCAACCACATAAGCTAGATAACGTGCACACCTACGCTGAATGTATTGACGAGCCCTGGCTGTCGAACGAAACGCCGAACCAACCCTTGTGCCCTCTCCATAGATAACCAGTTCTCCCCACTTGGGGTTCGAACTACCACTCGTTGGACCTAACAATCAATCATGGCACCAAATCTGCTCAGCCAGTCCATACCCACTATCATGCACACATCTCCCATGGGGATGGGGATCAAATCAATCAGATAAGGCACCCCAAAAACCTCTAAAACACAACCCCGATATACCGTAGATGCAAAAACCCAATGTTCGTTGGCGATAAAAACCCACAATGGACACTCTAACTCCCTAATAGGCATATCAAACTCCCTACTGAATAATCGAGATACAAAAGACTGACTCGCACCCGAGTCAAACAACACAAGAGCAGGCAAAGAGTTCACTAGGAACGTACCTACTAGGAACACACACACACACACACATATATACATATATATATATATATATATATAACATAAAACATAATCAACATAACAATAAACAAAAACATACCAATGACGACATCTGGAGCTGCTCTGGCATCCTCGGAAGTGAGCTGAAAAGCGTGACCTCAAGCTCTCAAGGGCTCCACCCTACCCTGACTCTCATCTGTGATCCTCAAAGTAGCCGGTGTTGGGGCCTGTGACGGCCTAGCAGCAAGCAAGGGGCATTGGGCCTTCATATAGCCCACCTGATCGCAATGATAACAAAGTCTAATGCCAGAAGCTGGAGCCTGCTACCGGCAGTCCCTTGCAATGTGACCATGCTTGCCACTATTGTGGCATCCCAAAGAAGATCGACAAGCTCCATCATGAACCTTTTCGCACTTTCCATAAGTGCGGCTCCTCTGACTCCCCGACCTAGAATCAGCGTTCCTAAACCATTGCGGCGCAGGCTGCGACTGCTCCAGGGTCGGTCTCTGCTCTCTCACCTGGAGCTCCATCTCAATCTCGTGCCGCCTGGCGACCTCCTGCGACTCCATCAATGAACCATAACGTTGTGTGGATACGAAATTCCTGATATCCGTATTAAGCATGCTCAATTAAAGGGTCATCTGAGCCTACTCAGAAGCAGCAAAATCAAGACAAAACATGGCCCTCTCCGTGAATATCTTGGTGATCTCCATCACCGACTCAGTCCCCTATCTCAGTTCCAAATACTCTTGGGCCAACCTCTCACACTCCACTAGCGGCACATATCTAGAACAGAACATCTCCGAGAACTACTCCCAAGACACTACAGTCCTCTACTCAGGAGAATAAGAACTGGTAACCATTCTCCACCAATCCTTCGCTTCGGACCTCAGAAGGTTTAAAGTGCACATGACCCTATGGTCAGTTGGGCAAGAACAAGTGAAGAAATACCATTCAATGTTAGACATCCACCTCATGGCTACAATTGGGTCCCGAACTCCATCAAATGTCGAGGGCTTCGTATTGTCGAAGTCCCGATACTAGCAAACTCTCCCAGCACCAACCCCAACAGCGACAACGACTGCGGTGGATGCAGCAGCAGGAGCCTCAGACAAACCAGCATAACGCTCATCAAAGTACTCCACCATGGCAGTCTTGATAGACCCGAAAATCTCTGGAAAATCGTGCTCGAAAGTGAGTAACAAACTCCTCTTGAAGGATCTCCCTAATCCTGTCATCGGACACAACTGGCCTACCCTAGCCACCTGCCCCTGATCCCGATCCGGATCCTGCCTCAAAACAACGTGTCATCACCATACTAAAAATAAACCAGGGAGATATCATATAACACACATATCACACCAGGGAAACCAACTCCCAACAAAGCCCTAGGGGTTGTGACTTCCTTGTTACGCGTACATGTTCTGTGATTTCTGTAGTACGGGCCCATACTACCTGCCACACCTACTCGTATTTGTCTCAAGGATCATCACAACAACCTTAAAAATACACACTAGAATACACATACACTCAATCCTCACTCCCTAGAGGAAGGCTAAACATCACGAGACTGGTCAGCTGACCCCACAAAACTCATCTATGAAACTTCCACCAACTTTGCAACACTCAGGTATACTAATCATACATAACACTGGACCCTATAGACATCCGAACATCTAATCCTACCCTAAGCCCTTCATCAAACAAAACAGGAAATAAGGCCAAACCAAACATTCTCAGGCTATAAAATCTTATTTATGTATAAATATGATGCATACACTAAGCAACTACAATAATGATGTCAATTCCATATAAGGAAGAACCCTAGGCTATCAGGCATCATATAATCAGGCAATTCTATGATACAATTCCTAAAGATACCTAACCTATCACTAGCATGTTGTTCTAACATATCACAAAATCAAATAACAATGTGGTAATTTGGGGTCTACTTACTGGCTCTGGCTGATCGTACACATCACATCCTCGTTAATTATTTTGAAAACAAATTGAAAATAATTTTTAAAATCTTTTCCTTAGATTGAGACTAGATTCACACGAGTGTTCCTCCAATCCACTCAAACCAAGGCTTTGATACAAACTTGTAACCCTCACAAAAATCATGATAAAATTAAACTTTTTAAATCAACCAAATTCCCAAATTGTTTACAAACATAGTTTTCAAAAGCATTTCAACATCAGAGTTCCCAAAATCATAGGTCCAAAACATGAGGATGTGTACGGTTACACCTTCGCCTTCCCTTAGTCATCTGAGGTACCTGAAACATAACCCAAAATTGTAAGCCAACGCTTAGTGATTTCCCCTAAAATTTCAGCACATAACCAAATAACATATATACAATAACAACACATGTCGGTTCCAATCAAACATCGGGTTAGAATACCCCAAGCCCCTCAACCATCAGGTTGGAATGCCAATACATTACGGGTACAGTCAACCATCCGGTTGGAATACCCCAGGCCCTTCAACCATCGTGTTGGAATGTCAATACACAACGGGTCCTGTCATCCTCGGGATTGAATACCCTCAGGCACTCAACCGTCGGGTTGGAATGCCCCTGGTCTTTTGGCTTACGCACAAAGCAATAAAGACTCAACCATCAACCAAATATGTGTACATATACATAGCAAATAAACATATAGTCAGCCAATAGACAACAAACATATCAACTAATCACTAAGCATAGCAACATCCTATATATCAGGATACCGATCTAACAAATCACTACAGCACAATAGCATGCATAACAGGATATCAATCCAAAGGGTCCGCATTGGTGCCTTCAATATGCAAATACAATGTGGAATACTCACCTTATAAACTGAACAAAAGCTGATGAGGTCTTGACTCCAAATCTCAGCTCTCTAACCGACACCTATTCCTACCAAATGACCAATTTCCCACAAAATCCCAAAATATCCTTATGGTTAAACTTGGTCAAACTTAGTCAAAGTCAAATTCAACTATCCTCACGTCATGGCCAGACATTGGTCATGTCGTGACAGCGAACCCGTTCTGTTTCCCATGCGACTCGACCCAAACTAGTCAACTCAGCCAAAGAAACCACCCAAGCTGGTATCACGATGTAAGCACCCATTCTCACATCGTAAGCCCCAAGGGTTCTAACAGAAACATGACTACTCCGATTCTCACGTCGTGGGATCTAACACCTCATGTCGTGAGCATTGTTTGAGGCTAAGGGTCACCATTTCAAGTCCTTAATCCATTAAGTCTTCGATTCCACTTCACCGAGAAGCTAAAGGGGATCCTTAAGGTCTATAAAAATGTTTTCTTTATGGCCATGCATGCACCAAACATGATCATCCATTTTCTAGGTCAAAAAGGGAATAAATGAGCCTTAAACTTGCATGCATGCCTCAAATCTAAACCAACTTCTAGATCTGAACACTATAATGATCTTGGGACTCGTAGAATCCATAAAGTTGCCAACTTTATAGATCTACTCCACTCAATCATGCAATAACATCACTAAAATGGAAAAAACTCAAGATCTATCCATGATAAGCAATAAAGTTGGAGCCTTTGATACATACAAGGGTCAAAAAGTAGGAAGAGATGATGATGATGCTGATTCTTTGCCCACACCAACATTAGAGCACTTCCTTCTTCTTCTTTTCTTCTTCCCACGAGCTAGAAATGCACGCAAATGACAAAAAATCTTAAGGAGGAGGAAGATTAGGGTTTCCGGACGTCAAGAGAGTGAGGGGGGCTGGGGGTGAGAAACCCTAGCCCTCTCATTCCTTTAAATAACGAAAACTTAAGGTTTTTTGTCACCAACCGTCGTCACGTCGTGAGCATTAGACTGCTCACGTCGTGAGCCTTAAAATTATGAACGAGTCTGGATTACTCTTCACGACGTGAGAATGCATTCCTCATGTCGTGAGAAGGGAAAAAAAGTAAAACTTTAACTTTACAATATGAAAGATACTATGCACCTGATCCGTGTGTTACATTGCAACATTTTCAAGTAACTCACAATAAATCATCAAAATTTTATGTAATGCATATTAGTCTACTTCCTATTTCTAAGTTTCTATTTTCATAAAAGTATCACAATCTAAGGATAATATGGTAAACTCAAAGCATAAAAATGTGTTAGTTTTATCCGTTAACCTGTTTAGAGTCTTCAATCATTAAACACTTTGGGAGTCATATGACCATACAACATAAACCACAAATTAGGTATGCAAGTTCTATCCCCTAATCATTACTTGTCTAGAAATTAAATCACACTCATAAGTGTCGGTGCTTACACGAGACCTTAATCCTAAAGTGTAGTGCTCAAGACTTCATTCAAGTCATAACCAATCCTATATGAATACATTGGTTATTATTAAACCTCCTTTAAACAAGTAAACATTTACCTAATTATTAAAACTCCTTAAAAAAAATATTTCATGCATGTATGTTAATACACATAAAAAGGATATTTACCTAATTATTAAAACTCCTTGAAAAAAATATTTCATGCATGTATGAATTAACATATAGTAATCATGCAATTAGTACACACAGAAAGGAATTTTATAGAAATCACTTAACACAAAATAAGTTTAAAGACATCTATTGTTGGGAATAACTCAACTGACATGTGCCTGAGATCTTCTAATTCACTTCGAAAAATGAATATGAGTTCAATGGTCACAAAAGAACCATAACAGATATAATTCATTGCCTCTAACTAACTAGCTGAAGAAACTTGTAGCTTATATAAAAGTCAAATATCTCATAGACGCTCTTATAATGTCCAAGGAAAGCATTGAATACAATCAAACATTAACTAATTCAAAATTATAAGTATTTAAGCTTTGGGATAAAAGGTCAAAATGATCGTTTTACACTAGGCAAGTCAAAAAATCATTTCACACATATGTCACACATAAAACAATCCTAAAGTCCTAAAATACCCCCTCCCCCCACCCCAACACACACACACACACCCAATATATATATATATATATATATATATATATATATATATATATATATATATATATATATATATATAACACTTACAAAATGATTTTTAGTCGAAGGATGATTTCTTAAAGTCTCAAAAGCAATCAATGCAATAAATATGAAAATCAGATTTAGAGGAAATTTCTAACATCTAAAAGCTTAATGACTAAGAAATGGATTTGATAGTTACATTAAGAGCTTTTCCTTAAAGATTAAGCTTTTTTTAACACCATTAGGTCTTTAAACATACTTCTAGTTTCACCATAAAACTAAAAGAATTAACATCCATGCTCTCCTGAGAATCTTAGATTTTCAAAATGAAGGGAGATAAAGGAGATTGAGCGATATAAGCTGAAATATTTTCTTATTTATCAAAATAGGCCCCTCAACTTTATAATTTATGACTTTAGTCCCTAAATTGATAACAACCACATTCCTAACCTAATTCTAACCTAGAAACTATAATATAGGTCCTAGAATGTTAATACATTAACAATTTAGTGCTAAAACTTAAGTTCTAGTTAAAATCCAAGTCATGTCAAATTTTCCAAAATTTGGAAAATTAGTCCCTCGACATTAAATTTTATATTTGATCATACTTATTTTTATATTATTATTATTATTATTTAATTGTTTTTTTATATATTTTAAAGGCTAAAACTACTAGCCTAAAATTATGGACTTTACAATAATCTTATTCACTTATTCTTGCCTTAAGTTCGTCAACCAAATAAGGCTAATATGTGTCATATCATACTTACCATAGTTTTGTAATATTACGTCATTTTTTTACCCCATAAAACTGGTAGCTGTCATACCACACTTTACCATATTTTTGTTTTTGTTTTTTTTTTCTTTTTATTAATTGAACAAAATGTAATTTAATAAAAAAACACATCATTAATTTAATAAAAATGATAACATTCCTAGAAAATGACAAAAAATACATAAAAACGATTAGTGTGATACTCTCCATGATTCATCTCGCGAAACTTGGTAGTACGCTGATCTTTAGTGTGACACTCTCCATGATTCATGACCTTAACAAAACTCTCCCTTATGCATCGCCAAAAATGGTCATCTTTTTGTGTGTTGCCTTTTTTTGGAATCCTATGAAATATCGACCCATGATTGTGCTATAGACATCTCTTCATCCGATTGTCATTGTTGAGACGTCATCTTCTCTTTTCGAATCGTTGATTTTGCTTTTCTGCGTTTTTTGAGATTGGATGATTCGGGTTGGGTTTCCTGAATAATTTCGGGACCGGGATCGGCTACCGGTTCGGGATCCGGTTGAGTTTTCCAGATAAATTCGACTTCCGATGAGTGAACGTATTCGGGGAACGGGGAAATTTTTGAAATGTGGTTGGGCTAAGAGGTCGCATCGTGTAAAGTTGTTGTGGTATTTGTTGATAGAAAAAATGTTGGGGTCGGGGTGAGATTGAAAACAAATCCATTTGTGGTCGGTAAACCGATGACTCAATCGGACGAACATTTGCACACGATTTGCTACGGGCAGTAAATTGAGGGTTGTTTGGATTCCTTTTTGGAATGCAAAGGTTTCAAAAGTTGTATAAATTGAAGGTGGTTTGTGTCTGAAAAATGTAATAGATAGTTTGTATTCATAGTGGTTTTTTGAAGAAACAAAATTTAATACCAATTTCTACCCGTTGGCAACAGTTAAAAATGGCTAACTTTTCCTTTTCTCGTGCGGCAAAACGATAACACAATCCATGTATACCACATTTTATTTAGTCTCGGTAGGGTATTTACCGCATACCGCATCTTACAACGGTATACAATAGACGTTACACCACATAGTCTAAGAGGTTATATAATTAGAGGAGCCACCAAATGAGAAAGAAATTGAGAGGGATCAATACGATTATATATAGTTGCCATAAACCTTGCATGTGTTGTAACATCCCAAAAATCAAGGCAAAAATTTTCATTTTTAAATCAAGTAAAATCATTGTTTTCAAATACCATCCAAATCAAAACCATTCATTTAAAAAATATTGTTCATAAAAATAGAAACCATATATTAGAGTGTCCCCAAATCAGTATCATCAAAACCAAGAGTATGTGCACGATCATGCCTTCACTTTGTTCCGATCATCTGAAGTACCTGATACATAAAACTGAAATTGTAAGCACGAAGCTTAATAAGTTCCCCCAAAGTACCATAACACAAATATATAACATATACAATCATGCATGTTGGGTCCACAACCTCCCGGTTGGATTGTATTGGCCCACAACCTCCCAATTGGATTGCCCTGACCCACAACCTCCTAGTTGCATTGCCCGACATATCGCATATTGGGTCCACAACTTCCCGATTGGATTACCCTGGCCCACAACCTCCCGGTTGGATTTCCATACATATTACATATTGGGTCCACAACCTCCCGATTGGATTGCCCCAGGTTTGTTGACTGGCAGCACAAACCAGTACAATCTCAAACCAACCACACTATGTCCACACATGCATGAAATAAACATATAACCAGTCAGCAAACAAATAGGCAAAGCTATAGATCACTACCGCATAGCAACATCGTATATACCAAGATATAGATCTAACATATCACTACAACATAACAACATCCTATATACTAGGATACATAACCAAGTGAGATGGCATTGGTGCCTTCGACCCACAATACAGTGAGGAAAACTCACATTTCAGTCTGAAAAGATCAATGAACAGGACCCTGCTCTAAATATCAGCTCTACCGATCCCCTATTCATTGGAACATGACCAAAATTAACTTATAATTAAAATACCCAAAACACCTGTAAGTCAACTTGGTCAAAAACGGGTCAATATTGAAAAGTCAAAAAGCCAATCGAGTCAACTCAGCTAAGTATGCCCAGCGTACTTAGCTTGTATGCTTAGCGTACACAAGCCTTGACCAGAAGCGGGGTGTTGACCTCGTACTCCCCGCGTACCATAACGTACGCCCAACATACATGCAACTATCATTTCCTTGTATTAAGAGCTTAATCCCTTAAGCTCTTTCGTCCAAATTCTATATTTAGTCCTCAAATGATGTCCTTAACCATAAAGTTTCCAACTTTATGGTCTTGCATGGCCATTAAATGCTCAATACCAAAAACCCTAACTTCTTAACTCTTTAAGACATCCTAGCTCATGCATGGAAGGAAACTAAGGTCCAAGATTACATTTTTATGGTTCCTAATGACTCCATAATGGATAAACATTTCAACTTTATCCATTAGAATGGTCCAAACAACCAAGATCTAGTCTTTAAGTCTCAAAGAGACCAAAAATGCATCTTTTCCAACTTAATCCATTATGTCCAAGTCTCAAGCCTTTAGATCTAAATCAATATGATGTTTAGATGGATAAAGTTTCCAACTTTATCCATAACAAGGTCAAAAACTTTCAAGATCTAAAATTTATGCACTAAAGTGACCAAAAGCTCATAACACCCAATACTAGCTAGATCTATCAAATGCATCATCAAGATTCAATCTTTATACCTCTAGAAGAAAGATCAAGGTGAACAAAGTCTGGATCCACAAGCTCCAATGCAACCAACACTTCTCCAAATAGCTTCTTCTTTTCCAAGATGCACCAAGAACACTCCAAAGCACTCAAGCACACCTTATTTTACTCAAAAGGCTCAAAATAGGGTTAGGGTTTTCAAGAGAGGGTGTTAGAGAGGTGGAGGTTGAGAATGGAATGGGTTTGGGAAAGTTAAGGAGCTTAAATAGGACTTAAACCATGAAAATAGGGTTGGGAACTGATCGCGTACGCCTAACGTACTCCTGGTATGCCCAACATACTCAGGGATGCCTTAGTACACCCAACGTACTTCCTCGTACGCCCAATGTATGCGGCTTAACCCAAAATCGTCGTAACTTCAAACAGTCATAACTTATTTGTTTCAACTCTGATTTTGACGATATTTATATCCACGGAAAGGTGCTAAGGAGCCCTACAATATTATCTAAATATCTTGGACTAAAAACTTCTCGAACAAAAATCCATATTTCATGCAAGAACCTGGCTTATGACTTTTCCCTTTTTACCCTTCGACCCAAAATACAATTCAAGGGTTAAATATCTTAACCATCATTACCTCCTTCTACAAGGACTAAACTTTGTCTCTTTAAGGCCCAAAGCCTTACACAATAGACTTTTGGCCCACGACCCATAAATTGAAGGAAAAAAGATGTTACATATGTTTTTTATAGGGATGAGCATCAGAACTGGGTACCCGCTTTCGGAATCGGAACCGCCTTTAAACTGTCGGTTCTGGAACTGCAACCGCCTTAAGCAGTTTCGGTTCTGGTTCCTAAAGTTATGGAGCTGCCTTAAGTGGTTTCGGTTTCGGTTCTTATTTTTTCGGAACCACTAACCGCTAGGTACCCGTTGGAACCAGTTATATATATATATATATATATATATATATATATATATATATATATATATATAGAGAGAGAGAGAGAGAGAGAGAGAGAGAGAGATTAGTATTTTGTATAAATATGTTTGTGTTATTTAGACCGATTTAAAATATATTGGTCTAACTTTGTCCGTCTTTGATCCGAGTTGATTTGATTTGGACCGAACTAAATTACGGTTTTATTGACAAAAGTTAATAAAATTAATGTAATCGGGTTACTCGTTCTTGGAACCCGAACCATCGATTCCGGGACTGATTCCAAAAATTTAAGAATTGCATACATTGGTTCCGGGTATGGTTCTAACTTTCTAAGAACCGTCACTTCCGATTTCGGTTCTGGTTATCACCAAATGAGGCGGATACCCGCCTATACACCTTCCTATTTTTTTTTATATACTTGCATAATTATAAGGTCATTAGGAAAGCCTTACAAGCCAATCCTTTCAAATATATCCGATGCATTTATTAGTTACGATTAATTAATTAATTAATTTTTTTTGTTAAATAAATCATTTTATTTGATTAATAAATAATTTCATTTACTTATTTATTTTTCTTATATTCTACAAATAATAAATAACAAATTATTTACTTTATTCTAATTCTTAAATATATTATTGTTTCATGTTATTTGTTTTATAAGTATATATTATTTGTTTTATATCATTAATATTCGTTAGGATTAGCAGAATAGTAAAATTTATTGTTTATTGTCCTATAAACTTCCATATATGCAAAACACAAAAATAAACTATATACTCAATGCTAAGCATGTAAAACATGTCTATGACATCTATTATAATGGTGGTATATAAAAGCATCTCCAATGAAATATTTTTTATAGTTTATTATTATTTGGTTGAATGGTCGGAACAACTTAATAATATTGGAATAGATGAATTTTTTTATTTGTTTTTATTGACCGTTTAATATATACTGAATGATCAGTATAGTTAATACTTTTTTATTTATTTTTATGTGTTTATTATTTATCTAAATTTTATAGATAAAAATATATATATAGATATATACCATAATAATATGTGAATATGTTGTATGTAAGTGAATGTTTATATTAAAACACGACATGTTTAAAAAATGATTAGTTAAATAAGAAGGTTTTATATAACATTTTAGATAAATAAAGATAAAAGAGTTAAATTAATAAAAAAAAACAAAAGAAAACTTTAACCATTGGATAAACAATTTAATTAGAGGTCAATTTAATTAATATAATTAAATAGTGAGGTGACAATTTATTGATATCATATTGGTTTACCGATGTTTAATTATGACTTCTTTTCTATAATACCTAGAATTTGTTTGAAATATTCTTTAGGAAAATGCATCATTTCATAAGATCATCTTGATTGTTAAGAGATCCAAAAATGTGTATATATATTGGACATTTTGACACAATTATACATTCCATAAGTAATTATGGATTTCGAAGTCATTTTTTAGTTTTATGTTAATTTAACCAGTTTATCTTAAAATATAAAAAGATGTTAAAGGAAACATGTCTCGACTGCCTTACAAAACAAAATTTTCAAATAAGTTAGCCTCTCATAACATTTTCTTTTAAACAATGTTTAAGAGAAATAAAACAAATGTTTCAATACCCATTATGACATTCTCTATATAAAACCCAATTTAAAGTTGCATGTAACATGGATTGGGTTATGTTGCATTGTCATTGTGATCCAATTGGAAATACAATTCATATTTATATATTTCGTCGAAAAAAATGTCATCTTATTTACTTCGTAATTTAGGTCCTTTTAACAAAATATATATTTTTGTTTAATGGAAATATTTTCTTGTCATGTTGATAATATTAATCACTATAACATATTTATTATAATGACTATGATTTGTAAGACATTCTTGACAAATGGTCACCTAATTTTACCATATTCTTACCTTTACTTCTAATCAAAGTCTCCTTCATGAAAAGTAGAATAAATAGTTCTTATACGAAACGAATATTTTTACATGACTTTATTTTTAATATTTTTTTTGTTGACTAAAATTTCATTTTAACGCGTAAGAATATATGCAAAATTTATCAATACGTATAACTTAGAATATTTCCTTTTGAACGTTTTTTCTTGCAAACACAACCTTATTTTGGATTCTCCTTTGTATTAGTCACTTTAATAACATTGAGATTATTGTTGCTAATTATTGCTTTATTAATAATGCTTTGGATTAATAAGACCTTATGCATTGAGTTTTTTTTATATTAAATTTCAACATTATTTTTTCCTGAAAAAAAAAACTTTACATTTTTTTATTTTTCCAAAACGACACTCTACATTTTATTTTATTTTATTTTTTTCTAGGAAAAACTTACATTTGACATAATTTTTTTTTGATAAAACTACTAAATCGGACAAACCGAAAAAAAAATGTAAGATCTTTTCCAAAAAAAGATTAAAGGTTAATCCATAAAATTACAATATATAATATATAAAATCATTTATGATATTAATCATAATATTTTCTATACCAATGTCTTGTAAAGAAATATAATAATAAAAATAACAATAATATTGAATTTGAAATAAAACCTCAAAAAGGTTACAATGTTGGAACATGTCACAAGTCACAACCACTGAATGGTGCGGAAATTACGAAATAGAAACGGCCGAAAAGAGGAATGAAACGGTCAACAACACAACACACGGAATTGCTCTCAAAATAATGCTTCACATAGCTCAAAATTCAAGCCTACAAAGAAAGGAAATCACCATATTATAAAAAAATAAAAAAATAAATAAAAATAAATAAAGAATGAAAACACAATAACCCTATATTACCTTCAAGAACTTTTCTAGCTTATTTAACACTAACAAGTGTTGCAAATCTATTTTAATAAATGAAAGTTATTTTGCCACATGTCACATTATTATGAGTTTTGACATTTGTTATTTTATGGTATATTGAAATAAATATTATCTACTTGTCAATTAATGGTTTGTTTTAATTTTTAAAATTAAAGTCATACACTTATATATATATATATATATATATATATATATATATATATATATATATATATATATATATATATACTAAACGAATACCTGCGCGTTGCGCAGAAACACCTATATACTTAAAGTCTTTACAAATATATGTTTTTTTAAAATATAACAATAACATTGTTGTTAAATTTGATATAATAATTTGTATACTAAATTGATATAATATATTGATTATTTTGAATTATATGATAATGTATACATCTATTAAAACTTCATAATCCCAATCGTTTGAATGAATTCTACATGCGAGTTACACATGAATAAAACTAAATATAATATATAGTTTAATGTTATTTATAGTTGTTGTTATTGTTAATTAATTTTATAAAATTTATTTGCTTAATGTTTTAATTTCTATCTTTATAATTATTTAAAATATCAAACATTGTTTTTTTGATTTTAAAGGTAACAATATAATCATTTACATAGAGATATTTTTAACTATTTTCATTGTATGTTATTTTAAGTTACTTATTTGAAAACTTTTGACGATAATAAAAATATCTTTAGGAAATATTTTAGTTAAATTGAGATTACAATTTAGTTTTCACATTTATCACTTTTAACTATTTACAAAATATTCTTTGGTTTTTTAGGTGGAACTAAAATTTATATTTAAGTTGACACTGTAATTTTATATTTATGTTAACAATTTAAGTATTTTCTTCAAACTGTTCAAAAATTGTAATTTTAAACTAATAATGGTTTACATATAACAACATATTAAAACTAATAAATTAAGTATAATATATTAAAACTTTAAAACATAACATTATAAGTAGAAGTAGTATATTATTTTAAAATTGAAATTTAATTTATTTATGATTACACTTTAGGTTTGATATTTATTTAACATTATTAACCGACTTATAATTATTATTAGAAAGACACTACAGTTTATCATTTTTAACTATTTACAAAATATTATTTGGGCTGTTTAGGTTAAATTAAAATTTATATTTAAGTTGACCCTGTAATTTTATATTTAACTTAGTAATTTAAGTATTTTATACAAATTATTCCAAAACTGTATCTTTAAAATGATAATGGTTTACATCCAACAATATACTATAACTAATAAATTAAGTATAATATGTCAAAGTTAAAAAACATAACTTTATAAGTAGAAGTAAATATATTATTTTAATATTGAAATTTATTTTATATATGATCACACTTTAGTTTTGATATTTATTTAACCTAATTAACCAAATTATAATTATTATAAGAAAGAAATTGCAAAGTCATGGGAGTTTCAAATGAATGTGGTGAAAGGAAAAATGCTTCCTTATAAAGTATATATATATATATATATATATATATATATATATATATATATATATATATATATATATAAGTATTACCTATAATATATATAATATTAAATTGTAATGAATATGTTTCTTCATTTCTTCTTTTAAAGTTTTACACTAAAAAATATCTATTGTTTATATTTTTAATATTTTTTTAAATCAACTTGTATAATATACGAGTTTCAAACCTAGTCTACCCTAATAAATAAAAATGATTTTGTCACATGTCCTCTTCTCTTTCATTTTGACACTTGTCATTTCCTAGATTTTTTTTGAATTATTTAATATCCACTTGTTATTTTCATAGTTTTTTTACTCAAATCTCACCTATTAAAGTCATCTCATATTAATTAATTTTATAAATATATTAATTAATATACATAATAACTTTTTATTTTTGAATTCCTCTTTCTGTTAATATATTAATAAATGTATATGTATATTCATGTAAATAGTACATTATAGATTAATTAAGACCAAATTACATAAATAGTCCATAAATAGTCCATGTGGTTTACTAAAAGGTCACGAACTCAATTGTTACTTATTTTTTTATGAATATGGTTTTTGTGGTTACCAAAACTTTCTTTTAATAAACTCGTGTAAAACACGGGTTTCACACCTAGTAATATATATATATATATATATATATATATATATATATATATATATATATATATATATATATATATATATATATATATATATAAGATCGAGTGAGGACTCTTTTTAAAGCGATGATTCGTGAAGACACTTAAAAAAATTGAAAAAAATCTAAAAAAAATACAAATCACAAAATCAAGCATAGTACTATATCTGGGAGAAAAAGAATTGATTTTTTTTGCATCATTAAAATTGACTCATAGGGTCCTGTTCCGGTGATACTCTTTTTTCGGTGAGGACACCTTAAGAAATTAAAAAAAATACAAATCATGAAATCGAGCATTGAAACATCCCAAAATTATGACAAAAAATTTCATTTTTAATTATTAAATAAACCATAGTATTAAAATCATTACATCCAAAAATATAAGTCATAGTATCAAATCAGAGTATCATATTAAAACATCAGAGTGAACATCCCAGGCTAAACATTGTGGTGTGTGCAATACAGTCATCCCGAGCTCTTCCCTTTGCTACCGGAAGTACCTAAAACCAAAACTGGAAACTGTAAGCACGGAGCTTATTGAATTTCTCCCAAACTACCACATACCATACACATAACATGCAACTATGAGATACGTGCCCCACCCACACTCGGATAACGGGCCCCACCCTCTGACATACGGGCCCCGCCCACACTCGGCTAACCAGGAGATACGGGCCTCGCCCACATTCAATAACTAAGAACACATACAAGTGTCACACAGACAACAAGTATAACAAAATCTATCAATCAATTCCATATCCATACTCAGATAATGCTAACATACAGTCCCAACCCACACTTAGCTACTAATCAGCACACATAACATACACGGGCCGACATTGGTGCCTTCAACCTGTTCAAACTAGGAGGAAACTCACCTCAAATGTTGGATGATAGCTGAAACGTCTCTTCCCGAAATTAGCTATACTCACTCCCTGAACCAAAACAACCCCTTAGATACCATTCCATACTCATAACCCTTAAGGGTCAACTTTGGTCAAGTCAAAGTCAAAGCCAATGCTCCGAGTTGACTCAACTCGTCGAGTTTACCCTTCAACTCACCGAGTTCACATGAATTACATTATCGTGAAATTGCAATCCAACTCGTCGAGTTTTCCTCCAACTCGCCGAGTTCCTTCTTCTCAATAGAAACAAGACTTTCCCAGTACAACTCGTCGAGTTCCCTTATAGACTCGTCGAGTTCCTTCAACAGAATCGGGAACATTTCAAGCCAACTCGCCGAGTTCCCTTATGGACTCGTTGAGTTTATTAGTCTGTCAACCCTTCTTATTTCATTAAGCCCTTATTCTTCAAATCCAAGTCTCATATTCCGGATCTAGATTGGAATTGCCTCTAGACAAAACTGCAAATTTAGTCCTTATGGTTTGTGAAAAATTATCACTTTGGTCCAAAACATTTTGAAATAGCACCACCGGTTCAAATCTTTGATTTTGTTGCTAGTTTGGTCCAAAATTGTTGAAACTTTTTATAAAGACGATTTTGCTCCTATTAGTATAATTTTCACTTTTTCTTATCTTCTGATTTAAAAAAACAAAAAATAAAAATAGATTAAAACTTACCCATACTACCACACCAACCCACCATATCTTTAACATAATAGTACACATCTCTTTTACTCACTTCGTTTTGTCACCAGAAACCAAGAAACCACTACTACCTGCCAGAAACCACTGCTCCATACCGAAACCACCGCTACTAGTCGAAAACCATCTCTACAATCATCATTCTTCCTCTACCCCATCTTTCTTTCTATCCACTATCTCTATCATTCTCCCACATCGAGGGTTTGTTTTGTCTTCATCGAAAAAAGATGGTTTTCAGATCTGAGGTTTCCCAAATTTGTACATCCAACCAAGCTTCGATGACGTTGGGGTACAAGATCGACGACGTTAGGGTTAGGGTTTCTAGATGGTGGTGGTGAAATTAAGGTTAGGAGGGATGACACTAGGGTTGTCGAGAAATGAGAGAGATAAAGGGGAAGTCTGGCAGTGAAGATGAAGTCATTGGAGTTCAATAAACACATTTACAAAAGGTGGTGGCGACATAGAGACTTCAACAATGACTTACATATCTGGACGCCGTCTTCGTCTCTCTACTTCTCTGATGTTTATAAAGGCGAAGAAAACGTAGAGATGAAGGGTTTTCTCCATTATTAGAGCTAGCATTTTCTAACGATAGTGCCGATGCTAGACTTTTTTAACAGCCAAGGAGGCGACGACGACATTGGAAAGCCAAACCATGACAAACTTTTCTCACCGGTGACGTTGCATATACGGTTGGACATTATAGATCCTGTGCCGGATGTTCAAATCTACGTTGTCGGTGATGGTCAGGATGATCCAGTGAAAAGGGACATCTCCGATGAATAGGGTGATCTGATAGGCTGAGGTAGTCCGACAGACGGCAGTAGTCCAGTAGGCGGTGGTGGTCTTATGTATTTAGGAGTAAGGGGTGGATTAGTAGGAGGTGGAGGTAATTTTTTTTTGTTTTTCTTTTAATTAGAAAAATACTAAAGTAAATAAAAAAATAAAAAGGATAATACCAAGAGCAAAGCCGTCATTTAAAAAAAATTCAAAATAAATTGGACCAAATTTATAATCAAAATCAAAGTTTTGAACGAATGATGTTAATACAAAACTTTTTGGAAAAAATGATATTTTTTACAAACCTGAGGCATTTTTATAATTTTATCTTAAATATAAATGCACTTTTTTTATACGCGTAGTTGATTAATTAACCACAACATAGAATGTGAGGATTGATCATCACATGAAAACATGGGAAGTGTTTAATGACATTGAATGCCACATAAAAATCTCATGTCGATGCTCGTTCTAATGTCGATAAAACCGAAAAATAGAATCATAATGAATCTTTTGTTCTAAAAGAATATGGTCGATCATAATTGTTATCATTTTTAATATCCAAACAAGTTTTTGTTAAAACGAAATTATACACGCAAACCTCCTCTTAATATCATAATAGTTATATATTGTCTCTTGATGTCAAATTTGTAGTCCATGAGTAATTAACATTTTAAAATACATTGATATTGAAAAATACTATGAATACAAAATAAGTACTTGAAAGTTGAAATTATTGGTTATTAGTGACTATGAGAAAAATCATAGATATAACACCTATATTTTTAGTACTCATAAAATTACCTATTCCAATAAATTTTAGTACGTGTCAGCAGCGTAGCAAGGATTTTGTTTTATGATAGACCAAATAATATATAAAATATGAACGAGTGATAAAATTCTTCAAAAGATAACAAAATATAACTATATATGTATTTTTAACTAAATTGTTTATTTAAGTTGCAAACGATGTTGTCTTATATTATTAAAATAATTTAAAATGGAGTCTAATTGACTTAGACAACAATGTATTATCTTCTATTAATTTCAAGTTTTGGATGAAATAGACCATATAACAACCATAATTTCTTTTATTTAACAAAAAGATATATATATATATATATATATATATATATATATATATATATATTTTTAATTTTGTGTGACCCACTCTTACCCTATATTAGCTACGCCCCTAGTACGAGTTGGATGTAATATTTTTACCTGAGTTTCTAAAAGTATAATTAGTTAATAGATTATATGTTTAAAAAAACTTAAAACATCATTGATAATATCTAATTTTGTTTATAAATTAATTTAGGAGGTTGAAAACATCAACATAGCAATTAGGGTGGCTTTTAAATTGCATTTTGATCTTTAGTAAGTTTTAAGGATTTTTGTAGAGTGTATTTACAAAACATTACATTTAAGGCCTTATGATTTGATAAACATATGTTTTATACCCTAAAAACATTTTGTTATCATTAATAATCTTATATAAAAAAAATACATGATATTATATGTCAAATTTTTCATTAAAACCAATCAATTTAACAAAAAATTATATTGTAATAATTTTAGCTTGTTATAGTAAGTTAAAATGATCGACATAAAAATATCAAAATTAGATAGATTTACTTGATAAAACATAAATATAATGGTTACAGCAAAAATATAGTAAAAATTAGACTTCTTATGTATTTTGTCCTAATAAAAATGTTATTAACTAAATGGTCCAGTCCTATATTGACATTGGGTGTGTTTAAATGTGTTTCTTGAGTGGTTGAATGTTAAATTTATGGTTGAAAAAATATATAGATTTAAAAGTTTGATTAGACGAGTGTTTTTTTTAATAAAATATAAAATAAAAATAACAATGCTATAAATTAAAATGGATAAAATCAAATTGTAGTAACACAAATAAATGAATGATATAACTAAAAAGATTTTTTAACATGCATGCTAAGGACATACGTTAGAAATATTAATTATGTGGAAATTTTTTTTGGAAAGAGAATTTTCTTAACGATGATTTTTGAGTCAGCTTTCGCGTAACAACTAATCTCCGCTGCGAACATGAGTCTATGTCTCACGCCCTAGAGTTACTGCAGACGAACCTCAATAGCCACATAGGTTGAATCGTGCCAAAATTTTAACATGAGAATAGACTATTCAAATTCAGTTATAAATAATATTCTTAAAACTAATGTTTGTTATATGTGCCTTTTTAATACGTATTAAAAAATCTCATAATTTAATGGTTAAAAAAATATGTATGAATAGTTAAAAATAAGTCACATTCTTTATTAACATAGATTGATTAATAGTAAATATATTTTATTATGATATCATTTAATTTTTTTTATAGAATTTAAACAAAATTATAATTATTACAAAATGTCTTTCTCCTATAATAAATGACAAATCTTATGAATATAAACATAGTTAATATTACATTATTACATTTAAAAGAAAAATAAGCGTGATATAGTTACTAAAAATAGCTCACATAGCACCAGTTATCTTGTCTCCCATGCCGTTTGACTTGCAATTTACAAAGAAGAAAGAAAGTTCCAGGAAGTTGCCCCTATACTGTGGTTTCCTATCACCTTCACCCAACAAACAAACAAACTCAAATCAGAAGTTCTACCTTTTCTTCCTCCCAATTTCTCTCTCTCTCTCTCTCTCTCTCTCTCTCTCTCTCTCTCTCTCTCTCTCTCTATACAGGTGCATTTGCTCAATCTCCCATCTCAATAACTGTAATTTTTTACTTGATATAATCATCACTACACAACAAGTATCCGGTTTTCGATATGGGGAACTTCTTGGAAAATGTTTTGGTCGGTGGGATTATTATTTAATTCAAAAATACCCAATATAATGCGAAACCCTAGTTAGTATCGCGAATCAGTAAAATCCATCTTTTGTATGTGTTTGTTCTTAAATGAAAGCTGATGTACCCACGGCTAGTTTGATAATTTTCAAGAGTCAGATGTTATTCTGTTGTAATTTTCACAGTGTTGTTGTTGTTGTTTTTGTTTCTGATCGAGAATTTGAGACGGTGTCATCTCTCCTGCGTACAGTTGTAACTAATTTTAATTTACAGAGATGAGTAATGGTGGTTCGCCTTACCGGAGACACAAGAATGATGTGGAGTCCGCCGGTGCCGGCAGCGGTGGTTTTGAGGATTACGAGTCGACTTCCGGCCCTTTTGACATTGTTAGTACCAAGAGTGCTTCAGTCGATCGCCTTAAAAGATGGAGGGTAAATAATAATGCTTCATTTTTCAATTGCTTTTTTGATGTTTCTTTGTTTCGTATCATGAATGGTTTCTCTAATTGAAATTGATTATGATTAATTGGATTCTTTAACAAGCTTTCTTCTTCGTTATCTTCAATTTCATGGTTGGGTATCCCTGTAACATAGATGTAGACACTTTCGATGAGAATATATTGTAAATTTGATTCAATATTGGCCTTTGATTATTTCCTAGGGTTCTTCTAACTTTCTACCCTAAGAATATGTTCTTGTTTAACGGAATTTGGGCAAATACATTTCGTTTTTGTGAATAGTTATCGAGTTTCCATTAGATTAAAAAAAGTAGTGCTACAATAATTATATGATCATTTCCAACAATTGGTATCTTGTGTCCATTTGTGATCATATTTAATAAGTTACTTTAAAAGAATTTTGTTACTCTTGTTTTTTTGTTTCCCAATATTTCCAACAATGAAAATGCGACACTTGGGTATCGAAAATAGCAATACTTTCTAGTTTCTATTTTGAGTTTTCCTACAAAATGCAACATTTTATTTGAAAGATTTAATATTGGGTTTTCTTAACTTTGTATTTAGGTATTTGATCACTAGTCAAAGATTTCAATTAAACTATGTGCAAATGTCAAATGTTACATTTTTCTTGTATGAAAGAAGAATATTCTATAGTGCAAGATAATACAAGTTTGGAATCAGAATATAGTATCTGATAACATAATAGTAGTTAAAAGAGTAACCTATTCTGTTAAGTTACTTAATTATACTTAATTCTATAATTCTAAATATTAACAAAATATTTATTTTTATATAGCAAGCAGCACTTGTACTCAATGCTTCACGTCGATTTCGATACACCTTAGATTTGAAAAAAGAAGAAGAGAAGAAACAAATTATAGCCAAAATCAGAACCCATGCACAAGTTATAAGAGTAAACACTTTAACCACTCAATTCCTTTTTTTTTTTTTATAAAAAATAACTCAACTTTATTATATTCATTTTCATTTTTCCATTTTTGCCCTTCTTTCAGGCAGCCTACCTCTTTCAAGCTGCTGGAGCACAATCTAATGGTACTTCTTTTTCTGTTTAAACCTTATATTATGTTTTTAAAGTTTAAACATGAAAAGTTATTTTTTTTTTTTTATAAAAATTTGAAATCTTTTTTTATAATAGGAATCCAAAGATCACTTCCAAATCCAATTCCAACTGGAGATTATAGTATTAGTCCAGATCAACTTGCTGCAATGACAAGAGATCATGATTTCTCAGCTTTACAAAATTATGGAGGAGTAAGTTTATTATAACACAAAGTTTGACTTTTTTCAATCATGTAAATAATGTTTGACCATTTGTCTACTTTATTAATTAGGTCAAAGGGTTGTCAGAAAAGTTAAAGACAAATCCTGATAAGGGAATTCTTGATGATGAGTCAGACATTTTGGAGAGGAAAACTGTTTTTGGGTCAAACACATACCCTAGGAAAAAGGGTAGAAGCTTTTGGGTATGTATTAATTTTATATAAATATAAATTTCCATTTTTCTTTTTAAATTTTTTTAGCATATTCTATAATTTAAAGATTTTAATCATTTTTATAGAGGTTTGTTCTTGATGCTTGTCGAGACACCACCTTGATCATTTTAATGGTGGCTGCAGCTGCTTCTTTAGCTTTGGGTATTAAAACAGAGGTAAATATTGGATAATATTTTGTTACATAATAATAATAAAAAAACATTTTTTTTTAAAAAAAAAACTTGTTATAATAATAATTACAGGGAATCAAAGAAGGATGGTATGATGGAGGGAGTATAGCTTTGGCTGTTATCATTGTTATAGTAGTTACAGGTATTATTTCTTAATATTAATGAATAATGAATAATGAATAATGAATAATGAATAATGCCATGTCATCAATCATTATATATGATTATTGATTTATAAATGTTGTAGCCATAAGTGATTATAAACAATCACTTCAATTTCAAAATCTAAATGAGGAGAAACAGAATATACACTTGGAAGTTGTTAGAGGTGGAAGAAGGGTTGAGATTTCAATATTTGATATTGTTGTTGGTGATATAATCCCTTTAAAAATCGGTGATCAGGTTAGAAAAATATAATCTTTTTTTATTTTCTTTTTAAAAAAAAATATGTTAAAGTTAACATTTAACAATTGAGTTATAAAATATTAAAATTTAAAACCAGGTTCCTGCTGATGGAATTTTAGTATCTGGTCATTCTCTAGCCATTGATGAATCCAGTATGACTGGAGAGAGTAAAATTGTAAGTTTTTATTTATTTATTTATTTATTTTATAAAGTTTTTTCTTCTGTAAAATAAAGTTTATTATTTCGTTTTGTGGTTAAGGTTCATAAGGATCAAAAAGCACCATTTTTAATGTCTGGATGCAAGGTTGCAGATGGTTATGGTACTATGCTGGTAAGATTTAAAAAAAAAAAAAAGATAATATTTTTCTAATTTAATTTCTTTTTAACAAAATAATTGTTATTAAAAATTAAAATAATTTGTATATTTGTTTTCAGGTGACAAGTGTTGGAATAAATACTGAATGGGGATTACTTATGGCCAGTATCTCAGAAGATAATGGTGAGGAAACACCATTACAGGTTAGTTTTTTATATCTCAGAAATTAGAGTTAAAATTAAATTCATCTTAAAAAAAAACTAGTTTATTGCATAAATTAACAATTTAATTCTAGTTTAATTAATCTTCTATGACTTATGATTAGGTGCGTTTGAATGGAGTTGCAACATTTATTGGCATTGTTGGACTTGTGGTTGCTGTAGTTGTTCTTATTGTTCTTCTCGCAAGGTAATTAAATTAAAACAAAAATCACCCACTTTTTTAACCTTTTTTTTTTAATATAAAATGGTTTTTCAGATGATATTTATTTATTTATTTGGTAGGTATTTTACTGGACATAGTAAAAATCCAGATGAAAGCGTGCAGTTTATTGCTGGAAAAACTAGTCTTAGTGATGCTGTAGATGGCGCTATTAAAATTTTCACTGTCGCAGTATGTAAACTATTTTAAAAAAAAAAAATTCAAAATCAATATATTTATTTATTAATTTAGTAATAGAAGTTTGTTTAATTATAGGTGACTATTGTTGTTGTTGCTGTGCCAGAAGGGCTACCCTTAGCTGTGACATTAACGTAAGTTTATATATTTTTATATAAAATTAATTGAGTTCTTTTTAAAAAAAAAATTTCATCCTTTAATAATATATTGTTACTTAATTTTACAGACTTGCATACTCCATGCGTAAAATGATGGCTGACAAAGCATTGGTAATTTACTAATTTTGATTACACTTTTATTGAAAATAAAAATTCATTTATATAATATAATTATTTGTTGTTACAGGTTAGAAGACTATCTGCTTGTGAGACAATGGGATCTGCTACTACAATTTGCAGTGATAAAACTGGAACATTGACATTAAATTTGGTATGTCATGTCTCTTTACAACTTTTTTTTTTTTTTTTTTTTTTTTTGGATTATTTCTAATTTATAAAATGTTTGTTATTTTGTTGTGTTCAGATGACTGTGGTTGAGGTTTATATATGTGGTAAGAAAATTGATCCACCAAATGACACGTCAGCAATGCCACCTAGACTTGTATCTCTTCTCATTGAAGGCATAGCTCAAAACACAACTGGCAGTGTATTTCTACCTGAGGTAAATTAAAATTCTAAATTCATTTAGAATTTTATTTATCTTAAAAAATAAATTTTTATAACTTTTGATATAGGGTGGTGGAAACGTGGAGGTATCTGGATCTCCAACAGAGAAAGCTATACTTCAATGGGGCGTTAATGTTAGTAGAGTATAAATTATAATTTTTTTATTCCATTTTATTTTTTAATTTTACACATTCTCATGATATATCATTATATGCAGCTTGGAATGAATTTTGATGATGCCAGGTCAGCATCTTCAGTAGTTCATGCATTCCCGTTCAACTCAGAGAAAAAACGAGGCGGGGTTGCAGTTAAACTGGTAAATAAATATTTTTATTTTGTATTTTATTATAATAATAATAATAATTATTATTATTTAATTGTTTTTAATTTTTGGTGTAGCCTGATTCTGAAGTACATATACACTGGAAAGGAGCTGCAGAAATAGTGTTGGCTGCATGTACAAGCTACATGGATGCTGATGAGAGGTTGGTGCCTTTGGATGGAGATAAGGTTCGTTTGACAAAAATGGTCCCTGTGGTTTCTAATGTTTAACCATGTTTAGTCCAAACTTGAATTTTTTTAATCAGTTTTGGTCCTTATTTTGGGATGCAGGTGGAATATTTTAAAAAATCAATAGAAACAATGGCTGCTGGAAGTTTGCGATGTGTTGCTATTGCTTACAGACAATACAATGGGGAAAATTTCCCAACTGATGAAGAGGAACTTGAAATGTGGGAAATGCCTGAGGATGATCTTGTTTTGCTAGCGATTGTTGGTTTAAAGGTGAAAATACTTTTAACTTTTATTCATCTATTACACCATTACATTTGAAAAATCTCGATCCCCCTTTTTATGTATGATTTGCAAATTGAAATGTAGGATCCTTGTCGACCTAATGTGAAAGATGCAGTTCAACTCTGCGTAAAAGCTGGTGTTAAGGTGTGTATTTTTTTTAAACTAAATGTAGAAGAAATGGTTTTTAATTTTTAATTTTGGTATTATTCAGGTAAGAATGGTGACAGGTGACAATCTACAAACAGCAAGAGCGATAGCACTTGAATGTGGAATTTTAGAATCAAATGCAGATGCAAAAGAGCCTAACCTAATTGAAGGGAAAACATTTCGTGCAATGTCAGAAGATCAACGACTAGAAACTGCTGAGAACATATCCGTATGTTACTTTGATTTATTTGTTAATTGTAAATTTATTAGTTTTGTGTTTGAAGGATTTGTGATTTGTGTTGTGAAACAGGTGATGGGAAGGTCTTCACCTAATGACAAACTATTACTTGTTCAAGCACTGAGGAAACGAGGGCATGTTGTTGCTGTTACTGGAGATGGAACTAATGATGCTCCTGCATTACACGAGGTCAGAAATCAGAATCAGATTACAACAAACATTTTGACTTTCAATTTTGACTAAATCTAAATCGAATTTGGCATTCATTCATCTATTAGGCTGATATCGGGCTCGCTATGGGTATCCAAGGAACCGAAGTTGCAAAAGAGAGCAGTGATATTATCATATTGGATGACAATTTTGCTTCTGTCGTCAAGGTACATATAGTAAATATCTTCGTAATTCTATTCTTCTTCTTCAATTTTAAAATCGTTAAAGTAATTATGTAATTGAATGGATATATGTAAAGGTTGTTCGATGGGGAAGATCCGTTTATGCGAATATCCAGAAATTCATTCAATTCCAGCTTACTGTAAATGTCGCCGCCCTTGTAATTAACGTGGTGGCGGCAGTTTCCTCCGGCGATGTCCCGCTAAATGCAGTGCAGCTGCTTTGGGTGAATCTCATCATGGACACTCTCGGCGCCCTTGCATTGGCCACTGAACCACCCACCGATCACCTCATGGACAGAAATCCCGTTGGTCGCAGGTGTTTTTTTTTTTTTTTTTTTTAAAATGTTCGAGGAAAAAAGTCCAATTTATTATGGATTTGTGAAAATCGTTTGTTTCTGTATCAGGGAGCCTCTTATAACAAACATTATGTGGAGGAATTTGTTGATACAGGTATGTAACGTATTTATATCACTTCATGAACTTAATTAATGTTGTGTTTCTTGAATTAATTATTTGTCAAAAAAAAAAAAAAACTACAGGCTTTATACCAAGTGACAGTTCTTCTTGTACTCAACTTTGATGGCAAAAGGATCCTGCATTTAGATCATGAGAGTGAGGAAGATGCTAAGAAAAAGAAGAACACGCTTATATTCAATGCTTTTGTCTTTTCTCAGGTAAGTCGTTGCATTCATCAAATTCACCTTTTATTTTTTTTTAATACTTATTTAAATGCAGATATTCAACGAGTTTAATGCACGAAAGCCTGATGAGATGAATGTTTTCAAAGGAGTTACTAAAAATCGTCTCTTTATGGGAATTATCGGCTTTACTGTTGTGCTCCAGGTGAGATTCTTTTATTTTTCCCCATTATTCTCTCTCTCTTCCAAAGGGCATTCACGTCTTTTTCAACTTAGCATCTTTCAAATATGACTCGTGGAATCTTTCGGTTTCAGGTTATTATAATCATGTTTTTGGGAAAATTCACGACAACTGTTAGGCTTAGTTGGCAATTTTGGCTGATATCAATTGTTATCGGTGTTATCAGGTTGGTTTTTTTACTTTTAACTTTTGTTGATTTGTTCGTTATATAGCAAAATCTAGCAATCAAAGTAATACTATATCATTCAAATAGAAAGCAATTTTCCTTGTCTTGAAAGTAAAATATATAAAATTATTTTGTATGTATGTAACCAGTTGGCCTCTTGCGGTTGTTGGGAAATTGATACCTGTTTCTGAGAGGCCTTTCAGTGAATACTTTTCTAGAATTTTCACATCATGCAGATCATCTCAACCCAGTAATAGAGGTATTTTTATTTTTATTTTTATATATCTGGATAAATGATGTTTGAAAAATATTTATGTTTGTTGTTTGAAAAATATTTCAGGTTCATTAAGAGGAAATGAGGAAGATGCTTGAACACACGTTGACCTTTTGGTATGGGGGGTTGTTTGTGTGTGTTTGGGTAGAAATTTGTACATTTATACAGTCGGTATACACTAACTCTAAAAAAAAAAAACTGAAATCACTATATATATAGGCTTTTTAGCTTGAGATTAGTGCAAGAGTAATAGAGGGTGGTGAGAATGGAGTGTTTGTAAATTTGATTTGCACATAAACCTTTCTTATATTTTGTTCTAGATTGTATTGTCACTATTCATGCTATCTATCCAACTATAAAGATGGAGGTAATGTTGGAGAATTTTCAAACTATATAAAAAAAACTCAATACTTTTTTCAAGCACCCCTTAGTGGCCTTTTCAAGAGCATGTGTGAGATATAAGTTTGGCATGGGAGTATAATGGTAATTATTTTTTACTATTTGAAGTAGTTTTTACTATTGAAGATAACCTTTTTGTGAGGTCGTTAGTAAACTCCAAGAACTTGTTAGTTTTGTAGGGGGTTGTTTATTTTGGCCCTTATTTTTTATAATATTTTATTTTATAAAATAGTTATACTATATATTATTTTGTTATTTTATTTATTATTTTTATCAGTTGATTTATTTAGTTAATTATATAACATAAAATACACGTGTTCTTATAGAATATTATATCACTATAAAGTAAGTATTAGAACTTTCAAAATGATATAAATAGATTAAAGTACATTATGGTCATTATATTTTAATTATTTAAATATTAAAGTATTAACATTAATGTTAATGATAAATTATATGAAAGTTTAAGTTAGATAAAAATATACTAATTTTTATTTATTATTTATTTTTAAAAAGGATTACCATTGTTAAAACTATTTGGCAATTTTTTTTTTTTTTTTTTTTTTTTAAGAAACTAACATCTAAAAATGCCATTTTTTATGGGAAACTAAACAATAGCTGGGCCTGGCCCGTATAACCAGCTAAAACCTTATAGTTGAGGAAAACCGAAAACCGGTCCAAGGATTTTGAAATCCATCCGGTTATTGTGGCTATCGCCTATGGGTCCGGTTATTCGGTTAATAATGGATTTTTTTTTGGTTGAGTTCTTTTTTAGTATCAAAATCAGCCTTCCCTTTTACTAGAATTATGAACACCATTTAGTGTTGATAGTTGATATTACATATGTTGTTTTCTTGTGCCTTGTGAGGCACTTTAGTCGTAAACATAGTTGTACTTCACTTTATTTATCTTTTAGCCGTTCGATTAGAACCGCAAAACAACACCTAGCATAAACACGATACTTCGACCACTAAACTTTTGATATTCAACACACATACGACTAACATAAAGTCGTTTATTTCACATTTCATTACAACTTTATTTTTGTTTATTGACAGAAACAAGCGTATGCTGGGTGAGACCTCTTCGATATGTAAGAGGACATGTGATACCGTGCCATGGTTGACTCTATTTGACTTGGCACGAGAACCTCAGGGTTGCTTGTAGCAATCCTGTTTCCAACAACATTTGCATAAAACAGACCGGATACTGCGGGCACAAACACATCACTAACTGAACATAAATGGAAGTCTATGATTTCACGTTCCAATCTCGATGAAAACTTCTGCTTCTCGGCTTCTTCCATTACCTCCTCCTGGTTTAAAATCCAAAAAATGATAAACAAGACAAGATTGGATGACAAGAATGGAACAAATGAGTTTGGGCAAGCTTTGTAAGGCTATTTTCGATGACCAGAGTGAGAAATTTTTGTCTTTTTGCACAAACGAGAAATCAAGAGCAGATCCCTGTCCTCACTTGTTTCACCTTTTTGGGTAGGACACAAATAAACAGTTTTTGTCACATTGACAACAGTTAAAGTCCAACGGACACCGGTCAAAATCTTGGTCTTAGTTTGAAATAAGTCAATCACAATCTATGTTTGTCATGTCATGTTGTGTTTAACAAAGTTAGTTGCAACTTTGTACCTTTGTGTATATGTTGGTATATGAATCTTTTAACACATCAAGCTCATGCCCAGACCTTGGTTGAGTCACATATATGGTCGTATTTTTCTCATACCCGATCTTCCGAAGAAATTTTGTGATTTCCACTATGTTGTAGCAACTCTTCGTTCCTTCATTTCCTTCACCTCGACACACACTTGATCCCATCTTCTCACTCTTGAAGTCAATTGCCATGAATTCTCCTTTCAGTTCACCACCACGAAGCCGACTCACAATGGAGTCAACAACGTGTTGTAGTTCGGGCTTCAGATGGAGAGCCTCAAACATCGCCCAACATGAATACGGGTTCATATTCGCATCAACTTTACCTTCTCTGGCAGTTGATGATGGAAAATATGTTACAACTCGCACGTTTGGTGTTGTTTGGAATAGAGGTTTGATATTTGTCTTGATGTAGTTTCGATTAGCATTGTAAGGAACTTTTATGGTAACGGATTTTTGTGTTGATGATTCGGGATTCTTACGCCTTTCCACTTGAATTAAGCCGTTCATGCTTTTCATAAATTTCTCAACATCGTAAATTTCTTCGAAACTCCTGAAAGATATCAAACTAGAGGTGTAAGTCTAACTATCAACCATAAGTTTTCACTCGATAAACAAACATATAATAGAGCAAAACTAATTTTAATATCTTTAAATTTATGTAATCGATGCTTACTATGAATTTAAACATTAAACCAACTATTCGGAAAAGTGTCGAGAACAAGTCGTTCATGTTGATATAACGTTGTTTCCTCAAAATAAACACACTTAGGTGGACATAGTTTAAACGTTTTTGCATTATCAGTTGCAACTAACCTTTTTTCTCCTTGGTTCCCAATGATTTCCGGAAGCACGAGAGTTGCTCCAAGATGTTTAGCGACTAGCACTGCATTAGCGATCTGAGTGAACCATTTAACATAAGTTATAACAAATAATATAAAATCGAAAACTTACTAAAGAACAACACATTCAAGTGTTCAACTAGCTTTTTGCTAGTTGAATATAAAGTAACTGTTCTAAAGAAAACTAGAAAATATTGAAAGGGAGGTTGAACCTGTGAAACATGATACTCGGGGCCATTGGTTAACGAGAATGTAACAAAACCTTTCGAAGGCTCTTTTACTTTCTCTAGAATAAAATGAAACGACATAATCAGAACAAAAATTAAAATTATTATAAACATATGTTATCAAAAGAATAATTTTAGTGACTTAATGATATTGGTTATTCAACAACGGCTATTATTACAAAAACTCTACATTTTGTACATTTTGTTTCTTGTAAAGATTAAATGAATACGACTACTTACCTAGTAAAGAATTGTTCCAACAAAGTTTTAACCGTTGACCATTGGTTTTTGATGCTTTATTATGAAGTTGAAGAAGACTATGCTTAGACATTTTCACGAAATCTTGTTCAACATTCGCTACCATGGGGACATCAAGCTGAGAAAAAAAAAGATGAACATTACTACTGATTTGTATACTGTTAACATTATTTTATTATGATTTGTCTATAATAGTGTGAAAATACATATTTTTTTTTTGACAAAATTTAGAAAATAACACAGTTTTCGAATGACAATTTTTTCTTATAAAGGTATTAACTGGAATAAATATATGAAATTATATTAACAGAGACCTTGTAAAAATAAAACTCATCTAATAACATGTCAAAATAAAGATTGCAATATAATAGATTCGAAACTTTAAACAAAATAAAAATAAAAATAAAGATTGCATGTCATATATTTTCTTAATTATTAAATCCTAAAAAGTACCAATCAAATATTCATAATTTGTACACGGTATGTTTAAAATTACTATATTGACAAAAAAAAATATTGTTGATCGTAAGTAATCATAAATAAAATTGTTAAGTAAAATAAACATAATATTTTAATATAGATTTTTAAATACTTTTTTTGTACATAAAATTATAAATTTTTTGGGATAGATTAAAATCTAAAAGATTTAATATGGATTTTTAAAAGATAGAGATCATATTTTTCGAAATTGTTATTAGTATAGAATTTTTTTTATTTTCAAAATTTAAATTGAAGTTGATTTGTTAGAAAAAAATAAAAATAAAAAAATAGTAAAGATCATAGAAAATATCACGTGTCAAACATGAATGTTAGAAAAAAAAACATTAAACATTTTAGGTTTCATTTATTAGGATAAATAGATAGATGCAAATTATTAGATACAAAAAAGGAGCTGATCCGTATTACACATTTATAATTTGTAGTTAAATCGAGTAAATCCAACAAAAAATGATGTGATTGTAGATTTATTTCCCCAACTACAAAAGGAAATTTAAGGCCAAGAGGTGTCCCATATCATTTCCTTTTATTTTTTCTTGGCCAATTATAAGATTTTTTTATTATTATCCTCGCAGATAAAAAATGATGACCTTCTACTTTTCACATTTCTCTTAGTTTTTTTTTTTTCAAAAAAAAAAATTTAATTTTTTAACATTCAAATAAATATAAATAATATATTAATATTTTATTCTATTTATAGGGTTAAAAATTATGATTTTTGATATATTTTTTTATAAATTTTTTAATATATATATATATATATATATATATATATATATATATATATATATATATATATATATATATATACCACACGCTAAATTAAAAAAGAAAAAAAGAAAGGCGTCGAAATTAACTGTTACGTACATCAAACAACTTTGACCCACGAGGTGTTGTTCCCTAACCTCTCACTGCCACGTACATCACCTCCACCGCATGGTGCGGTGGAATTATACACTAAAGTGATTTTTTACTTATTTATGTAATACCATTTTAGTTTGTATCCAATTTATATAATAAAACTGATCACTTTTACAAATTTATGCATTTATAAATATTTAATATGTGACTGTATAATTTGTGTCGAAAGCTATTTCGTTATATAATTTAACAAGAAGATATATAAATATGCCTTCAACCTTTGAAAAGAATATAGAAATATAATAGCATATTTATCTATTTTAAAAAGAAAAATATGCAAGAAATTGTGTAACCTTTAGGGGTCACCTATAATTGCTTGAGAAAAAGTTCATGAATTACTCTACATAGTAACTTTATAAAATCCTGCCTTTAAAAAAAGTTTATAACTTTCTTTAAATCCTATCAAATCTAATTTAATAAAATTCTAAGCATTTATCGATCTCTAGATACTTAATTTTTTTTTTTTTTTTTTTTTTTTTTTTTGTCAAATTCAGTTTAATACAATATTCATGACTATTTATAAGAGACTATAACGGCATTTGAATTTAAATTCCCAGCCAAGTAAAAGATTTTATAGGAAGAGTATAAAGAAATGCAAATTAGGCTAAACGTTTCATCCTTAATTTGGAGAAGATATTGAAACTTTCACATAAGAAAAAAAAAATTAAAGAATTTGAGATGGGAAGTTATTCGGACACAAGAACATACACAAAATTTATGTTTTATGAAGTTGTACAATACAATACTTTAATGCATAAATTGTTGTGTATGAAAAAAATTTATTGTGTACGAATTAATTTTCATTTGAGATCCACGTATTGGGTTGAAAATATGTTGATCAATCAGTAGATTAAGTGTTCAAAATCTGTGGTGGACAAAATAATAAATTTAGAAGTAAAATCAATAGGTGTTTGATTTATCAAGATATTCTAAAATAATATAGATGTACTCATGTACATGTTAGTTAGGTTTTTGAGTTGCTGATATGAAACATAGAGAAGATGGACCACATGATCCCCACAACATAAGTTTAGTAAATATATGAACAGTTAATGGAACAATTGATGTTCGATATACTTACCAAAACATCACCATCAAAATGATCTCTTTTGATCATGTTTCCAAGCATTACAAACATGGAAAATGTAAGAAAAGCTCCCATAATTTGCCTCACATCCATTGCTAAGTACACTGCTTTTTTCAATCTTGAATTGAAAGAGGAAACAAATCTAAAAGAAACGATCAAAGCATAGTTTAAGCTTTAGAAGGCTTCTCCCCTTTTCTTTCTTCTATGAGTTGATAGCAATCTCTTTCTCATATATATATATATATATATATATATATATATATATATATATATATATATATATATATATAAATGGTATGTGAATTTACTTTTCTTTTTCTTTCGGTTCCATAAATAGAGAAAAATGGAGGAACACCGATTGAAAAAAGGGAGGAAGTAGTAGAGAAAATAATATGGAAAGCTTAAATTTGGTATGCGGACAGCAAATACAGCTTGCAAGATTCATGAGCAAATTTGGATTTCTCTAAAATAGCCAAGGGATCATTAAACTTTGCCAAGAAAAACTGTTAGAACTTTATTTCTGAATCGGTGAGGGGAGACTTTGAATTTGAGATGATGTGATTGGATAATAACTGAGTTCGACACGCGTTTTCCAGCTCGATGACACATGTCCTAGTAGAAAATTACGTTCACGGACTTGAAAGTAGGCCTGCAGAAAATAACCGATACCCGAATAAACCGACCGACACGTTGATAATTCAGTCGGTTCGGGTTAATCGGATTTCAGGTAACTAGTAATCGGTTCACCCGATCTTATTTCGGTACCCACTGTAGGTTTGGGTATAGGGTATGCATACATATAATTGGATATACCCAATAACGTGATTAACTTAAAAAAAATATCTCATACAACCCTTACTTATGCCTGAAGTACCAAAGGGATTTTTGCCAAAAGGTATAGAAGTTGACGGATAGTTATCATTTCAGTCACATGTTGAAGGTTCAAGTCTCATTTAAGATAGAACTTCTAGATTTTGGACTAACCGGATTCCGATCTTGATCCGATCTGATCCAAAAACTAGTTTAGGTCAAAACATATTTTTAACCAAATCGAATCGGTTTAGACATCCAAACTGGTTCGAGATTTCGGATAAATAACCGAATTAACCACCATATCATAAACCGGATTGCCGAAAAACCAGTTCAAAATTGGTTTTGTCTTTTACCATTAAAAACGAAGAATTTTTTATTTTTCTTAAATAGCCGCTGGAATATGAGAAAGAACATGTCTTTGAACATTTCCTCAAATTTTTACTATCTAAACACATATAAATAGATGTCGCTTGTGTTTTCAACATAAACATTTATACCGTTAAAGATCTACAAAAATGAGTTCGAGAAACTCTACCACTGCGCGAGGTTGAAAATCGGATGGCGTTGTGGAAAGTCTTATCAACCAATCAGAATAAGGAAGTGTGAGACAATTTTGATTTACACAAAATATCCATCGACAAAGGGAAAAATCAATACAAAAAGTGGTGGTTGATTACAGTGTCGGATCCAAGATTTTTTTATGGGGGTACAAATTATAGTTTATATGATATGACCAAGTTAGGTTAAAGCAGCAAAATAATGGGGTCGGATCAAGATAATTTGCTTTTTTAAGTCCAATTAGAAAAATCTATAAATACTCATTTGATCACTTAATTAAGCTTAAGTTTTAAAATGCCACCTAACCTATTATTTGTATTGGAAATGACCATTATGACCAGATATAATCTGACCAGATATAATCTGTAACTTGCTTTGTATTGGAAATGACTATTATGACCACATATAACTTGTAATTTGCTGACTTGGCCTACACAACCCCATGTAGTAGTTTATTTGGCTACTTAACTAAGTTTTAAAATATAAGGTCGCCTAACTTCTTATTTGTTCTAGAAATAGTTACTATGATCGGGTATAACCCGTAATCTACTCACTCGGCCTACACCTTACGACATGGCAGTATACCTTGATTAATTAGTCTTATTTGGAAGTTCAATGTGGTAGTTGACCTTGAACCAAATTTGATTATCATTAAAGAAAGACTATTCTCTCTGTATTCCAAAAATTTCAACGGGAGGAAGTTTCAAGTCCATGAAAGGCAAGAATTTCAAGGAGTGGTTCTCAAGTTAAAACTTAAACTTAGCTAAGAGATCAAATGAGCACAAATGAGAAAGTTAAGTGACCAAATTCAACCTTAATCCAAAATTTAATAAAGCGATTAACCAAATTCTTTTGACGGATAAATAACATATAACAATTACAAAAAATCTTATCAAATTAAAATATAAAACTAGTCGGTTAACAATTAAATCTAATAGATTAATACATCTAATAGAATCTATTTTGTTTAATTTCTTTACATAAAAATAATATAAATTAGTATTATATTATATGTACTTCTCTGATCCAAAATTCGCACTTTGAGAAATTGGCGTACAACTTCTCTTTTCTTAGAAGTTCTAGGATAATTCGTAGATGTTGACCGTGTTCTTCCTCGGTTCGTGAGTATATGAATATGTTATCGATAATTACAATCACCAAAATGTCCAAGTAAGGTTTGCTGACACGTTTCATAAGATCCATAAAGACTGTTGGGGCATTGGTTCGTCCGAATGGCATAACCATGAATTCATAATGGCCATAGCGAGTCCCGAATGCTTTCTTCGAAATATATTCTTCCATCGCTCGAAGTTGGTGGTATCATGACCTTAAGTGAATCTTCAAATAGAAGTTGGAACCTTGCAATTGGTCGAATAGGTCGTTGATTCTCGAAAGCGAGTATCTATTCTTGATCGTTAGCTTGCTCAGCTCCCGATAGCCGATGCATATACTGAAGAATCTGTCCTTTTTCTTGAAAAAGAGTACCGGGGCTCCCCAAGGTGAAAAACTAGGTCTAATGAAGCCTTTGTCAAGAAGCTCTTGGAGTTGTCCTAATAAATCTTGCATTTTAGAGGGGGCTAATCTGTAAGGAGATTTTGCTATTGGATTTGCCCCTAGAACTAGATCAATTTGGAATTCAACTTCTCGAACCGGTGGCAATCCCGTTAAATCCTCTGGAAATATGTTAGGGAAATTGCATACCTGGGGTATGTCCTTGATTTCTTTCTTATCATTCCTTTTGTCTATGGCGTGGGTCAAGAAAGCACAATACTTTTTATGAAGGTACTTCTGTGCTTTCATACAAGAGCTGATTTGAAGGTTTTTGCTAGGTGTATCCCCGTAGATAATTGTAACATCCCGAAGTAAGGTACTCCTAAATTTAAACCCTTTAATTCATTTATATTACATTTGGTCCCAAAGTTCAAGAAATGTATGTAGAAGGGCTTGAAGGGAATTTTTGTAATTAGAAGCCTTCAGAGTACGTCATGAGTACGTAGTGTACGCTGAGTGTACTAGGACGCGCCCTAGTATCTTGGGCATACATCACTGTATGTTGGGCGTACTTTCTAAATGAGGAAACCCTAATTTTTAGGGTTTGGATGGTATTTAAGCATCTTTATGGCCCCATTTCCCTTCACCTTATCAGCCTCCATCCTTTCATTCGTGTTTGGAGCCCTAGTTCTCCTTGAGAAGCCATTTCTAGCCTAAAAGTGTGTGTTTGTGCGCTTAGAAGAAGAAGGAAGGAAGCTAAGCTCATCTTTGGAGAGTGAATATTCACTTTGGATCTAGGATTTAGTCTTCATTTGCAACCCTTCAAAGGTATAAAGCTTGCAACTTGATCTTTCAATCATGTAGATCTATAAATGGGTGTTTTAGTGATACTTTTTGGTCTCAAATGTCTTATCTTGAGCATGACATGTTCTTGACAATTTGAGTTGTCCTTTCAGACCCTAGGAGGGATCCTAAGTCATCAAAATGAAGTCCCAATAGTTAGTTTTGCTACATTCATCTTGTAGAAGCTCTTAATGGATTAAGACCTTGAGTTAAGCACTTAATGGGCATGTAAAGTCATAAAGTTAGAAACTTTATGACTCTAGAGTGTATTTTAGCCTTGGATCTGAAATATGGACGTAAGTGCTTATGCCATTAAGCACTTATTGAGTTTTGAAGGTTGCGAGAGTACGCCCTGCGTACAAGGTCAACCACCCCGATGGTGGTCAACTGCGAGGATTTGGAGTACGCTCAACGGAACTTCGGAGTATGCCCTACATATTCGCATTGGGTCAATCCGGTTGAGTTGACTCGGTTGGGTTGAATCGACTGGGTTGACTCAGTTGACTTATTGGATTTGACTAGTTGACTTTGACCTTGACCAAGTTTGACCTTAAGGGTATGTATGGTATTTTGGGATTTTGATGGAAATTGGTCATTTGGTGGGAATAGGTGTGAGTTAGAGAGCTGATATTTATGCCGTTTCCTTACAACATATCGTGGTGCCTACACAATCATGTAATACTTGATGTTAAGATCTAAATTGAGATCATTCCGTTTACCTATAAGTGTAGGTAAAGGTTTCAAGTTTTCTCACAATATTTAATGTCGTTTCCTTACTATCTAAGCAAAATTCCCATTCTATCAAAATAATTATTGAAGCTAATAACTCTTTTCTTCGCTTCTGGTGCTGCAACTTCTCCGGATCCTCATCTCGAATCCAAAGTCGAGTTGGCTTTTTTACTTTGTTCCTCCCCTACTTGGGTTTGAACCCTCACTTTTCTCATTACATACAACTGATCAAAGCCCAGAATGGCTTTGTGTCTACGATTGGTAGTTTTCTATCTGCTTGAAAGAAGTTTCTAATTATCATGATGACTGTAATACTTTCAACGTTGTAGTGCTTCTTGTGCTTATAACAAGTGATCTTCTCGTAAGACACAACATAGTCCGATCAAGATCATGACAATCGCTTGGATGGTTCTACCAATGTACATGTGTAGCAGATGATATATGAGGGTCATAATATTAGTAGCAACGACGGTTATTGAACTCAATATTTTCTCTTCCTCCTTTCTAATACGATTAACCTTGTTGTGCTCTTCTTGATCATAATTAGGGTAACTGGATACAACTACTAATGTCTTTATGCATATCCCCCCTAGAAAAATCAATTTTTACAATTTACCCAACGAGTATCAAACTTTTGGGCTTCTGTTGGCGGTGCTCAACTAGCACCCATATCTTAATTCACTATTGGACCTTCAGTCCAGATCTTCGAGTCATAAATTCGATATTTATTGGAGGCTCCTACTCCTTCTTGAATTTTTCTAGAGACTCCAATGTAGATGAGGACTTTACTCTAGCTACAATAAACGGGGCTAAATGGTCACATTCTAATGACCTTCTTTTGTGTAGTGCTTGCGATGCATGTTGAACTAGACTCTTGTATTTAAAACTCCTAGTACTAAAGATACCTTTCTTCATGCTCTAATGTGGTACAACCACATTGTAGCAAGTAACACTTCTTGCTACCGGTTGCTTGGTTTTTAACAAAGGCTACAATCTTTCTGTAGATTGCCTTGATCTCTTCCTCCGATTTGTCGACTAAGGTTGGTTACAATACTAGACATAATTCTTGGAACCAATCGACTTACTTTGCAGATTTATACTATTCGTACTCGGTTCCTTATGACCATCATGTTTTGAATGAAAATTGTTTCCTTAGTCATTACCGAAACAAAGGTGATGACGGGAATGAAAAAACTTGAGTCAGAGACTAGCTTCTCAGTAACCTTGTGACACATCTTGATCCAAGTGTGAGTCATGTGCTTCCGATAGTATAGGACTCTTCTACCTTTCACAACTACTCATACTTGTCCCAAGAATTTTCCCGTAGTTCTCCAAGTCACCATACGAGAATGAAATCACATAGCAATTTACCACATTAAGTAGTATAACATAATTAGAGACTTTTATACCTTCTGGAATGATACAATCATATTCAAAGTTTATTATACTCTATACCTCATATATCAGGCTACATACTATAATATAATCTAAGTGGAACGACCATTTTTATGTCTTGAACTTTCTGGATAAGCGGCTTCCTTCTATTGTCTTCCAATAGCGATGTTTTGCTTCCTCCTTTACACTCCTAAGAGTCACCCAAAATGCTTGTGCAACTTCTTTCTTTCTTGGGCAGTTATTCCTGAAATTCCCTGCTTCCCCGCACCTGTAACATATGCGTTGGGTATAGTTTCTAGAGTAGTGACCAATCCATCCACAAACAAAGCATGCCACCTATTCTTTGCATTTTCCATAATTCTTTTATCTACATTTTCACACCATTTTGCCTTATTGTCTTCCATAGGCTTCTTGCCGTTGGGGCTAGGTTCTGTTGACATATTCTTTTTATTAGATTTCGAGGATTCATCATTATTCCTCTTCCCTCCAACTTCTTCTTTGTCAGTGGTTATCCCTTTGACTACATCTTCCAAGGATTTGGCAACTCGGATGGCTACTTCTAAGGTAGTTGCTAGTTTGACCATTGAACCGAAATCCTTTGGTAGACCATTAGCAAATTTCTCTACCTTGGATGGTTCAGCAGGAGTTAGGTAAGGAACTAGCTCTATCTTTTCCACAAAGGCTGTAATGTACTAGTTGACGCTCATCTCTCCTTTCTTTAGGTTCTGGAATTCATTACATATTTCTAGAAGGTCTCTCTTCGAGAGGTATTCACTTTTCAATTGTTCAAGGAAGTCCTCCTATGACATCTTCCTTTCTTCTCCTTTTGGCATAACATTAGCCATCCATTCCCACCAGCTCAACACTCCAGTCTTCAATTGTATGGTTGTGAAGATCATTTTTCGTTTGTTGCTATAGTAGCAACTTTCAAATACCAGATCCATTTCATGGATCCATTCCATAGTTATCATTGGTGTTGGTTCTCTAGAAAGACTTGGGGGTCGGGATACTATGAATTCCTCATAACTACATCCATTTTTGTCAACCCTTTCTTCGGTGTTGTCCTTCCTATCCTTTATAGTTTGGTTTGATTTACGCTCCTACTATAACGTCCCTCTTTGTACTGATCTCCAGTTACCACGGGTTTAATTAGCGGTCCAGTGACTTCTCTCCTATCTCCTTGGAGCAGTTGTCTAGTTTCTTCTGCTAGCATTGCCCAAATCATAGCTTAAACTTCTACTATTATGACAGGTTTAGCTACTGGCACAACTTCAGGTGCCCACTCGATCACAAGGCTCAGTCTGTTGGTTTCCATTAACATTCCCCAATCCGCTACGTGTTCTTACCGTGACGTTCTATACACCAAAGTAGACATTCAGTGTATCGAGATGCGAGTTTATTATGATAGGGAAGATTTTATTATTGTTTTAGACATGTAAATCCTCCTTATTTCCCCGAAAATCTACATGCTGATTCTAATAAGTTCTAATACAGTAAGTATTTTTTTAGAAGCCAGAACACACTAAATTTCCTTTCTTTCTTGACAAGGTCGACAATAGACCTTAATTTCTATTAACAACAATCTAGGTAACAACCTAAGGCATGCTATGTTATATATTAGTTAACATATAAGGCATCTCCTCCTAAAGTATGCTAGGGCATATTATAGCAAGTAAAGTAATCCAACTCAGTTATGCTAATTTTTTTCCTTATTTATCACCTAATATTATTGAAGGCATTTACCCTAAAATATTCTAGTGTTTGTGTCTATTTAGGTATACAACCTAAGATGCTCTAGACACCTATCTTACCATCATCGCTTAGCATTCTAAATTGAAGTCTTGAAATAAATCCTTATTCCTAGTTCGCTTAAACTAATGCTCTGTACCAACTTTGACATCCGCAAATTTTCAGAACCAATTAAAACCTTTTCTTTACGCTTTCAATTTCATTTTGTAATTGTTGTGGAAAATCGTAGTATATTTGAATCATTTTGAGTACAAGTGATTGTATCGATTTAATAAAACCCTAAGGATGTCATAATCAATACAGATACAAAAGTTACAACATAAAGACCTAATGGTCCTAAACTCTATTACATGCTATCTCTTAATCACTCAACATTCTAATCAAGTTCTAGTAGCTTAATTTTGATACATGTGATGCATACAAACCGAGTGGGTCAGGTTTGGGGAAACTGGGTGAGAATGTTAGATACATAGGGATTTCAATCCCATAATACTTTTACGATAATATTCATTAATTAACAGGCCTACAAAACCAATTGTTACTAAACGATATAGATATAGCTCAAACTTAAATATCTATGAGACCTTTTATCCAAACATACCCATCCCAAGTTGATCCTCACAGATCCTAGTCCACGACTATCAGGGAGAGTTATCTTCTCGATGAACCGTTTAAGGTAAGGGTTTGACTACACAACTAGGGGCTTCCTTGGCCGTTGTAAGTCATAAAGCACTTAGGCCTTCATAGCAAATTGACGAATAATGTATTACCTTTTATCTACGTCAGTAGGTTATGAGCCTACACTAACATAATTCACAAGACTGCCTAGAATGGTCAAGTGTTGTCATCCTACTCTGGGAGATGACCAGACATACTGTTAAGTTGCCTAATTTGGACCCACCATTTCTGGTCATCCAAAAGGAATACTAAGATGTACTCCGGTACGGAGCTACCGTACATTGACACCTAATAGTGTCATAGGTTAAAGGTCTACTCTCCGTTCCTAACACACATGCCCATAACATGATGCTACTCGTTATTTAAACCTAATTGAACTAAGAATCCTTTTTAAGTCTTATTTCCATACTAGGCAAGACTACCGAGGTTATGAACTTTCCTTGAAATACCAATTCTATTTTAGGCAACTCTTTCCTAATATTAACATAAAGTATGAGGTATTTATATTTTCTTATTCTTTCTCACGAATAATACTCCGATTAATTATTATCATATTATCTATATAATATAATACATATAAAACCATATTTAGTTCACACCTTGTATATAAACACTTATATTTCTACCACATATTCCAGGCATAAAAGCAAACAGTTCACATATATTTAATACTTTCCATAATTTTTTATATAAAAATTATGTTTATGAAAGGGACTATGCACTCACTTGATTTTGGTAGCGCTCCGCTTTGCACTTCCAAAGAGACCTAGACGTAGAAAGCACTAAGCCTTAGTCTAGTTTCATAATCATGCCAAATATTTAATGATAGTTTAGATTCCTCAATAATCCCAATGTCTACATCAAAATCTATCAAGTAACGAATAACCATGTTAGATCATATCGAATGTAGGGTCCGTTTGGTATAAGAGTATACTGTTTGGAAATCCCACTTTAAACACCTCACTAAATCTAGCTTAGAAATCACTCTCGTAAGTAGATAAGTCACTATAATGACTTGGAATAACTAATAAATCTTAATTATAGGTTCATAATAACGATCATGACTATAATTAAAAGTTACACATAAATAAAATAAGTGTAGCTTAACTTACAAAGTAATTTAGTGAAAACCGGGAATTATGCGGGTAGAACTACGATCTGGGAGCTTCTATTCATCGATTATCTGGCACCGCAGGGCCTCGCTAAAGTAGCCGAAAACTCGGGAGAGATTATAGGGGAAAAAAACTAGAAAGTATTCCACAGAGAACTGGAGTAAAGGGTGTGAAGATAAGTGTTGAAATCGAAGGTTTGTATAGGCTGAATCGGGGGGCGTGTCGTGCACAGATCAAGTGTGCGCCATGCATCTGGTCGGGAGATGATGACATGTCGTTTTCTGTGTGTTACCACGTGTCGAGCATCTAGTGGAGTGTCAGTGTGTGCCACACCTACTGTCTGGGCGCGCGGCTGCGCACAAAGATTAATGTTTTCTAAGAAAATTCATTTCTTCTACGAGCTCCGTTTTTGACGGGTTATATATCCACTCGTAGCTATTGACGAGATCTACAACTTTTATTTAGACTCCATCGGCTAATTTTGAATTTATAATTAAAGTTATATTTTTACAGGCTTAGACTGTTAAAGTTCGTGTAAAATCATAACTCTCTTATATGATATCCGTTCTCGATCGTCTTTATATCGACAGATAGATGAATGAGATCTTCGGTGCTCGTTTAGATTATTTTTCCTAACAATTGGCTAATCTAAATTTTTGTATTAGTTTTACACACTATTATGCTGAAATTTAGGAAAATCATAACTTCCTCTAACAAAGTCAGATATGGGCGTTCTTTGTATCTACGGGTTCTATTTCGTGATTCCTACAACTTTCGTTTAGATTACTTAGGTTAATAAGCAATATATCTCCAATTTACTATTTACGATACACTATCTGAACGAGAAACTTCGGAAGTCCATAACTTCTGCATACGAAGTTGGATTTGAGTGTGCTTTATATGTACGAGATTCATATCGCAATTCCTACATTTTTCGTCAGGATTATTTGTCCTAAATGATCTTCTATCAAGATTTTCATTTCGTCACTTATCGATAAATCACTAAAATGGTTGTATCATACGTAGTCTTCAACGCGTACAACTAATGATAATCCTAATCAATGATTTATATTTCTACTTATTATTTATTGTATCTTAAATGCCTAGCCCGAAGTTGCAGGCATTATTGTGTCGGAACTGAGCTACCACACCTGCCTATTTATAGAATGTGAGTTTGAGTTTGAGGGCAACGACTAAGAACTGAGGTGTGCGCGCGACACCATCAGAGAGCTGCCACGTGTCATCCTCTCCTTGTGCCATGTCACCTCTATCCTGACGAATTGTGACATCCCTAAATTTATGATCATTTTTAAAACTTTTTCTATATGCCTTTTTTTAATCATAACGATCCTTATAAATGCGGAATTTGTCCCATAAAAAATATTTCTAAAGAGAAATGTTTCTCATTGATTACTAAAAACTTGGGATGTCATAAGTGATTCAAAACATAAGCATAAATAGGTCTTACATCAATATTCTTGTAGCCTACGAACTCTTTAAATCTCTAAGCAGATAATTACATTATCTATCGGTACCTTCGTATCGCTACTTGTGATACAGACAAACTAAGTTGGTCAAGTTGTGATATTAACGAGATCTTTAACTCTTGTTTAGATTGTTTTTCTTAAAAATTGACCGATTTCAGTTTCGGTTTCTGAGCCGTCAATTGCTACGCCGAAACTTTGAAAAATCATAACTTCATCTCACAAAATCATATTTGGACGTTCTATATATTCCCGTTCTCGGTTTTACGACTAGTACGACTTCCATTTGGATTACTTAGGATAATAAGCAATTTATTAAAAATTCACTTTTTACGATACATAGAGCTGTGTCGATTTAACCACGAAACTTCAAATAAGCATAACTTCTTCATACGAAGTCGGATTTCAGAGTTCTTTATATGTACGGAATCCTTGTCATATTATTTATCATAAATAATCTTCTATAAAAAATCATTTTTATCGTTTATTATTTCTTATTTGTCTAGCTCAAATCTGCGGGTGTTACATGAATCGGTGCGTGACATGCGGAAGTGCGCGTGTGACGAAAAATTGTTTTCTAAATTCCATATATCCCATATACGAGCTCTGTTTTCGAGGTTTATTATATCCACACAAAGGTCTCGATGTGTACTACAACTTTCCTTGAGGTTGTTCTCGCTAGTTCTAACTTTTATTTTTAGCCTATATTTTATACCGACAATGATTATATAAACATCATAACTCTCTCATACGGGTTCCATTTTCGACGTTCTTTGTCTCAAAATTCTTATCTCAAGGAGTATTACGTTTCTCCTTTTGGTGACTTCAGCTAAAAGTCAATCGTTCTCTTCGTAACTTTTTACATTGCAACTTTTTGTGCGCGGTTGATTTTTATATTTTATAAAATCATATCTCCTTCATACGAAATCGAACTTTCACAAATTTTATATTTTCGGAATCATGTCGACACGTACTTTCAAAATATGTTATCTAATTCGTAGGGTGTTACGACTTTTTGTGCTCCTTGTTCTTGGCTTTACTGCCTAACTGACAACGTTTTTACGAGTATGTAGTTACAGAATTGTTTTCCTTTTTTAACATGACATAAATGTTACAACCTTATTCTATTACATTTATGTATGTCACTATTCATATCGGCATGTGGTGACACATTTTTCTTGTTTTTCACAATGTGGCATATGGTTTATGAGAAAATAGGAGTAGACATTGCATCGGCCCAAAATGTTTTTAGAACGACCATTTGAAGGTGTTCGAGCTAATTCAAGAAGATGACAATTTTTTTTTGGTTTAGCAACTCCATTGTTGTATCAACACAAAAGATTCATGAAGAATACCTTGTTGAAAGCATGTATGACTGAAAGGTTTCACAAGTATATTCTTTTGCATTATCACTAAGCAAAATTTTCATGGAGACACTAAATTGTGTTTTAATCTCAGCAACAAATGAACAAAAATGGGTGAATACCTCTAGCGATTTTCATCAAATATTACCAAGTAATACCGAAATAATCATCCACAAAAGTCACAAAATACTTGAACCCGGTTTTAGAAGTAATGGGACAAGGAACCCATACATCAAAGTGAACCAATTCAAATGGAGATGCAGCTCATTTATTAGCTTTAGGGTTCAAACGAACACGTTGATGTTTAACAAACTGACACGACTTACAATTTAGGGACGACAAATGACTAAATTGGGGATATAATTTCTTAAGAGATGGATGACCAAAAAAACAATGTAATTCAAATGGAGACAACGACATCAATCCTACTAGGGATTCCCGTACCTCGGGTTCGAATACATAAAGTCTACTAGCTTCTCGTCCTCTACCAATTATTTTCTTTGTTGAAAGATCTTGAAAACCGCAATAATTAGGGAAAACACGACACTACAGTTCAATCCACAAGTAATTTTACCGACTGATAGTAAATTAAACGAGAAATTAACGAGTCTTAAAACAAAAGATAATGAAATAAATGGGGCAAGATCAATATTGTCAGATCTTAGAACTTGAAGGGGTAGACCCATCAACAATTGAACCTTAGGATGTAGATGTATGAGTATAGGAATCATACAAGAGATGATGGGTACATTTCATGTGATTTGAAGCACCTAAATCGATGACCCATTAATCTTAAAAAAGAGGCAACCGGCAAATGTGAAATTTTGTATCCTAAAAATTGAGCATACTCTTCTACATATATAGTAACAGTGTTAGAACCAAAACCAAAAGTAAAAACGGAAGCATGAATTCGGGTGTAATATCAAAACCAAAAACATGAATCTTTTGACCATTTATAGTCATTTTCAAATCACGAATTCCATGCTTAACGCAAAACATATTCCAGCCCCTAAACCTGGCTCTGATACCATGTAAACTAGAAAAACATTGAAGATGAAAAATACTAGACTGATTGTTCATCTTTAAAAAAGGGAACATATAAAGCTCCATATAAAGATAAGAACCCTAATTATAGAAAACCCTATAGACCCATAGGCTAACTAGGCCAAAACAAATACATACACTATTCACATTCTAACACATATAATCTATGAAGCATTGTCTACACCACAATTACAACATTTTAGTGAAAAATAGTAGTAAAAGTTGAAAATACTCAAAAACAACAAAAACCACATATTCATTCCATAATCTTCAAGCAATTCCAAACCAACAACCATATATAATAACCACAATTGTAGGGCCAAATGACCACAAATTAATAAACATGTGCCCTATGTCCTCTTCCTAACCAAAACACCACATCAAATCTCAATTCTTTTAAATAATCTAAAATATAAGAAAGTCAAAATAATGACCATTTTCCTTTTCTTCTATTTCTATACACATTACTACATCCTTAAAAGCAACCATTTTCATTCATGGATCCATTATTCACTTTATCGCCTTCTTCTTATCCGTAGTTACCCCAACAACAACATTACTTACCAATTTTCCACTCTCATCAACAGACATCGGATTTTCAACTACTACAGTTTGATTATGAGAGTGAGGTGTTGCCTACACAAAAGAAATAGCAACGTACTTTCATTTACTATAATATCCATGATCAGAAAATTGGAAAATAAATGAACATATATTTATATATGAAAGTAAATTGTTATATCTTTCTTTTAACCCTAAAAAAAGAGAATGAAACTCACTGTTGAAACAGGTGGCATTGATCCTGATGTTGTAGTTCCATTAGGTCTCATAGGAACAGGAACAGGAACTCTTCCATTGCTCATCTGTATTAAAAACAAATTGGTTTATAAAATATAAAAGTAAAATATAAGAGTAATTTACAAAATAATAGAAGATAGGTTTTGTTGAACTCACATTGACATTTGTAATGTAGTGACAAACTGCACATTTAACAGATGGAGCACCAAATGGATACATTAACATTGTTCTACAATTGCCACAATTTACTTGAGCAAGCTGATTAGAAACTGCAAATAAAGAAATTAAGTAATTAAAGAAAGGCATGAAAAACTGTTTTTATTATTTAAATATTATTTATAAGTATACCTGGTGCAAGATTAACAGTATGACAACAGGAACATCTCACACTTGTAGCACCACGTGTGTACATTAGCAATGTTCGACAACCTCCACATATAAGTTGATCCATTTCCATCCCTGAAAATGTTTTATTTAAAACCAGTTTGAGTTTTTACAGAAGAAGAAGAAGAAGAAGATACTCGAAATCAACAAAATTGTAACAAACAAAGGCGTAGCCACAAAAAGAAAAACTTCTGTTGTTGATTTAAAGCTTATAGCACAAATCATATAAATAACCCAACAATCTTAACGTTTATCATTCAAAATCCGTGTTCATTTCGTGTGTTTTATGATATACGAGTTCTTCTTCTACGTTTCTATCCCCTTGTATAGTTGTTTACGCGTCCTTTGACTGATGTAGCAGACGTTGACTTTTTTACAGAAACAACTTGTTGATTACGTTTAATTGTTGAATTAGTCATGTAGTGAGGAAAAAAAACCAAAAAGAAACAGTTTTAATTTGTCGTAATTTGTAAATATTGATTCGATCATGTCTGAAATAACTTCAATTATTCGATAAATCTTACCAGGAGGAGGAACCGGGGTAACGGCATTACACAAGGCACAGCACACATTAGAAGCTCCTCTAGGGTAAAGCAAAATGCTTCTACAACCACTGCATATGATTTGACTCTGCATATTTTTCTGAAATTCAACGAGTACAAAATTAGGCTGAGTTTTTGCCTAAAAATAGAAACTAGAAATCAACTTTTTTCATCTGAATCATGAATTCATCCATGGATTCTTTGTTCATACTGATTAACTAAAATTCTCAAAATCCGACACAAGCAAGCGCTCCGATTGCAGTAATTGAATCAAATTTAGTAATTGTTCGTTATTCTCGAAATTATTGATGAGATGAAATTGGATAAAAGTGGAAATTACCTGGTTAGATGAGGAGATCTAGAGGAGAATGATTTAAAGGACTACTTTGACTTTCTGTGTAGAGAATTTACTGGCCATGGAAGAGCATCGATCATCGCGATGAAAAGGGAGCAAGAGAGGGATTTGTGTTTGTGGACAAAAAGAGCATTTTATAATAATCAAATTAAGATACTTTTAGGTTTAATTTATTTTTTTATTTTTTTTTAGGGAAAATGATATAAATGCCCAACAAATTTTTTGGGTTGACCTTTTTCTCTCTAATTTTTTTTTTTTTTTTTTTTTTTTTTTTTTTTTTTTTTTTTTGGCTTGACTAGGGAATGAACTTGTGGATAACTTGTTTTTTTACCCTATTAACTTGTTGGAGCCGATTTGAGTCTTTCTCTCTCAAAGTCAATATATTTGTCTCTTTTATCTTCTCCACAAATACACATACTGGCCATGGAAGAGCATCGATCATCGCGATGAAAAGGGAGCAAGAGAGGGATTTGTGTTTGTGGACAAAAAGAGCATTTTATAATAATCAAATTAAGATACTTTTAGGTTTAATTTATTTTTTTATTTTTTTTAGGGAAAATGATATAAATGCCCAACAAATTTTTTGGGTTGACCTTTTTCTCTCTAATTTTTTTTTTTTTTTTTTTTTTTTTTTTTTTTTTTGGCTTGACTAGGGAATGAACTTGTGGATAACTTGTTTTTTTACCCTATTAACTTGTTGGAGCCGATTTGAGTCTTTCTCTCTCAAAGTCAATATATTTGTCTCTTTTATCTTCTCCACAAATACACATGTGACAGGTTCGCTGCCCCTCTTTCAATCGATCACATTATCCTTTTTCTCTGCGTGAATCCTTAGCGACATCAAGAAACCACTCTGCAACCTTCTTTTCTTTGTGTTTTCTCGTCTCTCTCTCTCTCATTACAAAATCAGAGTTTAAGAAATGTTATCGCCATCGCCATTGACGCACCACCATGCTCACCTGTTCTCTCCTCTTCATCTCAATTACAAAATTTCACACATCATGAAGCAAACTGGAATGGAACTCAACACCAAAAACAAGAAATTCCATTAATGCACACAGTAAAAGAAGAGAACTCATCTGAAAAATTTCAATACTCCATCTGAAATTACAAGTGAACTCATAAGAAACTACTAAAGTCATAGGTGAGCACTGAATACAACAACCAACAATGAGAAAAAATGGTGAGCAGGAAAGAAAAAAAACGTAAACCCACATGTAATTCCGAACACCCATTTGTCATATTCGCGTCAATCACACAGTTTTCACGATCGAATATGAGGGTTCGTCCTTAACCAAAAACAAGAAACTGTTGAAGATGTTAACTGTTTTTGGGTCTTCTCGCGGATTGAATGCGTTTATTGAAAGGACGTTTCACTCAATTGAATTGATATTCAAAATACATCCAAATGGGTGTCTTCTGGTTGTATCAAACCCATTGGAATCGATAAAAGGAAACAAGATTCTCAAACCTTTTTTTGAAAAAAGGTTCCGAGTAACAACAATTTCACTTGATTTCGATTACTTGTTCAAGAGCACCATGGCAGAATCTTGGTTTTCAAAGGTAATTTGAGGTCATGTTCATTCCGGTGATGTCCCATTGAGCCAAAGCATCTCAAATCTATTTCGAATTTATTTGTTTTACAAATACGATGGTGTTTATGTTGACGTAGGTGTGATATTCCTGAAAACTTTCTCCACATTAGAAAGCTCAATTGGAGCACAATTGGTGATGTGGCAAGTTTGGTCAACGAATTAGGAAAATTCAAAGTCAATGGGAGGAAATTGGTCAACGGTGGCAAAGGGGTAACCGGGTGACCCCTTCACTTTGGCCAAAAGGATGTAATCGACCCGACAAAAACGACTTCACTCCCTCATAAAGCCAGAAAAATAGTTTACGGACTAAATAGACCAACCCTATAAAATTTGTAGGACATTTATGTCATTTTCCCTTTTCTTAAATACTAGATAGCTTTTGTCGGTAAAATTCTTTTTTTTCTTCATTAAAAAAGAAGTTTATTTGATTTTTGTAGTCATGAAATTTATTCAAACTTCTTTAAATGTTATGCTTGAAAATCTGTAAGAACCATCTAGAAAAATATTTAGCAGGGTAATTATTTGTTTGTATTTACGTAATATATATATATATATATATATATATATATATATATATATATATATATATATATATATATATATATATATATATATATAGACAAAACTTCCAAAATGGTCCATGTGGTTTCCGAAAATATCAAGTTTAGTCCTTAAGTTCAAAAAACTTCATAGATGGTCCCAGTGGTTTCAAAACTTTTAATGTTTAGTCCTTTCGCCTAACTCAGTCAGCTTTCTATCGTTAAGTGAGGGGTATTTTCGTCATTTCAATATCCGGGGACCATTTATGAGGTTTTCTCTTATTATCTTAATTTTTTATTAAAAAAACGAAAAAAAATGAAAGAAATTTGATCTCTCTCTCACTCTCATTCTTTCTTTCTCTCTCTCTCTCTCTCTCTCTCTCTCTCTCTCCCTATTGCTTTGATACTTGTACAGTACGTATTCTTATAGCTTCATCTTCCCCAAAAAGCCAAACCAACTTTGACCTTGAATAATCATAGTATCCATCAGATTGGGCAAGGAACAGATGAACGAAATGCAGATCGATGGGAGGTCTGGTGCGGCTGGGAAATCACGAGAAGGGAAAAGGGTGTCCGTCGAGACCGATAACCCCTTGTTGGTTTACGCCTCTTCTTCATTGATCGGGAAAAAAAAGAAGGAACACGAATGGAAGCAGTCAAAATGGTGGTCTGATGGTTAAATAGATCGCAAGAAGGGAGTCGATCTTCGGCAAACTCCCCTTGGCTCTTCTCTCGTCGTCGGCGATCACAAATCGAGGGGAATGGGAAACACTGGATCGAATGGAGAAAGAAGAATGGAAGCAGAGGTGGTTCGGTGGGGGGTTTGGACAATCGCCAAAATGAAGGAAGAAAATGAAGGCAACTTGTGATGTTGGGTGACTGTTACAGCAAGGGGGTTGCTCCGGTGGCCTCCTTGGTCGTTCCTTCTCTGTTCCATTGGAAAAACACGAGGGAAGAAGGGAAGGAAACAACGAAGTAGCAGTGGAGGGAAGAAACGATCCTCATGTGTGTTTGGTTGTTTCCGATCAACAAGAGGAGGGGTGGAGGAGGGTTGCCCCCCTTTCTTCTTCTGGCTGCTCCGGTGACTAAAACGGAGAACCCGTTTCTTGATTTTGTGAATGATTTCATTGAGGTTGCTAATCGATTTCATGTCTGTTACTCAAGCTCAATTTCTTGGTGAACTTTTAGGGAGGAAGAGAAGGATGGGATGGGGATCAGAGTGTTTACCAGAGGAACCGGTGGTAGAATTTGGTGGTGACAAACGGTGAGGAATGATGCGATGGTGGGGGCAACGAATAATGATTTGATTCACGAGAGAGAGAGAGAGAGATGGTGTTTAATATTAAATAATTATATATATATATATATATATATATATATATATATATATATATTTAAATTAAGGCAAAACTTCATAAATGGTACTTGTGGTTGTGAAATGACAGAAATGTCCTTCACTTAACGGCTAAATGTTAACGGAGTTAGCGAAAATGATCATTTGTTAAAAGTTTTGAAACCACAGGGACCATCTGTGAGGTTTTTTGAACATAGGGACTAAACTTGATATTTTCAAAAACCACAAGAACCATTTTTAAAGTTTTGTCATATATATATATATATATATATATATATATATATATATATATATATATATATATATATATATATATATATATAATAAACCAACAAATTTATTGAAAATGTTCAAATATTACTATTATTATGACGGGTAATTTTAGGTTACAACTTACTAAGCGTATATAAAACATCTACGTGACAACTTAAAATGAAAAAATAACTCCAGAGGTTAATTATCATTTGAAACTAATATTCAATTTTGATGATTAAGTAACTTTGTAGTATATATCTTCTAACTATTAAATTTATTTTTATCATATTTCTTATATATGCAATATTGTATATGTTTTGAAACTCTTTTTATCTCAATATTGCTACAATTGTAAAATACATGAATACTACATATCCATACAAATAATAGAAGATACACATCACCACAAAACATGTTATTAGATTTATTCATTGTCATAAGCATATGAAATGAAAGAAAAATTAATATAAAATAATATGGATAAATGATTTGTTTCTATTATTTGGTAATATAATCGACAATATTTGGTTTATCAAACAAAAAACTCAATTTTCGTTATAAATGACATTGAAAACTTCTAACAAGTTCGATGGTCAAGCTTACTCTAATAAATAAAAATCTATTTTGCCACTTGTCATCTTCTCATGCAATATGACATTTGTTATTTTCTGGGTTTCTGAATTATTTAATATCCACTTGTAATTTTTTGTGTTTTTTTCCTTTTTATTCACATCTACTATAATAAATGAAGATAATTTCGTCACATGTCTATCTCTAATGAGTTTTAACACTTGTCATTTTATGATATTTTTTAAATAAGTAATATCCACACGTCAATCTATGTTTTTTTTAATTTTTAAAATTAAAAAGTCACATAATCTTATTTTATATATGTAAAATATCAAATGTAATAACTATCATACTAAATTGCAATTAATATGTTTATTCATTCATTTTTTCAAAATTTTATTTTAAAAAATACTTATTATTTGCATTTTAATATTTTATTTTATTTAATCAACCCGAGTAATACACGGGTTTTACACCTAGTGTCATCTAATAAATGACACCTCATAATAATAAATAATAGGTGTGAGACCCGTATAATACACGAGTTATATATATATATATATATATATATATATATATATATATATATATATATGTTGTTAAGCATTACATGTTTAATAATTCACAAAACTGAATTTTGAAAGAATGTCAGTATTAACTGTGAATGAACCAATTTTTGTAAGGTTTCTGCAAATTATCATGAATTGAAAAGGGATTGACTGAAAATTATGTTTTTCAATTATGAAGGTTGATTTGAATTTAAATTGAATTTAATATATTAATTGACAAATTACGTGAGAATTTATGCAGACATTTAAGTTTTCTTATTTTCTTTATTATATTTTTAGATTAGATTTTTTTTATAATTGAATAACCAAGCCAAAAAAAACATAATTTGTCAAGTGGATTTAAATGAAATTAAAAAAATTAAAATATATATATATATATATATATATCATGTGGCATATTGAATTAAATGATGACATATGATAAAAAATAAATAAATAATAAGTTAAAAATATATTTTTGATGAGATTTTTTAATGTGTAATTGGAATGGTAAAAAAAATTAGTGTGTAAAACTCACGTAAATCGATTGATGGAGAATTTGATGATAAATAAGAAAACAATTTAATTTTTTGGTAAATGATAAATAAAGTAAACAAAATACTTAGTTGGCCTATAAGACATTAAATTTTCACTTTGAGTTTTAAATAAGAGTAAAAAGGTCAAAACAGTTTTATTTTAAATGGAAAGATCAAATTAACAATAGGAAATATGAGCTTCCATTTTGAATACTTCTTCTATCATAATTGATGGTTTTTCTTAAATGCACTTTATTAGTATTTTGTTGTTTTATTTAATGATTAGGTGTGACGGGTTAATTAAAAAAATTAAATATCAAAATATAAATATTAAGTATTAATTAAATTTTAAAATAAAAAAGGAAAAACATAATTATTGCAATTTAAGATCATATTTATATTTAAAACTTTACTTATATAGCTATATGTTATATGTATTATGTGACTTTTTAATTTTAAAAATTAAAAAAAAAAAACTTAAAAACATAAAAATTAACATGTGGATATTATTTATTTTAAAAATACCACAAAATGACAATTATCAAAACTTACGAGAGATTGACATGTGACAAAATGAATTTTCACTTATTAGAATAGATTATTAATATATTACTTAAAATGTGTACAGAAACCTTCTCTTTTTACAAATTCCTATATCTACCATCTTTATTTCTCAACTAAGCGAAAAATAAATGAAAACAAACTTGTTAAGAGTTAAGATTTAACCATTATTCTAACCAAATTTACAACCTGTTTGAAATCCAAGAAAATAAAATTGCAACTATAAAATTAAACATTAAATTTGTCATTATCTTTTTTTTTTTTTTTTTTTTTTTTTGAAAAAACGATATTCTTTCACCTTAAATTAATGTTTATTAACACTATTTTTTTGTTATGTTAAATACATCGTTAGAATCATAAAATAGTTTAAGAAGAATAAAGTGATGTATTTTATGACTTTTTTTAAAAAATCAATTGTTAGATCATATTATTTAATATATATTTAGTATTTTCTTATTGAATTACGTAAATATCAATTCAAAATAACTAATTTAAAATATTATTTTGCTCATGAATTAAATATAACTTTCACAATGGATGTATTATTATTATTTGTTTGATATTTAAAAATATCACAAAAATATATAAAGATGATAAAAAAAATGGAACTTATAAAAATTAGTTATGAGTATTATTATAATAAAATTATATATAAGCTCATGAAATAAACATAAGTTCAAAAAAGATGTATAACGTTATTATTCCTATATGGTAGAGGCTATATGTATTTCAATTTGAAAATCATATCTTGATGCACTCGGTTTGTTTAATGGAACGAGGTTATATGTTATAGCATTGTGTAATCGTGTTATAAAAACATAGATATTTCTGGAAGTGATATAGGAAAACCGTACGTTTATTTCAAGAATGTCTTTGACGTATTCGGATAAAATGATTCATTTTATATTTCAAAGAAGACAATTTCTATTGGTTGTATATTTTGCGATGACAAGAAACAAGAGTGAAGAACAGTCGTTATCGAATGTGGGTTTTTTTAGACAATCAACATTCACTCATGGGCAGTTATTGCATTGTCTAAGGTTAAAAGCAAAGATGGATTAAAAATATTAATTTTAGACAATGACAATAAACTTACAAATAGAACATCTAATGTCGTATTTAGAGAATTATAATAAAGTTTGTGATTCGGTGCATTTATTTAGAATATATCATTACTTATTATTATTAGGGAAATCTCCAGAAAAGTCCTAAAATTTTAGTCCAATTTATGAAAAAGTCCCAAATTAAATTTTGTTTATAGAAAAGCACAAAATACCGCCTAAAACTTCGAAAAGCCCCTTTTTGGTCGGTTTCTTAGATTTAGCCGGTATTCTGTCTTTTTTCGTTTGTTTGCTCAAAATATTATGACTTTTTTGAAAAATATCCGATAACCAAAACATTAAGACTTTTCTTAATATTACTATGAAATTAATGGATATTCTTATTAACAAATCATTTATAAACATAACAAATATATTTTATTATGAACAACCGAAATACATTTGTTTCTACTTTCTAGGAATAGAATGGTCGACTAGGTCTATTGTTTGTAGATCGCTTCAAACTCCTTATGTTCCTCCTATGTATCGTTGTTGGTGTCATAGTGAGATATATTATGTACGTTTCTTCAATTAAATACAAGTGTTGATAATATTTATTAATACACAATCAATAAGTGTCTACTTTCTATTAGGTGGACTGCGGTAAAGAACATTCTTAAGTACCTGCGGAGGACTAAGGATTGGGTCCTTACCCTCGGTGTGAGTGATGACTTGAGAGTGACAGGGTATAGTGACGCCAACTTTCAGACCGACAGAGATAATTTTCGCTCTCAGTCGGATTGGGTATTTACCCTAAATGGAGGAGCAGTAACATGGAAAAGTTCCAAACAGGAGACTGTAGTTGATTCAACGTGCGGATCTGAGTACATAGCAGCAAGCAAAGCGTCGAAGGAGGCAATATGGCTGAAGAACTTCATCGGAGACCTTAGAGTTGTACCAGCTGTAAATGAGCCTATGGATATTTTCTGTGACAACGAGGGTGCGGTTACCTTAACCAAGGAACCGAGGGATCATGACAGATCCAGGCACATGGATTGAGTAGGGTTAAGCACCTGCAGCATGCTAGGAGTATTGGACTGAAGGACGCTATTAGTTTTAGTGATTTGATAGCTATTTAGAAACTTGTAATAGATAAAATGTAATTGACATTTGATGATTAAATAAAATGAGTTTTATTTATGAGTAAAGTTACTATCTTGTGTCAATAGTTTACTATTGTTTCATTTTGCATCTTTTGACTTATAGAATAATAAGATTATTCAAATTTCCACAGTCGATCATATTTTGGAAGTAGGTACTGGGGCAAGACTGTCATGAATTGGCTTATAGATTGTCTAAAGTGTTTAGACATAGCAAAAGTTTGCTACAACGTTCATGAGTGCTCCTGAAATAAGATTTGAGTATTGGATTAAACTCACGCTCACATGAATCACTTCATGGAGTTTATCACGGGTGATTGTGAGACGATAATATTGTATAGTCTTCAAACCAAGATATATGAGTTGTTGATTACGAGTTGCTTGTGCATTGATAGTACGAAAACGCATCAGTAACTTGATGTTATAAAACGTGTTGTTATGTATAATTTAACAAGTAATTAGTATAAGCATATAAGTCAAAGTTTATCTGTTCCTTTTATCTCAAGATGATTAAAAGCGATATCTTGGGCCCCTCGATGATTTTGTTTTGACTTATGTGTCGGGCCCGGTCAAGACTAAATTAATGTGTTAAATTATGTTCTATGTCAAACAAATCAAAAATCGAGAAACAAACTGTTGGACAATAAGTATGACTATGTTCCATGTATTTGTCCACGCGATATCTTGAAGAACAGAGGATTATATGATCCCTTATCTAAAGGACGAGTCAGAGTTCGATGAAGGCTTTTGAGAGCTACGATTGCTAATCGGTTTTTGAAGTTGCATTGGCAGTTATAGTTATTAGACTTATCCAAGTGGGAGACCGTTGGATTAGGTGTCTAATCTCATAACTTTAATTGGTATATACTTGACCCGATAGTAGCATGGTCCATTTGGGTTACCTTCACCGGACAAATTTGATAGGATGGATATTTGAGGAAGAGTTTATTTGTGATTTATTAATATATTATAAGTATAATATATTAATTGAGAAATAATATTATTTAATTGGTATTGATCAAGAGTTAATTTGGAATTAATTTAGTGATCAAAAGAGACTAATTAAATTAACAGGGACTGATTATGTAAATGAGTGATATATATAGTTTGGGCTAATGATCCATGATTAATTAGTAATGCACTAAGCTTATGTGAGAGTTCATGAAGTTTTAGTCCAAATGAGTTATTGGATTAAAAGCCTGAGTGAATGAACTAGGGTTTACAAGTGACGATTGGAATTCTACACTAAAATGTAACCCCTAAGCCCTAAAATCGGATACAAGTGTATTCTAAGAAGAAGCTAGCCGATTTTGGAGCCTCCAAGCTCTCTCTCATTGTCCTCCATTGTTCTTAGTGTTTGTGACTTATTTGAGGCATCACATTTGAGTTGCTAAGCTCTTGTAAGGCCAAGTTCTACAAGCTACAACAAAGAGGTAATCATCTTACTTGTTTTTATGTTTCAATTATCAAAATTGTATGCTAGTTGGGCATCATGCTTTGGAAAAATGAAAAATTGCATGTATAACTTGAGAAAACTTAGATCCAAAGCATTAGGATTGTATGTACACCATAGAGATGTTATAGTGCTCAAAACCCATCAAAATTATGCTCCCACTAGCTTTCACGTGTACCCAAAAATCAACTGGACTTCTAGAAATCAATACTCTTGACTTTCTTACCGAAGTACGAATTTCTATTACGCGATGCTTCGATAAGTCTCCAACTATACTTCTTATGCTTATACACCTTCATTGGATATCATATGAGTATGTTCAAACTCTTTCATAACTTATAACTATAAGGCTTGAAAGTTCAAACAATTCCTTGCCATTCCTCACAATTCGAAATATGAAGAGGGATGTCATAATCATATTGTGAATTTGAGAATCCAATTAACACAACAAATATCCATACTGATCTTTATCAGACCTTTTAAAATCTACTAGCAAAAGCGTTTCCTCATAATCATTCTCATGAATTAAAGCAAAAACTTTGCCACCTAGATTGTATGTTGCATACATTCCCATCGATGTGAATCTATCATTTCCAACCTACGATCATAAGACAAGGTTTAGGACAAAACCAAATTCAAATTTAGCTTTCCTTTTGTCACACCCCCAAACCGGAATGGCGGAAACGTTCGGGGGTGGCTGACATCATGCGTAGTATCACACAATTGTATCATAGCAAGCATAGTAAACACAACCAGACATTGAATACTTATGTGAAAAAGGTTTACATTGTTTAATACATAGTTTTGTTATTATCAAAGGTATAATAGAAAGGTCCGACTCTATCGCTTCGAATTCTCCGAACTCCTAGAAATATCTGTCTACTAATTCCCTGAGAATACAAGCAGTTTTGAAAATATATCAGCATAAAGCTGGTGAGTTCATAAGCATTTAGTTTTGGTGGAAAAGTGTTCTTTGAATCCTTTTGAAAAAGTGTTATGCAAGAAAATCCTATATTTTCTAATGAAAAGCGCGTTTGAAAAACCCATTCCTTCCATGACTTCCAGATTCATACAAGATATGTACAATCCAAGGAGTCATGAAAGGAATATGAATATCCATTGATTTCATATTAAACAATTTGTTTTTGAGTAGCCGGGTTATCCCGGGAAAATCCTATATTTTCCCTTAAGGTTGATGATTGATTATCCGTTCTAAACTGAGGTGTGCAAGTATCTATCATACTCGAAAAGTAGTTTTCTTTTAAAAACCCTGGCTACACCCAGAGAGGTATATTAGCCTTATTATATAAATAAAACTAAATAAAAGAAAACCGTGATGAACTAAGTCCTGAAGGTATTATTAGTAGTGCCCTCCAGTAATCCATTAGTTATTACTTTGAGGTTAGCTCATTTGATTCATTATTACAAATGTAAATTCCTGTTATCTAGGTTGTGAGTTTCATGACCATAACTGACTGGATATGGTCCGCAACGGCCAATATCCTTAATGACTTTGTCACCCGCAGACCTGCCGGTCCAAATGTAGCTAGCAGTGAGGTGCGGGATTGTCAGTCCCGTATAGATCTATACACAACAGTCACACTCTCCCTACAAGAGACTCTGGTCACGAGTGCTAGTCTTCCACTCTGTGTCTTGTGGTGAGTGTTACCAAGGATGTGTCTCAAACATAGCCTAACAAATTTACAAGTAATAATACCAAAAATCCTGTTTATGATTTGCATGAATCCTTTATAAAATAATACATTTTACTATATGATTCACAAGTTCATTGTTCTAGTTTTGAAAACTGTTTCTACGTGTTGATTTCTTAATCAGTTGGTAAAACTGTTTTCCGTGTTAAAAGCATACTGAAAATATAATTATCTTAAACAAAATAATATATTTTGAGCACAAGTTTCCTTGTACTTTTGCTTGTATTCCCTCCCCTAAAAACATGAAAACTCGAAAAAAGCGTAGGGGTATAAACTCACCTCGGGTGATTTGAATGAAGGTTCAACACGAAATGATGGATGTTCAAGTGAAAACTTGAACACGCTTTGATCCTAATTAACATGTAATGACACATAATGGAGTCAAATGAAGGTATTTCATCACTAGATGTGACGAAGAACCACTCTAAGAACTTGGGACTACTCGCACTAAGTGTTAGAACCTTATCGGATTGCATAAGGGGAGTGTATGGCCACCTTTAAGGTGTGTGCGGCCATGGGTGTGTGGCCCAAGGGGTGTGCGGCTGTACTCCCATGATGGAAGGTATTCTTGGGGTGTTTCAAGGTCCATAATTGCAATCCATGAAGTGTTCTTGGTCCAAACTCAATTGTAGTGCAAGTTAGGGGTCCTAGAAGTGTGTTTGTGGTCCCAGAATGAGTGTGTGGTCGCACACTTGGAGTGTGCTACCACATAAGGGTGTGTGCGGCCGTACATAGGTGTGTGTGGTCGTACACCCCACACAAAAATGTCCAAATTGCCATTTCCAAGGTGTAGCAAGGCTATGGTCATGTCTAACTCGAAGATGGAAGTCAAACTCTCACTTTGGAGGGCGTTTTAAGAGTGTGCGGCCAACCTTATGAAGGTGTGCGGCCGCACTCCTTCAAGGGATGAAGAACATGATGAATCTTGATAAATCAAGGCTTAGATGAAGTGGTTCTTCAAGTATAACAAGCTAAGGGATGGATTACTCACGTTTTTGAAGCCTTGGGAGGGTTTTCGGTTGAAGAGTCTTGAGAGAAAAGGTGTTGTGTGCTGCCAGAATGTTAAAGGAATGAAAGGAAAGGGGTCTACCCTTTATATAGGGTGGGTGTGCTGCCTAGAAAGGAGTGTGCTGCCAGGAGGTGTGTGTGCGGCCGCACACCCATGTGTACGGCCCTACACTCCCTCTAAGGGTTTGTATGGCCCTGTTTCGACAATATACGATTTGCTGACTCATTCCTAAACTCAACCATGGTCATAATCAAGCTTAGAATCACTTAAACGAACCCTCAAACAGTGCCAGAAGTCAACGAAACATGTTTAACTTTGATTGAAATGGCTAAGTGTGCGAGACAGAAGTTTCGGGTTGTCACACCTTTCATGGACTGAACTTCTCTTATTCTAAATTTCTTGCCCTCTGGTAGCACAAGGGCCTACCAGTGCTTCCGTGTTGTTAAGAAGCTCACCCATATTGATCAATGTACTTTCACTGACCAACATTGCTTTTGTAGTTAAATGAAAAACATAAAACTCATAAACATTTCCAACTCAACTAGAAGTGCACAGAAATAAGAATGTATCAACCAAACACGATAGGTTATCAACCTCAGGTTACGTGTCAATGATAACTAAAAGGTTTATTGTCGGTTGAATCTTGAAACTCTCAAGATCAATACGAATCCCACTAACTTCTTGACATATGAGTTTTCTCTCAAGAAACTTTCTTTGACAAGAAAACACTTCACATAATAGGTCTCAGTTTATCCTTTGTTTCTCGATTAACGAAAAAACATCACAACTCCAATTCTATATGTGCTAGAGTAAGAAAAACATTTTTGCTCCACATATTTTGAGGTTTTTTCAACCTTCTTAGTTTCAAATGAGTTTCAAGATACGATTTGTAGTTACTAAAGCATGGCTTTACAACTTGATTTGGAATGAAGTATGACTCATCTCTTGATTTAACTATTATTCAACAAAATCTGATTCTTTTTCTTAGTCATACAATTTTACTAAGATGTTTTTCGAGGATCAATTGTGATATAAATCCAAAATGACTAAGATGCTCATAAAACATGATACTAAAGTATTCTCCTTTCTTCTCATATTAGAGAATCTTTTATCTTTTTGCCTAATAGATTCTTGTTATTCATTCTGCTACTCATTTAATCTTTTCAAAGTATCATAATTATGCTTAATTTTATAAACACAACCATATTTACTAAAACATTAGTAAATCATGACGAATAGAGTTATCGTCCTTTGTGGTGGATCTGAATAGTCCATATTAACATGTACTAGATGCATTGGTCATTCACTTGACTTACATAAACATGTGATCAATGAATTAGTCACAATTTTCCAATGAACAAGATTCTCATATACTATACAATACAACTTGTACAATACTAGGTATCTTTCCAGTTGGTGATGGGATTTCTTTTCACTTGGTCAATTATCACAATACCACACGCGATATCATAAGAATCAAATCCATAATTAATATTGCTAATATTATAAATCTAACTAACACTTTCAAAAATGTCATTGCAAGGAAATATAAATAAGTCAACTAGATAAACCAAAATTTCACTTTATTGAAAATAAACGAAAATTTGAACTTGTCCTTACCACGCATAAAATGAAAACTATGTTTCTAGACATTTATGAAGAGTAATAGCAATATATTAAATTATCCCATCTCTTTAGTAGTAGCTCCAATTTCTGATTTTCGAACCATGTGACAAAAGTCCATTTCTCATGATCAAATTTAGCTCACCTTGCTCAAGCTTCCTTCTTTCTCTTAGATCCTTTAATACCATCAATATGTGATCATCACATCATTTATTAAGAGTCTATTAATAAGAACTTGTAAAACAATGGAGTCAAATAATGGATGTACCTAAAGTAGAGTCACATGAATTGACTTTGCTATCTCTAAGATCTTGCAGGTATTTTGGGCAACTTCTTTTCCAATGTCCCTTCAACTGGTAGTAAAAACAAATGGGCTCTTAAGGTCAACACATGGAACAATCTGAGAACTAGCCATTTCTCTTTACCATATGATCAAACAGTTTGATCTTGGACAACCCTTTTCCATTGGGAAGATAAATCTTTTATGGACCACCATTGTTACCATTGTCAATGTCCATGGAAACCTTGGAATTAAACCTAATAATCATCTCTGCTTTAGATGTGCTCTTAAGCATTTCTGCTTCGACAACCATCAACATTTGGGTCAGATCAATTAGGGTCATGTCGAAATTCCTCATATAAAAGTTCTCAATAAAGTTCTCAATGAACTGGTGAATTTGGAAGCGAGAGAAGAACCAAGTTAATGCTTTCTCTCTTAGGAAACGACACCCATTCTATCCAACTTGTCAATGTATAATTTCTTTTCATAACATGCGTACACACAAAGTTTCCAACTTGATGTTTATATGTAAATAAGGATTGAGTAGTCTTGTATCTTTCATCTTAAGGAAAATGTGACGTTAAGAGAGTCACAGGAGGAGGAGGTGGACGAAATACGATGTCTAGTTCCATCATTTCCTAAGGAATGGAAAAACAATTTCATCTTGTCTTAAAATTGGAAGACCATCTCTAGAAGACTAAGGAAAACTATTTCCTTAAGAATGAGGAAGACCATTTATATCTTCATAAGATATTTCAAAATATGAGAAAAGGAGAATTCAAGTTAGTTGATTTTAATCCTTAATTATTAACCCATAAATTTAAATTAAGGCTACGATCCATATTTTCAATTCGAACTTTGAAGAGGGATGTCGTAATCAAATTCGAATCTATTTTAGGTAGGTAAGGCTTTTACTGATTCCAATCTTATGAAATTCCTAGATCTTTTGAGATTCATTTATTCTTATTAATGGCATGTTTAATCTCAGATTCTCCTCTCACTTTTATGACTGCGATGTCGAGGATCACAAATGAGATGTGAATAACCATGCACACCCGCTTGACAACCTTGATGTCATTTATCATCTCACATTGATGTGCCGGTAAACCACACACGCTCCATCAACAATGATAATTTTCAAGATGTCCATCATATATCTTTATAGTCCCTATTAGTGTGCCGGTTAACCGCACATGCTCTACTAATGACATATAAAGCATGATGTGTGGTTTCATGGATTTGCATATATACTTTTCATATTTTCCTAAAGTAACTAGAGTGGGATTTTATAAAAGAGTTATAATACTTTAATAGCATTATATTTTTAATGAAGTTAATGTCCTATCAGATCTATTTTGATAACGACCATCCACTAAACAAGGAAGCGGTGGGTGAGAGTGTACACCCATTCAACTACCATTTTATAGACAGTTTCCTTATACCCCCTAGACTCTAGCTTCGAAACACTAGGTTTAAGTTTAAATTTTTGAAATTAATATAAAACTAATATAATTTAAAAATAAACAAATTTTGATTTAATCATTATCTTTTAATTAAACAGATAATTAATTTAATTGAATCAATATGGATCAAATAATTATTTACAACTAAACAATTAATAAAATAATTTGCATTTGATCCTAATCCTAAGCCTACTAGTTTTCGAAAAATGCTAGGGTTTACTAGGTTTTAATTGTTCAAATTTGAAGGCTCTTAAAATAACAAATAAGGAAACAAGGTAAACCCTAGAAGAGATCCTTAAATTTCAAAAATTAGGCAAGAGGCTAGGGTTTCTAAAACCCTTAAAGTTTTTCTAAAATATGGGGTGGAGGGTAGGGTTTCAAGAACCCTAGGGAATTTTCGAAAATGTCTCCTTAGGGTTTAGTTTTTATAAACCCTAATTTTGATATGTTCAACTTTGTGCAAGATCAATGAAAACAATGGCTTTGATACCACTGATGGGTTTTATATGTTACAAAAACTAATTTTGGTGGATAAACATAAACCATAAGTTCACATGCACCTTAAAGGATATAAGTTCTCACTGTGATTTGCAAACAACTATTGAATATTAAGAACCCTAAAAGTACATTGCTATTTTCAAAAAATACTAAAAGATTATTGGAAAATACTTACCTTAGTTTGTTATTGCAAATAAACTAATAATCCTTCCTTGTTGGTCTTCAGGAAGAAAGCACCAGAAGTCTCGTGCATTTAATGGCTCACACCCAAACCTTAGCAAGTTGGAGGCTAAAGAGGAGAGATGAGAGAGAATGGGAATTTTTGGTTCTCACTCTTTTAGAAGGGTTGGACGAGATTATGAACCCTTAGGAGGGTTTATATAGGTGACTAAGGGAACTAGGATAAGACATGTTTCCTTAGATAAGCCTTATCCTATTTACTTGCTCCCTAATGACTCCTAGGCTTCCTTATTGCCTAAGAAAACCCGTAAAACTATCTAGAATTTCATCCCCCCCTCCTAGGGAGGTTCTAGAGTTGGTCAATGTTCAACTTTTGAACATTGACACCTTTAGTCCTTCCACATTTAATTAATCCAATTAATCCGAAAATTAACTCTATTAATTTCTGATTAATTCTTAATTCAATAATATTATTTCTAGTTAATATAAATTCTCATAATATGTAACGACCCAAAAAATCCTTCCGTTAATGACGTTAATCTTTCGTTACTCGAATAGTTGTTATAGTAAAATAATTTCCATTTAGGATTATAAAATGAAATAAGTTAAATAAAAATGGTTAATATGAATTAATCAATATTTTATAATTTCTTTAACTAAATTAAATTATATGAATCAAATGTTTAATATAAGGGAGGGTTAGAATATATTCAAACAAAAACAAAGGGTGGATTATGAATAATTAAGCAAAGTTAGAAGGTTAATGTTGTAAATGTGGGATTTAAAACCATTTAAGGCCACGTAAATATGCTTCTATCGTTTCTTTTAGAGTAAATTACATGAATGGTCCCTATGGTTTGTGGTAATTTACGCGTTTGGTCCCTAACTAATTTTTTTTTAACTCGGAAAGTCCCTACCGTTTGTTTTTGTTACGCGTTTGGTCCCTACTATTTGTTTTTGTTACGCGCTTGGTCCCTATCTTACCTAAAAAAACTATTATTTAAATAGGAAAAAATAGTGGGATATGTAAAGTAAGGTGAGAGGAATGGAGTTGGAGGTGTGTTTATTTAAATAAATTAAAAAATCAATAAAAAAATAGTCTTTTTAGGTAAGAAAGGGACAAAACGTGTAACAAAAACAAATTGTAGGGACCTTTCGAGTTAAAAAAAATAAGTTAAGGACCAAACGTGCAAATTACCCTAAACCATAGGGACCATTCGTGTAATTTACTCTTTCTTTTAACAAAAAAAAAAAAAAAAGAATAAGAAAATAAGAGAAAGAAACTTAAGGGATATAAGTTGTAAATGGCATTTAAAAACACAATTAACCAAACGTCCATTTCTCCATTTCTTCCCGACGTTCCTTCACCTCTTGCCCGACGGTTACGACCCATATTTCTTAACCCAATTAAGTGCATGCTCATCATCCTCTCTCGGTGAGTAGTATATGACAAGAGAGATAGAGATCGTGGTAAATTGAGAGAGTGTCGAGATGGTGGTGCAATTTTCCAGCATGGCTAGAGACTCCGGAGAAACGACTCTGTTTTCCGGCACCTAACTGCAACTCCGACCGCCACCTTTATGGTTGAACACCCTTACGAATCGCTCTGGAGAAACTGTGAAAAATCAAAGTAACAACCAGCGACAATGAGGCTGTGAAGCTTTTCCGGCAAGACGAGACAACTATCTATCTACGTTTATAGTGGAAGAGGGGCTGAGTAGGGATGAAGGAACATGAGTTGGTCCTATTCGCGAGGTCAGCGGTACCTATATCTTTGCTTGAGGAGTATTTTATTAAAATAATGCATGTATATATAATATTATATGAACCTATATATGTTTGTATATTCAATATGTCGTATATACGTAGACAGATAACACAAAGAAATTTAGGATGTCGTTAATCTGTGAATTATTTGAAAATGGTCGTAAGTGATAACTGTAATTAAACTAATGTGGCAATCAAATATATTCACACTAAATTGGGCTAACATGTCAGTTGATGAATTTGTCGCTGTAAGTTGGCCTTCCGGTCTGGAATTAGAAAACCCATATTGTGGCATACAATTCTTCCTTACACAGACACGAATTAGATGGAAAGAAAAATTGAGGTCCACATTTCCTTATGGAAATTAATTGCTTATTGAATCAATCAACGCAAATTTCCATAAAATATATTTATAAATCTGTGATGTTGTGAAACCCTTGACATATTACAACTAAAAATAAGAATCAGTAAAGAAACAAATATAAGAAGAAAAAGGTTATGGAATTAGGAATGATGGGCCTTAAATATATCATGGAACTAGGAAAGCATGTAGGTATTATACTCGTTAAATGGTTATGGGTATTTTTTTTTTGAACCATATAATAATTAGCTTAATTATATCAATTAGGTTTCATTGATACGGTCTAAATATAAGTATTTAACGACCGTTTATTAAACTTATGATTTGCATGTTTAGCCTTTTAAAGTAAACGAATTTATATTTACTTATAGGTCATATTAATTATTTATGAAGCTTACGGATGGCAAGTACGATGACTCTTAATCACAATCTAAGGTGAGTTCATAGTTTTAACTCACTAAGGTTGCATTATTGAAACATGCAATCCGTAGATGGTGATTTGATTCACTTTAGGATGACCATGTCATTACTTGTGCTTGATGATGATATGATATTGGTGATGCTAATATATGCTTTGTGCTAATGCCATGATATGACGTAATTGCTATGTTGCTTACACTTTGATGTACTTGATGTAAATGACGTGCTAGCTTAAGTTGCTTGAAATATGATGTATGGTTATGTTTTGATGTGCTGGTTATGAATACATTGCATGTTTAATACACATTCATATGGTATGCATTATATGACTTGCTTAATTTATAAATGACATTGCGGGGTTATGCGTAGAGGGTTTGGGTAGTTAATGATCTTTTCCTAAAACCTTATCCAGATCATTGAGGGTGCCTACTAGGTTGAAAGAGTAGCTATAAGAAGAGCTATAGCCACACCGGTGATTAGTTGTCGGTCTTTCTAGATGACCGTGTGACACATGGTTTGCGGGCACTTTGGTGTTCGTGGGCTAGAGTGATGTTGGTCCCTCGTTTGCGGCCAACGCAATCATCACGTGGGAATCGGGAGGTGTATCGTTGGAATTGGCACTGTTTGTACCGATCCTGAACGACACCGCGGGGTACTTGTACTTTGCAAAGTCGGAGTAGCGAAAGTGGAGTCACGGTGTTGGTGTTTCGGGTGGAAGTCATGAGCCACTTAAAGCATTCGGCTGGTCGTTCACACAAGTAGTGAACAGGGTGTTTCTCTTGGGTTAGGTTGCACTAAGAGACATTTTTCTATCAAACGGTTGGATAGATATAATAAAAGGTTGAACATGTAACAAACGGTTGGTTGCATATTAAAAGGCTGAATATATAACAAATGTTGGTTATTAATAAAAGGTTGAACATGTAACAAAAGGTTGGTTGCATATTAAAAGGTTGAATATATAACAAAGGTTGGTTATTAATAAAAGGTTGAACAATTAAAGGTTGCTTATGTGGTATTTGGTTGATCATATATGTTATGTTGTACAATTGTGGTTAAACATATATGCATGTATGCGGTTGAATATGTGATCGAATAATTATGATATGCGGTCATTTTCTAAGTGGTATTTGTCTATCATTTTTATGCTTCATCATAAAATGAATGATTGAACCATTTGGGGCTTGTATGTTTTATGTGAAACTTTTTGAACTCACTCAGCAGGGGCTGACACTTGTATATTTTCTCTTTTGTGCCTTATGATTGGTGCAGACAGTTTAGAAGATTGGCCTTGGTGAGAGGGGTTCTTATGGGTAGTAGATTTATATTAACGATACCACTCTTGGACACGTTTTTGATTATTTACTTTAAAATACTATTGTTTACATTTTAAATGGTTTGGATTTATGATTGAATTTTTGAAGTAACGTTGTGGTTTCGAAAATGTTTTGAAATAAAAAAAAAACTAAGTCTTCCGCTAACGTATTCTGTTAAATAAATGTTTTAAAAAGAAAAAAAATTATGGTAAAAATCACGACGTTACATAATATACTAATAAATTATTTGTTTTATTTATAATTAATTTATTAATCATATAATAAATTAATAAATCAGTCTTTTTCTCTCTCCAAATAGTATTCCATTCCATTACTAGGTTTGAGGATAACCAAAAAAGAACTTTGCTAAAAATTCAAGATTATATTAATTTAGTTATTGGCTTAAACGCCTAATCCAACATGAGAGTAGACACCCATTCAACGACCATTTTATAGGCCGCTTCCTTATACCCTCTTGATAGCTCATTTTGTTTTCTTATTTTTATTAGTTTATTTTAGATTTTTAGATATTTTTGTCATTATTGCATTGTATTTTATTTATTTTCCTTATTATGGATCATACCGGGGACTTTTTATGTTGCATGAGGTATTTTGTAGAATTTTGGAGCTCATTGTGGTTGCGGTTTGACTGGAGACGGGCTTAGTGGGCTCTCGAGGCATTGTTGGGCTTGGCGGATCCATAAAAGAAGATTTGGGCCTTAAGAGTTAAAAACTTGGATATTTTGGGCTTGTGAAGATGGGTCATAGACTTTTATTTTGGGCTTGGAGCATCCACATTTGAAGCTAAATGATGATTGGTTGGTTTAAATCACATGGATATGGAGGGGACCAAATGAATCTTTGGTAGTGGAAGGGTGGAGTGGAGGAATGAAGAGCCAATAACATTACAACAACACTTGCGCGGGTGGAATTTCCATCGCGCGGGTACCCGCGCAACTGCCAAGTTTGGGCATTTTGGTCATTTGGCACACCATAACCTTGGGGGATCAGATCTAGCAGCCATTACTTCGATATTACACCATTAGAGAGCCGAAGAAGGCAATTTTGGAGCTTGAAACCCATTTCTTTTCATCTTTCCAAGTCATTGGTAGTTTCTTTATGCAACTAGACTTTTGTGATTGTTATTTTGTTGCCATGAGTGGCTAATTTCTCTATATTGGTTAACTTTGGTTAAAACCTTTGAATGTTTGTGGGTTTTTGAAGGATTCATGCTAATCCAACATGAGAGTAGACATTTATTCAACGACCATTTTATAGGCCGCTTCCTTATACCCTCTTGATAGCTTATTTTATGTGACATCCCCAAAATCATGGCCCGAAAAGACCGATTTCATTTATACTTTTTAAAATAATTTCAGAGTAAATCCTTTTGATTTAAAAGAGTTGCAGAATTTTTTCCCAAAACAAAATATGATAAAATAATATTTATCAAAGCATGTCATCAAGAGATGCATTTTCATTATATGATCAAAACTCGGGATGTCATGTTCCGATACATACCATAAAGCATAAACGATAACATTACAAGTCATTCAACAAATATATACATATACAGACTTGTAAACAAAATAACTCGATGATTCATCCACCTTATGCCCTTGCGCCACTTCCTGTAATACAAATAAAACTGAGTGGGTCACGCTTGGGAGCCTGGTGAGCATATAGAGTTTTTCAACCCACAATAAATAAATTATATTTAATTTCACCAACCAACAATAACTCGATTACCCATTCCCGTTATCCTCACTTTACGTCCCTAAAACAACATCTATCTCAAGGGACCTAGTCTAGGATTTTCATCGGGACGGACATTACTGCTAAGGGGTTTCCTCAACAATAGATATCCTAAAGGTACCCATGAGGGGGATAGAGTACACCGGTGAACACATCGTTCACAACACCTAAAGGTTATGAGCCTGCTAGTGTTCCACATGACTGTCCAAAAAGAGTCCGTGGTCGTTATCCATACTCCGCTGAATAACTAGATCAACAACAACAACAACGAGGCCTCTTATTTGTTTATCACACATCAACTTTCTACCCATGTTCTACCCAACACGTTAGTAGATAAAAATATATATTTTGATACATAGTTTAAAACCTGTATAACATGTTCAATCAATACATATTCCACATAATAGATGAGGCACACACACATAACACGTATTTCATAGAGAATAAATCAGATCTATGAGTTAGAAGAAAGTGAATATACATTCACACACATAACCAACAAAATATACACATAACACGTATTTCGTATAAAATACTTCATATTTATGCGTTAGAAGAAAGTAACTACACACTCACTTGATCAGAAGATGATCGGACAGCACTACGACTTGCAGAAGTAGTATTCTTCAGTAGATCTGGAAGATCTTCACAAAAACCGGGTTCCTCGCGGGCAGAGCTTCGGCTCGGAAAATGCATTTCTCGGGATCTTCGGGGCTTCGAAACTTGCTTCGGGGCTCGGGATTGATACCGGGGCTTCGGGATACTTCTGGCACGCAAAACGATGCAAAACGGGAGAAAGAGGAGAGAATTTGGCAAATGGAGTCGGCTGCCCTCGTGTCACACCCCAAAACCGGAACGGCGGAAACGTTCTGGGGTGGATGACGTCATGTCAAGTATCACAACACATGCATATAGTAATCAAAGTACAACAAAACATTGCATTAATAGTAATAATTTTACATGGTTACATTACATAATATCAAGTAATACAAGCAACATATATAAAGTGCAGCAAGGTACTTAAGCCATCTTCATCAGCAGCTCCGGGGATGTACCTGTCTAATTGCTGACCTGAGATTACAAGTTATTTGAAAAGCGAGTATCAGCATTTTTTACAAATGCTGGTGAGTTCATAAGTATTTAGTGTCATTTAGTCAAATAACTTTAATAAGTGGTAGTTTAAGTGTTTTCAGTGCTTCAGTGTTCTTTCCAGAAAATCCTATATTTTCTTTAAATAAAGCAGCCTTCTACCAAGACTGTTTCAGTGCATTGTGGTAAGAGGTAGTTTTCCCTTAATTGCTATTGTTATCAAAATACTGAATTTGAGTATTAAAGAAAGCAGGAGACATCAGGGAATAACATATGCCTCAGCAGTGAGGACTGCTGACTAAGACAAAGAATCATAGACTCCAGGAGGGTATCGAACTGACGACACGCCTGGTTCAGTCTAACAAAGGGGAGACATAGACCCCAGAAGGTACCAAATGAAAGGTACAGCTGGTAAGGTCTAAAATAGTGAATATAGACCGAAAACGATACCAAATGAAAGGTATATCTCACAAGGTCAGAACAAAGACTACAGACCCCAGACAGTATCAGATGAAAGATACAGCTAGCAAGGTCGAAACAAAGACAATAGACCCCAGACAGTATCAATTGAAAGATACAGCTAGCAAGGTCGAAACAGAGACTATAGACCCCAGACATTATCAAATGAAAGATACAGCTAGTAAGGTCGAAACAGAGACTATAGACCCCAGACAGTATCAAATGAAAGATACAGCTAGCAAGGTCGAAACAAAGACTATAGACCCCAGACAGTATCAAATGAAAGATACAGCTAGCAAGGTCGAAACAGAGACTATAGACCCCAGACAGTATCAAATGAAAGATACAGCTAGCAAGGTCGAAACAAAGACTATAGACCCCAAACAGTATCAAATGAAAGATACAACTAGCAAGGTCGAAACAGAGACTATAGACCCCAGATAGTATCAAATGAAAGATACAGCTAACAAGGTCGAAACAGTGTGACTCTGAAAAGTGACATCAGCATACAGTGTAAATTGCTGACGAAATATCATTACCTTAAAGCCATGAATTATAAGGTAACCCAGGATACTCGTAACCATACTGACTAGAGTTCCAGACGCCCTACAGGCATCTATATAATGTGACATTTGTCACCCCTTGGCTTGGTGGGCCGTGGACTGTAGCTAGAAGTCAGGGTGCGGGGTTGTCAATCCCGTATAGATCTATACACACAATGTCCGCTCTCCCTACAGGAGACTCTGGTTACCAACTAGACGACGGAGAAGGCCGTGTCCTGAAGATGCATCCCAAATAGTGGGTTTCAAATGAAAGTGCTGGACTAGAGGTAGAGACTTCCCAATAGTGGGTTTCTAATGAAAGTATATAAAATAGAGGTTGAGACTCTTAACTGAATTGACTGAAATAACTCGTATGTCTAAGCTTGTAAACATAGTATATAACTAATGAATCAAACGACCTTCGGATGGATATCCGATCCCACCAGACCACATCTCAACGAAGAAAAGGAAATAGGGTGGACAAACCTTCCTAAGTCCTTCAACCATTATTTATATGTGTCTACACAAGCACATACATACATCTAACTATGCTTGAGTGGGTGTCGAGTAAAAGTGATCCTCGTGAAGTAGGAGTGTCTAACAAGTGAAGTAAGATCGGTCGCAAGTGAAGTATAAGTGTCGAATAAGTATAAGCGCATCGTGAAGTGGAGATGACCACAAGTGAAGTAAGAGCGTATCAAGTATAAGTGAAATAAAGTCGATCTCAAGTATAAGCGAAGTAGACTCGTATCACTAATTAAGAGGGTGAATAAGTATAAGCGTTATCAGGTATAAGTGACTTCAAGTATAAGAGAAAGCGTTACAGAGTAGGAGTATAAAATAAGTATAAGCGAAGCAGCGGTATCTAACAATTAAAAGTATTCATGAAAACCTTTGAAGACTTTATTACTCAGGAAAATCGCATTTGTATTCTTTGATAAAATAGGTGTGAAAACCTTTAGAAATCTTTGGGAATCTTTTATAAATCAGTTTGAAAATGAATCTTTGATAATCTATGAAAGTAAGAATTTGAACAATTTAAAAACCCTTTTTGAAATCCATTTACAGTGTCCTACTCGGTAAAACAGTGTACAGTGGTAAAATCTTGTGCATGCGGGTTATCAATCACATGTGATTGATATGATAACTGGCATGTTTAACTTGTAATCCCCCCTATAAAAACATTTAAAAGCATTTAAAAGGTTCATTCAAGGGTATGAACTCACCTGGTGTAAGTAGGTCCGACGAAGGTGTCGTTTGGGCGTTCGGGGTCACGCAAGGACTTGAACACACACAAGGACCTATTTTAACATATGATAACATATGTTCACATACAATTAGCATATAATATACTAATTAAACAATTATACACACTCAAAGGAGTGGAAAACACTCCCGGTTGAGTGTTTGGGGTCCCGGGTAGCGTTTAAGGGTGCTAAGGGTCTCCTATCAGCTGTGGGACTTTGCTATACTCACATATCTAGTGTGTAAAGGGGTTTAAAGCATCAATATGGACCAAACAAGGAGTTTACGGCCCAACCTAAGGGAGTTTACGGCCGTAAACTCCTAAGGTCAATTTCTTGGGTGTTTGATGCTTCTAGCTTGTTCATAGGATTATTCTAAGCACTTTTCCTCAAAGGCATGATTGGATTTGAGGCTTCTAAGGGTACTTTATAGGAGTTTACGGCCTAGGAACTCTCCCAAGGGAGTTTACGGTCGTAAACTCTCAATCTTTGAGTTTAGTGGAGTTTTAAGCCCCTAATGCCTTTCTAGTGATTTCTAATGAAGTGTGATGCCATTTTGGGTGATTAAAACCAACATTCGAGGGGGTTTTTGGGGAGTTTACGGCCTAGATAATGCTTGGGCCGTAAACTCCAAGAAATTCCTCATTTTCCTTGTGTTTAAGCCCTTAATTCCTCTCTAGCATTTTATAGAAATGGCCTATGGTCATTTGGGGGGGCAAAAACTACACTTTTGGGCATGAATTAGGGTGTTTACGGACTTGACCAAGTCTGTGCCGTAAACTCCTTTCTTTAATTCATTTTGGAGTGTTTCAAGGGTCTAAACTCAAGAGGATAAGTCCCTAAATTATGTAACAAGCCCTAGGATGAGTTTGGGAGTGTTTTGGGGCACTTTTGACATGATTTTGAGAAGTTTACGGCCTAAGCTTGTGCTTGGGCCGTAAACTCTCCTTTACCCCCTAATTCCATGAGTTTTTATGTTAAAACACTCCTAGGCTATTACCTCAATTTATTTCCTAGCCAATGGGGACAAGTTTGGGTGGTTTTGGCCTTGTTTTAGGTGTTTACGGCCTAAGAAAAAGCTTAGGCCGTAAACTCCTTTTCCATTGCTTCTAAATCCGTATTTTGGTCCATACACATGAATCAATATGTTTAGAATAGGCTAGGGTAAGCGGACTTACAATATGGAAGCGTTTGGTTGCGAATTCGGGGCGAAAACGGGTCTAGAGAGAGAGTTTAGAGAGAGAGTGTAAAAAGTCTCCAATGGACTCCACTCACCCATATATAGGTTTCACAGTCGGGGCTCAGTGAAATTTTACCCGATACTGCCGTTAAACGGGGCTTTTGGTCGCACCCGATTTAATGGTCATAATAATAAAACTTGACATTTTCCAAATGAATGAAAATGTGTGTCTTGTGTTTTTATTTCCTTTTATCACGACTTAACGGCATGTTAAAGGTAATCAAATGGAATGTTTATTAAATTGATGCCCTCTAATTAACGGAACTTTTATACAGTGGAATATTCCGTTAACGGTAACGGGGAAATGTAACGGGGCAACTTGGGTTGTCACATCATCCCCCCGTTAGAGGGAATTTCGTCCCGAAATTCAAGTCTAGACAAGGAAGCAGGTATGAATGGCCAAGTAGAGGTAAGGGAGTACTTTCTATACGGTTGCCCTTGCATTCCCAAGTGATCTCTAGTCTGTGTTTGTCATTCTCACATACCCTCACATACGGGATGCGGATTCCGTCTAGTGTAGCTAGCGGGTTCCGACTGGTGTATCTATGAAGTCAGGGTTCTCGATGGATTCTATCAGGATGAGTGAGGCACGAAGAGTGTTGTCGGGAAGTCACGTGTCAAGTCTAAAAAGTGGATCGATCGGGTGTGAATCTTGTGGCATATCCGAAGGTAGTAGCGTCCTGAAAAGGGTTGGACCATGTCTCCATGAGTATTCTCGGAGGGTCCTACGCTCTCGGAAGGGTAGAGTCTTTCAGTACTTAGAACATAGTGTACTTCTATGGCAAGATCATCACTGGCGTGACCACCATTTCGAAGTTCCTAACGTTCTCTCTCGTACTGGTAGCGTAGTCCTTCAGGTTGGTTCTTAGGAATCTCAAGTGGTCTTCAGTTTCGTGTTTTCTGCCATCTGGCTGATGGAGGCTTTCTAGATCGTCGATTGGGTTGCGCGACTATGGTCACCAGTTTGTTGTAGAGTGTCTATCTCAAGCTTGTGCAACATTGACCTGCACTAACGACGCTTGAGATACGGAAACCCTGAGAATCGGGGAGACAGGGCTTCACCAGACGAGTGTTGGACTATCTCGGGAGGTGGTTCTACTATCTCTGCTTGAGATAGTATTCGGGGAACACCTATTAGTCCAAGGAATCTCTAAGACTGTGGTTTATTCTAGCGTGGGAAGTGCGTGCTCCTGCATAATCCCTCGACTAACACCAAGGCTGGTGTCGAGTCTATAATCTTTTCGGGATCCGGGTCATGAGATTTAACGCAACTACCTTCGCACTCGACCAAGTATTCTTGGCTGCGAAGGTTCCCCTGTGGTTCTCGGTATCCTAGTGTTTACTTCAGAAAATATAATTCATCGTCTACAGGGCAACGACGATTTCCTCCTTGCGAGAGGGTGGAGGATGATAAGCACTACCTGCCTATAACTGGGTGGGCAAGGTGCCTGAGTAGTCAGAGCATCAATTGCAACTACTCTTCCGAAGGTTCTAAGTTTTCTCGGTCTAAGTCAAATCTAGTGGGCATAGGGTCTCTTCACTCGGAACTTTACAAGCTCAATCCGCAGTAGTTCTCTTGATTTTGGCCCCTATGTTATCGATTAGGGTGAAAGTGTTTTGCGAAAAGGTTCGTGGTAGAGCTCATGCTTGGCTTAGCCGCCAATACTTGATGGATGCCAGCAGTATACTTGGTTTTAGTGGTCAGCCTCATGAGTTCTATTCTCTGGGTTCACGAACCTGATGTGTGAGGTGAGAAGGGTCTCCCAGGGGACTCTACGGAGTATGCCTCGGATGGTTGTCGTTTTCTGAGGTATCTGCAGTGCCTTTTACTTTGGCATTCATCCGACTATGAGGGGTCGGTCCACAGTGCGGGGTACCCTCACTTGAGTACTTCGGAAGGTTTGAGATAAGAGGGACGATTGACGAATTGCATTAGATGTGATTATTTGTGTTAGGTTCAGGTTCGGAGGAACCTTTATTTGCCGATATGGCTATGGAGAAAGCTCACAGCACAAAGAATGTACACATGGTTGCACGAAGTCAAACCATGCTCAATAGAGTCGTCGAAGTTAACACACTTCGACATGATGTATAATGAAGATCGATAGAGTCATGTGCCGAACAGGCACACAAGTTCTAGGCGTCTCGGGGTTTCGTCCTATGTATCCCTACCGCGGATACTTGGACCGATTAGAGTCGACGCGGAACTATAGTGAGTTCTAAGTGCTTCCGAATAGAGTATCCTTTCTTGAATGGATTCTCATGAGGCATTTCTATAATCGCCTCACATATACTAGTCATGTATATTTAAGGTGGGGAGGACTATTGACTGAGCGACCCCGCCCTAAATCCACAACCAAACGAGGAACAGGAAATGAGGCGGCATTCGCTCACTCTAGGTCTGTCCATCTTAGATACACATGGCCGTAACGTATATGTTTAGCCACTATAGTTTTACCTAATGAATTTTAAATTTCTTTAACAGTGCTGCGACCTTCGCCTTACTGGAAAGAATTTATATTTGAATTAGTCTTTTATTGTTCTTAGTTTAGTCATCCGAGATCGAGAGACGTACCAAAATCTAACGAGTTTCCTTGCTGCTTCTCCCTAAGCAGTAGTGTCAGGCTCCTTCTGTGTCTTTGTCTTTCTCTTCGGTTGGGCAGTCCCTCTTAAATTGTCCCATTTTACCACATAGGTGGCAAACTGTACGGGTCCCCACATTGGTGGTTGATGTAATGAGCTCAACCGGGGTTCTGCAGACGCGAGCAGTATGCCCCAACATGTGGCACCTAGCACAATAGAGTTCCCGGCAGACACCATGATGATGGTAGCTGCACTTGCTGCAGTGGGGAAGGTCTCCAAGGTATGGTCTTCTTGAGGTCGGGAGGGAAGGATTGACAGGAGTATCGACTGCCTCAGCTCGTTGCCCCTCGGAAGGTCTTGGAGCCGAGGTACTTCCCTCCTCTATCTTGAGTTTTCTCTTTAGTGGGTTCAGTGGAGGTTCTTGGGTGGCTGAGTGTGGAAGAGTGGGTTGCTGCCGTCCATTGCCAGGATTGGAAATCCCAACAGGGCCCTTGCTAACATTGGCGTTGTTAGCATTCAGGTGAGCCATGACAGCTGCTACGGCTGCCGAGACTGCAGCTTGGAACGTAGCTTCATCGAATAAGAGGGCAGGTTTCTTGCTTACGGATTGGTTACGCTTCTTCGGTGGCATGGTTTTCCTACATGGAAAGGAATGCAAAGAAATGAGAGACGACGAATAACCCTGGACATTTCTGTCCTGAACGCATTAGGCGTAGATTTTTCCCGTGCCACTGGTACTGGTTGTCTGAGTGTCGACCTACATCCCTATGATGCAGCCCTGGTAATCAAGGTAGGTGTATAAGTATCGAAAAAGGCCATAAGATGCGAGTCGTTCCTACTAAGTTACCTTTATACTGGGAAAGGTTTCACTCTCCGACCTGGAGAGATTTGAGAACGGTTCGGAACGAAATCGTGGAAAGAGAGGCTCACAAGGGCAGATAGCTAAAATTCTCTCAATTAGAGATGCGGGGATTCGCCCTAATCGTGTATCTGGCAACGGGAAACGACAATTTACCTAACACATAGCGTGAGTAGTGTAACCACTAACTCACTAAATTGCATTATTTTAAGGGTGAATTATCGTGACGAATACGAGGAAAATACAATTCTCGGGTTCCATGTACCAGCTCCCTCGGTATGCCTCGTATCTTTGATTGGAATCGGCGTTGGCTTCCTTCGGGTAGTTTCCTAGGGTTCTCTTCTTGTATGGACTTATTGAATTTCTACTCCGCCTTCCTTCTGATTCCAACTGTGGGTGTCATCACTTCATGATGGATGACTAGGAATCTCCGAAGTTTAGGCGAATCTCTCACCACTGTCCCTAAGAGAATATGGGCACTTGGTGCATTCAATAGTCTCGACCCAGTTCATTTATTTCCGAACAGGAAATCTTCTCAATGAATCTCCTCGGGGTCGGAATCAACTCTTCTGTCAAGCACTGAAGTGAGTAGGGTTTTCTACGGGGTTCGCGCGAGAATGGAAATGTCTAAAGAATCCTAAGAGATTATTAACATTTCACTGTATGATCCATATCGAGTCCTGCTACGATTACACAGGGTATACAAATCATATATAGCTTAGATTCGATAGGCCTTCGAATATGTGATACTACTCCAGAACCACATCCCAACGAGGAAAAGGAGATAGAGCGAAACCACACATTCTTAGCCTATGGGATCCTTATTATATATAACCTTGGGAGTATACCCTCTGTAGTTGTAGGTATATCAATAGGGATCTTTTTAGTTATTCACGCAAGGTTGTTTATGGATTCTAAAATACCCCTATGGTATTTTAATTCTTGTTTGAGTCTTATCTTCTGAATATGACTTCTGGGATTAGTGTGAATCTTTTAGCATTCTAAAATACTCCTATAGTATTTTAACTTTATGTTTGGCTCTAGAATTCCTATTTGGTAAGTTTCAGATCTGCTGCACACCACTATCACTCCCGAGCACACGTTCATCGCATCTCGGATAAATGTAGTTGATCAGGTTACATTTATCCCAGCTTACGATTACATAACTGCCCAGGTTTGACTGTAGTGCTCCACATCCGAAGACTTTTATTATTGTTTTTCTTGTGATACTTTTGTTCAAGTGTTTAGATTCTGGATGTTATTATACTTTGGTAAAATATGGTTATATTTTAAAGTATAATTCTTGGTCAGAGTGTTTTATCCCATTGTATTTATAGGCTGTATATCTTTTATGAATTGATATACTTAGCTCACTATAAACAATGCTCTGATACCAATCTGTCACACCCCAAAACCGGAACGGCGGAAACGTTCTGGGGTGGATGACGTCATGTCAAGTATCACAACACATGCATATAGTAATCAAAGTACAACAAAACATTGCATTAATAGTAATAATTTTACATGGTTACATTACATAATATCAAGTAATACAAGCAACATATATAAAGTGCAGCAAGGTACTTAAGCCATCTTCATCAGCAGCTCCGGGGATGTACCTGTCTAATTGCTGACCTGAGATTACAAGTTATTTGAAAAGCGAGTATCAGCATTTTTTACAAATGCTGGTGAGTTCATAAGTATTTAGTGTCATTTAGTCAAATAACTTTAATAAGTGGTAGTTTAAGTGTTTTCAGTGCTTCAGTGTTCTTTCCAGAAAATCCTATATTTTCTTCAAATAAAGCAGCCTTCTACCAAGACTGTTTCAGTGCATTGTGGTAAGAGGTAGTTTTCCCTTAATTGCTATTGTTATCAAAATACTGAATTTGATTATTAAAGAAAGCAGGAGACATCAGGGAATAACATATGCCTCAACAATGAGGACTGCTGACTAAGACAAAGAATCATAGACTCCAGGAGGGTATCGAACTGACGACACGCCTGGTTCAGTCTAACAAAGGGGAGACATAGACCCCAGAAGGTACCAAATGAAAGGTACAGCTGGTAAGGTCTAAAACAGCGAATATAGACCGAAAACGATACCAAATGAAAGGTATCTCTCACAAGGTCAAAACAAAGACTACAGACCCCAGACAGTATCAGATGAAAGATACAGCTAGCAAGGTCGAAACAAAGACAATAGACCCCAGACAGTATCAAATGAAAGATACAGCTAGCAAGGTCGAAACAGAGACTATAGACCCCAGACAGTATCAAATGAAAGATACAGCTAGCAAGGTCGAAACAAAGACTATAGACCCCAGACAGTATCAAATGAAAGATACAGCTAGCAAGGTCGAAACAGAGACTATAGACCCCAGACAGTATCAAATGAAAGATACAGCTAGCAAGGTCGAAACAAAGACTATAGACCCCAGACAGTATCAAATGAAAGATACAGCTAGCAAGGTCGAAACAGAGACTATAGACCCCAGACAGTATCAAATGAAAGATACAGCTAACAAGGTCGAAACAGTGTGACTCTGAAAAGTGACATCAGCATACAGTGTAAATTGCTGACGAAATACCGTTACCTTAAAGCCATGAATTATAAGGTAACCCAGGATACTCGTAACCATACTGACTAGAGTTCCAGACGCCCTACAGGCATCTATATAATGTGACATTTGTCACCCCTTGGCTTGGTGGGCCGTTGACTGTAGTTAGCAGTCAGGGTGCGGGGTTGTCAATCCCGTATAGATCTATACACACAATGTCCGCTCTCCCTACAGGAGACTCTGGTTACCAACTAGACGACGGAGAAGGCCATGTCCTGAAGATGCATCCCAAATAGTGGGTTTCAAATGAAAGTGCTGGACTAGAGGTAGAGACTTCCCAATAGTGGGTTTCTAATGAAAGTAGATAAAATAGAGGTTGCGACTCTTAACTGAATTGACTGAAATAACCCGTATGTCTAAGCTTGTAAACATAGTATATAACTAATGAATCAAACGACCTTCGGATGGATATCCGATCCCACCAGACCACATCTCAACGAAGAAAAGGAAATAGGGTGGACAAACCTTCCTAAGTCCTTCAACCATTATTTATATGTGTCTACACAAGCACATACATACATCTAACTATGCTTGAGTGGGTGTCGAGTAAAAGTGATCCTCGTGAAGTAGGAGTATCTAACAAGTGAAGTAAGATCGGTCGCAAGTGAAGTATAAGTGTCGAATAAGTATAAGCGCATCGTGAAGTGGAGATGACCACAAGTGAAGTAAGAGCGTATCAAGAATAAGTGAAGTAAAGTCGATCTCAAGTATAAGCGAAGTAGACTCGTATCACTAATTAAGAGGGTGAATAAGTATAAGCGTTATCAGGTATAAGTGACTTCAAGTATAAGAGAAAGCGTTACAGAGTAGGAGTATAAAATAAGTATAAGCGAAGCAGCGGTATCTAACAATTAAAAGTATTCATGAAAACCTTTGAAGACTTTATTACTCAGGAAAATCGCATTTGTATTCTTTGATAAAAATAGGTGTGAAAACCTTTAGAAATCTTTGGGAATCTTTTATAAATCAGTTTGAAAATGAATCTTTGATAAGCTATGAAAGTAAGAATTTGAACAATTTAAAAACCCTTTTTGAAATCCATTTACAGTGTCCTACTCGGTAAAACAGTGTACAGTGGTAAAATCTTATGCATGCGGGTTATCAATCACATGTGATTGATATGATAACTGGCATGTTTAACTTGTAATCCCCCCCTATAAAAACATTGAAAGCATTTAAAAGGTTCATTCAGGGGTATGAACTCACCTGGTGTAAGTAGGTCCGACGAAGGTGTCGTTTGGGCGTTCGGGGTCACGCAAGGACTTGAACACACACAAGGACCTATTTTAACATATGATAACATATGTTCACATACAATTAGCATATAATATACTAATTAAACAATTATACACACTCAAAGGAGTGGAAAACACTCCCGGTTGAGTGTTTGGGGTCCCGGGTAGCGTTTAAGGGTGCTAAGGGTCTCCTATCAGCTGTGGGACTTTGCTATACTCACATATCTAGTGTGTAAAGGGGTTTAAAGCATCAATATGGACCAAACAAGGAGTTTACGGCCCAACCTAAGGGAGTTTACGGCCGTAAACTCCTAAGGTCAATTTCTTGGGTGTTTGATGCTTCTAGCTTGTTCATAGGATTATTCTAAGCACTTTTCCTCAAAGGCATGATTGGATTTGAGGCTTCTAAGGGTACTTTATAGGAGTTTACGGCCTAGGAACTCTCCCAAGGGAGTTTACGGTCGTAAACTCTCAATCTTTGAGTTTAGTGAAGTTTTAAGCCCCTAATGCCTTTCTAGTGATTTCTAATGAAGTGTGATGCCATTTTGGGTGATTAAAACCAACATTCGAGGGGGTTTTTGGGGAGTTTACGGCCTAGATAATGCTTGGGCCGTAAACTCCAAGAAATTCCTCATTTTCCTTGTGTTTAAGCCCTTAATTCCTCTCTAGCATTTTATAGAAATGGCCTATGGTCATTTGGGGGGGCAAAAACTACACTTTTGGGCATGAATTAGGGTGTTTACGGACTTGACCAAGTCTGTGCCGTAAACTCCTTTCTTTAATTCATTTTGGAGTGTTTCAAGGGTCTAACTCAAGAGGATAAGTCCCTAAATTATGTAATAAGCCCTAGGATGAGTTTGGGAGTGTTTTGGGGCACTTTTGACATGATTTTGAGGAGTTTACGGCCTAAGCTTGTGCTTGGGCCGTAAACTCTCCTTTACCCCCTAATTCCATGAGTTTTTATGTTAAAACACTCCTAGGCTATTACCTCAATTTATTTCCTAGCCAATGGGGACAAGTTTGGGTGGTTTTGGCCTTGTTTTAGGTGTTTACGGCCTAAGAAAAAGCTTAGGCCGTAAACTCCTTTTCCATTGCTTCTAAATCCGTATTTTGGTCCATACACATGAATCAATATGTTTAGAATAGGCTAGGGTAAGCGGACTTACAATATGGAAGCGTTTGGTTGCGAATTCGGGGCGAAAACGGGTCTAGAGAGAGAGTTTAGAGAGAGTGTAAAAAGTCTCCAATGGACTCCACTCACCCATATATATGTTTCACAGTCGGGGCTCAGTGAAATTTTACCCGATACTGCCGTTAAACGGGGCTTTTGGTCGCACCCGATTTAATGGTCGTAATAATAAAACTTGACATTTTCCAAATGAATGAAAATGTGTGTCCTGTGTTTTTATTTCCTTTTATCACGACTTAACGACATGTTAAAGGTAATCAAATGGAATGTTTATTAAATTGATGCCCTCTAATTAATGGAACTTTTATACAGTGGAATATTCCGTTAACGGTAACAGAGAAATGTAACGGGGCAACTTGGGTTGTCACACCTCGCAACCCTTTTATACATTCACTTTACTACTATTAATGAGATCTTCGATTCTCGTTTAGATTGTTTAGACCAACAATCACTCGATCTCGAATCGAGTATTCGGGCTGCATACTGCTAAGTCGAAACTTAGAAAAATCATAACTTCCTCATACGAAGTCAGATTTGGGCATTCTTTTTATGCACGCTCTCGGTTTAACAAACTCTACGACATTCGTTTAGATCACTAAGGCTAAATATCACTCTAACGTAACTTTCACTTTTTACGTCATTCAGCGTTGTCGGTTCTGTCGCGAAACTTCGACAGGTCATAACTTCTTCGTTATAACTCGGATTTCGGCATTCTTTATATATTCGGAAACCTCATTTCAACTACTACAACATTTTACATAGATATCAGCTTTATCTAACATTTTATTTTGATGCATATTTTTTCGGTCAATGATTGCCTCTGGTTCTTCAATCAACCTTTTGTTCTCATCGATTCTCAACTCCGAAAGTGGAATCATGTCGGGAACTTCTCCCGTGAACTTCCTCAAATAACACACATGAAAAGTGTTATGAATTCCATTCAGTTCTTCTGGTAGTTCGAGCTTGTAAGCTTGGTTCCCAATCCTCTGAAGAACTTTAAACGGTCCAATAAACCTTGGACTTAATTTTCCCCTTTTACTAAATCTTATAAGTCCCTTCCACGGCGAGACTTTAAGCAAAACCGAATCTCCAACTTCAAAAGTCATCGGTATTCACTTGTTGTCAGCATAGCTCTTTTGACGATCCTGAGCTGCTAACATTCTTTTCCAAAATCGTGAGGTGAAACGGCTGTCACGATCTGACACAATCTTTAACGGAACACCGTGAAGCCTCACAATTTCCTTCACGTAAGAATTCACAAGCTTTTCCATAGACAATTTCTCATTGGCTGCTATGAAATGCGCACTCTTAGTGAATCGATCAACGACCACCCAAATCATGTCGTGACCACTTTTTGTTCTGGGCAGTTTAGTGACAAAATCCATAGCAATGTCTTCCCACTTACCTATAGGCACAAGCAATGGTTCTAAACTCCCGTACGGTTTCTGATGTTGTGTCTTGACTCTCGCACAAGTCACACACTCGGCCACATACTTTGCAACATCAAGCTTCATCGTCGGTCACCAGTAGTAGGGTTTCAGGTCCCTATACATTTTAGTGCTACCGGGATGAATCGAGTACATGGTCTTGTGAGCTTCTTCCATCAGAAGATCTCTGATTCCTCCTGTCTTAGGTATCCAAATCCGATTTTGGAACACCTTCAGTCCATGACTCTCTATACCGAACACCAACGTTTTGCCCAAACGTTCCTCCTTTCGGTCATTCTTCTCAGAAGCTTCCTCTTGAGCTTTCTTTATAATCTCCACAATTTTCGAGACAACTTCTATTCTCAACGCTCTTGGCCTCTTCTTTTCAAGATTGACTTTCCGACTGAGAGCATCAACAACAACATTAGCTTTACCAGGGTGGTAAAGTATCTCACAGTCGTAGTCCTTAAGTAACTCTAGCTAGCATCGTTACCTCATATTCAATTCTTTATGATTAAAGAGATATTGGAGACTCTTATGATCAGTGAAAGGTTTGCATTTCGTGCCATAGAGGTAAGACCTCCATATTTTCAGATCGAAAACTACCGCTGCCAACTCCAAATCATGAGTCGGGTAGTTCTTTTCATGCTCTTTCAATTGTCGAGACACATATGCGATCACCTTATCTCTTTGGGTCAAAACACAACCCAATCCAACCCCAGACGCATCGCTATAAACAGCGAAGTCTTCAACTCCATCGGGTAGAGAAAGTATCGGTGCCTCACGTAGTTTCTTCTTTAGCTTCTCGAATGCTTCTTTATGCTTATCACTCCAAGCATATGTAGCTCCTTTGTGGGTCAAAGCTGTTAATGGAGTAGCGATTAAAGAAAAGCCTTGGATGAACCTTCGGTAATATCCGGCTAATCCCAAAAAGCTTCGGATTTCCGTGGGACTTTTTGGTTGTTCCCACTTCATTACAGCTTCAATCTTTGCTGGATCAACCATTATCCCTTCTTGGTTGACCACGTGACCCAAGAATTGGACTTCTTGAATCCAAAAATCACACTTGGAGAACTTTGCATACAGCTTCTCCTTCTTCAAAACTTCTAACACTTCTCGCAAGTGTCTGCCATGCTCCTCTTGGCTTTTCGAATAAATCAGAATGTCATCTATGAACACTATCACAAATTTATCAAGGAATGGATTACAAACCCTGTTCATTAAATCCATGAATGCTGCTGGAGCATTGGTTAGTCCAAACGACATAACCGAAACTCGTAGTGTCCATATCGTGTTCTGAATGCAGTCTTCTCTATATCCTGCTCTCTTACTTTCAGCTGATGATATCCTGACCTCAGGTTGATCTTTGAAAAATAACTTGAACCTTGTAGTTGATCGAACAGGTCATCAATCCTCGGAAACGGATATCTATTCTTTATTGTTGCTTTATTCAGTTCTCTGTAATCAATGCACATCCTCATACTTCCATCTTTCTTCTTTACGAATAACACCGGAGCTCCCCAGGGCGATGAACTAGGTCTAATGAAACCTTTGTCCAATAACTCTTGAAGTTGCATCATCAGCTCCTTCATCTCTGTCGGTGCTAATCGATAAGGTGCTTTTGTTATTGGCGTCGTCCCTGGCAACAAGTCTATTCTAAACTCCACTTGTCTATCAGGCGGTAATCCCGGAAGATCTTCGGGAAATACTTCCGAATAATCACATACGACAGGAATGCTCTGCATCACCTTTTTCTCCTTTTTAGCATCGATCACGAATGCTAGATACGACGTACATCCTTTAGCCAAACACTTTCTGGCTTTCATCAATGAAATGATTCCAGAATTTACTCTGCGTTTATCTCCATACACCGTAAACGACTCTTTCCCAGGTGGGTTTACTTTGACTATCTTCTTCTTGCACAATATCTCGGCGTCATTGGCGCTAAGCCAATCCATTCCCAACACGATGTCGAAACCATTAAGTTCTATAGGCAATAATTCCTCGTGGAACTTATTCTCATTCAAGTCAATTTAGATGTTTTTCATACGATGACTAACAGGTACAAACTTGCCACTAGCAACTTCGACTAATAAAGCATTATCTAGTCCATCAACAGGCTAAGCTAGTTTTCTACCAAATTCATGCGATATAAAGGAGTAGTTGGCTCCAGAATCAAATAAAATTTGGGCAGGCAATTTGTTTACGAGAAAGGTACCTGAAGCGACATCAGCTTCATCTTTAGCAGCTTCCAGTGTCATCTGGAATGCTCTCGCCTTCGGCTTTGGCGGAATGTTGGGTCTAGCTGCCTCCTTCTTCTTCGGGCAGTCCCTCGACATGTGTCCCTTCTCACCACAACCATAACAAACTTTCTTAGCGAGGGTGTATTCATTGGCATAGTGCCCTGGCTTTCCACACTTGTAGCATGTGGCCACTACCTCACATTTTCCATGATGCTTCTTCTTACATTTGTCGCACCATTTCGCTTCCCCTCCTCCTCCTCTCGATCTAGACTTCTAGAACTTATTTTTCTTGTTGGACCCTGAGGTTCCATCGAACTTCCTCTTTTCACCAACATCTATCCTTTCCAGACCCTTTTCCTTCTGCTGGGCCTCCACATTCTTAGCTGCACGAACAGCTGTTTTCAGAGTAGTTGCCATCTTGATTGTCAGACCAAAGTCGGCAGACAGTCCATTAGCAAACCTCTCAATCTTGGAGAGTTCCGTTGGCACTAGGTACAGAAATGACTTCATTTTCTCAGTGAATGCAGTAGCATAGTCATCTATGCTCATCCTCCCGTTCTTCAAGTTTTGGAACTCATTGTTCAGATCAATCAGATCTATTTCTGAACAATATTGTACCCTTAACTGTTCCAAGAACTCCTCCCATGACATTTTCAGGGCTTCTCCTTGTGGCATAGTATCTGCCAACAACTCCACCAACTCAAGACTCCAGTCTTCAATTGTCTAACTGCAAAGACAGTCTTCTATTTGTTGTTACAGTCGCAACTTTCAAATACCATCTCCATTTCGGATATCCAATCCATAATCTCAACAGGCTTCGGGCTTCCAGAAAGACTTGGCGGCTTGGCGCCCAAGAAGTTCTTGTACATTCGCTCATCCTTGTTGTTTCTCCTTTCCGGATCATTCCTTCGTTCTCCTTGAGTCCCAACTTGACTCACCATGCGACTATTGTTCCCTTCCTCCGATTGCTCGAGAATCAATTCGGGTTCCTCAATAGGTATGATAGGTTCATCCCTATTATCATGCAACATCTTTCGCATTTCATCCCTTTGTTCGGCTAACATATCCCGAATCATGGCTTGCACCCCAGCTATCGTTATTGGTTCTGGTGCTGCTGCTACAACAGGTATTAGCTCAATCACTGGTGGTTGATTCCTGTTTTCATCCGCGTTTCCAACGCCACTTCTTGTTCTCACCATTTTTTATCTACACACCGAATAAGGTGAAATTAGATCCTCATTCACGATAGATATTCAAATCATCCTTATTACTCCGAAACGTTTACATGTTAGTTCTAATACCGTAGACATACGCTTAGAATCCTACACACATAAGGTTTCTAGATCCGGTCGCCAACAGACCATAGATCCGAACAATTAATATCATATATGGCAACATATAACATTTAACACATAAAAGTATTTTAGGCAACTTTCCTAAAATAAACTAGTGCTCGTGTCTATAATATATCAGACACACTTCTCACAATCTCCACTTAGCATTCTAAGTTTAAGTCTAGAAATCCTACAAATTCCTAGTTCGCTTAAACTAATGCTCTGATACCAACTGTGACATCCCCAAAATCACGACCAGAAAAGACCGATTTTATTTATGCTTTTTAAAATAATTTCAGAGTAAATCCTTTTGATTTAAAAGAGTTGCGGAATTTGTTCCCAAAACAAAATATGATAAAATAATATTTATCAAAGCATTTCATCAAGAGATGCATTTTCATTATATAATCAAAAATCGGGATGTCATGTTCCGATACAGACCATAAAGCATAAACGATAACATTACAAGTCATTCAACAAATATATACATATACAGACCTGTAAACAAAACAACTCGATGATTCATCCACCTTATGCCCTTACGTCACTTCCTGTAATACAAATAAAACTGAGTGGGTCAGGCTTGGGAGTCTAGTGAGCATATAGGGTTTTTCAACCCACAATAAATAAATTATATTTAATTTCACCAACCAACAATAACCCGATTACCCATTCCCGTTATCCTCACTTTACGTCCCTAAAACAACATCTATCTCAAGGGACCTAGTCTAGGATTTTCATCGGGACGGACATTACTGCTAAGGGGTTTCCTCAACAATAGATATCCTAAAGGCACCCTTGAGGGGGATAGAGTACACCGGTGAACACATCGTTCACAACACCTAAAGGTTATGAGCCTGCTAGCGTTCCACATGACTGTCCAAAAAGAGTCCGTGGTCGTTATCCATACTCCGCTGAATAACTAGATCAACAACAACAACAACGAGGCCTCTCATTTGTTTATCACACATCAACTTTCTACCCATGTTCTACCCAACACATTAGTAGATAAAAATATATATTTTGATACATAGTTTAAAACCTGTATAACATGTTCAATCAATACATATTCCACATAATAGATGAGGCACACACACATAACACGTATTTCATAGAGAATAAATCAGATCTATGAGTTAGAAGAAAGTGAATATACATTCACACATATAACCAACAAAATATACACATAACACGTATTTCGTATAAAATACTTCGTATTTATGCGTTAGAAGAAAGTAACTACACACTCACTTGATCAGAAGATGATCGGACAGCACTACGACTTGCAGAAGTTGTATTCTTCAGTAGATCTGGAAGATCTTCACAAAAACCGGGCTCCTCGCGGGCAGAGCTTCGGCTCGGAAAATGCACTTCTCGGGATCTTCGGGGCTTCGAAACTTGCTTCGGGGCTCGGGATTGATACCGGGGCTTCGGGATACTTTTGGCACGCAAAACGATGCAAAACGGGAGAAAGAGGAGAGAATTTGGCAAATGGAGTCGGCTGCCCTCGCAACCCTTTTATAGGAGGCTGAGGCCTCGCAGTACGCTCGGCGTACTGCCTTACGCGGGGCGTACTCCTCTGAAATCGTCATTGCATGCGTCATTGGAAGAACTCGAGTGCGAGGGTCGTCATGCTTCGCTGTACGCTGGGCGTACTTCGGATAAGTCCGGTGACTCCCCTTCGGATAATGTCAGATTTAATAATTAAATTTATATATTAATTATTTAATAAACTTCAAAAATTCATATCTTTTTCATACGTACTCCGTTTTCGACGTTCTTTATATCCACGCGTAGGTGAGACTACGCTCTACAACTTTCGTTTAGACTCCGTCGGCTAATTTTGACATTATTTTTATTATTTATTTTTAGTAGGCCGGGACAGGAAAACTTCGTTATAAATTCATAACTTCTTCGTCCAACGTCCGTTCTCGCCTAACTTTTTATCACTTTACTACTATTAATGAGATCTTCGATTTTCGTTTAGATTGTTTAGACCAACAATCACTCGATCTCGAATCGAGTATTCAGGCTGCATAATGCTAAGTCGAAACTTAGAAAAATCATAACTTCCTCATACGAAGTCAGATTTGGGCATTCTTTTTATGCACGCTCTCGGTTTAACGAACTCTACGACATTCTTTTAGATCACTAAGGCTAAATATCGCTCTAACGTAAATTTCACTTTTTACGTCATTCAGCGTTGTCGGTTCTGTCGCGAAACTTCGACAGGTCATAATTTCTTCGTTATAACTCGGATTTCGGCATTCTTTATATATTCGGAAACCTCATTTCAACTACTACAACATTTTACATAGATATAAGCTTTATCTAACATTTTATTTTGATGCTTATTTTTTTATTCTTAATTACATTAAGACACACAATTAAGCACAAAACACATAATACTCAAATAATACACTTTTATTATTTCAAAACGGGTTATAAAGGTTAACCTACACTATTATATCAACATTAATGACAAGCCCAAAAACACAGGCGTTACATTTTATTTCCTTATTTTTATTAGTTTATTTTAGTTTTTTAGATCTTTTTATCATTATTGCATTGTATTTTATTTATTTTCCTTATTATGGATCATACTGGGGACTTTTTATGTTGCATGAGGTATTTTGTAGGATTTTGGAGCTCATTGTGGTTGCGGTTTGACTGGAGACGGGCTTAGTGGGCTTTCGAGGCATTGTTGGGCTTGGCGGATCCATAAAAGAAGATTTGGGCCTTAAGAGTTAAAAAGTTGGATATTTTGGGCTTGTGAAGATGGGTCATAGACTTTTATTTTGGGCTTGGAGCATCCACATTTGAAGCTAAATGATGATTGGTTGGTTTAAATCACATGGATATGGAGGGGACCAAAGGAATCTTTGGTAGTAGAAGGGTGGAGTGGAGGAATGAAGAGCCAATAGCATTACAACAACACTTGCGCGGGTCGAATTTCCGTCGCGTGGGTACCTGCGCAACTGCCCAGTTTGGGCATTTTGGTTATTTGGCACACCATAACCTTTGGGGATCAGATCTATCAGCCATCACTTCGATTTTACACCATTAGAGAGCTGAAGAAGGCAATTTTGGAGCTTGAAACCCATTTTTTTCATCTTTCCAAGTCATTGGTAGTTTCTTTATGCAACTAGACTTTTGTGATTGTTATTTTGTTGCCATGAGTGGCTAATTTCTCTATATTGGTTAACTTTGGTTAAAACCTTTGAATGTTTGTGGGTTTTTGAAGGATTCATGCTAGAATATCAATTATCTTATGTTTATGGTTCTAGATCATATTTCTTATGCTTGTTTAATGTTTTGATCATGAGCTTGGCACTTGAATGAGCTATTGTTAGTTTATTTCTTTAGTTTTGCATTGAATCATTGAATTAACTTAGAACAAGGGCTTTATGATGGTAAAAATCATCTCTAGTTTATGAATCATAGCTCCTTTATGGATGTGTAAGCATTTGACATCCTCTAGGAATTGGGGATTCCTTCTTTCTTAAGGCTAATTAACTTCTTGGGTTCAATTGCTTCAATTAAACCCTTGATCTTGATTAAGAAGGTGTGTTGTGGGCTTCCCCAACCTCTATACTACCTAAGAGGAATCTTGGGATATCATGCTTCATGATTGCTATAACCAATTTGGGATGAATGATAAGCTTCATGTTGAATCCTAATGATAAACACACAAATGTTCAGTGTGTTGAATTGCCTTAGTTAACCAACTCTCTCCAATATTTGAGCATCTCACTATCTTGCTTAATTGCAAGTTTTTAGTTTTCAAGTCTTTTAGTTTTCAAGTAATCAAACACCCCCCGGTTTTCGTCCGGCTCGGTTCCCGGTTTTCGTCCGGTTCCTACCGGGAACCGAGCCGGACCGAAATATTTCTCAAGACCCGGTAAGAACCGACAAAAACTGACAACAACCGAAACTTTAACCGAAAATTTTCTAAAAATACGTTGTTATTTCTTGAGGACCGGTTCCAACATTGAAGACCCAACAAGAATCGGAACTGGTAGAACCGGCGATACAGTTCGGTTCGGTTCCTATTTTCCACCAAGTTTGGTTCCCAGGTCGGGTCCGGTTCGGACCAATTCCAGCCGGGTCAGTTCATTTGCTCATCCTTAGATACCACTGATAGGATTTATATGCAAAAAAATTTATGTGGCGGAAAAACTTAACCCTAAGTTCACATGCAACCTATTGGATCTAAGTTTTTGCTATTGATTGCAACAAACTATTAAATATCAAGAATCCTAGGAATGCCCTACTATTTTCGAAAAAACACAAAAGAGATTTAGGGTTTACATACCTTTTGATTATTGTAGTAAATAATCAAACAAATCCTTATTGAACAAGCTTTAGAAAGCAAGCACCAGAAATCCCGTACCTCTAATGGTTTGTACCAAAACCCTAACAATAGAAGACTTGAGAGGAGAGAGGAGGGAGGAAGGACATTTCCAGCTTTCTTCTCGTGAGAGTGGCTGAATTTATGAACCCCATAAGGGGTTTATATAGGTGAGTAAGGAGTCTAGGATACGGCATGTTTCCTTAGATAATCCTTATCCCTTTTCTTGCTCCCTAAGGCTACCAAGAAGCCTTAGGAACCTTCAAAACCGTCCCCGTCATATGGGAAGGTTCTGGAACCCTTTAGTGCTCAACTTTTGAACATTGTCACCTTTAGTCACTATATTTTTAATTAATTCAATTAATTCCCATTAATTTGTGATTAATTATTAATTAAATAATACTATTTCAAATTAATATATTATTCTCATAATATATTAATAAATTATTTATTGCTATGTATTAATAATACAATAAATCAACATTTATCTCTCTCTCTCTCTCTCTCTCTAAAAAAGTCATTATGTCAATTACTAAGTTTGAGGGAAACCTAAAACACTTTGTTTTTAATTCAAGTATATACCAATTTAGTTGTTGGCTTAGACATCTAATCCAACAGTTACATGGTATGGTGGGGTTTGAACAACAATTTCATAATTGGAAACAACAAACTGCACCGTATAGTGTGGTTTAACAAAAATCCAACCCGCAAATCACACCACGTTAGTTGTAAACCGCGTAATGCGATACGGTTTGGTGATGCGTGGACGCCTTTTAAACTTTGGGCATGCAAACCCCTATATAAAAGTACGTAAAAAGCAAAATGGGTAGTAAACTAATAATGGCGATGTGAGTTGTTAGAGGAATCATAAGTAATGCTTATGTTGTTATCATCTTTGCTAGGCCTAGTCCATATATCAGCCCATGTAGGTTAGCGTATAAATGATATGAACATATCCTAAATTCCGAAGGGACTAAGTTGCTAAGTGGTATCCTAAATTCCTAAGGGGCTAAGGGCTAAGTGGCTAACAAATAACAAGACAAGCTTTAAACTCATTGCTCGGCCCATTATGAAAAATGTGGGTGTTTGTTATATCTTTTGTGGTAGCAATTAAACTGTTAAACATAATTAGTAATCGAGGTTTTTCGTTGCATATATTTAAGATTTATAAACTATATGTTCCGATCATTTAATTGTAGGTTTGATAATTTCCTATTAAAGTCAAGTAACATACATGATTAATTGGGACAAGAAAATTAGAGAAAAGTAATTGATGGAGAGGGTGCTAAATATTCCAATTGCTATTGATGATTTATATCAGGTAAATCAATGGTCTTTTGGGTTTTAAATCACCAATGAATCGTGGTCGACAAAGCATCCATTAAGACTCTTCTCTATGGTGTTCGATTTTTTTATTAAAAAATAAAATTTTCTCTGTTTTTTTAAATATGTAATCTATTTTCATATTTATCATCAACCCAGCCCAAACTAATTTTTTATTAATAAATATAAATTATATTTATTTCTATTTTATTAAAAGCTATTAAAATAATAATAATAAATATTTTATTTAAACAAATAAACTATTTATTTTAAATATAAATACATATATTTTATTTTACATTTATCAAACATATTTATAAAATAGATAAAACAAGTTACAATGGTAACATGCCATATACAGTAGAGATATAGAAGATGCAAACTAGTTATTCATCAGTGTTGATTTTTTTCCATAATTGTTGAATCAAATAGTTTTTTAGAGTGATATGAGCTTTTTTTTTTATTGCGGATTTGTGCATTGTTGGTCATATAATTAGATAAGATTGCACTTCCTTGAGTAAAACACTCGTTCATCATTTTTAGTTAGAACTTAAGATGGATCATAATAGTGAACATATATATATATATATATATATATATATATATATATATATATATATATATATATATATATATATATATATATATATGTGTGTGTGTGTGTTTGTGTGTGTGTCCCATTTATCATTGACGATCATATTATGAATGATGATTATAAAATTAAATAAATATAGATGAAAATTATTTTACATTCGTTAAACATACTTAATAAAATAGATAAAATAAGTAACAATTGTAACATGAAATATACTTTATAGATACAGAAAATGCAAACTTATTATTTATTAGCACCGGATTTTTTTCGATATATGCTCAGTCAAGTCGTTTTTTAGAGTTTTATGAATTTCTCTATTGTAAATTTGTGTAATGTTGGTCATATAATTAGATACGATTGTAATTTGTTGAGTATAATTAATTAAAGAATGTTCATTATATGTAGTTAGAAATGCAAATGGGTCATAATAGTAAAGATATGTGTGGCGTTCATCCTCGACGATCATATTATGAATGATGATGCAGGTGAGTCATAATAGTAAAGATATGTATGGTGTTCATCCTCGAGGATCACATTAAGAATGATGATGCACACAATCATAGGTTTACTCATCATAACTTTGTCCCACACAAGAAAAGGGCATCAAAGAAATATAAAATGAGCTTGTAAAACTCCAAATGTTTGGTCAACATTTTTTCAACTTATGTTTTCGAAGATGCAGGGAACTTAATGACTCGACAAACGTAGCCCATGAAGGATATATATGCTACCAATGAGATAATAATTCATATTATTTTCTCGATTATTCAAAATGTAAACCACATTTGGTTATTTATGCGCTTCGCGGCGGGAAAGAGTGATACATGTACTTGCCAACCAAAGTCTTAGACTCAAATGTAATATATGCTATTTATTTTAATAATTGCTATTTAAATTTATTTTAGATGTATTTGTCGTGATTCGTTTTAATGAAAGTGCATTAATACTTTGTTCAAGATTATATAACTTTTTTATTGTTAGTGTGTAGGAGTCAATGTATATACCGAATATGGTAATATGTTCAATATATCAAAAGAAAATTGTACAATATAAAAAATTTCATTTTAAAAAACAGGTCAAAATAACCATTACAAAGTACATAGATCAAAAGTTTAAAACTAATCATTTCAAAACAACAAAAACTAAATAACATACCATTATCAGATTTGCAAATTGTAATGAGAAACTATTAATATAAGCCATTTCATTGAGCACTTATGATTATAAAATTTGGAAATTGCAATTGAAAATCCGACAGCACCATGGTTCTGCAAAGATGATGCCCAGTTTAGCAGCAACCTCAAATCAACAACATCGTTGCAGTTCACAATCAAACCTAGTAACATGATGTTCAATTTGGGGATTTGATCAAATCTTGATTAAAATGCATGGTATATCAAATTTTTTGAAAGTTTAATAAAGTATATCAATATCAAAGGTTTAACAATGGATGTAAAATAATTTTATTTCCCCCCTTTATAAGAACATACTTTATAGCAACAAAATTTAAAATGTATAAAATAGCACATTAAGACTAATAATTGTGTTGTAAAAGTAAATAATTGCTAATTTTTTTTATTTCCAAACATGAGTCGCAAACATATTGTATGAATATACATTAGATATGAAAATAACAATGTACTTATCACTTAATACAAAATAGCAATGTACTTTTATGTTCTTACTTGTTTAACATGATCATATAATCGTTTCTCCTTGTTTCTTTCTTTAACTGTAATTGAACAAAAGGGGTTAAATACATGAAATGGCAAGGATCTGGGCACAAAATTAATGAAATAATTTTAAAATATAATACTTGAAAAAAAATAAAAAAAAGGTATTATGGTTATTGTATTCGTAACAGGGACAAAATGTTATAAGTGCCTCAAAATAAGGAAAAAATGTACAAAATATGTTTTTTTTGCATCAAACCAAACCAATTAAATATACTTAGGGACCAAATATGTAATTCACTCTAAAATAATGACATAATGCAAAAAAGTTCTTCACTCAAGGTCAGGATGACAACATTAATTCAAATTGTGGTTTGATGTGATAGTCAATTGTCACTACTACACCTTTCGTGGCTAAGAGCTATTTGGTAGGATCTGAATTATTAAGATCTGAATTTTTAAGAGGTCTGAATTTCTAAGAGGGTCTGAACTTTTAAGATTTAAACTTTTAATATGTTGTTTGGTTGGAACCTCTGAATTGTAATCTGAATGACAAAAATGACCATTTTACCCTTCTGTGGCTCTATATTGTGCTAAATTATAAAACATAATTGATAAAAATTACAAGTTATCATACAATAACCAAATTAAACATAAATTCTTTCGTATTCACTTTTTTCAATCCAATAAAACATATAAGTCATACAATAAAACCAAGTTAAACATAAATTCTTCCATTCACTTCTTTTAATCCATGAAAACATAAACATCATACAATATCCAAATAAAGATACTTCTTTCAATCCATGTTGCAACTAGTGACATTGGAAAAAACACCACCACCTATCCCATATGTCTTGAAACCAAATTTACTTCCTATACACTTAAGAAACAACAAAAAATTACACTTTTTATCAACAAAAAAATTAGCACAAATCAAAAGAAATCATACCATCAGATGTGGAGAAATTAGACCATCAAAATTTTTATAAAGAAAACATCTGATGAAATCAACACACAATTCCATCATAACATAATCTGTTAGAAGCAAAACATTCCGGAAAGAAAAAATTCAACTCTTATTATCAGGTTTTAGGGCAAAGAGAAAGAAAACGATCGATTTTCAGACCAAAACAGCCAAAACATCTGAAAAAATCTGGAAAAAAACGACCAAAACAGCCCTAATATGTTAAATTCGATTTCCAGATGAAGAAGAAAAGAAAAATCTGATACTCGATTTTAAAGGGGAGGCATCATCGATTTTCAGACCAAACAATTCATAAAAACAGTAAAGTTATCGAGTTTGGGGGGAAAGAAGGAAGAAACTCACCTGGAACATCGGAAACGGAGGCGGCAACATCGTTCGAGGAGGCGGCAACGACGTTGCGGTGCAGTGGCATCGTTGCAGGCGGCGTCGTCGGAGAACCTGGTGAAGGGAAGAACCTCGCACACGGATTGAAGAGGAAGTGGGGGCGCTGGTTTAGTGAAGGTGTTCGTCGATTGATTAGGGTAGAAAAGGAAAACCCGTGTTTTTATAAAATTCAGACTTGGTTTAATATCTGAATATTTAAGAGGCATTTAGAACTTTAAGAGGTAAAAAATAAGAGACAAACAAACAATCTGAATCTGAATTTTTAAGACCTAGCCTCTTAATTTTGCAATTAAGAGGTAAACAAACAGGGCCTAAGTACCATAGGTTCAGGGTAAAAACTTGCAAATAGAACCATTAGCATTGCCTTCCTACAAAATATATAGAAAACCAGACATAAAATATATAAAATTGGTATTCGAATATATACAAACCAAATGTAAATTTACATACCGGATTAACTTCTAGTGACCTTCTAAATAGCCAATGTCATGATGAACTTTCTTCCAGCCGCAACAAGTGGAATATTATCTTGTGTCTTCTATAAATTTAGAATGACACATTTCAACCATTCCCCGACTGCATCAAACATATTAAGATCATATTATAAAGCATAAGTGTTACTAAGCAATCAAAAGTCATGCTCATAAAATATAAAACATATAAAATGAATAAATATGAAAACAACTATTAAAGAACCTACAAATCAAAGTTCATATATATGATAACCTCATTCACTACCATTTCACTATTTACCATCAGTAGTGTAACTATAAGAAATTAAATTTTAGTTGGCTGAACAATAATAAAAAAAATTAGTTTAGAATAGGAAAGAGCTTAATTATACTCTTATTGGCTGAAGTTAAGCTTGTTTCAAGACTATATTTATTGTCTTCTTTTTTTAACCTTGTAATATTCGTGTATATAAAACAACAAATCATATGTCATTCAACATATTTATGATGTTTCAGTCATCCACAAATAAAGTAAACAGAGTAATTAATATTTTAATAATATAAACAAATTCTTTAAGATAGATGCACAATTTCCCTACTGCTCCACTCATCAACATCTCGATCATGATGCTACATTCTACACATCCCCTGTAAGCTTTGAAAACTTTGCAAGAGTAAAAAGGCACACGACAAAAAATTAACATAAAGTTAAACATACACTTGTAATACACATATACACACACATTATTAGAGTAATTTGAGAGCTTCACCCACAAAAATATGAAAAATAAGAAACATGATCAGATCAATGAAAATGAAACCTACGAAACCTCAAATGATTCATTAAATATTAACAAATAAATGAAATTTCGCATATTTCGAAACAAAAAAATCAAAGTAGTGAAAAAACACATATTACAAACCTATGAAATTAAAAAAAAAAAAAAAACAAAACAAAACAAAAAAAGAACATCAATAGCAATAAAGCTCATAATCGATGTTAATCGAAAAGTAAAATTTTTATCAGAAGATGCTTACTGAAAGTCTGAGATATTCAAATAGTTTAGCGTGTTCATCATTCACACACATAACCCAATTTTACTGAGTAGAAATCACATTTTTATGGAATCAAAGCAAGCACACACACACTCACACATAGTAAGAGAAAGTTAAAAAGAGAAATAAAGACATACATACCTCAATGGCGATGAATGCTAGAATTTAAGGGTTTAAAATAAAAATTACTAGGATAATCTCTTGGACCGTTTTTGGAAATCACTTTCCAAAATTTGTAATTCAATCTTTATTCATAGGGTTACACGAATGCAAACTTATGGGATAGTCCAAGATATTGAATCAAATTCCAGGACCGATATGATTCACAAACACAAAATACCTTGAATGTGTTATGTGTTCTTTGAGACAGTTTGATGCAAAGAGAAGATATTGAATTTCAGTTATTAAACTACTAAACTTTGCATGCAATGTCCATCTTCCTTTAATACAAGGAACATGGCGGTTAAAAGGTGGTAATAACACCATATTGGCACCAAAACTGGTGGTTGCAGGTAGTTATAAGGAAAATTCGCAGCCTACATCATCATGATGTCATTAACATGTTTTTGGCCGGAAAGATATATTTGGGAAATTTCATGTTATAGAATTTTTTTTAGGTTTTGGTGACCGGGCAGCAGAGCCCCTACCAGGGGCTCTGCCCCTTGGGACCATGTACCTAGGGGTGCTGCCCCCTATACATTTATATTCCGGGGTCCATATATTATTACTCTGAGTGTGCACCCCACACATCTAGTCTCAGATAGTAAAATGAACTCAGTTTGTCTCAATAGTAATACCAACTACACTAAAATATCTTGATAACACTAAAATTACCAACATTGAAGGTGGTGTTTAGGGTTTTAGAGAGAGAGAGAGAGAGAGAGAGAGAGAGAGAGAAAGAGAAGGGATCGTGATGGTAGTCAGTTGGTGAGGTTATGGTTTCTAGAGGCTATGGTAGTGAGCCAGTGTGACGGTGCTCCGATAGTGGTGATGAGCGGGCTTTCAGTGTTGGATGGTTTTCAAGGTCACAATGGATAAGGTTTCCGATGACGGGGTATTGGCCGATGGAAGGAGTTGGTCGGAGGTAACAACTGATGGAAGTAGACGAAGAAGGAGGACCAATTTTCTAGATGAGAAATGGTTTTTAGAGAGTGGGGACGACAATATGGGAGAGAGACAGTTAGAGGAGATTAATGAGATGAAAAAGAGGGAGAGTGATGATACACCAGGCAGGTAGGTGTCACCAAAATAGAGCAGATCAAGATAAAGGGAAGCAGGAGGTGGGAGGTTGGGTTGCAAAACGAACCAGGATAATGCCACATTACTATTCTAAGGATCATAAGAAGATAGATGAAAAAAATAAGGAGCCACATTGGGTAAGTGACATAAACACATGGACAACATCTGACCAACTTTATAGTTAAGTCAAACTCAACTGGTTATTGTTGACGGTTATTTTTCGTAAGTTGAGATGTTAATTGTTATACTCCCTATGTCCCAAAATTATAGTCAATCTTTTATTTTTGGTTTGTCCCAACATAATAGTCAACTTCTAAAATAAATAACATTTTACCAAAATACTCCCTCATTATTACTTAACAAACTAAACATTTAATGGAACATTAAATGCAAAGTAACGACAAAACTATTATTTTATTGTATAAAGTTAGTGGTAATTAATGTTTTCTTAATCTGTATATTTTTTTTTCCTGTGGACAATAATTTTAGGATGAAAGGAGTATATAATAATTATCTCATGGTTCTCATTCCACTAAGAGTAAATTTAACTTTTAACTAGATATCAAATACTATGCATTGTTAAGATAAACAAGTTGGAACAATAAAATAATACAAACATTACATATATCTACACAAAGAAATAGATTTTTAAGAAACAATTAATAATTATATCATGGTTCTCACACCACTAGTAGTAGATGTAACTTTCAACTAAATATCAACTATATAAGATAAACAAGTTGGAACTAATAAATATATAAATGACACTTTAATAAAATAATACACGCATGTATATACGAAACAAACAGATTTTTAAGAAACAACTAATAAATATCTCATGGATTCTCACACCACTAGTAGATTTAACTTTTAACTTTAAGTAATTTCTTACATTCTTTGTTTTATTTATTTATTTATTTATTTTCCTAGAAAGAAATAGAAAGCTACTTGGATTTGGGACATGCTAATGGGCAAAATAGCGGGAAAGAGACCAGGGGCCCAAACATTGAAGGGAAACAACAGCGGTTTTGTTTTCCATTTCTTTCCTTTCTCCTATGTTTATTTTAACATTCTTCATGTTTTGAAGCATAATCAAACGGTTGTTAGTTATTTTAATTCATGAGGACATAACACAAATATAAGACATATTTGATTTATTGGAGATTTTTTTTTTAATTATTCCGACGTTAGTTAAGAGATGGCTGCCATCCGTCCTTTTGTAGTTATTTTACGAAAAAAAAAACTTAGTATTTTTTATTTTTTCAGAAAGCTCTTTTAACTTTTTTTTTTTTGAAAATTCTTTAACTTTTTATTTATTTAGTTTTTTCGAAAAAAAAACCCGTCATTTTACAAGATATTTCAGAACAACCTAATAAAAGGTCAAATTGAAGAAAAAAAGATAAATATAAAGTTTTTTTTTTCAGAATAAAATAAAATTGAGACAATATATAAGGAAGTTTATGTTATTAACCTAACAATTTGGGAGAGGGCTTGTTTTTTTTTTCAATTTTTTAAGAAATGTATAAAAAAGTGTGCAACAAGAATATATACTTTTAGTAAATTTTATTTTTAAAATATAATTAATATCAATGTTTTAACATGCATATTTATAATCAAATAGAAATATATATACTATCTTAAATAAAATTGACTTGTAATAATACAAATAATTTCACAATCGTCAATTTACATCATAAGTTCTAGAAATGATATCTAAAATATATTTTAAAATGTGATTTGGGGGATATTTAACAAAGTTGGTGACAGATTATGAAACAACTTAAATTGAAAAACTATTAATGGTGGACTTTAATATTTAAAGTCAAAATTAGAAATGGGAGTGGTGGGTGGTCAATCATATTTAAGACAAGTGTGACATGCAATGCAGTGGCCAACACCAATTATATTATTTGGTCATCCACTTCCTCATGTTCGATATCACCAAAAGCCCCACTTGCTTCCATTAATATGGAAAATTGGTCATCATCTTTTGACTTTTATTTTTAGAATTTTAAAAACTGTATTTAAACCAATAAATTAATTGTCATCTTTTTATAAGTACAATTTTTTACTGATAACATGGAAATTTTACCCATAACTTCATTCTAGATAACCTTAATTTAGTAGTAATTTATTTGAAAATATATCCATAATATTCTAATATTTAATAAGACTACAAAAAGAAATAAAAGAAGTATTCGAGTTTCACACGTGACCTAAGTATTAATTTGATACGCTAAAAATGAACTGAGTTTCCACTTTCAATGAGAAGTTTCTGTTTGACTTGGCTTTTGCCAACTAAGATTTATGGAAAAAAAATTACTCTCAGAATTTTTATAAATCAAGACATGATGATTTATTTATGCAATAAATGCTATCCTTTTCTTTTTAACTTTATGTAACGAAATAAATTATTCACTATTTTTTGCATCAATGTTTTAACTTTTTCTTTTATATCTACGAGCACGTTAAATTTTAAGTTTCCAATATCAATATAATATTTGAATAACTCAAGGATCATGTATATAAAATAATTTCCAAAATATATGATTTCGACCTTATTATATGTGTCACAAAATCTTATTTGAGATGATCCAAGAAACAATGAATATGGATTTCAGGCAAAATACAAGATTTTAACAAATACCTTTCAATTTTTGTGTTTTTCAAAGACAAACTGCAGAGAGAATGAATAGTTTTTATGATTTTATTTTTCTGTAACGATCAAATCTTATATATATATATATATATATATATATATATATATATATATATATATATATATATATATATATATATATATATATATATATATAGAAAATGACAAATTTAATAGAAACCATGACCTCTTTGTAGCCGACAAAAACCATGAGTTTTTGGCAGAAAAAATTCGGTTGGACCATTTTCTCTATATGAATTAATTTTTGGGTCGGGGCGCTTCCCCACACCCCACAAGGGCGGCCTTTTGACCTTGCATGCTGACCTGTCCGGGCCAGAGCTCTGTCCCTTCGAACGCCACTGGGTTGCTGTCCTCGGACCCCCAAGTCCTTATTAGTTATCCGAGTGTGCACTCCACACCTCTTGTCTCGGACGATAACTAAATAAATATCAATTTGTCTCGAGTAAAATCTCGACTACACTAAATGTATTGATAACACTAAAATCACTCATATTTGATTCCTTCTAGTTATTAGTATACATTCATAAACTTCTAGTAATAAAATAAAAGGTAATTATAAACATTGATTAAAAACATCTATATCAGTCTTCAAGTTATACTAGTATAAATTTGTAAACTTCTAAGAACAAAATAAAACATGGTTATGAAAACCGATTAAAAAAATCTACTGCAACATGTATTTTGGTAAGAATATGTGATTTCATTGTATAAACAAATAATTAACCATTTATTATATGTTGTTTTATATTTCTACATTTATATCTATAAAGGTAAAAATTACGCAAAAATAGATGATAAATGTTTGAATGTTCAAACAACCGATATTAACTTATAAAAATTATTTTTTATCGACTGAATTTGATAAACTTAACATTAATCAACTTGAAAAATTAACGATCCAAATTTAATGGGTGTTACATTAATCGCCTTTGGATACCAAATCGTCTCATGTGAAGAACAAAATTCTCTGGCCAAATTCTAAGAAGATCACAAGATAAGGTCAACTTGGGACAATAACAAGTTTTCAAAAATTTCAAAAGCAAAACAATGTTTTAGAAGCTATCTTTAATTGGGAAGAGGTTAAAAACGTTGTTTGGGTTTGCTGGAATTATAAGGCCCCAAGTTCCAATGGATTTGACTTTTTGAGCATCATTCTGTCTTAAATCCTTGCAGCAACACATCTATTATCACTTTAATTCTCAAATGAAGACATCTTATAACACTTCGAGTACCCCCCCCCCCCTCTTCATATTGGAAGTGTTAGTAAAAGTATTTCCAAATACGTTGTCGAATGCCTAAAAGCATGTCATGCCCACAATAATTAGTTAAGAACAATCAACTTTTGTGAGAGGTAGAGTTTAATGTTGTTTAATGGTGTTTCAAAAACAAAGTTATATTTCAAAATTTCTACATGTGTTTCATTTATTCAATGTAGATTTGGGTTTTATTTTTATTTCAAAGTCAAGATTAAATCGGTCATTTGTGTTGATACATTTAATGGAGTTTAACGGTGTTTAAAGAATATTGAGATTTACCTACTAGTATCGATATATCTTTCAATCACAAATCGTAAACAATTCTAAATTGGGTTGTATGAAGTCTAAGATTTTTTTTTTCTAAAACGGGTGATGGTAGACAATGGTAATGGTGGTGGTAATGGTAGACGACAACCAAAAATGGGGAGGCAAGGATAGAATAGGGTGGGGTGTGGGTTAGGGTCTGGTTATGGTGGGGACGGGTTTTAATTTCTATTTTTTTTAAACAAAATTCATTGAAAAAATAAAGTAAATTAGAAAAGGTACAAGAGTCTTTTATTTGGGTAATGGACCAACTATATTAAAAATTAAAACCACAAATAGTTTTTTTATAAGACGAATAAAAGTTTAGGACTAAAACCCATAATCTAAAAAACCACATGGACTATTTATGGAGTTTTGTTTAAAAAAAATTTTCTAACATATGTTTGGGTGTTTTTATTTTTTTTTCTCAAATAAACTTTTATATATATTCGTTTTTATTTGAGTATGTATTTGTTTCATTTGAAGAGTTTAAAAAAGCTTTTATGTTCATTTATCTCTTACTAAGTCCTCTTTATGTCTAGGAAGCTTAGGAAAAGATTAATAATGTTCTCTTCTAATTCAGTTATTCCCTAAAACAACACCAAAATTTGTTTTCTAATTCATTTAGGTTGTGTTTGGTGCGTGAAAACTAGTTGATACGTTAATTTATTTTTCGAGTTTTTTTTTATTATTTATTATTTTTTTTATTTTTTATAATTGGCATAATTTACTGTTCTTTAGTTTCCTCAATTTCTTTTTTATACAAGAATAAATGTTTATTTATATAAATACATTCATTTTATTTTCAATATATTTAATAAAATAATTTTTAAAGTAATATATAATTATATATCTTTTCAGAAAAAATATGTAATATTATATATATATATTAATTACCAAATTGATTTGTGAGGAGGTTTACTATTCATTCCACCTAAGCAAAAAGGGAGCGTTTCTTTGGGTGCTTTTCTAAGTCTTCATACTTTCAATTATTTTTCATTTTCCTCCCTTTATTTTTATTTGTTTTTATATTTTGTACCTTTAAACTAATTTTGATATAACAATTTTTATCCTAATAATTTTAAGCATTTCTTTTGGTGCTTTTCTAAGTCTTCATACTCAATTCTTTTTCATTTTCCTCAAGTTAATTTTATTTGTTTTTATACTTTGTATCCCTAAACTAATTTTGATGTAACAATTTGTATCCTAATAATTTTAAAATATATATATATATATATATATATATATATATATATATATATATATATATTTATATTCTTTCCCCTTAATTAATTTTTAGTTAATAGTTTTCAATCCTTATTATTTTAAAGTTAAATTATCAGTATTTTATACATTACAATTTGGTCTCTTACTATATTTTAAAGTTACATTTTGCCCCCTTATATAATTTTTTATTAAATTATTAATGATACACTTTCAAGTCAACTAATTGTATCCATATTTTATTTTGATATTTTTGTGTTCCACTTTATATGATTTAATCGTCTCTGTGATATATATGATGTCAAACTGAGTTTTTTAACAAACCAGAGCTTCCGCAGCAACGCACGGACGGTCCAAACCCTAGTTATAACTAAAAACCAAATAACATGACACACTTAAAATACTTTTTTATACAACAATATGTTATTTTATTACCAATCTATGCAAAACATTTTATCCTTTACTAATTTATATAATAATGTTTTTGATGTTTTTATCAATTCATATAATAAAATTTTCCTATATTAACAAGTTATACAATTGACTTAACCTATGCATACTTTACCTTTTAAATAATATTAGCCTTCGACTAAAATGACAATGGGTTGAGTTGGATCATAACTCGATCTGTTTAATTAATTGGGTTGAAAATCTATATCCAACCTAATCTATTTAAGTAAGCGGTTTCAAAATTTCCAACCCAATCCAACATTTTTAGTAAATATGTTGAAATCGGGTTGACAAGCTTATTGTTTTTACAACCCAACCTATTTACTAAACATGTTAAACCCGGGTTGACCCCTTTAATTTTTCATAAAAAAACCCTTTAAAAATCTAATAATCCGTCAAATAAAATTGCATACAATTTAAAAGATATAATAGTTGTTTAAGTTTCAAAATTATACAACTATATTTTATATACCCATAACACAAATACAAATAAGTGTTTACATCAATAGTTTTATATGCCCATAACACAAACACAAATAATTGTTTAATTTCTAAATTCTACACAACCCGACTATGACTTTTACCAACTCGAATTCCAGTAACGGTCACCGACCCAAGCTTTTTGATAAATAATAAAATAATCAAAATATATAGATCAACTAAACAATAATACTATATAAGTATAAATTAAAAAATATTTAAAATTTTTAGATTGGTTGTGGTTAGAAATTTCAACCCTAACCAACCCATTTAATTAAATGGATTCAAAATCTCAACCTAACATGCTATTTATTGGGTTGAGTTCAGGTTGGATTTACGGGTTCAGGTTGAGATTGTCACTCCTAAACCTAATGATTGATGTATAAAGTTACATACTGATGTATAAAGGTTTAACCAGGTTTAACCATTTAAGGTTCAAATTTTGGTAAATTTAAAATATTGTTATTGTTCTGTAATTGATCTCCACGTGGTTGTTGTATGAGTTTATATGGATCGTTCACATGGTGAATTTAGTAATTTTTTAACTCTTAAAAAAATATATTGTTTAATTCATCTTAAGGTCATTTTATTATATAAATTTAAATAATAATGACGATGTGATGGATCATATGGAACTTTCAGAACAACATTTTTTTAGTGATCATACAGTTACAAGAAATTAATTTATTAATCGATAGGTTGGTTGATTATACATATAAATGTTAGTCGAACTTTGTGGTTGCAAAACCCTATTTTAGCGTAATTATGTTAGTCCTTTACTAATTTCTTACATACTTATAAAGCTTGCATTTTCCCTTGATTGTCATGCATTTGAAACCCCCCACAATAATTTGCTAAAACTTTATGCATTTGAAACCTCCAAACCTTTTCACCTTCTTAATAATTAATCACACATAATCAATGGTAATTCATATGAGATAATAATTTGCTAAAACCTGATTCATTTGTATGGTATTAGAACATGTTTGAGTTTTTGGGTTTTAGACTTTAGTAAATGGGTAATCCGTTTGATACGTTGGATTTGAAGCTATCTTATTCGAATTACTCAAAACAAGAGATAAATTAATAATATATGCTCATGCATGTTTTGTACAAGTCTCAATCAAAATACAATATATCATGATCATACAATTAAGTGTCTTTTATTCCATTTTTGGCTTTATAACAAAAGTTTGTTTACGTGGCGAAGAAAGAAGACTTGAAGATGAATATTTAGGTTGAATGTTTATATAAGATTTGTTTTAAATATATAATATAGATATAAATACACAAATGTGTGTCAAATACAGCCCATCACAAATTTAATGTTATAAACTACAATATAACTCAAAGTGGTTTTCCAAATATAATGTTTATACTATAATATAATATATTAGAAGAATACCATATAGTAGACGAATCCCACATGTTGTGCAAAAATTTAGTTGCATAGATAATATATTATAATTATATTTTATTTCAAATATGTTAGGGTCATTTGGTTATTACATTGTTGTATTAGGCACTATAGTCTCATATATTTTGAATGACTCTTACAAAAATGATGTCTGTAATTTGAATATAACGTAATATCTTATGATGTTTATTGAATGATATTATCTTCGATTGAGCATTTTTTAATTGGAATCAACTTTATTATAATTAAAAATTTTGGCTCCGTTTTTTCTTTTCATTAGTTCTAGAATATGATTTTTTTATATTAGCTTAAAATATGTCACTATCTTAAAATATATTGAGAATGAGATTTTTTATATTTACTTAAAATACGGCACCATTTTCTATTCAATAGTAAAACTAACAAAAGTCGTTAAATATGTATTTTTATAAGGTTCAACATAAATAGACGACCACAAATGAGAATCCATATCTAATCAATCATCAACTAATTACATTAGATACTAATGTGTACATAAAAATTATATTTAAAATTTTAAACTAATAGTAAAAAAATTTCATTATTTATTATGATAAAAAATCTATAAATCAAAAAATATACATGTTATTTAATCGCATACAAGTTTTATGTATGGCTTATTCACAATATATTAAACCATATATAACTACATAATTATCCCACTGCGCAACACGCGGACATTCGCCTAGTTTTCTAATAAAATTCCAGCCGTTCAAAAAAGAAGAAGCAAACATTGAATCTTTCATTTAATTTTGCTGTTTTAGATTTTATATTTCTAGAGGCTGGGGTTCAATGCGAGATCTGTATAACGTTGGGGGATATAAATGAAGCCTTTCATATCTAAAGTATAACTTTATTTACATATCAAACCACTGGAGTTTGGTAAACTAAGATTTGAATAAATTGACCTAAAGTGAGAATATGTCAACTCTTTTTTTTTTCTTTGAACTAATGTCCAAAACTTTCCTCAATTGGGAAAAAAAGTCCACTCAAGTGGCCCAAATGATGCTACACTTGTACCTAAATACTCCTACAACCAAGTACCAACCACACACAATTTCTCCCCTGCATTACGATAAAGGCAACGGGAATTTTTCAGATTAGTTCGTCTACTTTTTTTTTTTTGGCTACTGGCTACGAAGATAAAGAAAAATAATAATAAAGAAACAAACAAAGAAACACCCATCAATGATGTTTCAGTCTTTCAGGAGTATTGTTACATATTTTTGTAATTAGAAGATTATGTATGATCTCTTTTGGACGACAACTATGTCGTGTGTTCTGGTTGATGAATAGTGTGTTTGTAAGTTAGAATTTCAACCCAACACAACCCATATATAATTAAGTGTCGTGTTTTTCAATCCTAATCCATATAGGTTAAATGTTTAACTTGTACATGACCAATCTAAGCTGTTTAAGTATATGGATTCACATGTCATATTTAGTTTGGAGTGTCATAGTTAGGTTCACAGGTCATAATCGTTTATTTAGGGGATATTCCGGAAAAAACATGATATTAATAAAAAGTTAAAAATATTCTAAGAAAAACACATACAAATTCAAAAACTTATAGAAATAAGAAGTTGAAAACTTTCATGAAAGCATACCAAATAAACCCGTCCAAACTCTAAGTACTAATAAGAATAAAAAGTTAAAAATATTAATACAAAAGAGAACGTAGCCATAATTCTCATTTCGTTCCCCAAAAACAAATTCTCTTGTTGCTGTTTCAACATGCTTTCTATCAAAGTTTTCTTCATCATAACTAACTTAAAGTAGAAACAATATGCAAAGCTAAATTTATATTTCTTAAAGTTACTTAAGTAAAAATTATATAATTGGATTTAAAAAAACTCACCAAAGGCCAACTAAAGTTTATTCGTATCTTTGTCAAAATTCTCATCTTTTATGTTTGGAGTTAATTTTTCAAATATCAACACGCGAATCGAATGGGAATGAACAATCGATTTTTTTTAATAAACAAGTTTTTTAATTATAATAAACGGGGACCTCCGAACTTATTTGTCAACCTGACACGGCCCGTATAATAAACATGTTACGTGGGTCAATTTATTTATGACCCGAGCCCGTTTAACATTAACCCAAACTTGTTATTTGCGTGTCAGGCATGTGATGTGTCAAGAATTGCCACCGTTAATCTTATTAACACAAAAAGGAACACAATCACACATACAAAAGAGAGTCGGACATTCTCACTTAATTTCCGAACTTGTTTTACCGTTTCCAAGAATTCTCTATGCAAATAAGTTTTCGACTCATTTGTCAACAAAATGGTATTAACCCATTAAGTAGATGTCTACACACCTTAATGAAAACATTTAATCGGATGTGGTTCTCTTTCTTTTCATTTGTACTTTGCTTATGAAAGGAAACAGAAATGGATTAATTTTGTTTCATAGATCTTTATATTTTTTAATGCTCTATTATGAAAACTATTAACTACACTGACATCAAAAAATCTCTTTGTTTTGTTCCAAACATCAAAGCGCTCGGTGACAAATACATCATTACCGACATGCTTTCCAATATGATCTTTAAATAAATAACAACATAAACAAAAAGGCTTTATTTGTATTTATACTATACTCTAGCCAATTATCATATTGATTAAACCATTTAAGGATAAAATGTCTTGCCTTATGTAACGCTCATCCTATCTTTGGGCGAATTTAAAATAGTATTTAAAAACGTGTTTTAAATCCTTTAATACAATTGTTCATAGTTCATAAAGTTTTGTGGAAATAAATGGTCCTAAAATTATTCAAGTTAATAGTTTCAAAAAACAAGGTGTTATTAGGTATCATAAAAAGCATTAAATTCCCCACATCACATGGCCTTCTAAATGTCATGTGGCTCGATACTTCAACATGGGCACACATCAAAATAAGTTACGTGATGGATTTTCCTAGTGAGTTACCCGTGTCGTTTCATTTAGAGTAGAAGATAGCAATCAATCGTACTTGAATCAACACCCCCCCCCCCCCCCCAAACAAACCTATATATTGTTTTCAACACAAAACTCATGTGTTCAATAACCCAAATCAAATCAATGGTCTTATATGTCCAAACGATCAACAATAAGCAATATTATCTCTAAAATACTATTAGTCTTGCAAAAGTCCAATAAAAGGGTAAATCAAGGCTATAACGTATACTATGATGCAATATATGCAAGTAGTTGAAACCCTTGTCAATCTCAATAGTCAATCTCCTTAATGGGTCAATAGGACACTACAATGGTAACCTATTCCATATTGCTCAACAAACATTGTAATAGTAATAAGTATCCTAAGGCTAGGGAGCCACCACCCCTAGCGTACACAAGGAGAAACTAACCCTTACTTGTGTATATGAGGATTATCTAGAAATATACACAACTCAAGCACACAAGAAGGGATCCGAAGGACTTTAACACTCAAGTCATCCATCTTAGTATGTATGTACATATAAGATGTTAAAACCACTTCCAAAATAAGTATTAGCCAAAAAAAGTATGAAAAAATATTAGAGGAGTCAATACGACCCAATTAAAATAACACGCCCCATGTCAAAATACAACCCCCTATGGGTTATATACCTTCATTCATAGTTTTCTTTCTTATTTGCCCATTATACTTTGTATATTTGCTTTGGGTCTTTTGCATCAACATTTTTATTATTCTTTGGAGTTGTTTAACATTTCTAGAAGGTTTTGAAACCCTTAGAATACCCTTGACTTAATCCATTAAGTCCATAAAGTCAAAGGGTTCCTGAAACACCAAAAAGAGGGGTTATAAGCTTATTTGCATGTAAGCACAACTATGTTTTAGTTAACCCACTTTAATACAATTAATAGACACTTGGATTGTGAGATTATTCACAATCCAATTCCAATGATATTATGATCATTTTTCTAGATTTCCTAATTTCCCCTTGTGACTAACAATCCTTTTAATAACTTAAGGATTAGTGATTCCTCATGTCTTTACTTCTAAATCCATATCTAATTCATGGCTAACAAAATCCTTTACATCCAAAATCACCAAAAAAACTATTATAGAAGCTCATAAATCATTAAATATTCCCAAATTCATATCCTAATCATTTGATTCTCCCATTACTTTGAGTTTGTACATTCCTTGAAGGTTTATTGCATCAAAACTACTTTAGTTATCATAAAATCATTTAGGGAAAAACTTGATAACTATATGATTATCACTAGGATCTAGGGTTTATGGTGAGATTAACATGCAAACACCAAATCTATATAAGGGATGATAGATTTGAGTTTAAAACCACATCAACCATCATATAAATATTAGAAAACAAAACCCTAGCCCTCAAATGATCATAAGATTGACATTTGCTACCATAACCTAGCTAGATTTTGAAGTTTAGATAAGTGGAAGAGAGTTTATACCTTAAAACCCTCTTCCAATTATCTTAATATCAATGTATCAACCACTCCTTGCACCCAGTTGATCTAGATAAGCTCTTTTAGTCCTTGTCTATCACATTGATAATTTCTATCGTTCAAGGTCATTCAAGTGAGTCAATACCTTGGTCAACAATACTTTTGATGTATTTACAAAATTAGTCCCTAACTTATAATATTGTAATTTCAACATTTAATCTTTTAATTCTTTTTTTTTTTGTTAATTTTAAATGTTTAAATTCGTTATTTAATTAATTAATTTTTTTAATTATTTTACTAATTAACTAAACAAAAAAAATAGCCCTAAATTTGTGATGCTACACCTTATTCCTAATTTTTGTTCGAGTGAATTTACGGCCACATTGTTGAGAAGGTCTTTTAAGCCAATAACAATGTCTTATTTTGTCAGTTTGATTGACATGAAAACTCAATATTATTGGTCTTTTAAAGGGATCACAAGGAATGTTATCCAAATCAACTAAATTAATAGCCCTTATAAAATTAGATATACCTTGAGGAACCAGAACAAAATCAAATATTGGGCTTTGATGTTGAATAAGAGGGCGTTTTCCTTTTGATAAAAGTTTAAATTTTCTTTCCAAAATCAAATTCCATACAATAGTTTTCTTAAAACTGCAGCCATACAATAATAATTAATCAATCAACTCATTGGTGATAAAGCATATAAAATTAGGTATCTAACAAAGATTATAAGAAAACTTAAATAAAAATTCACAATTTCACAATAAACCATCTCATAGTGTAGAAATGGTTGTTAAGATCCTGATCTTGATCTTAAGATCTTACGATGTTAAGATCCTACAAGCTAAAAACAATCCCGATCTCACTAGGATCTATATAAAGCAAGATCTATAGTGGGATCTTAGGATGCCGACTAGGATCTTAAGATCTAATACGATCCGATCTCACCTCTATAGTTTTATTACATAATTGAACCTGAAAATTCGTCTATTCAACTTGAAATCGAGCATTGCAAGTTGCAAGAAGCCTCATAGAGCGTCATTACTTCATCAATTCATCACAAATTAGGTAGGCTACACATGAAATTTCATTTATGATCTAAAGACTTTAGATGTATATCATAATGATCTTGTTTCTTTTTGTAATTGAGATGTTTTATTCCTAATTTTTACGGTTTGCAGCAACAAAAATTTTGGTTCCTGTTTAAAAGTTTAAATTTGGCTCCATATTGATGTTCTAATTGACATAAGTAATAAGATATACTGCACACCCATGACCTTATGAAAAAAAAATTGAATATGAGTTCATTTTGGTAGGATCTTTCGATCCTGATCTGATCTTACGATCACGATCTTGCAACACGTAAAACGATCTTAGGTAAGATCTTGATCATGACAACCTTGGTTGAGTGTAATATAAACTAAACAAAATTCACATAATCAAAATTCAAAGTCACAATTCATAAATTAACTTAAAGTGTGCTATAACATCATAAAATTAACAATTTAGGGTTTAATGTTTATAATATGAAACAACAAAAATTCAAAGTTAGGTTAAATTTTACATATATATTTGGACTTTAAAGTAGACAATAGAGGATTAGGTGTGAGCGTGGATAACTAGATAATGGGGTTTTTTGTTGTCGATGTTGGGTAGTAGAATTTGAAGCGAAGAGGAAGAGAGGAAGAAAAAAAGTATGCATATTGTGTATATCTTTTACTTTTCCCGAAGAGTCGATGATGAGAATAGGCATAAGAGATGGGTCATGAAATATTTTGGTTGATGGCCTAATTCGAATAAGTCCATTTTGATTGGGGGCATTCAAATAGTTTAATAATAATTTTTTAGGAAAATCAATTGTATGAAATTTGCAACCATTGGGTGTAACACCCTGTTTCGGGTCGTTTCTAAATTCGGGGTTGTGGACCAGAATTTGATCTTGTAAAGGATTTGGTCTTCGAGAAAGTCAATTTGGGTCTTATTAAAGGTTGATAATATTAGATGTGAGGTCTAATCCCTTGATTCGTATGATGGACCCAAAGGGAAGAGAGGGAAAAGTTATAGATCGGGCTTCTTGCGTGAATTAAGAATTTTAGTTCGATATGTTTTAAGTTAAAAGTAATTAGATAGGATTGTGAGGATCTTCAATACCTTTTTGTGCATATAAATAATGCTAAAAAGTGAGTTGAAAAAAAGAAGTTATGGTTATTTGAAGTTCAAGTGGGAAATGGGGATTTTGAATTATGCAGGGCGTAACGCGAGTTTCACGAATTATGCAAGGAGTAATTTATGTTACGCAGGGCGTAATCTGGGCAAATGAAAACCTTAAATATTTGCTTTTAAGCCCTATTTAAGGGATCTAACTTGTGGGAAACCCTCTCACTACCAGCTTCCATCACCTAAGATCATTCCTTGAGAAACCCTAGCTTCATCTCACTTGTTTTTGAGCCTTGACATCATTTATGAGCTTATTTCTCCACTGGAAGGTTAAATCTTGAAGAGTAAGGTGGTGGAAAAGTGTATAGAAGAAGAGTTCAAGTATAGATCCAACAAGATTACATCATTCCTAGACGATTATGATTAAAAAGCTTCTAACTTGCTCATTGGTTTCATAGATCTAGTTATTTGCCATATCTACCATTGTTTGATCATTTTAGTGCATAAAGTTTAGATCTTGAAAGTTTTTGACCTTGTTATTAGTAAAGTTGGAAACTTTATCCATCTAAATATCATAATGATTCAGATATGAAGGTTGGAGATTTGGACTTAATGGATTAAGATGAGAAAGATGCAAATTTTGGTCCCTTTAAGGCATAAAGACTATATCTTGGTTGTTTGGACCATCCTAATGGATAAAGTTGGACACTTTATCCATTGTGGAGCTAGTAGGAATCATATATGAGCTTTAGTTGAAAGGTCTTAATGTATTAAGTGCTTAAAATAAGGATTAGCAAGGGACGCTGTACGCGGTGCATAATCTCGGCTACACCCAACGTAGCCTGATTCTTGTCCATTTTCTGGATAAGAATTTACGCCTTGCTTAGAGTACGACGTATGTCACACGTAAGTCAACGAAATGTTAAATGCTGACTTTTTGACTAGTTTGACATTTGGTTATTGTGAGGGATTGAAAACTTAGAAGGGAAAAATGGTATTTTATGCAAATGAGGATTTATCTTGGTATTTGGAATTTCTAAGTTGGAGTATTACCTTAATTGCTAATTAGGGTTTGGTTTTTGGATATGTTTAGTCGGAGATACCTTAGCATCGGCGGCTCGTGTGTGAGATATATATGTTATCGATCGAGGTGAGTCTCCTCACTGTACTTGTGGGTCGAAGGCACCAATGTTGGCCCTCTGGATTATGTTGTGTAGAAAGACCATGTGGTGGTACCTGACAATTATATGAAAGACCTGGATATAACTCCTAACAAATTGTATGCAAGACCAGGGTCTTGACCTTAACATTTATATGTAGGATGCCATTTGTCTTTATGATACTTGCATGGAAGATGAGGAGGTGGGTCTTGGCACTTGTTTGTAAGATCTGTGTTTTGGCCCCCGCTTGGCAAGGAAAACCATGATCTTGCTCATGACATGATAGTGTTTGTAAGACTATGGTTGGCACATAGCATTCTCTATTTTATGTATAGTATGTGGTATTTTGGGGAACTCACTAAGCTTTATGCTTACGATCTTATGTTTATGGTTTTAGGTATTTCTAGTTCTAAAGGTAAGGGCCTGGACTGACTACACAACATCCCCCATAGATTTCTGCATTGGAATTTAATGATTTTTACCCTAATGTTTAAATGATATAATAACTTTAATTGGTTTTGGAACAAATCGTCTGTATGGTTTATTATTTTTATGATGAAAACTTTTTCATGAATTTTTGGGACGTTACATGTTGGTATCAGAGCCTTGGTTTGAGGGATTCGGGTAGATTCTCGGGTGTGTCTGAACTCAATCTGAGGAATTGGTAATCTTTTTGAAAGAAAATGAATTTCCTAAAATGATTTTTATAAAGAAAAGGGGTGTGATGTGTGTAATTGATTCCCGGAATACCCATGCATAATGTTATGAGAATTGCATGTTAGATTAGGGCTAAGGATCTGCTTAGGACTTCATGTTATGATGCTAGGAGATATGCTTTTATATGCCTTTTGTTTGAGCTTTTAGAACTGCATGATAGTATGGATATCTGATGATTGGATAGAATGGCCTGATTAAGTGATGCATTAGCTTAGATTTCTCGATACCCGAATGCTGCTTGTTTTATGCTTTATGGGGCTTGTATTGATGTGAGTTAATTATTTCATGAATATGTTAATTTTCATGCTGCAAAGGTCAAATAATCTCAGATTGATTGATTTGGCCCTATTGTGCAACTCTCGTTTGAGTCTAACCGTTATAAGGTTGAGTCATTTAGTTGAAGGATTATCTAAGCTTTGTTGCATGCAGTTATATCCATGGAGTAGTTAGCTGGAATTAGTAGGGGTTCTTCAACAGCTGATTGTAGGGTGGGGTGAGGAACCTAGGAGAGCCTAGGAAGTGATTTAGTGGGTTTGGATACGTTGTTTAGTGGGTATTTGGAATACCAGTTTGAGAAGGTAACTTAGGGGATTTGGGATAATTCTTGAGGAAAGTATGGATCGGTTTGTAAGGTAATATTGGGCCTGTACTAATGAAAGCACAAGATCCATACTTGAATCGAGGAAAGTCATAGAGAATTTAGGAAGCCTGTAGGATGAGGATTTTTTGGGTATGTTTTGATCATTAGTATGGTTGCTTTTTAGTATAGTGATGAGCTCACATAAAGGAGGTTCAAGTTCTGGTTCAGGCTCATGTGTTGGTGCTGAGCCGATTGATGAGCAGATATGGGAGTTCATCTCATCAGAGATCACCTGCGGTATTTTGGAGCAGACTCATGTGATTTTCGGTACGCTCAAGGAAGAGATCATGGAGATTTGTACGAGCGTCTGGTCACGTTCCGCACTTATATTGTGGCTATTATGGGAGCTCACAGTCTTTGTTTCCATGAGTTTCGTGCTTGTGGGGATCCTAAGTTCTTTGGGGAGAAGGATCCCATTTCTGCCCGAGGGTTCGAAGGTCAGATTTGCATCATGTCTTCTGAAAGACAAAGCTCGTGACTGGCGGGAGGAGGTAGATTTTGCTTTGGGAGTCAAGGTCATTAAGACGATTACTTGGGATGAGTTCATGACTCGGTTCAGGATGGAGTTTGCACCAGCTATCGAGGTGCAGCAGTTGGCGATGGAGTTTCATGACATGCACTAGAAGACTGAGACTGTGGCGGAGATCACCGCCAAGTTTAGGGAGAGAGATTTACTGGTTCCATAGTATGTCACAGATGAGGAGATGAAGATGACTTTGTACCACGACATGATGAGGGAATATTTCATGGAGCTTGTTATATTTTCAGCTTTTCATACATTGGGGTTCATGATATCTAGATCCCAAGAGTGGGATATTGACTTGGAGCACCTCGAGAAGAAGAAGACAGAGAAGGTGCAAATAGCTGTAAGTCTTATGAAGAGACCCAAGAATATGATTAGCAATTGAAGGGATAACAAGGTCGAGGCCATTGCAACACGTGTGGGCAATATCATGATGGGGTATGTCGATCTAGGAGTATGGGTTGTTACAAGTGTGGAAGGATTGGTCATGTCAGTAGTGATTACTCTCATTGAACGAGTCTGTTATGTTTTCACTGCAACAAATTGGGGTCGACTGTCCAAGATTGATAGGTGGAGCAGTGCGGACACCAGTTCCAGCCACTCTGAGGATTACTGATGGTCACGAGGGCAGTGTGGAGGCTCCCGTGGTGAGGAGCCGAGCGTTTTAAATGCAGACCGAGGAGATCTGAGTTCCATCAGTTGACGTTGCATATATATATATATATATATATATATATATATATATATATATATATATATATATTGTATTCATCTATTTCATGCTCTTATTATTATTTATGCTTATGATTATTTGATTGTGTGTGCGTGAGATAGTATGTTTGGTTTAGTTAACTCTCCATGTAGAAATCAGAATTTCTCTATTTTGGTCTAGTTATTATATTTCAAGAATCTTCATATGCCATTTTGCATACCGAGAGCCATGCTTAGAGGGTATCTGGATAAGCCAGTTTTAGGCTTAGATATGGGAGATGTTGGCCAACGACAGAGTAAGACTTAAGTAGAGGAAACTGAGTGTTCTGCTTGGAGAACTGGCAACCGATTGGTTTTTTTTATGGTGGATCAGCAAGGAGGCTGAGAATTCCATAACATGAATGTGTCGGATTTAAATGCAGGGATCGTCCGTGGTTGCGATGCAAGGAATAATTTGTCAAATTGTGAGTTTAAGGTCGATAGTTGTCAAATTCATACCTTCAGGGTGATTGGTAGTAAGTAGGTCATTGGATTATTTACCTACCTATTTCAATAATGCGTTATTCGTTTTTCGTTATCTGTTAAAGTCACTCGAGGATTTTTGAAGTTGTATCAGCGGAAGGTGTTTGGAGATATCGGTTTTCATTGCGAATTTGGTTTGTATTCATCTGGGGTTTTTTTGTGATGTGTGTAAACTAGGTTGGTTTGTCATGAAATGTGAACTCTTGTAAAGCTCAGGTCGGCGACAATTTTGAGTAATGAAATCTTTGATGGCTTGGAAATCTGAATTGGTACGAGATTGAAATGGTGTAGATGATTCCAAGTGCGGGAGAATTACTTGGGATTAAAGGAAATATTCTCACTGCGGTTCAACTTGGAATGGCCTGTCAAGAACAGGAGGACCGCTAGTTCTGATCGCAGAATGAGCCAAAATTTTATGTAAGGGATAATGTTCGTTGGGCAGTTGTAATCAGGTAAGAAAGGGTTGGAAATTGGGATATCTCATTCGGGGACGTGGGACATTATTAGTGATGTAAGACTATGGTAGAATTAGCCCATGACAAGAAGGGTTATGAGACTGTGGGAGGACCACAAAATTCCTAGGATTGAGGAAGGTTGAAGGCCGATTTGGGGTCGGCTGTGATGTAAGACTACGGATGGGCTAGTAGCATTCATCTAGAATGAAGCGGACTATCTAATGTTTGTGTGATGGTTGGTTAAGTCATCCCTGGTTGGCATAGGAGGGTTATTGGAGTCGTGTTCGCAAACAAGCTAGGATAGCTTTTTTTAGACTCTTGGTTGGAGTATCATGGTACAGTTGTATGAGAGGCAATCAACTACAACAACCAATTGGAAATCCGATACTTCGGTTGATTGGTAAGTCAAATCAGGACCCGAGAGATCTCAGCTAGATTGAAAACATGAATTTTTGGTAGCAGGATGTGATTGTATGTGGGTATCGCATCAATGATTGAGACTCGTGTTGGGAGTTGCCTTTGTTTTCGTGTAAAGGGTTCAACAACAATGAACAAACAAGGATTCTGTTTTCTAGGTATCAGCAAGATAACTCAGGGTCAGAAGGGTTTCATTCGATCCAGATTGCAAATTAGAGTCTTTTATGGATGTAGGATAAGATGTCTGTTGGGAATTTAGACACTATTTAGGGTTTTCTGTTTTCGGGCAGAGCAGTTGGGTTTTCTTTCGATAGCTGAGGACATAATGATAAGGTTTATTTTTTGTCAGAATGAGTGATTTATGCTAATAATGGGCCCTAATAATAGTATTGGAAGAGGTTCGACTATTGTGGCAGCGGAAGTAGTAAGGAATGGTTTCGAAGACGAAATCTAATTTAAGTGGGGGAGAGTTGTAACACCTTATTTCGGGTCGTTTCTAAATTTGGGGTTGTGGACCGGAATTCGATCATATAAAGGCTTTGGGCTTTGAGAAAGTAAATTTGGGCCTTATTAAAGGTTGATAATATTGGTTGTGAGGTCTAAGCCCTTGATTCGTATGACGGACCCAAAGGGAAGAAAGGGAAAAGTTATAGATCGGGCTTCTTACATGAATTAAAAAATTTAGTTCGGTATGTTTTAAGTCAAAAGTAATTAGCTAGGATTATGGAGCTTTTCAATACCTTTTCGTACATATATAAACACCAAAAACCAAGTTAAAACAAAGAAGTTATGGTTATTTGAAGTTAAAGTGGAAAATGGGGATTTTGAATTACGCACAGCGTAACATGGGTTTAATGAATTATGCAGGCCATAATTTATGTTACACAGGGCGTAATCTGGGTAGATCAAAACCCCAAATCTTTAGTTTTGAGCCACGTTAAAGGGCCCTAACTTATGGGAAACCCTCTCATTACCAACCTCCATCACCTAAGATAATTCCTTGAGAAACCCTAGTCTCCTCTCAGTTGTTTTTGAGCCTTGGCATCATTTATGAGCTTATTTCTCCATTGGAAGGTTGAATCTTGAAGAGCAAGGTAGTGGCAAAGTGTATAGAAGAATATTTCAAGTATAGATCCAACAAGATTACATCATTCATGGACCATGGTGAGTAAAAAGCTTCTAACTTGCTCATTGGTTTCATAGATCTAGTTATTTGTCATATTTGCCACTTTTTAGTCATTTTAGTGCATGAAGTTTAGATCTTGAAAGTTTATGACCTTGTTATGGATAAAGTTGGAAACTTTATCCATCTAAAGATCATAATGGTTTAGATCTGAAGGTTGGAGACCTAGACTTAATGGATTAAGATAAAAAAGATGCATTTTTGTCCCTTTGAGGCATAAAGATTAGATCTTGGTTGTTTGGACCATCCTAATGGATAAAGTTGGAAACTTTATCCATTACGGAGCTAGTAGGAATCAGATATGAGCTTTGAGTAAATGTTCTTAATGTATTAAGTGCTTAAAATAAGGATTGGCAAAGGATGTCGTATCCGGGGTGTAATCTTAGTTACACCCATTGTAGTCTGATTCTTGCCTGTTTTCTGGATAAGACTCTATGCCCTGCATAGAGTAAGACGTACACCACACATAAGTGAACGAAAGGTTTACCATCAACTTTTTTGCAAGTTTGACTTTTGGTCAACTATGAGGGGTTGAGGATTTAGAAGGGCAAAATGGTCTTTTTCCCAAATAAGGATTTATCTTGCTATTTCAATTTTCTAAGTTACAGTATTACCTTAATTGCTAATTAGGTTTTGGTTTTTGGATATGTTTAGTGGGAGATACCTTTGTACCAGCGGCTCGTGTGTGAGATCTATCCGTTATCGATCGAGGTAAGTTTCCTAACTGTACTTGTGGGTCGAAGGCACCAATTTTGGCCCATTGGATTATGTTGTTTATGAAGACTAGGTGGTAGCCCCTTGAAATTGTATGAAAGACCTGGATATGGATCTCGACAAATTGTATGCAAGACCAAGGTCTGGACCCTGGCAATTATATGTAGCATGCTAGTTGTCTTTGTGATACTTGCATGGAAGACCGGGAGGTGGGTCTTGGCACTTGCTTGTAAGACCTGGGTTTTGGCCCTCGTCTTGGAAAGGAAAAATCATGATCTGGCTCATGACATGATATTGATTGTAAGACTATGGTTGGCACATAACATTCTCTATTTTATGTATAGTATGTGGTATTTTGGGGAACTCATCTAGTTGTGTGCTTATGATTTTATGTTTATGGTTTCAGGTACTTCCAATTCTAAAGGTAAGGGCCCGAATTGACTGCACAACATCCCCCAAAGTTTTCTGCATTGTCTATTTATGATTTTCTACTCTGATGTTTAGATGATATATTTACTTTGATTGGTTTTGGAACAACTCATATGTGTGGTTTATTTCTTTAAAAATGAAAATTTTACTATGAAATTTTGGAACGCTACATTGAGGGAAAGTACCCGTACCCCCAACGTTCTTAAGTATGCCGCTGGTTGCAAATTTATCTCGAACAAAGTGAATATTAATCTCAATGTTCTGTGTGTTGATAGTGAATTTGATGGACAAAAGATATATGCATGGACATTGTCTCAGTAGCTAATAGTAGCTTTAGAGACATATGTGAGAAGCTCATAGAAATAAATCATATAGCCAACAAGTCTCAGCCACGATATTAGTAATATCATGATATTCAACTTCAATGCTGTATCTAGAAATCACAGGTTTTCGTTTAGAAGTTAATGATATAAGGTTATCACTGAATTATACATAGTAACCAAAGGTGGAGCTTCTTGTGGTAGAACATCCCTTAGTCATCCTCAGAGTAGGAGGATAATCGATTCGTCTGAGAGGGAAAATATGGAGTCTTAGGTGTAATATGCCATGAAGGTGCCATAAAAAAACTTAAGATTTGCAAGATAAGGTTCACACGGGTCTTGCATAAACATGTATCTCTACTAAACTGTATACTAACAATTGTGGTGTGTCAAGGTTTGGTACTGAAGTGCATTAAAAGACTATGATATAATGTGGTGTACTGAACAAAAGGCCTAAGCTTGACTTAAGTGTTGATTGGATCAAATTTGTTTTGTAGTTTTTCATGTGAGCATAATCAAGGATGTTAATGGCATGCCATTTGAGACTTAAATAATATTTATGAATAAAGAGATGTTGATCTGTCAAGAAAGTAAGAAAGGAGTCGAGATAGGTCATGGCGAACTCTACAGAAAGAACGGGTGGCAACCTGAATGATATATAGTGAGAAGTCTGTAAGGAAAATATCATAGATGTATAAGAGCAAGTATGCAACCAAATTGACATGATGATATATTAAAAATAATGATTCACACCTATTGTCAGTGAATCCAATCCATGAAACATAGCTAGAAAATTGATGATGCCAATCCTAAAGGGATTGCTTAAAGCCATAGAGAGACTTATGTAAAAGGAAAACGTGGCTTAGTTTCATTTTAACTAAGTTCATTTGATAATCAATAGAAATGGTATCCTATTTCACAATTGATCTAAGGTCTTGTGAAACTCATTAGATAATTTGGAGTATGAAATAACATATGATTAAATATTTAGAATGAGTGGTAGAAGTTGTATTGTATATCAAACTAGAATAATAATCTTGACGACACGATGGATGATTACAAATTTTATTTGGGCTTTAACCAATTTGTGAAATAACGCACAGTTCATACAATGAAGGTAATTGTCGCTAAGTTGATGAAGACAATTGAATGTCTCTAGTTAGGGAATGTTGGTAAAAAATAATCAAGGAAAATCATACAAGAGAGGAATAACAATCGTAATAATGTAATTAAACTAATATATATTGTGTGATAAAAAGGAAAATGTATCATCATGAAAAACATCTTGTGAGTTGAATAATTCTTTTTTAAGTTCCTACAATAATATGTTTCATCCTAGTAGGATAGCCAAGAAATACATAGCATTTGATTCATGGTGAAATTTTTTATACAACATGCTTGAAGACTAAAAACAAAAGCCAAGCTACGAGTTTACATGCACTCCTTACACTAACCTACATGCAACTGCTAGTATCTAGTTTACAAATATGATACAAAAACATATGAAAAAATCTTAAACAATATTGTCGTTTGTGTAGTTTACAAACTGTTTGTGCAATTCACGCATGTTTTTTTTACACCAGTTTTGTATAAGAATCTTTAGATCTACTTTGTTATAGATTTTTGAAATTAGTTGTTGTTTAGGATTTTTTTCATTAGTTTTTGTATCAGAAATAAAGTTTTAGATTTCAGATTTCGGATTTGAGTTTCTAAACATGAGAGTTTTAGTTCAAGATTTCTGAAATCAGTTTTAAACATTAGATTTTTAGAATAAAAGATCCAAATTTCAGAATGGTAGTTTTCATATTCCTAATTTTAGATTTTAGAATTTGAGTTTTTTAGATTTCAAAAAAGTTTTTAAAGGCAGATTAATAGATATTTAGACTTTTAATTTTTAGCCTTCAGAAGTTTAAAACCAGATTTCCAATTTTCGTGTTTGTGATTTTCAAAATTTGCAAAGTTGTTTGTATTTTTGACAACATCTTCAATCTGCTAGAAAGAACTTCGAAGTTTCAGAATTCCAGATTTGTGTTCTTCAGATTTCAGACACTTTTATGCAGATTTCAAATTTTATAATTGTTGAAATTTTTTTCAGACTAAAACAAATTTCAGTTTCTGCTTTCAGTTCTGTAACATTAGATTTTCTGAAATAGATTTCAATTTTTTTTTCTAAAATAGTTGTTCATATTCAAGTTAATTAGCGTTTTTTGAAAAAATTTAAGAAGTCCAGAATTTCGACAATAGATTTTCTAATTAGATTCAAAAAACGGTTTTAGTTCTATAACTTGTTTTGTGTAGATTTCATTTTCTGCTTTGTGTAGTTTACAAACTATTTGTGCAATTTTGTTGAGTACATTTGTTTTCTGTCAAAGTAAGAGGTAGAAATAGTTTTCTGGAAGTCATGGTTCTAAACACTTACATTTGGTGTATAAATTATTTCAGAAATGTCACCATCCAAAGGTGATTGGTTTCTGAAGTGAACTATATGGATGCTAACTCCAGTAAGTAGTGGATTGAGACTGGTGCTACCCATTATATGTGCTCAAAGAGGGAGTGGTTCAAGAACTTTTAAGTTGTGCATATATTATGTTTCTATCCATGTTGAGGCAGAAATTTATTTGAAAATTGTGATTCTAAACACTTAAATTTAGTGTTTAATAGTCTAGAAATGATATCACCTAGAAAAGAGCTAACATTTAATGATATGTTGCATGTTTAAGAGATTAGGAAAAACCAAGTATTTTGGATGGTTGTTGATGTTGGATTAGGTGTCTAAACCCATAAATATAATTGGTATAAACTTGAATTGATAGTAGTAATGTCCTTTTGGGTTACCTTCAAACCTGGCAATGGAATAGGATGATTGTTAGAGAGAGAAGAATAATTTATTACTTTATTACTTGGTTGATAAATTAATTTGAAATCAAAATAAATGATTTAATTAATGTATTATGTGAATAATATGTTAATTAGTAATCATATAGTTTAATTAATATTTAATCAGAAATTAACTTGGAGCTAATTTTGGGATTAAAGGAGTTAATTGAAACTATAGGGACTAAAGGTGACAATGTTTAATAATTTAGCATTGAGCATTCTAGAAGCTCCCTTAGAGGGGGGAACGGAATCTAGATGCCCTAGGGTTTCCTTGGGCTCTAAGGGTGCCTTGGAAGCCTTAAGGAGGAAGTTAAGGGATTAGGGTTGTCTAAGATACACCTGCCTTATCCAAAACCATCCTTATCACCTATATAAACCCATATAGGGTTGGATTTCGTCCCATGCACTCCAAAAAAGGCTTAGAGCCAAATTTTCCACTTCCCTTCTCTCTCTCTCTCTCTCTCTCCATAGTAATCATTGGTTGCTAGGTTTGTTTGTGAGCCATTAGAGGCATGACACTTGTGGCGCTTGCTTCCAAAGGTTTTTCAAGAAAGGTTTTTAGATTGTTATTACAATATAACAGTCAAGGTGTGTATTTTAATCCCTATTGTGTGAATTTAATTATAATACATAGAACCTAGGGTTTCTTCTTTTATGTTCAATTAGAGAAAACCTAGATCCAATTCAATTAGGGTTGCATGCACACATAGGATTGTATGTTTTGCTCAAAACCTATTAGTTGAACAATGATTGATTTTTCTTGGTGTTTGAGTCACATAAGTTTTTATTAACCAAAGGGTATGTTTGTAGGCAAGGGTTATGTAGATGATGGAATGCTCATATTCCATGTAATGGCTAATACGCCTAATATCAATGACAACAACCCTTACACTTACTTGTTTGATTCTTATAATGTGTGACATTTTAGACTTGTACATGTTAATTTTGACACATTAAGATGGGTTAATCGAATTTGAACACATACCTCACTTTCATATTATGGATGCAACACATGTGTTGAATTATAGTTAACATGCCAATCATTCAAGTTCATTGAAATGACAACTAAACCCCTTGGATTAATTCACACAAATGTGTGTGATGTGAACTCGAATCCATATAAAGGTCAAAATAAGTACATAATCACTTCAATGATGATTGCACTAAACTTTGTTTTGTTAATTTACTTGAAGGTAAAGATGAGGCAATAGACAAGTTTAAAGTGTAAAAAAGTGAGGTTGAGAATCAACTCAACAAAAAGAGTAAAGTACTAAGAAGTAATGGAATCGAATATATATCACCATTTAAAGAATTATTTTCAAATCATGGTATAACACATGAGCTTATTTCACCTTATTCGCCACAACAAAATGGCATCATGGAAAAAAACCATACCTTAAAGGAAATGATGAATGTCATGTTTTTAAGTTTTGGGTTGTCACCCTCGATGTGGGGGGAAGTTGTGTTATCAACTAATTAACTTTTATATAAGGTAACACAAAAGAAAATATAAAAACACCATACGAGTTATGGTTGGGTATAAAATCATCTTACAAATACATTCGAATGTGGGGGTGTTTCACAAAGGGTTTTATACCTAATCGCAAGGTTGTAAAGACTGGACCCAAGATTGTTGGTTGCAACTTTATTGATTATGCACAAAACAATAGTCCTTATCATTTTCTTGTACACAACTCTCAAATACGGTATATTCACAAAGTCAAATTAATGGATTCAAGAAATGCATCATTCTTTGAAAATGTGTTTCCATCCTTGTTAAGGTTGAGAAAAGTGCTTCAAAGTTAGCTAAGCACAACAAATTTTTTTCATGAAGAAGTAATTAAGTTAAAGGGTTTAAGTCGAGAAATCATTTGTACATGTATATGGTTGAAAGAGATCCTAAAACTTTCAATAAGGAATTAACAGTGAAATAGATTCCTATGAAATACCTCAATGGAAAGAGGCAATTAAAAGTAAAATAGATTTTGTCTTGCAAAATAACACATGGGAGCTAGTGGATATACCTCTAGGATGTAAACCACTAGGTTATATATGTATTTCCAAGAGGAAAATGAAATAAGATAGATCCAAAGAACATGAAAATAGGTTTGAACACAATTACCTGTGATTTCAATGGAAATATATACCGATTTCATGTTTGGAAATTTAGAATCAAATGATAGTTCTATATGCCAAGAGCTATTTCTATTAAATCCAATAATGTTGGTTGTTATTCATCAAAACAATATAACGGTTTTGATGAACATTAAGACATTCATGACAAATTTGAAAGGACTATAATGAGTATTCTAATTTGGAATTATGTGATCTTTTCTAAGAAGATCATCATGGATTAAGTTGTAAAACCTAATAATGGTTTTATCATTTGAACTAGTGAGTTTTAGAAAAAATGAAATCATTAGTTTAGTGGATTTCTAAATGAGAAGTAAGAGCTATTGGCATATTTGAAATATATGTTTGGATTACAAACATAAGAATGCCTTGATTAATTTTATTTGTATGATCTTATAGTTATATGTGGTTGTAACTTCTCGAAATTTGGAAGTATATCATTTTGATATGATACTAAAACGTCTAAACATAGATTTAGAATTATAATCTACATGAAACTGCCTAGTAATTATCTTATCCGAGGGAAAACATCAAAATGTGTAAATAGTAAAGTCTTTATATGACTTAAAGCAAGTTTTGAAACAATGGTATCAAAACTTTGACTATGTTATTCAACATGAATAGATGTGATGAAATAAATCCATTTAATGACACTTCAAAGTGTTATTCCATTTTGTGACATACTAGGATCCTTGACATAGGATGCCTTAAGAATTTTACATGTAGTTGGTTAAAACAAGAAATTGCTTGGAAAAATACAATATTTTCAAAGAGACTCATGTATGGTATATTCATAATTACATCTGGCCAATGTTATTGTGAATTTACAAATACATGTAGTGAGTATGCTTATTGCATTATGTTGACACAATTATATACATATTCAATAGTGGTAACCATGGTGTAGTAATAACGATATTGATAATGGTGAACATTTATTGGAAAACATAAGAGAATAAATTTAGAAGTTTATCCAAGTTTGGAGAATGAACTAATAGGCTCTGAAAGTTATTGGGAGACGCCCCATAATAAGCCAATATATCCTATATGTTTACATGGTGATGTAAATAATCATGAGTCTAGATGTAACACCAAGAATTTAAAAATAAGTTTTCGCATTTATTAAAGATAACTTCATTTAATATTCATAAAAACATCATTGTTTGTAATTCATTTCATAACATATATAAAATCCCCAAGATCACATAATATAAAAATCCCGCGTGTGTGCACTGATCAGGCCGGCGCCTTCCCGCGATCCTCACTAGTACCTGAAACAAATAACACCAACACTGTAAGCATAAAGCTTAGTGAGTTCCCCAAAATACTATATAACACATATTAGCCACTCGAGGCTATAACTCTGTGGGTCCGTGCACCCATACTCTGTGAACCCTCAGGTTCTAACTCTGTACACAAGCATAGCATAAATCACATAGAAGAATGCAATGCAACACATAACATACATAGCATACAAATACTCTATCATATAACTCTGGTTACCTACTCAAGGTAAAGTATAGTGAGAAGACTCACCTCGCGTGTCTCGATATCTCACAACCTGGGAATCCCTTGTGCCCGATTCTCCGAGCTCTAATCCTCCTATAACATCATAATGTCCCTAGTTAACACTCTATATCTCTAATGTTGACTATCCCTAAGAAGTCAACACAGGTCCACTCTGGTCAACGGTCAACGGTCAACTTTGACCGGACTCGGCGAGTCTAGACGTCCTCACCAATTCTCTAAAATTCCCTTTCTACTCGTCGAGTATCTCCCCTGACTCGACGAGTTCCTCCTGGGAGAATCGCGGGGCCACCCCGACTCAACTCGCCGAGTCTGAAGAACAACTCGACGAGTCCCAGTTAATCTTCAAGCTACTCGCCGAGTCTGTTCATTGGACTCGGCGAGTCCAGGCCATGCAACCGCTCAAACTGCTTTCTAAGGTCAGAACTGCTCCGACCATTCATAGGTCTGGCCTTCCTAGTCTGATTCATCACGTAAGGCCCTCATTTCGGTGCTCATAATACACCCCATGACTCATAATTTACATTTTGACCTAAGGCATAAGGATTCCAATCCAAAACCTCCATTGATTCACGAAATGCTCAGGCATGGGACATTCTGGACTTCCAAAGATCCTAATACAGGGTTCGAATCGTTGGGGGACCAAGGTAACACTCAATCTAGCCACAAAAGGGTTCAATAAACCCTAAATCCATATACACATCAATCATAGAAGGATGAAATTCGAAATATTACCTGAATAATGTGTTCTCTGTGTCCCCAATTCTCAGAACGTGGCTTCCCTTGTTGATCCCTTAACCAAGTCTTCTCTTCCTTGCAAAACAACACTTCCAAAATCAACAATGGTCTTCTACCTTGCTCCAGATGCTCACAAACGACTTAGGGTTTCTCTCAGAGGACTAGGGTGAATAATGACGGCCATAAAGTCCCTCATATACGTCCCAAACCTGAACGGTTAGGGTTTTCGCTAAACAGCGCAGACTCGCCGAGTCCATATCCGGACTCGTCGAGTCCAGTCGCGAACCCGCAGCCAGATCCGCGATCCTACTCGGCGAGTCTAGGCTCCAACTCGCCGAGTCCCCTCTTAAAACACCCAAAAACATAAATATAACGATACCTAGAATTCCGGGCTGTTACACTAGACATTTTTGTTAATGACATAACAACATTCAAACGACAAATCTCAAGATGAACTATCTTTATTGACTTCTAAAGTCAAAATAAGATTGCAAACCCGATAACAAAATGCTTGAAATGAGAGTTCATTGTGAGGAATGGGACTAAAACCCATGAATTAATAAGTTATTGTGAAGGAAAACCCAACCTAGTTGACTTGGAGATCCCAAGATCTAGGTTCAATGGGTCAAACTACTTGCATATAACATTTGTGAATCACTGTAGGGGCCAATCCCAACCCATTTCTAAACAAAAATGATGCAGGTTAAGCTTATAGCTATAGATGATAAATCGGAAATCAACACGCATTAGATTTTAATGATTATTATACAATCACCTATGTGAGAGAGAAGTGGGTTTGCTTCAAATGGAATTTGATAGGCACATTCCTAAAAGCTCTTACAGAACCAAGCAAGTGTCTGTGACCATAACGGACACATCAATGAGAACCTAAGAACGTTAGGGAGAATCATGTGAGACACATATTGATTATTTACACAAACAACAGAACAGTTCATGGACATCGAGTCTACTAGTCTGCTAGTAAAATAAATATGTATCTTAAAGGAAGGTTCAAAGGATAACACATACCTATCTTATGCATGATTTAATTGCTGGATTTGATATAGGTAGCTTAAAAATGCTTGGTCAATTTTCAATCATGTGTGGGATTATTGTAAAATTGGTTTTATACAATTTATAAAAATGGGGATTCCTTAGTTTTGAGCACGAAATTCGAACCCTAAACCATTATTAAATGAAATGTCAAATCATATGTTTGTGTACTACTCCATGATACCTTTGTTTCTGTATATCACATGTCTACAATAGATTTAAAATATACAATTTGTTCATTTAATAATGGTTTAGGGTTTGAATTCTGTGTTCAAAAATGGGGAAACCCCATTTTTATAAATTGGATAGAACCAGTTTTCCAACTATTTTCAGTGTTGGGCTTAAAGATAAATTGTTATTAACTTTAAATTATGCAATTTGGAATATATTAAGACAAGATTAGATATAAATATATTTTTTGGGTTTGTGGATATAATATGAACCCAACAGTTAAATTCTTCTTTATATTGTATAATACATTAAATCTTATAAGACTGTCGCTATTTTGTTGATATACAACGCCTTAGTTATTTATTGAAGCTCAATATTTTTTTTTCTCTTTAACTTATAATTGTAAAGGGAATTTGGGTCAGCTTAGTTCTAGAAATTTATTAATATTATTAACATTTTATTATCCAATTCATCTTTTTAATATTATTAAATTCTTCAAAGTATCTTTTTTTAAACATCTAATTCATATTTTGTATGTGTCTTAGCGTTAATATGCAGATGATACTATTTATAGGATCATGTGTTGCGCTTTATTTAAAATCCTTTTTTCCAAAAAACTCTAAAAATGACAATGTAATATAAAAATAGAATAAAATTAAATCTCTTTATAACCCACTAAGCAAGGATAAACTACTTCAAGATGCTAGTCTTCACTTGTATTAAGTTGTTCTTAAGCCGTTAAGAATTATACCAAATAAGCCTTAAAGGAGAAGAAACTTATGAACTCTTAATTCAAGCACCAAATTGCAAGAAAGAAGAAGAGGGAGAGAGAGAGGTGCAAATTCACGAAATTAGCAGCAAACAAGGAACAAAAAATGTGATAAAAAGCTAGCTAATTTTGGTCTCTTACTCTCCTTTAAATACTTCTACATCCAAGATAAGGACCATACCTCATTAAGTGTATAAGTACTTTAAGTAAGAAGGCATAGGAATATGGTATGTAAGATATAAGTCAAAAAAGCAACATACATATGCATAAGCATACATACGGGTTTAACCATGGCGGTAGGGCCATGGTGTGTTCTTCACTCCAATTCATAACTAACTAACTTACATAACTAACTAAGTGGTCACTCAAAGTGAAAACTTATTTTTACATTACTTTAATATTCATACCACATGATATTTACTAGTTTTTGTTCTCTTTATTATTATTTCCTAGAAACAATAATTCCTAATATTATGGTAAAAATACTATTTTCATAAAATAATATTTTTCCAATTAAATACAAGTATTGATTATATCTATTAATAATTAAATTACTCTAAAAAATAATCAATAAGTAGTAACTTGCTATAAGGTGCGATCCTATAGGATCATATGTCATTAGCAAATATAATTCTATAATGACTCTTGGGCGTAAAGATCTTTCAATCTCCCACTTGTATAAGACTCATCATAGATTTAAATAGAGAGTGGTGAACGTCTAGCAACATTTTACTGTCCCATATAAAACAAGACAAAGAATGCCATACATCAACATCCAATTCTCAAAAGCTCAAAGCTACAACTGATGTATAAGGTAAGATTAGCAGTTGTCCCTTTGTTACAAAAATCCTATTTAAAATGAGACTTAGATCACAATCAATCTCATTTGGTGTTCAACTTTGGGTAACGCGCGTTAGATGTCTTGCCCTCAACACATAAGAGGAATGAATCCCATCTTGACTACATAAGCCTTTTTCATAGTTCACACCACACCCGATAATAGACTTTATAACTGCCTAGTTAAGGATCAAAATTTGACCACATCAAAGCATAGCACCACTACACTTAAGTCCCTATATGTATCTTGGATATTAAGGATAGAATTATGGTACCTTTTATCAAGTATCACTCATGATAGTCATCCATGAGGTGATCTTGATGCGGGCCAGTTCAATATCAATTCTCTGACAAGTACCTATGAATCTTTGTTACAACCTATTGCCTACTTTCATTTTATGAGGGTCAACCAATCCAATTCGTATTAGTCTTACTTCATAATTATTCCTACAATCCTAACCGAATATAAAATTTTAAAATAATTAAATTATTTATGGATTAAACATGTTAATATAAAACACAACAAGTATTATTGTGAAAATAATATCCTAATATATCAAAACAATACAGTAGCTGTTATAATGTTACAATTACAAATACTAAATCCAAATCAAATACCATTTCCAGAATAACAAAATCTTATAGCTCAAGTGTGACCATTCATGATTAGCTTAAGGAAAGACTTTATTAATAGGTGTCACACCCCCGGTCGGTGGTGGAAACACCGAGCTGTGTGATGTTTAGATATGTTGGATCTAAAGAAATTTATACTGAACAATACATACAAATATTGTTGGATTAGTGTCTAAGCCCGTAACTATAATTGGTAAGTATTTGACCCGGTTGTGCTTGGTCCTTTTGGGTTGCCTTCTCCAAAGCAACTAGATAAGATGATTTATGGAGAGAGAGAGAGAGGTTATTATGGTTTATTAATATATTATATGAATAATATATTAAAGGAGAAATCATATTGTTTAATTAATATTAGACATGAAATAATTAAGAATTAATTATGTGGCTAAAAGACATTAATTAAATAAAGGGGACTAGAACTGTCAATTGTGTGATAGTTAAATATTCGGCTAATGGACTCCATAGAAGTTGGAGTGGAAAAAATCTATGGGGAACCCATTAGAATTCGTCCAAGGCGTCTTAGGAGGGAATCCATGGGCTGCTTAGGGCCTAAGCAGTCAGATTAGGGTTTCCTAGTTCAAAACCCTAATAGCCTCACTATATAAGGAACCCCTAAGGCCCCAAAAACGTGTGGAAGTAATCCCTAAGGATTCTTAGTCGTTTTTGGTGCTCCTCCTCCCTCTCATAAGTCATTCTCTTGCTTGTGGTATTTGTAAGCCATTAGAGGAGTGACACTTGTGACTCTAAGCTCAAAAGACAAGAAGATTCAAGCCTTTGAAGAAGAGGTAATCATATAGATCTGTTTTCTTATGTCTATTTCCAAATATATCACTAGATCTAGGGTTTGTAAGTCTTGGATGAATTCCATGTACAATAGAGAAACCTAGATCCAAGCATTAGGGTTTACATGAGCACAAAGGATGTTCTTTTATATAAAACTCATCAGTGTTATCAGAGACTTGATTGGTTTCTATTGTATTGATGCCTTTTATGTTCATCTTGCTGAAAATCGTTTTTTTGCCCTCTGCCCAACCTGACTCGGCGAGTCACTTGTTGGACTCATCGAGTCAGCCCAACTCGGCGAGTCCAGTTAGTGACTCGGCGAGTTGGGGAGTCAGTCAGAGGGAAAATCGGGATTTCTTGTTGTTTTGCTGAATGATAATTACTAAAAAAACGTTTTTAATTAATAAAATCCGAATTTTATCAATATTTGGTGATTATCCTTGCCAAAATAGAAGATAATTATCAAAATTAAGATAATTACTTGTTTTATAAGATAAATATTAATTATTTGTAATTTTGTTTTGAATTATCTTGTAAGAAATTGAATTAGGTCAAATTTAGATAATTATCGCTTATTTGATTAATTTAATTATTTGTAATTTGATCTAGATAGTTTTGAAAAGTTTCAAAACTTGCCCTCAAGTTTTGGAATTTAAAATTTTGATTAAAAGATTAATTTTGAAATATTAAATTCTAAGACCCTAGTTTTGAAAAAGTTCAAATTACACCCTTATGGTTTTATTAAATTAAATAAGTGTATAATTAAAAGAAAGTTAATAAATCCATAATGATGTGGTTTATGTTTAGTTAAATTAAATGTATAATTTATTAAATTATACCACCTAGTATTTTAAAAGTATAAAATATACCCTTATACTATATAGAATTAAAAGTTTAATATTATATATGTATAAGTAAAATGTCAGTCTTACCGTTAATAGGCCTCATTCACGAAGCTGGTCTATAAGGGGTGTTTAAGGAACTGGCTTGTAAAATGACCGTCATTGGGTATCCACTCTTACCCACCGCACTCTTGACTAGTGGAGGGTCATTAGCCGAACGGATAGGACATGACACAACCTTCCATTATAAGTATAATGACATACGAAGTAACTAAATGCTTTAATAATTCCCAAATCTTAGTTACTTTAGGAAAAATGTGGAGTTGGTGTTATTCCATGAAATAACACTTTGTACCCTTGCTAAGACATTAGTGGAGCGTGTGTGGTTAATCGACACACTAATTGGGCTCTAAGCAAAGGTGGCAATGGGTGACTTGATGTTTTTCACAGATCGATGGAGCGTGTGTAGTTAACCGACACGTCGATTAGGTGACTGTAACATTGGGGGCACCTTGTATAATTGCATGGTTATCCACAACTTGTTTGTGATCCTCGGCATCTCAGTGACAAACGAAGGGAAAACTCGAGATTTAAACATGCCATTGAAAAGTTCAATGAATCTCAAAAGATCTAGGAGTTTCAATTCATTTAAAACTTAATTTTCAATTTTCGTTTTACATGGTGGAAATTGGTAAATGGTCATTTACCTACCTTCAAATGTTCTGCAATTTGGATTACAACATACCTCTTCCATATTGTAGAACATTGTGTTGGGTCCTAGCCTTGATATTCCATTTGGGTGTTATATCAAGGATTCCAATCAACTAACTTGAATTTCTCCCGTTTTGTAGATGTCAAAGTCTGACAACTATGGTCTTCCTGAATCCATTGGAAAAAGTTTTCCACTTGAAGATGATGTTCCATGATTGGATTGTGGAAATGGAAATCATGCTTCACTTCCTCCACCTCCTCCAATACTTCTCCCTGTCCCACGTGTTCGAAGACTTGAAAAGTTCAAGGTCACTCAAGCCCTATTGGCGAAAAGACACAAAGATGGAAAGTCAGTATGCGCTCATGTCTTGGATATGAAGTTGCATATTGATTGATTGGGAATGTTGGGCGTCGATGTCTCGGAGAAGTTGGGTGTTGACTTGGTTATTCACTCACTTCCCGACTCATATGGTAAGTTCATTAGAGAGTACTATATGATGGACATGACGTGACCCTCATTGATTTGAATTATTTTTTTTATTGCTGTTGAATCAAAAATGATTTGGCGCACTGGTCGAGCAAATTTGTCTGGTAAATCAATATCCCATCCTTCTATACGCAATGACAACATTGGAAGTCCAGAAAAGTTTTCTCCACGCAAGAGAAAGGCTGAGTTTGAGATAGTCCCGTGTACCATTCCAGAAGAATCCGTATGTTTCTACTGCCAAAATAGGGGCATTGGTTACAAAGCTGCCCTGACTACCTGAGAGATCTAAGAGATGGGAGAGTCAAGATGTACGACTCTTCTTCAGGTAAAATCCACTATCTAACTCAATTAAGTTCCTATTTGGAGATTCTAAATACATGATGTGATAAGATTACATTTGATGTTTTGTAGGATCGAAGAAAAGAGAGGAAGCTTAAAGGAAGAAGTGCTGAGTCTGATCGCAAAGAAATGGATTTCAATCGCATGATTCGATGATTGGATTTTTGGAGCTCCTACTTTTAGAGTTATGATAGATTGCTTAGGAATATGTAATAGCGTAGTTTTCATTTGATTTTCATTATAAGGACAAGTTTTTCTGCACCTTTTATAAATAAAATAAATTTTGGTTTTGTCTTATTTATATATTTCCTTGAAATGGCATGAATGAAAAATTAACGTTTGTGTATTTCTAGTTTTAGCAATGTTGAAATGGATGCGATTCTTAGTTATGTTATCTTTGGTAATGCTGAGAATTTACCAAATAGGGAAAGATTCTTGTTGCTCGAGTTTCAATTGGAAAGAAACTTGGAATCATACAACTTGTATTGTATGATGAATGAGAACCTTCATATTTGGAAAATTAAGACTAATTCGTTGACAAAGAGTCAAGTGAAGGACTAGGAGAACTGGTACACAATGTTGTGCACTAGTCAAGTCCACCATAAAGAACGATAAAATTATTCGTCATGATTTACTAAAATTCTAGTAAATGTAGTTATGCTTACAAGATTAAGGGTGATTCTGAATCATTGAAAAGTTTCAATGTATGGCGGAACGAATAAGAAGAATCAATTAGGAACAAAGATAAAAGTTTCTCCAATCTAAGAAGAAGGGAAAGTACTTTTGTATCGTGTTTTATGATCGTCTTGTTGATTTTGAAACCATATCACATTAAATCCTTTAAGGACATCTTAGTGCACTAGTATGGCTAAAAAGAGGAATCGCAAATTGTTGAAATGGTTAAATCAAAAGGATGAGTCATACTTCGTTCCAAAATCAAGTCTTAGAGTCGTACTCCAAGATTGTGAATTGAGTGACACATCTTAAGAAGTTCAAATACACTCATCAAATGTGAAGTAGAAATTTTTTTTCTTACTCTTGCACGTTTGAAATTGGTAAATTATGATGTCTTGGATAAGACAAAGACCAACTAATACCAATTATGTGTAGTGTTTGTCTTGATAAGAATCCACACTAACTCTTGAATATTTGTTTGTCAAGAAATTTTTTCTTGACAAGAGAATCTTATATGTCAAGAGGTCAGTGGGAGTCTACATGATCTTGAAAAGTTTCAAGAACTAATCAAGAGTAAACCTATTATTAAACACTAGCACACAACTTGAGATTTGTAACCTATCGTGTTGACGTATTCTTGTTTCCGTGCCAATCTAGTTGAGTTGATTATGCATATAAGTTCTACGAGTTCTCAATAGACTGTATAAGGCAAGCACCTTGTTCAATGAAGGTACATTGACTTGTGTAGGTGAGCTGCTAAATAATTTGGAGGCAATGGTGGGGCCCTTGATGGCAAGAAATAAAGAATGAACAAGTTCTGTCCATAAGAGCTTGGATTTGTCACAAACATTATCATACGATTATGGTTATGGCAAATTCACATGGATAGGAACACATACACTATAAAATCTAAGTGTAATAAGGTTTCTCTCCTCCATGAAAATGATTATGAGGAAACACTTTCACTAAGAGAGATTTTAAGAAGATAGCAATTGTGTAGATTGCATTCTCAAATTCGATTATGATTACGACATCCCTCTTCATAGTTCGAATTGTGAGATTTGGCAATTAGTCTGAACATTTTGGGACTTAGTAATATAAGTTCTGAATTAGTTTAGACACACCTGTGAGTCACCTAAGGAAAGGTGTATGAGTTTGAGATGCTCAGATAAAGGATTAATAAAGCATATCGTACTAGGAAAATGAACTTTGGAAGTCAATAAGTTTTGTCTTCTAAGAAGTTTAGCTGATTTCTAAATACGTGTCAAAGCTAGTGGTAGCATAAATGTTATGCTGGAATGGATATAATCATCATGTTAGTGGGAGCATGATTATTATTTTAAGTGTTGCAAGTTAGCAATATTAATTATAGAAAACAAAAGTTTCACTTTGCAAAATTGCAGGGGTTGAAAAGTTGTGTTGCTATAATTAAGGGGGAGAATGTTATACTCCGTTTCCAATCTAAAAGCTTAGATCGAGAAATTTTAATCACATTTAGTCAAGGATATATATTGCATTCTCAAAGTTCAATAATGATTACAACATCCCTCTTCATAGTTCGAATTTTTAGAACATGGCAAGTAGAAATATTTTTGCTATATTATAGCAAGAAACTGGTAAGGTATCACGTTTTTCATTATGAATCATATCCCATACGCTTTTGGTATAGGATCGAATGCATATGCTGTAATATTCGACCGTTCTAAAATTTTCCAAATGCCTAGGGCATTAAGAGGGAAAAAGGACTAGAACCGGATTTGACTAAAATAATTAAACAACTGTCAAGGACAATCTAAGGTTCGCCAAAGATTGGTCGCTTGTGGACAGTTGAAAGTATACTAATGGATGGACCATATTGAATTTATTATGAATAGATAAGACTCTATTTAGAATGAGTTGTCATATGGAAAATATGGAAATGTTTCCATATTAGGAGTTGGACGTTAAAAATTTATGTCTAGATTAGAAACTTTTATGCAAGAAGGATGTTCAAAGGAATGTACTTTGAATGTGAGACTTCACGTCTATGGAATTGTCCTGTAACAATCTCCAATAGAGCATTTTGTAATTTCATTGACCGAGACTTGCTGACTTTTGTGCCGTGACATTACAAAAGGAACATTGCATAAAATGTTAGAATCTAGCATATTCTAGTAGTTGTGAGAATTTTGTATTCTTACACTAATGATCAGGATTAGGAATTGTGAAATGAGTATCATTGGAAATGTGTTCAATTGATCTATTTAATAGAGTAAGGACTATAGGTAAACATAGTGTGCATGCTTGGAGCATGGGACAATTGTTGTTATAATTCAAGTAAGAAGTTGATTACATGAAACAAAAAATAATGAGCAATCAATATGGTGATTAAATAAAAGTGTTTTATTTATACCTAAAAGTTTGGGGCCATATATCATTAGTATTATTCTTGTGTTTCACTTTGCATGTTTTGACTTCCCGAATAATAAGATTATTCAAACCCTCCACATTCGCTCACACTTTGGAAGTAAGTATGAAAGAAGACTGTTATGAATCTGTCTGTAGATTGTCTAAACTATTTGGACATAGCACAAGTTTGCTGCAGAGTTCATGAGTGCTGCTACAAGATTAGAGTATTGAACTAAACCCACGCTCACTTGGATCGCTTCATGGATTTTATCTCGAGTGATTGGTGAGACGATAATATCTTATATTCTTGAAACCGAGATGTATGAGTTGTATTCTGCAAGTCGGTTGCACATTGATAATATGTAAACGCACCAGTAACTTGGTGTTATAAAACATATTGATGTGCATGATTTGATGAGTGGGTACAAGTGAGCATTGAGTCAAAGTTTATTCGTTCCTTTTACCCAAAGTGGGATAAAAGTGATATTTGTGGGCCCCTCGATGATTTAGTGATGACACCCTAAGCGCTTGGCCAAGGCAGGACTAAGTTGATGTGTTCAATTGTAGTCTGTTGTCAGTCGTCATAAATTGGAAATCGGGAAACAACACATAGACCAAGAGAATGATTATAATCCATGTCTCATGTCTATACGATATCTAGAATGGAGGAATATATGATCCCTTATCTAAAGGATAGGTTGCTGATAAGATCAGAGTTCGACAACGTCTTTAAGAGCTACAATTGCTGATCGGTTAAAACTTACATTTATAGTTACTAGACTTATCCAAGTGGGAGACTGTTGGATTAGTGTCTAAGCCCGTAACTATAATTGGTAAGTATTTGACCCGGTTGTCCATGGTCCTTTTAAGTTGCCTTCACCAAAGCAACTAGATAGGATGATATATGGAGAGAGGGGTTATTATGGTTTATTAATATATTATATGAATAATATATTAAAGGAGAAATCATATTGTTTAACTAATATTAGACAGGAATTAATTAAGAATTAATTTTGTGCCTAAAAGATATTAATCAAATAAAGGGGACTAGAACTGTCAATTGTGTGATAGTTGAATATTAGGCTAATGGACTCCATAGAAGTTGGAGTGGACGAAATATATGGGGAAACCCATTAGAATTCGTCCAAGGCCTCTAAGGAGGGAGTCCATGGGCTGCTTAGGGCCTAACCAGTCATATTAGGGTTTCCTAGTTCAAAACCCTAATAGCCTCACTATATAAGGAGCCCCTAAGGCCCCAAAAACACGTGGAAGTAATCCCTATGGGTTCTTAGTCATTTTTGATGCTCCTCGTCCCTCTCATAAGTCATTCTCTTGCTTGTGGTGTTTCTAAACCATTAGAAAAGTGACACTTGTGACTCTAAGCTCCAAAGACAAGAAGATTCAAGCCATTGAAGAAGAGGTAATCATCTATATCTTTTTTCTTATGTATATTTTGAAATATATCACTAGATATAGGGTTTGTAAGTCTTGGAGGAATTGCATGTACAGTAGAGAAACCTAGATCCAAGCATTAGGGTTTGCATGAGCACATATGATGTTCTTTTGTATAAAACCCATCAAATATAACACAAACACTACTTATATTCATTATTGAAAAGGGTTACATTGTTTGATTTACAAACACTCCCTAAACATAAACTAGATAACAAGAAAACAAAATAAAATTCCATCATCTAGGTGACGACTTCCTTCGACACTCAACTTTCTCTACTACTTATTTCCTTAGAATCCATGGGTTTTGAAAACATCAATGTAATGTTGGTGATTTCACAGGTTTTTATGGTTTTATACTCTTTAGAATAGTTTTATAACTCTTTAAAAGGTTTTCTATTCATTGTATTTTGTTTTCCGAGGATAAGCTACTCTTTTAGTACTTTATCCTATAACTTTCCTTTTATAGATTTATATTCCTTTTTATTATCTTTTCATACTTTAATTACTTCCTAGGAATTATCCTCTAGTTAGTTTAATTTAATAAGGTTGGCGAGTAATGTTAGAATGAGTCCCTATAACCAAGCTATATGGCTTGAAATTTCCCTGCCATGACACTTCATCAGACGTCGCATGACTATAATATACCTGCTAGGGTTAGCAACCATAGGTGGGCGTTTCAATCCTGTATAGATCTATACACACCTTTAATAGTCACTTCAGATTAACGATTATAAGTCTAGGGTATCCGAATATCAATCAACTATGGATGAATAATACGTCTCATTTAACACTTACTTTGATAAACCTTTTAAGTATGATTATTTATCTTTGTTATTATTTCAATAGTTTTTCCTCTAATATACTTCAGTAAATAATTATCATATATATACTTAACCTTATATACATAATAATTATCTTTTTTTTGATATATTTGATAGGATATTAAGGCATCGTACAGTTAAGTACATAACATATCCTTAATTTTTTCCTTTAATATAGTTTTATTCCATGATTATTCTGATATGTATATATGTTATACCATATTCATAAAATAATTATTAAGTTCTTGATAGGATATTAGGGCAGAGTAACAAGTAAGTACAGTGATTATCCTAAAACTTGGTCAACATAACAACTAGAAACTAGGTTATTCTAGGGAATAGGTCATCATAACAACTAGTATAACCTTTTAATAATCTTTTTGTAAAATCATTGAAATAGTTTTATAACATGTATCCCCCCCCCCCCCGCCATAAACCATTTGAAAATGTTAAAAGTGGGTCCGTAAAACTCACCCTAGTAGCGTGATCCTTTGATGTAAGGTACAATCAGGCTCAGGACCTCGGATATCGCCTCGGGATAGGATGGCTTCGATCAGAGAGGGAACTTTTCTTTGAATGGCGTGCAAATGGGGTCTGCGGACACCTCTATTTATAGCAAAGTTTTTTAGTACGTGCGACACAAATATCTTTGCACGTCTAGCAAGAGCTTCGTGGCTCCATCCAGGAGAGGCCACATGTCACTCTCTCACTAAGCCACATCACCCACAATCTTCGCGAATCTGGGGTCAGAATGCACGATGGGCATGGTGTGTACCTCGCGCGCACATTAATGATTTTGTAAAAATCATATATTCTGAGTACAAGCTCCAATAATTACTCTCTTTATATCTATGTGATGGTCTCAACTAGTTCTACAACTTTCCTTTAGATTATTTTAGCTAGTTTCGACTTTCACCTTCTTGGCCTAACGACGGTTTTGACTTTCATACGAAATCCATTTTCAGCGTTCTTTTTCTTACCGTTCTCACCTCAAGAAATACTACAACTTTCCTTTTGGTGATACTAACCAAAACTCGACCGATTTCTTAATCAAAGTTCGATGTTATAAACTTTAACTATGCAGTTGATTTTACTTTTTACAAAAATCATAACTCCTCAAATCGAAGTTAGATTTTTTCAAAGCTTATATCTCTGGAATCACATCACCGTGTACTTTCCGAATATATTAACCAACTTAGAAAATGACACGACTTTTTGGACACTCATTTTTGAGCCAATAAGTCGATTTATCCTTATACATAAGAATATACTCAATCATATTTATTTATAAAAATAAAATATTACATTGATACTCTATTACATTCATCTATCTAAACTAATTTCTAACGGTTGTCAGTGATGAAGTTTTCCTAGTTGTCACAATGGGTCTGACTAAATTTAGTCTGAATGAGTTATGTGAATACTATTATCTCCATATTTAAATTTATTCTAAGTATAGTTAAATATCCCAGAGAATATGATTGGTGTTCCTATGTGATTTAGAGTCTCTTAGCTTGATTAAGTATAATCTTAAACTCAGAAAAGATTTCTAGGTTATCCTTGAATGGAAGGACTCAACTTAGTTTTTCAATGAACCCATTCACCCAATCATATTTGATTACAACTTCTGAAGTCACAATATATTCTGATTTTGAAGTAGAGTGTGCAATTATATTTTGATTGGACCTCATTTCAACAAAACTTACTCTTCATTCCATAATGAAGTCATAATCCAATTATAATTAATAATTGTATCTATTTGTTTTGAAGATAGCATCTTTTTGATGGGTCTTCTATATTACTTCTATGTACTTGTGGAATTTCACATAACTAATTATGGGCACATGAATCCTTTAAAAACCTATTGTTTTCTAATAATAGTAACATACTTTGAAAAACTAAATAACCCTAGCAAAATCGAAAAAGACAAAGCTATATTACATACCTTATTGCTATTATCGAAAATAACAATGTAGTTTAAAGAACCCTTATTGGAATGATATCCCCAATAGTGTGTAAGCCTCTAATGAATCACACCGAAACCTTAGGAAAATCGTAGCATGGATATAGAGAAAGCGAGGGGGATTTTGAAAATTCCTTGTGTTTGTGCAGGGTTCTTGATTCTTATAGAGGTCCCTATTTATAGTTCTAGGAAAGCCTAATTTGAATTCAAAATATTAATATTATATTGCAATTCAAATTCACTTTACCTATCAACCAATAAGGCTTCTACAAGCCCTAGAAGGACTCTTCAAAACCGTCCCCTCCTAGGGACATTCTAGAATGCCTACTTCTTCAACTTTTGAGCAATTTCACTCTAACCCTTAGACCCATTAATTAATTGATTTATTTCTACTTTTTCCAAAACAATTAACTAAATTAACTCTGATTAATTCTTAATTGACTATTTACATTTCTTATTAATATATTAATAAGTTATATCACTCTCTCAATATCAATCCATTCCATTTCTTGGTTATGAGGGCAACCCAAAAAGGACTTTACTATTATTCATTAAATATATCAATTTAGTTAAGATCTTAGACACCCTAATCCAAAACTTTTTTTAGCTCCTTTATATAAAAATCTTCTTCTAAATTGATTAAATCATATGAATTCTCTTAGGTCTTCTTTAGTACTCTTAGAATTTCCTTATAGTCTGCTAATGACTTTCTATGTATCTAGTTGGTATCTTATGATATGTACATAGCATGATCATATACCTGGTCTTGTGCATAATATGGTATAAATGATGGATTCATTTTTCAAGAAAATAGAATATAAATCATTTTATCCAGCTCAAACCTATGTGCTAAGTCCTTTTAAGGTAGGCTCAAAATAGTATCATGTGGCAATGCCAAGAGTCCTCTAATGGAATCTTGTATCATGATCTATTCCAAGAATGTATGTTGTCTTTCCTAAGTCTTTGATCTTAGAAACACTTTCTGAGTCCAGGTGAAAGCGCCTTGCATAGTTGGAATGTAATTTCTCATTATTAAGTATGTCTTGTTTATACAAGATTAGAAATATCACTATAGCACCCATTAGCTCTTATTAAACACATATGTTATGTTCGTTTTGATATAAAAAACATACTATGTGTTAGCATGTGACAATCGTCAATTTCTGGTCAAGTCAAAGTCAACTGAAGTAAACAAGTCAAACCGTTCGACTCAATTTGCCCGTGGGTACAAGAGTTTACGTTATGTAATCTCTAAACAACTCGCTATTCTAATGAGAGATCATAAATCGAAAAGTACGTACACCTAGATCTCCTTAACCTAAAACAGTGGCAAGAGACGAGCCAAACCGATAAAACAATGTTGCATACTCATCGGGAGTGTGTAAGATCCTTAAACAAGGCTTAACAAGGTTTACGGACCTTGCATTGCTAAGCCGGACACTCACATTTGTCACACACGAAACCTCTCTCAATCGTTTTCACTCTATCTCTCTTTATCGAGAATCTCTACCAAATCTCTCCACGTATGTCAAATCTCTCCCAAATCTCTCCAAGTATGTGAAATCTCTCCCAAATCTCTCCAAGTATGTGAAATCTCTCCCAAATCTCTCTGACTATGCGGAAACTCTCCCAAATCTCTCTTGGTATGAGAAATCTCTCCAAGAATGTGAAATCTCTCCCAAATCTCTCTCAAATCTCTCTCAAAAGTTCCTTAATCTTTTTATAGTCTTTCGGGCCATCCCGACCCTTAACCAGGTCAAAAACGGCTTAAAACAGGGTAAAAACGATTAAAATAGGCTTAAGGACACGAAACCCCTCTTAAGGAGCCGAACTTGTCAGAAGCGAACCTCCCTTTCGGGCCCGAACCTCGCATAAGACCCGAACCCGAGCCACGGTCCATTTCGCTCCATATTGCCCTTCGGTCTATTTCGCTCCTGCTGCCTTTGGATCGAACCTGCTCTTCGCCTCTTGCACTTTCGCCTCATTTCGCTTCGGACCCAGCAACAGTAAGGACCGAACCTCCAACCCAATCCGAGAAGCCTCGCAGGAAGAGCATTTCTTCCCGGTTTTCGACTATGACTTCATTTTAGCTTCGTTTTTAATGGTCTTAACGTGGGATTTTCACCCAAAACTTTATTTTAACATAAAAGGCCCCATATGTATTAATTATCCATGTTTTTGGGGATAAACCTTATCCAAGAAGAGTGGGTGAAGTACAAGAGGTGGAGTGTTGACTTTGCTTTATTCTATGACACAAGCAACCACTCCCATACCCACTCCATGTCACTATTCACCATCAGCCCATACCTAGTCATTTCATTGTACCTTTCCCACCTTTTTACAACCTCACTTGGTCAAGGGTTAGAAAACCCTCCTCTCTCCTCACATTTCTTTCATTTCCTCTCATTCCTCCATCAAGAACAAACTTCACTTTCTCTAATCTTCTCTCTCTAAAATTCGAGATTCAAGGCTATAAAATCCAAGCTTTTCCTCTACTTTTGGTAATTATTAACATCCTCCATATGATTAATTCACTTCCTTCTACTCAAATCATAGATATCTTACTCAAACTCCATCCTATTGGTGTTAGATCTTCGAATCTTCAAGCAATCTCCCAAGTGTTCGTGAGTTGAGCACTTCTTTTCTCCATCATCCATCTACTGAAATCACTCAAGGTGAGTTCATACTCCTAAATTTTCATGTTTTCTCAAGTTTTTAGGGGGGAATACAAGTTAAAACACCAAGAACATAACTAAATTTTTCTAACAGCTTTCATCAGAAACGTTGGACTCCATTCACGGACTGTTTCAGGAAACTTAAACATTTTAGTTTTCAAAACTGTTTTAGGTGTACGTAGTTCTAGTTCTTAAATTTAAAATGACTACTTGCACATCTCCATACGATTTTTCTACAATTTATGGTGATTTTTACAAAACTGCCTATCATTTCAAACACCAATCCGGACCAGTCTGTGATTATGGACTTTTTCACCCAAGTTGGAGGTCATTAAAAATCATGATAAAAATTATGAGTAAACTAGACACATTTTGGGAACTCTCAGAATTTACAGATTTAGTTTTTGACTTCGTATGATTTTTCTACGACTTTTCTAAAACAACATAGAAAGGTTAATAATTAGTTAACAGCTTATAACTTTCATAACACTTTGTATTATGTTGAGCAAAGTGTATAACAACAAGTTCTAAATACTGAATGTGTTTCCTTGTTAGTTTATCATCATAAACTGAAACTTAGTCATTCATGATAAGATTGTTCATTTATTTAGAACACGTATATTAAGCTATAATAAGCATAGTTTATGGATTCATAACACAAATGCGTTTTCATAAAAGAGTTCTTATACATTACAAACGTTTTGGATAAACTATAATAGGTATGGTTTATGTTTCCATTAACACAACAAACACATTTCGGAAGGTTTTATTCCCACAGAAAAAGGTTCTACACTCACGCACACCACACATAAACTTGTTAACCTAAATTGTGAGACAATCTCTTACCGTACGTCCGAGTGCGGGATCTAAATTCCTGGTAGTTATAATCAGAGTCTCCTGGAGGGAGAACATGATAGTTTTATATAGATCTATATTGGGTTTTACACCCCACACCTGAGCTGCATGCAACAGCTAGACCGGCAGGTCTGTGGTGACAAGTGTCATTTCAGTTTCGCGACGCCTGAGAAACGCCGTGGCAGGTTCATTCAGTCATTAGTATGGTTATAGCGGCTCACATAGGGATTTAACAACATAAAGTTTACGGGGATTTTCATAAATCATAAGGGGTTTTATGTCGATTTAAATTCACTTTTTATATCAATTACAGATATTATGGTATATTTTCAGTCTTGGTATTTAAGACTACACACCATTCATTATGGGATTTTTCTCAAATCAGAAAGGGTTTTACGCCAATTTTAAAACCACTTTTATATCTTTAAGTATGACAAATACTTGTTCATTTTCGGTCCTGGTATTTAGGTCCACACAACTTTTATAAGGAAAATATTGGATTTTTCTTGGTAACATACATCTCTTTGCAAAGATCGATTTTCAAACTCTTACTGTCAAAAGCTTATGAACTCACCAACCTTTGTGTTGACACTTTTCAAAACTACTTGTACTCTCAGGAGTTCAGTGAAACAGGAAATCAACAATGTTTTGAGGATGGGACGATAAATCGTCAAACAGTTCATTTTGTATCATAATGTAATTGATTCGAATCATGTAATCATATACTTTGGTGTAACTTTTTCAATTATATTTATGATGGTTGTATTTACTTTGAGCACTATTATACTCGTTGTTGTGATACTCTACATGAAGTCCTCCACCCCCGGACATTTCCGCCATCCTTGGTTTGGGGGTGTGACAGATTGGTATCAGAGCATTGTTTATGGTGAACTAAGTATATCGAACCACATAAGATTACAAACTATAAATGCATTGGGACTAAAGTCTCTAATTTAAAGTTTTCAAAACAATTATACTTTCAGAAATAAATAATTTCCTATTAAAAGTATACATGCATGCATACATACTAAGGTCAGCATCAATCTAGAACAAAACAAAAGTAATGATTGTTGGATATCACAGGTAAGCTCGGGGATGTATGGTCAGTCTTGGGAGTGGCATAGCCTGATCAACTATGTTGGTCCGAGTAGTGATTAGCACATGCCCAAGAATGGTTGTGATATTGCAACAAGTCTAAAAACTTACCAACACAACCACAATGAGAACATTAGAACAGAACATGAGTTTAAAATACTATAGGAGTATTTTGTAATATCATAACTTATATGAAAACTAAATAGATCCTTAATAATGGGTCTATAGTCCCTAAGTGGATACTCTAAGGTTATGTATAACTTAGAAATCATAGACTTAGAATTTGTGGTCATTGCCTTACTTCCTTTTCCTTGTTTGGATGTGGACCTAGGGTAGGATCACTTATTCGAAGGTCTATCATAACTTGTTATATGTAATTAGTATGCACTATGTCATTATAGAAGTAACTAATAAGGATCACCCCCTATAAATAATTAATTATAGAGTTTGATGCCAAGTAATTATCTCTTCCACTCCTATTCTCGCAAGTACAACATAGCAAGATCCTACTTACGTGACGACCCTTACTTTCCCAATCCGAACCCAAGAAATGGTGAATGGTTATGAGAAGAATCAGAAGCGGAACCGGAGGTAATCAACCGTCCATGCATAACAAGGGTTTCCGCGAACCGTTTCGACTACATCGAACCTGTGCCCCGTTGGGCAATCGTGATCGAGGGTTGAATGTCGACAGCAATGACAACAACCACCATGTGGAGACCAACGAGGGTGCTATGACCTCAACCACGGGGGACCGACTGACAGAGCCCTCCCGGCGAAGACCCAACGGATCGCGAACATCGGGGATTAAAACAGAAAGACTACAACCTAAGTTCAGAAAACTACGCGCTACTATGGACCCTACCATCTAACGTACCCGAGACTCAGAATTAGACTACTATTCCCGAGACCAAATCTCTTTTTAGGACCTTATTTCCGCTCGTGAAGAGGAAAGAGAGTAACAGGGTGGACACACGGCATTCAAAGAGAGGATGATTACAACCAAGCGTCGATTGGCAAAGCTACATGATGCATCGACCTTGCCTCAGGCATCACAAGGGATGGATCGTCGTGAGTGAGTTCATACCGCTCACAAGACCTGGTAAATTAGGTTCATGAGTATGCGTTGGTGCTACTCTATTATAGATAAAAGCACGAAACTGCAAATTAAGTGGTCATACTAATCGAGAGATCTAGTTACTATCAAAACTCGTCCATGCACAGATGTGAGGTAGACCTGCATCGAGGCCAAAAATGTTCGCTGTAACCATAATTACTAGAGTCATATTAACAAGATGGGCTTAGGATATACCTAACAGACTCGAAGGTCTATTTAGTCTTAGTTATATAACTAAGAATACATCAGTTGGTCATAATAAGGACCTAGCTTGGGTCAAGTATAGGGTTTCACTTGGATACAGAACTACTGAAATACATGAGTTTACCATATAAAGAGTCTCGTTATGAATTGTTTTCAGAACACCCTCAACAACCGAATTAAGTTACAAATCGATATAAGATAAACTTAGTTAGAAAACTCGCGACGTATAGCCACTCTAAAAACTCATTATCGTCTCACCTATTAAACAATTTGTTGAGAAGTTCCTTCTTCATAGACCTATGGGGTGCGATCATTCAGGCACTAATACACCGGGTCCCATCAAAACTCCTCAGCCAAGTGTGTTCGGACAAACATGATTCTAAGATGAGTAAAGCTTAACGCCCGTATGAAACCTACTCCTACCCACTGCGATAACTCCATCTCAGGAACGTTAGCGGAAACACTAGGAATAGTACAGTAATGTGCAAAAGTTTATATGCGTGAATATAAATCGTAAGGATGCACTTGAGATAATCATTTCCACTAACGAAGTCATTTTTCATCGTCAAACAGAGCTATGTCTTCACCAAGAGGCAACCAACCAACTAGCAAGGTGCCAACCCTACAGATAGACTCTGCTACTTTTCAGGCTGCAGTCACAGCAGCCGTGACAGCCGTCATGGCACAATTCAATGCTAACAACGCTAGCAGAAATGGAAGTGGTATTGACAATACAAATTATGGTAATAATCAGGAACACCAACGGGTGTCTGTCAACGAAAACACCTCAGGCCACAAACCTACGAACAAGAAGCGAAAGTTTTGGAACAAAAAGGAGCGCAACCAATCTCAAAGATCCGCTAAAAGACAACGACCCATGGGCATCCCTACAATTACGACAACACTCACAACACATGCCTCGACATCAGCCACAACATCTACCGCTCAAGCATCAGACAAGAAATATATGGGAGCACTCCGAAAGTGTAACAAGTGTAACTACCATCACACATGGGCTTGCCGAATTTTACACTGTAGAAACTGCAACAGGAAAGGACATACCGTCCGTTTCTGTAAGGCCCCGACCCTGCATCTCCTTTCAATCACCAGCACCAAGGTAGACCCAGTATGCTACTTATGCGGCGAAACGGGACACTTCAAGAGAGAGTGTCCAACCGAGAAGAATGACGGTGGAGTAGGAGGAGTGTGATGAACACACCAGCAGGAGCAGCAGGGAACCATATTAGGACTTTTGTAATGTTTCCAACGACAAAAACGTTTAAGTACCATATGTTTGTAATGAATTTGGTATGCTTGCTAAAGTCACCGTCTTTCTAAAAAGTAGTTAAAATACTCTCTCTCATTCAAATCAAACCAAAGACATTCATATATGACCTTAGGATCATTACCTGTAAGATGTGATGACTTTGTACATACATCGGGGTTAATTATAATCAAAATACCGAAGTCAAACAAATAATTCCATCTTGACTCATATTCCATGTCTAGTACTAGGAATTGAGTGGGGCCACCCACTCGACGATTTCACCAACATCAACTTACATACGACGTTCATATACCGTTCGATCATAAGGAGACCTGTCAGGGATCATGATATCAAGTATCATTCCTGGCTATCGAAACACACCCACTACCAGTGCTAGACATTGTGGTATGAATCATCTACAGTAATAATAACATCAAACAAAACGGAACACCCTGAAAAGAAATACAAGATACTCTATCACTCTAGTGATCTCTTCTTATGAATACAACTTAACACATGTTATAAAAAAAAGATATTGTTGTCATCATCCAATTTTGATTGTTATAGCCCTCATCTTCCCGATTTAACGACTACAAAAGGACCCTTCACCTGACCCCCCCGAAAATCGAAACCTTCGTCTCTCATAAACATCCAGCACGGACCTACGGGTCATCTCTCGCTGTGAAACTCCAAAACACGCACCAGAGGAGTGTTATACTTCCCGAAACCTTATCACAATTATTTACAGGAGACCTTCGGGAATGTCACGCGTGTAGCAGACAAGGTTCAAGCACAAAAGCTTGGGACGGATACGGTTAGTCTACCACTACTATGTGTATACGTGAGGATAATGTATAATTAAGATTCTACGAACATTGGATGTGTGCTTCCATCCTATTTCCTGTTCCATGTCTGGTTGTGGATTTGGGGTAGAGTCACCCATCCAACTGTCTTGCTAATCTTAAGCACATACGACCTATATACGCAAGTTAATGATAGATGGACCAGGTATGAGTCCTGCCATGAGCTTCGGGCCAAGGTTTCCTAGGAGGGCGAGTGAATGTCCTACCATCCGAAATGGTCTAGTCGCGAAAACCAAACCCACATGCTTCCTACCGAGCTACAATAATTGTCAGGTCAAACCTGTCGAAATACTCAACAATGAGATTGAAGAACCAAGCTTCTCACCCTGGGGAGCTTCGACCTTATTCTTCAAATTGAAAGAGAAATTGCTCGTAGGTCCATCGACCTCAGAGGCACCGACAATATTTCCAGTACAAACCTTTACTATCTGCCTCACATTGACGAATAGGCCGACCAACTGCAAGGAACGAGGTACCCTTCAGGAATTGGACCTGAGATCCGAATATCACCAGTCGTGAGTATTGGAGAAGGATGTCCGAGGACAATCCTCTAAGTTTGATGCGGACGCTACAAGTTCGTAGTGATACCCCTTGGATAGGACCAACCCGCTCGAAGTCTTCATGAACTTAATGAATAGGGTACACCATTCTTACTGGGGTCAGTTCGTCATTGTCCTAAAAAATGACTTGCTTATCTATCCTAGTAGTAAGAAGAAAACCAAAAAGAGCAGCTACAACCAATCGTGGGAACAATTCGACCAGAGAAGCCTTACCTGAAGTTATCTAGATACGAGTTTTGGAATTGAAGAGTCAGATTCCTAAGACACACTATTATTGATGTGGAAATTCTTGAGGACCCTTTCAATTAATCAAAATCGTTGAGAAATTGTCAACACCAAAGGCGTCAACAGGAATACGCCAAAATTCCAGGTCTTTCTGACCTACCATCTTAGTTCCTTTGGAACTTCTCGTAAATTACGGAACCCCCTTACGACTTTGACCCTGAAGGGAGCAACCCTTGACGGGGAAGAGAAGCAAGAGGGAGAAACCTTTAGAACTCCAGAATAAGAGACCAAATTCTTCTGGAAGCCTCACTCTGGGAAGGCTTAGTACGCTTCAGAAAGCGTGGAAAGCTAAAATCCCAGATAATTATGCCTTTCAAGATTCTTGTCAGAATCAGCCGTGTAACTCGCAACTTCAATCTACCCTCGCGAGCTTGGTAAAGTACGTTCTACCCGAAACGTCTCGAACTTGCAGAAGTATCTATCCGACGAGACTCTTGTAATCCCCCTCGACGAGATTGAGTTCCACAAGAGCCTCACCTTCGTGGAAGAACCATAGTGACCATGGACCGAGAGGCCAAGCGGATGAAGCAACGCCGCTTCCCATTACTGAAAGTTCGCTGGAATACTAACCAAGGACCTGGAGTCACTTGGGAGCGCGAGAATCAGTCGATTAGGAAGTATCCCCACTTCTTGGCTTGATTATTCATGCCTACTCCTTTCCTAAATTCAAATTTCGAGATGAAATTCCCTCTAACGGGGGGATGATGTGACAACCGTCAATTTTCGGTCCAGTCAAAGTCAACTAAAGTCAACAAGTCAAACCGTTCGACTCAATTTGCCCGTGGGTACTAGAGTTTACGTTATGTAATCTCTAAACAACTTGCTATTCTAATGAGAGATCATAAATCGAAAAGTACGTACACCTAGATCTCCTTAACCTAAAACTGTGGTAAGTGACGAGCCAAACCGATAAAACAATGTTGCATACTCATCGGGAGTGTGTAAGATCCTTAAACAAGGCTTAACAAGGTTTACGGACCTTGCATTGCTAAGCCGGACACTCACATTTGTCACACACGAAACCTCTCTCAATCGTTTTCACTCTATCTCTCTTTATCGAGAATCTCTCCCAAATCTCTCCACATATGTCAAATCTCTCCAAGTATGTGAAATCTCTCCCAAATCTCTCCAAGTATGTGAAATCTCTCCCAAATCTCTCTAAGTATGCGAAATTTCTCCCAAATCTCTCTTGGTATGAGAAATCTCTCCAAGAATGAGAAATCTCTCCAAAATCTCTCTCAAAAGTTCCTAAAACTTTTTGTAGTTTTTCGGGCCATCCCGACCCTTAACGAGGTCAAAAACGGCTTAAAACGGGGTAAAAACGAGTAAAATAGGCTTAAGGAGCCGAAACCCCTCTTAAGGAGCCGATCCCTCTTAAGGAGCCAAACTTGTCAGAAGCGAAGTGTCAGAAGCAAACCTCCCTTTCGGGCCCGAACCTCGCATAAGACCCGAACCCGAGCCACGGTCCATTTCGCTCCATATTGCCCTTCGGTCTATTTCGCTCCTGCTGCCTTCGGACCGAACCTGCTCTTCGCCTCTTGCACTTTCGCCTCATTTCGCTTCGGACCCAGCAACAGTAAGGACCGAACCTCCAACCCAATCCGAGAAGCCTCGCAGGAAGAGCATTTCTTCCCGGTTTTCGACTATGACTTCATTTTAGCTTCGTTTTTAATGGTCTTAACGTGGGATTTTCACCCAAAACTTTATTTTAACATAAAAGGCCCCATATGTATTAATTATCCACGTTTTTGGGGATAAACCTTATCCAAGAAGAGTGGGTGAAGTACAAGAGGTGGAGTGTTGACTTTGCTTTATTCTATGACACAAGCAACCACTCCCATACCCACTCCATGTCACTATTCACCATCAGCCCATACCTAGTCATTTCATTGTACCTTTCCCACCTTTTTCCAACCACACATGGTCAAGGGTTAGAAAACCCTCCTCTCTCCTCACATTTCTTTCATTTCCTCTCATTCCTCCATCAAGAACAAACTTCACTTTCTCTAATCTTATCTCTATAAAATTCGAGATTCAAGGCTATAATTCAAGATTTTCCTCTACTTTTGGTAAATATTAACATCCTCCATATGATTAATTCACTTCCTTCTACTCAAATCATAGATATCTTACTCAAACTCCATCCTATTGGTGTTAGATCTTCGAATCTTCAAGCAATCTCCCAAGTGTTCGTGAGTTGAGCACTTCTTTTCTCCATCATCCATCTACTGAAATCACTCAAGGTGAGTTCATACTCCTAAATTTTCATGTTTTCTCAAGTTTTTAGGGGGGAATACAAGTTAAAACACCAAGAACATAACTAAAATTTTCTAACAGCTTTCATCAGAAACGTTGGACTCCATTCACGGACTGTTTCAGGAAACTTAAACATTTTAGTTTTCAAAACTGTTTTAGGTGTAAGTAGTTCCAGTTCTTAACTTTAAAATGACTACTTGCACATCTCCATACGATTTTTCTACAATTTATGGTGATTTTTACAAAACTGCCTATCATTTCAAACACCAATCCGGACCAGTCTGTGATTATGGACTTTTTCACCCAAGTTGGAGGTCATTAAAAATCATGATAAAAATTATTAGTAAACTAGACACATTTTGGGAACTCTCAGAATTTACGGATTTAGTTTTTGACTTCGTATGATTTTTCTACGACTTTTCTAAAACAGCACAGAAAGGTTAATAATTAGTTAACAGCTTATAACTTTCATAACACTTTGTATTATGTTGAGCAAAGTGTATAACAATAAGTTCTAAATACTGAATGTGTTTCCTTGTTAGTTTATCATCATAAACTGAAACTTAGTCATTCATGATAAGTGTCACACCCCCGAACCAGACGGCGGAAACGTCCGGGGGCTGTCGTGACTCAATTGCATACCATAACATTGAATATATATGAAACATAACAACATTCGTCACCATTCATTAACATAGTACAACCAGTAGTGTTTACATGTCATACATTGTTTAAACATTACATTCCCAAAAATTAAATTGTTTGATTCGTACATAAATAAACTGCAACTGTCACTGAATATGATTTCCCTTGATTCACTGGTTCCCTGAGAATACAAGTATTTTGAAAAACGTCAACATATGAAATGTTGGTGAGTTCATAAGTAGTGGTTGAAATCGAAAGTTTGTATTGTTTGAAAAACCACCAGAAAATCCGATATTTTCTGAAAAGAAAAGCTTTTGAAAACGTTTGTGAAGATCCATAGGTATGCTTGTTTGTTTCTATGCAAAAAAAAAATTTCATTTAAGATGTATGCATTTCAAATCTGTATGTATTGAAAACCCTAGGAAAACCCGATGTTCTCCTACTTCCTTGAATTACATGAAGTTACATTGAAACCATTATGTAGCGTATAGTGTCAGTCCCAGGCGACGTTGGAAGGTTCTCGAGCAGGATTATTTACTACAAACCCGCGTTACACAAACGCCCAGTTTATAGTTATACTAACGATTCCCGAAGGCGTCGTCAGTACTAATCGCGTTATCCAATCGCCCGGACTAGGTGTAGTCCCACATCCGAAGAGAAAGAGGACACGAAGGCCTCGATGACTCTATAAATCGGTTGGGGATAATATGCGTGCGAGGGGTCCCCGACCCGCCTCGTAAAATATGCAGACTTTTCTAGCAATACCAAGGACCCTTGGGGACCAGTGGTATACAAGCCATTGAAAGTCCATCTACGTTGTGCCGAGTCGGTGAAACTCAACACTTCGTAGAAAATATGCGTCTTCGGGCCTTAAGATCAGGTCATTGGGCTAGCTAGGCTCAACGAACAAGATTTTACACTTGTGGGGCCCAAAGATGGTGCGTAGACGTCTGTGCACACTCGTATGTAAGCTAAGTTCCCAAACATTATTTATATGAACCGTAGTGTTGTAGAGTTAGTAGTTGTAGATTTCTATTGGCTCGAGACCGAGCCAATTCGTTTAACAACGACTTTTGGTATTGTAATGTGTTGTATTTCGTCGATAGTTGCGATGCTATTATTTAATCAAATTGTGTATATTGAATTAGCCTTGAAATATTTCTGTTTTCAGCCCCTCATTGTTTGTAAAATTTACATTTTCAACCCTTTTATTGAATACTTCCCGGTTTGGTCCTTAAACTAATTTTCTTGACATTTTAACACCAAAAATTATTGAAATTAATATTTTTCAGCATATTTTTCATAGAAAACAGTTTAAGTCCCTGAAAATGCAGTTTTCTCGGTTTTAATCCCTTCTTTTCGCAACTTTGACAATTTTGGCCCAAATTGGAAAATTTTTGCAACTTTGGCCCTTTTTAAATTTAAAAAGCATTTTAAACCTTTGAAAAGGATTTGGAACACTCATAGTCCACTGTTTTACAGAAAATCACAGTTTTGGCCCTCCAAAACAGAAAAATTCGCATAATGGGCCTCATTGGGCCGAAATTTCCATTTTTAGCCCATTAAGCTTGAAATTCATGTTTTTAATCCTCTAATTGAGTATAATTCCAGAAATAGTTTTATGGAAACTGTTTTGGCACACTTCATCCATCAGAATCTGTGAAATGTCAATTTGGGCCCTTAATTTTGTATTTTTCACATTTTTGGCCCAAAATTTGTGTTTTTAGCTTAAAGAAAATTGTTACTAAACCATTTAGCTATCTTTCTTGAAACACTTTGTATTTAGAAATATATTTGAAGCTAGAATCATTTAACACAAGATATATCTCGGTTTTGAGGGGTTTTATGGCTAGATCCAACATTAAAACACATAAAAACATACATATAAGCATGGAAATCATACAAGGCATACAAACACATATAGATCTACACTTTCACTTGTATTCCCCCCCCCCCCCCCCCACAAAACTCATAAAAAAAGAAAATAGGGGGTATGAAGCTCACCTTGGGGTGTTGATTCGGTTTTGCAAGGAAAAATGGAAGGAAAATGAAGTGTTTTTGGCCTTAGCTCCCTTTGATGAAGATCTCGAGTTTTGAGATGGTTCTAGGATGCAAGATCACGATTTTTGCATAGATTAGGAAAGGATTTTGATAACAAAAGAATTTAAACCATAGATCTATGCATAATCTTACCTTAGATGAAGAATTTTGTGGAGATTTCCTCTTGAATGCTTCCTAGAACTCGAGATTTTTGAGTGGAGAGGGAGAGTTGTTCTTGAGTGATCTAGAGAGGATTTGAGAGATTTTTGTGTGTGTGTGTGGGTGTATGGCCGAGAGTGAGAGAGAGGAAGAGAAAGAAGTGATTTTTGAAGTGATGCTTGCATGGAGGTATGAGATGTTGCATGGATATCCTATGGATAATAATGATGTGTCACTTGAAAGTCAACTATCTTCAAATCCTCTTGGGCTTGGGTATTGGGCCGAAAACATGGAGGAAAAAAAAGAAATTTGGGCCTTTTGCTCCTAAGCCCAATATTTGAGTTAGCCTTGGGTATGTTTTTAGTCTAAAAGAATGTAGTAGGATTTTTATATTTTTATTGGACTAGTTTAGGTTATTCATGTATCAAGGCTTTTAATTCATTTCATTCTAGGCCCAATATGGCCCAAAATGTTAAAATAAATAAGTGTGGGTCCAATTAGAGCCCAATTAGGGTTCTAAGCCCATGATAGTCCAATTGGAAGCTTATTGGTCCATTTGGATCCAATAATGAAGTTCTAGTCCAAGGTGTACCTAAACAAAAACTTTTAGGGTTTTCCAATTGTTTGATGACTATCTGTAGTACTTGTATGATGTATTTGATTGAAGTTTTTGATTCACATTAACTTGAATGTATAGATTACATAGCTCAAAATTTTCAGTTGTGACAATAAGATTATTCATTTATTTAGAACACGTATATTAAGCTATAATAAGCATAGTTTATGGATTCATAACACAAATGCGTTTTCATAAAAGAGTTCTTATACATTACAAATGTTTTGGATAAACTATAATAGGTATGGTTTATGTTTCCATTAACACAACAAACACATTTCGGAAGGTTTTATTCCCACAGAAAAAGGTTCTACACTCACGCACACCACACATAAACTTGTTAACCTAAATTGTGAGACAATCTCTTACCGTACGTCCGAGTGCGGGATCTAAATTCCTGGTAGTTATAATCAGAGTCTCCTGGAGGGAGAACATGATAGTTTTATATAGATCTATATTGGGTTTTACACCCCACACCTGAGCTGCATGCAACAGCTAGACCGGCAGGTCTGTGGTGACAAGTGTCATTTCAGTTTCGCGACGCCTGAGAAACGCCGTGGCAGGTTCATTCAGTCATTAGTATGGTTATAGCGGCTTACATAGGGATTTAACAACATAAAGTTTACGGGGATTTTCATAAATCATAAGGGGTTTTATGTCGATTTAAAATCACTTTTTATATCAATTACAGATATTATGGTATATTTTCAGTCTTGGTATTTAAGACTACACACCATTCATTATGGGATTTTTCTCAAATCAGAAAGGGTTTTACGCCAATTTTAAAACCACTTTTATATCTTTAAGTATGACAAATACTTGTTCATTTTCGGTCCTGGTATTTAGGTCCACACAACTTTTATAAGGAAAATATTGGATTTTTCTTGGTAACATACATCTCTTTGCAAAGATCGATTTTCAAACTCTTACTGTCAAAAGCTTATGAACTCACCAACCTTTGTGTTGACACTTTTCAAAACTACTTGTACTCTTAGGAGTTCAGTGAAACAGGAAATCAACAATGTTTTGAGGATGGGACGATAAATCGTCAAACAGTTCATTTTGTATCATAATGTAATTGATTCGAATCATGTAAACATATACTTTGGTGTAACTTTTTCAATTATATTTATGATGGTTGTATTTACTTTGAGCACTATTATACTCGTTGTTGTGATACTCTACATGAAGTCCTCCACCCCCGGACATTTCCGCCATCCTTGGTTTGGGGGTGTGACAGATTGGTATCAGAGCATTGTTTATGGTGAACTAAGTATATCGAACCACATAAGATTACAAACTATAAATGCATTGGGACTAAAGTCTCTAATTTAAAGTTTTCAAAACAATTATACTTTCAGAAATAAATAATTTCCTATTAAAAGTATACATGCATGCATACATACTAAGGTCAGCATCAATCTAGAACAAAACAAAAGTAATGATTGTTGGATATCACAGGTAAGCTCGGGGATGTATGGTCAGTCTTGGGAGTGGCATAGCCTGATCAACTATGTTGGTCCGAGTAGTGATTAGCACATGCCCAAGAATGGTTGTGATATTGCAACAAGTCTAAAAACTTACCAACACAACCACAATGAGAACATTAGAACAGAACATGAGTTTAAAATACTATAGGAGTATTTTGTAATATCATAACTTATATGAAAACTAAATAGATCCTTAATAATGGGTCTATAGTCCCTAAGTGGATACTCTAAGGTTATGTATAACTTAGAAATCATAGACTTAGAATTTGTGGTCATTGCCTTACTTCCTTTTCCTTGTTTGGATGTGGACCTAGGGTAGGATCACTTATTCGAAGGTCTATCATAACTTGTTATATGTAATTAGTATGCACTATGTCATTATAGAAGTAACTAATAAGGATCACCCCCTATAAATAATTAATTATAGAGTTTGATGCCAAGTAATTATCTCTTCCACTCCTATTCTCGCAAGTACAACATAGCAAGATCCTACTTACGTGACGACCCTTACTTTCCCAATCCGAACCCAAGAAATGGTGAATGGTTATGAGAAGAATCAGAAGCGGAACCAGAGGTAATCAACCGTCCATGCATAGCAAGGGTTTCCGCGAACCGTTTCGACTACATCGAACCTGTGCCCCGTTGGGCAATCGTGATCGAGGGTTGAATGTCGACAGCAATGACAACAACCACCATGTGGAGACCAACGAGGGTGCTATGACCTCAACCACGGGGGACCGACTGACAGAGCCCTCCCGGCGAAGACCCAACGGATCGCGAACATCGGGGATTAAAACAGGAAGACTACAACCTAAGTTCAGAAAACTACGCGCTACTATGGACCCTACCATCTAACGTACCCGAGACTCAGAATTAGACTACTATTCCCGAGACCAAATCTCTTTTTAGGACCTTATTTCCGCTCGTGAAGAGGAAAGAGAGTAACAGGGTGGACACACGGCATTCAAAGAGAGGATGATTACAACCAAGCGTCGATTGGCAAAGCTACACGATGCATCGACCTTGCCTCAGGCATCACAAGGGATGGATCGTCGTGAGTGAGTTCATACCGCTCACAAGACCTGGTAAATTAGGTTCATGAGTATGCGTTGGTGCTACTCTATTATAGATAAAAGCACGAAACTGCAAATTAAGTGGTCATACTAATCGAGAGATCTAGTTACTATCAAAACTCGTCCATGCACAGATGTGAGGTAGACCTGCATCGAGGCCAAAAATGTTCGCTGTAACCATAATTACTAGAGTCATATTAACAAGATGGGCTTAGGATATACCTAACAGACTCGAAGGTCTATTTAGTCTTAGTTATATAACTAAGAATACATCAGTTGGTCATAATAAGGACCTAGCTTGGGTCAAGTATAGGGTTTCACTTGGATACAGAACTACTGAAATACATGAGTTTACCATATAAAGAGTCTCGTTATGAATTGTTTTCAGAACACCCTCAACAACCGAATTAAGTTACAAATCGATATAAGATAAACTTAGTTAGAAAACTCGCGACGTATAGCCACTCTAAAAACTCATTATCGTCTCACCTATTAAACAATTTGTTGAGAAGTTCCTTCTTCATAGACCTATGGGGTGCGATCATTCAGGCACTAATACACCGGGTCCCATCAAAACTCCTCAGCCAAGTGTGTTCGGACAAACATGATTCTAAGATGAGTAAAGCTTAACGCCCGTATGAAACCTACTCCTACCCACTGCGATAACTCCATCTCAGGAACGTTAGCGGAAACACTAGGAATAGTACAGTAATGTGCAAAAGTTTATATGCGTGAATATAAATCGTAAGGATGCACTTGAGATAATCATTTCCACTAACGAAGTCATTTTTCATCGTCAAACAGAGCTATGTCTTCACCAAGAGGCAACCAACCAACTAGCAAGGTGCCAACCCTACAGATAGACTCTGCTACTTTTCAGGCTGCAGTCACAGCAGCCGTGACAGCCGTCATGGCACAATTCAATGCTAACAACGCTAGCAGAAATGGAAGTGGTATTGACAATACAAATTATGGTAATAATCAGGAACACCAACGGGTGTCTGTCAACGAAAACACCTCAGGCCACAAACCTACGAACAAGAAGCGAAAGTTTTGGAACAAAAAGGAGCGCAACCAATCTCAAAGATCCGCTAAAAGACAACGACCCATGGGCATCCCTACAATTACGACAACACTCACAACACATGCCTCGACATCAGCCACAACATCTACCGCTCAAGCATCAGACAAGAAATATATGGGAGCACTCCGAAAGTGTAACAAGTGTAACTACCATCACACATGGGCTTGCCGAATTTTACACTGTAGAAACTGCAACAGGAAAGGACATACCGTCCGTTTCTGTAAGGCCCCGACCCTGCATCTCCTTTCAATCACCAGCACCAAGGTAGACCCAGTATGCTACTTATGCGGCGAAACGGGACACTTCAAGAGAGAGTGTCCAAACGAGAAGAATGACGGTGGAGTAGGAGGAGTGTGATGAACACACCAGCAGGAGCAGCAGGGAACCATATTAGGACTTTTGTAATGTTTCCAACGACAAAAACGTTTAAGTACCATATGTTTGTAATGAATTTGGTATGCTTGCTAAAGTCACCGTCTTTCTAAAAAGTAGTTAAAATACTCTCTCTCATTCAAATCAAACCAAAGACATTCATATATGACCTTAGGATCATTACCTGTAAGATGTGATGACTTTGTACATACATCGGGGTTAATTATAATCAAAATACCGAAGTCAAACAAATAATTCCATCTTGACTCATATTCCATGTCTAGTACTAGGAATTGAGTGGGGCCACCCACTCGACGATTTCACCAACATCAACTTACATACGACGTTCATATACCGTTCGATCATAAGGAGACCTGTCAGGGATCATGATATCAAGTATCATTCCTGGCTATCGAAACACACCCACTACCAGTGCTAGACATTGTGGTATGAATCATCTACAGTAATAATAACATCAAACAAAACGGAACACCCTGAAAAGAAATACAAGATACTCTATCACTCTAGTGATCTCTTCTTATGAATACAACTTAACACATGTTATAAAAAAAAGATATTGTTGTCATCATCCAATTTTGATTGTTATAGCCCTCATCTTCCCGATTTAACGACTACAAAAGGACCCTTCACCTGACCCCCCCGAAAATCGAAACCTTCGTCTCTCATAAACATCCAGCACGGACCTACGGGTCATCTCTCGCTGTGAAACTCCAAAACACGCACCAGAGGAGTGTTATACTTCCCGAAACCTTATCACAATTATTTACAGGAGACCTTCGGGAATGTCACGCGTGTAGCAGACAAGGTTCAAGCACAAAAGCTTGGGACGGATACGGTTAGTCTACCACTACTATGTGTATACGTGAGGATAATGTATAATTAAGATTCTACGAACATTGGATGTGTGCTTCCATCCTATTTCCTGTTCCATGTCTGGTTGTGGATTTGGGGTAGAGTCACCCATCCAACTGTCTTGCTAATCTTAAGCACATACGACCTATATACGCAAGTTAATGATAGATGGACCAGGTATGAGTCCTGCCATGAGCTTCGGGCCAAGGTTTCCTAGGAGGGCGAGTGAATGTCCTACCATCCGAAATGGTCTAGTCGCGAAAACCAAACCCACATGCTTCCTACCGAGCTACAATAATTGTCAGGTCAAACCTGTCGAAATACTCAACAATGAGATTGAAGAACCAAGCTTCTCACCCTGGGGAGCTTCGGCCTTATTCTTCAAATTGAAAGACAAATTGCTCGTAGGTCCATCGACCTCAGAGGCACCGACAATATTTCCAGTACAAACCTTTACTATCTGCCTCACATTGACGAATAGGCCGACCAACTGCAAGGAACGAGGTACCCTTCAGGAATTGGACCTGAGATCCGAATATCACCAGTCGTGAGTATTGGAGAAGGATGTCCGAGGACAATCCTCTAAGTTTGATGTGGACGCTACAAGTTCGTAGTGATACCCCTTGGATAGGACCAACCCGCTCGAAGTCTTCATGAACTTAATGAATAGGGTACACCATTCTTACTGGGGTCAGTTCGTCATTGTCCTAAAAAATGACTTGCTTATCTATCCTAGTAGTAAGAAGAAAACCAAAAAGAGCAGCTACAACCAATCGTGGGAACAATTCGACCAGAGAAGCCTTACCTGAAGTTATCTAGATACGAGTTTTGGAATTGAAGAGTCAGATTCCTAAGACACACTATTATTGATGTGGAAATTCTTGAGGACCCTTTCAATTAATCAAAATCGTTGAGAAATTGTCAACACCAAAGGCGTCAACAGGAATACGCCAAAATTCCAGGTCTTTCTGACCTACCATCTTAGCTCCTTTGGAACTTCTCGTAAATTACGGAACCCCCTTACGACTTTGACCCTGAAGGGAGCAACCCTTGACGGGGAAGAGAAGCAAGAGGGAGAAACCTTTAGAACTCCAGAATAAGAGACCAAATTCTTCTGGAAGCCTCACTCTGGGAAGGCTTAGTACGCTTCAGAAAGCGTGGAAAGCTAAAATCCCAGATAATTATGCCTTTCGAGATTCTTGTCAGAATCAGCCCTGTAACTCGCAACTTCAATCTACCCTCGCGAGCTTGGTAAAGTACGTTATACCCGAAACGTCTCGAACTTGCAGAAGTATCTATCCGACGAGACTCTTGTAATCCCCCTCGACGAGATTGAGTTCCACAAGAGCCTCACCTTCGTGGAAGAACCATAGTGACCATGGACCGAGAGGTCAAGCGGATGAAGCAACGCCGCTTCCCATTAGTGAAAGTTCGCTGGAATACTAACCAAGGACCTGGAGTCACTTGGGAGCGCGAGAATCAGTCGATTAGGAAGTATCCCCACTTCTTGGCTTGATTATTCATGCCTACTCCTTTCCTAAATTCAAATTTCGGGATGAAATTCCCTCTAACGGGGGGATGATGTGACAACCGTCAATTTTCGGTCCAGTCAAAGTCAACTAAAGTCAACAAGTCAAACCGTTCGACTCAATTTGCCCGTGGGTACTAGAGTTTACGTTATGTAATCTCTAAACAACTTGCTATTCTAATGAGAGATCATAAATCGAAAAGTACGTACACCTAGATCTCCTTAACCTAAAACTGTGGTAAGTGACGAGCCAAACCGATAAAACAATGTTGCATACTCATCGGGAGTGTGTAAGATCCTTAAACAAGGCTTAACAAGGTTTACGAACCTTGCATTGCTAAGCCGGACACTCACATTTGTCACACACGAAACATCTCTCAATCGTTTTCACTCTATCTCTCTTTATCGAGAATCTCTCCCAAATCTCTCCACATATGTCAAATCTCTCCAAGTATGTGAAATCTCTCCCAAATCTCTCCAAGTATGTGAAATCTCTCCCAAATCTCTCTAAGTATGCGAAATTTCTCCCAAATCTCTCTTGGTATGAGAAATCTCTCCAAGAATGAGAAATCTCTCCCAAATCTCTCTCAAAAGTTCCTAAAACTTTTTGTAGTTTTTCGGGCCATCCCGACCCTTAACGAGGTCAAAAACGGCTTAAAACGGGGTAAAAACGAGTAAAATAGGCTTAAGGAGCCGAAACCCCTCTTAAGGAGCCGATCCCTCTTAAGGAGCCAAACTTGTCAGAAGCGAAGTGTCAGAAGCAAACCTCCCTTTCGGGCCCGAACCTCGCATAAGACCCGAACCCGAGCCACGGTCCATTTCGCTCCATATTGCCCTTCGGTCTATTTCGCTCCTGCTGCCTTCGGACCGAACCTGCTCTTCGCCTCTTGCACTTTCGCCTCATTTCGCTTCGGACCCAGCAACAGTAAGGACCGAACCTCCAACCCAATCCGAGAAGCCTCGCAGGAAGAGCATTTCTTCCCGGTTTTCGACTATGACTTCATTTTAGCTTCGTTTTTAATGGTCTTAACGTGGGATTTTCACCCAAAACTTTATTTTAACATAAAAGGCCCCATATGTATTAATTATCCACGTTTTTGGGGATAAACCTTATCCAAGAAGAGTGGGTGAAGTACAAGAGGTGGAGTGTTGACTTTGCTTTATTCTATGACACAAGCAACCACTCCCATACCCACTCCATGTCACTATTCACCATCAGCCCATACCTAGTCATTTCATTGTACCTTTCCCACCTTTTTCCAACCACACATGGTCAAGGGTTAGAAAACCCTCCTCTCTCCTCACATTTCTTTCATTTCCTCTCATTCCTCCATCAAGAACAAACTTCACTTTCTCTAATCTTATCTCTATAAAATTCGAGATTCAAGGCTATAATTCAAGATTTTCCTCTACTTTTGGTAAATATTAACATCCTCCATATGATTAATTCACTTCCTTCTACTCAAATCATAGATATCTTACTCAAACTCCATCCTATTGGTGTTAGATCTTCGAATCTTCAAGCAATCTCCCAAGTGTTCGTGAGTTGAGCACTTCTTTTCTCCATCATCCATCTACTGAAATCACTCAAGGTGAGTTCATACTCCTAAATTTTCATGTTTTCTCAAGTTTTTAGGGGGGAATACAAGTTAAAACACCAAGAACATAACTAAAATTTTCTAACAGCTTTCATCAGAAACGTTGGACTCCATTCACGGACTGTTTCAGGAAACTTAAACATTTTAGTTTTCAAAACTGTTTTAGGTGTAAGTAGTTCCAGTTCTTAACTTTAAAATGAGTACTTGCACATCTCCATACGATTTTTCTACAATTTATGGTGATTTTTACAAAACTGCCTATCATTTCAAACACCAATCCGGACCAGTCTGTGATTATGGACTTTTTCACCCAAGTTGGAGGTCATTAAAAATCATGATAAAAATTATTAGTAAACTAGACACATTTTGGGAACTCTCAGAATTTACGGATTTAGTTTTTGACTTCGTATGATTTTTCTACGACTTTTCTAAAACAGCACAGAAAGGTTAATAATTAGTTAACAACTTATAACTTTCATAACACTTTGTATTATGTTGAGCAAAGTGTATAACAATAAGTTCTAAATACTGAATGTGTTTCCTTGTTAGTTTATCATCATAAACTGAAACTTAGTCATTCATGATAAGATTATTCATTTATTTAGAACACGTATATTAAGCTATAATAAGCATAGTTTATGGATTCATAACACAAATGCGTTTTCATAAAAGAGCTCTTATACATTACAAATGTTTTGGATAAACTATAATAGGTATGGTTTATGTGTCCATTAACACAACAAACACATTTCGGAAGGTTTTATTCCCACAGAAAAAGGTTCTACACTCACGCACACCACACATAAACTTGTTAACCTAAATTGTGAGACAATCTCTTACCGTACGTCCGAGTGCGGGATCTAAATTCCTGGTAGTTATAATCAGAGTCTCCTGGAGGGAGAACATGATAGTTTTATATAGATCTATATTGGGTTTTACACCCCACACCTGAGCTGCATGCAACAGCTAGACCGGCAGGTCTGTGGTGACAAGTGTCATTTCAGTTTCGCGACGCCTGAGAAACGCCGTGGCAGGTTCATTCAGTCATTAGTATGATTATAGCGGCTCACATAGGGATTTAACAACATAATGTTTACGGGGATTTTCATAAATCATAAGGGGTTTTATGTCGATTTAAAATCACTTTTTATATCAATTACAGATATTATGGTATATTTTCAGTCTTGGTATTTAAGACTACACACCATTCATTATGGGATTTTTCTCAAATCAGAAAGGGTTTTACGCCAATTTTAAAACCACTTTTATATCTTTAAGTATGACAAATACTTGTTCATTTTCGGTCCTGGTATTTAGGTCCACACAACTTTTATAAGGAAAATATTGGATTTTTCTTGGTAACATACATCTCTTTGCAAAGATCGATTTTCAAACTCTTACTGTTAAAAGCTTATGAACTCACCAACCTTTGTGTTGACACTTTTCAAAACTACTTGTACTCTCAGGAGTTCAGTGAAACAGGAAATCAACAATGTTTTGAGGACGGGACGATAAATCGTCAAACAGTTCATTTTGTATCATAATGTAATTGATTCGAATCATGTAAACATATACTTTGGTGTAACTTTTTCAATTATATTTATGATGGTTGTATTTACTTTGAGCACTATTATACTCGTTGTTGTGATACTCTACATGAAGTCCTCCACCCCCGGACATTTCCGCCATCCTTGGTTTGGGGGGTGTGACATAGCATATAAGAACGATAATTCCAACCTTGATATGTTTGGTTTATATCCAAATATTGATCTAAAGGCTTACACATTTTTATAGGACAACATGGATTAATAAAACCTCTTGTCTATGCTATATAGACATCTTCAAGTAGGTGTCCATTAAGAAAAGTGATTTTTCTTGAAATCTATTTATCATATATCATAATCAAAAGATGTAGTTATGGTAATAATATCTTTGTTTAGCTAATCATAGCTACCTCAGAAAAGTTTTGATCACAATCATTGAAATGAGTGTTATTAAATCCTTTAACAACATATCTTGCTAAATATGTATAGATCTCCATGTATGTATTCTTTCTAAAAGAATTACTTAGTTATTATATCCTTCATATATGGATGAATATTAATCAATCCCATAGTTGATTATTATACATGGATTACGTCTTAATGTTCATGATGTTGGATTAGTGTCTAAGTCCATAACTATTTTTGGTATGTACTTGACCCGATGGTGCATGGTCCTTTTAGGTTGCCTTCACCGAAGCAACTTGATAGGATGAATTATGGAGAGAAAGGATTAAATATGATTTATTAATATATTATGAGAATAATATATTAAAGGAGAAATCATATTGTTTAATTAATATTAGTCAAGAATTAATAAGAATTAAGTTTGTGGCTAAAAGACATTAATTAAACTTAAGGGACTAGAACTGTCAATTGTGTGATAGTTGAATATTGAGCTAATGGACTCCTTATTAAGGGGGTGGACGAATTCTATGGGGAAACCCATTAGACATCGTCCAAAAGCCTTTAAGAAAGGGGTTCATGGGTTGCTTAGGGCCTAAGCATCCAAATTAGGGTTTCCTTGTTAGATAACCCTAATAGCCTCACTATTTAAAGAACCCTTATGCCTCAAAAACGTGGTGAACTTGTTCTCTAGGGTTTCCACACGTTTTGGGCAGCCTCCTTCTCTTCTCCTCTTCATCCTTTTGCTCTTGGTGTTTGTAAACCATTAGAAGAGTGACATTTGTGACTCTAAGCTTTCTAAAGTCAATACAAGAAGGATTTGAGATTGTTATTGCTACATAACAATCAAGGTATGATCTAAACCCTAATTCATATGTTATATTGATTATCATATATTAGATCTAGGGTTTATAGTCTTGGATGAATTGCATGTACAATAGAGAAACCTAGATCCAAGCATTAGGGTTTGTATGAGCACATAGGATGTTCTTATGGCCAAAACCCATCAGTGGTATCAGAGCCTTGATTGGTTTCTATTGTATTGATGCCTTGTTTGTTTGTTCAAGCTGTAAAATCGTTTTTTGGCTCCCCCTGTCTGATGAACTCAGCGAGTTCCAATGTGGACTCGTCGAGTAGGGTGAACTCGGCTAGTCCATAAGGGGACACGACGAGTTTAGCTGTCAGACAGGTGGATTTTCGGGAGTTTTTTTTACCTATTTTGACTTAGGATAATTGCCATAATTGTTTAAAAGTAATAAAATTCGAATTTTGTTAATCCCTTATGATTATCCTTGTCAAAATAAAAAATTTTGGTCATCTAATTAGATAATTGTTACCTTATTTGATAAATGTTGAATTATGGAAATTATTTGATCATTATCTTGCAAGAATTTGAACTAGATCTAATTAGATAACCACCAATTAATAGTTAATTACCTTATTTGAATTATGTGATCTAGAATATTCTTGACAAAGTTTGTAAAAGTTTCAAATTAATCCCTTTAGGTTTTATAGTTTAAATTAGAACTCAAAAGTTTTGGTTTTGAAATTTAAATAAGTTAAACCCTAATGTTTTGAAATGTTTCAAAACTTGCCCTCAAGTTTTGGAATTTAAAAGTTGATTAAAAGTTTAATTTAGAAATGTTAAATTCTAAAACCCTAGTATAGTTTTTGAAAAGTTCAAGTCACACCCTTATGGTTTTATTAATTAATTAAGGTGTATAATTAATAGAGATTTAATAAATCCATAAAGTTTTGGTGTACAATTTAATTAAATTAAAAGTATAATTATTAAATTTGACCACCTAGTATTTTAAAAGTGTAAAATACACCCTATACTATATATAACATTAAAATTCTAACATTATATATATGTACGAGTAAAAGTCAGTCTTACCGTAAGTAGGCCTCATTCACGAAGCTGGTCTATAAGGGGTGTTTAAGGAAATTGCCTATAAAATGGCGATTGAATGGGTATCCACTCTTACCCACCGCACTCTTGACTAGTGGAGGGTCGTTAGCCGAACAGGTAGCATAGGACAGAAATCTTCCATTATAAGTATAATGAAATATAAAAGTAACTAAATGTTTTCATAAAATTCCCAATCTTAGTTACTTTAGGCAAAAGTGAATTGATGCAATTCCATGAAATTACACTTTGTGCCCTTGTGAAGACGTTAGTGGAGCGTGTGTGGTTAACCGGCACACTAAATGGTTCTAAGCAAAGGTAGCAAAGGGTGACTCAATGTTTGTCATAGTTCGGTGGAGCGTGTGTGGTTTACCGGCACATCGAATAGGTGACTATAACATGTGAGGGCACCATGTAGATTTGCATGGTTATTCACACCCGCTTTGTGATTTTCGGTATCCCAGTCACAAACTAGAGGGGCATATCGAGATTTAAACATGCCGTTGAAATGTTCAATGAATCTCAAAGGATCTAGGAGTTTTCATAGATTTAAAACTTAAATTTCTTTTTTGTTTTTCATGGTGGAAAATTAGTGAATCGTCATTCACTTACCTTCAAATGTTCTGCAATTTGGGTTACGGCATCCCTCTCCCGAGTTGTGGAATATTGTGTTGGGTCCTAGCCTTAATATCTCATTTGGGTGATTTATTAAGGACTCAAATCGATCAACTAACTTGAATTTGTTTTCTCCCGTTTTGTAGATGTCAAAGTACGACAACTATGGTCTTCTCAAATCCTGTGGAACAAGCATTCCACATGAAGATGATATTCCACGATTCGATCGAGGAACAAGAGATCATGCTTCACTTCCTCCTCCTCCTCCCGTTATTCTCCCTAACCCACAAGATCGAAGAATTGAAAGGTTCAATGTCACTAAAGCCCTATTGGAAATGAAACATGAAGATGGTAAACCCGTGTGTGCCCACGTTCTAGGAATGAAATCACACATCGATAGGTTGATAATGTTGGGCGCGTCATTCCCATATAAGTTGGCTGTGAAGTGGGTTCTGCAGTCACTTCCCGAATCATATAATGAGCTCAAGAGAAAGTATTATATGATGGATCATGACGAAAACCTCATTGACCTAACTTACATGCTCATTGCTGCTGAATCAGAAATCATTTGGCAAAGCAATGGAGCGTATTTGTTGGGAAAGTCAACCAACCATGCTTCAGAGGACGTTCTAGGAGAACCGACCTGTGTTTGCTGCCAAGAGAAAGGGCGTTGGATACAAGACTGCCCTAAAAGCCTGAAGAGTCCAGAAGATGGGAGAGTCAAAGAGTATGGCTGTGCTTCAGGTAAATTCCACTATCTAACTCCATTAAGTTCCTATTCGTTGATTCTTAATACATGATGTAATAAGATTGCATTTGAATGTTTTGCAGGATCAGTGAAAAGAGAGGAAGCTTGATGAAAGAGCAAGATGAGTCTAATCACAAAGAAATGGATCTCGATCACATGGATTTGAAGATTAGATTTTGAGCTTAGAAAGTTATGATAGAGTAGTTAGGAATATTTAATTACATAGTTTTCAGTTGATTTTTCATTGTAAGGACAAATGTTTTCCGCTGCTTTTAATGAATAAAATAAATTTTGATTTGACTCATTCATTTATTTATTTATTTCCTTGCAATGAAATCGTTATGAAAAATTGATGTTTGCATATTTCTACAATGAATGGATGTGATTCTTAATCATGTTAATTGTGGAAATGTCGAGAATTTACCAAATAGGGAGAGTTTCTCATCGCCCAAGTTTCAATTGGACAGTAACTTAGAATCATGAAACTTGGTTGCACGATGAATGAGAAATTTCATATTTGGAAATTAGACTAAGTCGTTGACAAAGTGTCAAGTGAAGGACTAGGAGGTCGAGTACACAAAGTTGTGTGTTGATCAAGTCTACCGCAAGAGTAACAAAGATATTCGTCATGATTTACTAAAGGTTTGGTAAATATGATTACACTTATAAGATAAATTGTAATTATGAATTGATTGAAAAGGTTTAAATCAATAGTGGAACGAATAAGAAGAATCAAGTAGGCAGAAAGATAAAAGTTTCTCTATTCTAAGAAGAAGGGATAATACCTTTTATTATGATAGGTCTTAATGATTAAGAACCATACTTCAATTGATCCTCTAAGTGAGTCTTAGCGCAATTGTATGTCTAAGAAGAGGAATCAAGAATTGAAGAAATGGTTAAATCAAGAAGCCAATCATAATTCGTTCCAAAACAAATCTTAAAGTTAAGATTGTGACCTTGAGTGACAAGTCTTAAGAAGGTTTAAAACATTCATCAAATGTAGAATTTGGAAAAAGGTTTTCTTATTCTTGCACATTTGAAGTTGGAAAGTTGTGATGTCTTGGATAAAACAAAGACCAACTAGGACCAATTTATGAAGTGTTTTATCTTGATAAAAACTACACTAACTCTTGAATATTTGTTTGTCAAGAAATGCTCATTGACAAAAGAATCTTATATGTCAAGGAGTCAGTGGGAGTCTTAATGGTCTTGAAAAGTTTCAAGAACTAATCAAGAATAAACCCTATCGATCATCACTAGCACACGAGTAGAGGTTTACAACCTATCGTGTTGACATTATCTTGTTTCTGTGCCGTTCCAGTCGAGTTAATTATGCATGTGAGTTCTATGTGTTCTCATTTGAATGCATAAAAGGCAAGGACCTTAATCAATGAAAAGTACATTGATGGGAAAGGGTGAGCTGCTTAACTACTTGGAAGACATGGTGGGCAGCCGTGTTACCATAAGGCAAGAAATCAAGATTAAGAAAGTTCGATCCATATGAGTTTGAATTTGTCGTAAACTTTGTTTTGATAAATTCGCATGGATAGGAACACATACACCATTGAAAGCTAAGTGTCATAATATTCCCTTCTTCATGAAAATGACTGTGAGGAAATGCTTTCACTAAAAGATATTTTAAGATTATAGTGGTTGTGATAATTGGATTCTCAAATTCGATTATGGTTACGGTATCCCTTTCCATGATTCGAATTGTGAGATCTGGAAATTAGTCTGAATTGTTTAAGACACACATGAACTATCTAAGGCAAAGGTGTATAAGTTTATAAAGCCTTGATAAAAGATTATCAAAGCATTGGGTATTAGATATATGAACTTAAAGAAATTCAATAGACATTGTTTTTCTGAACGTTAAACTGTTTCTGAATACGTGTCAAAGCTAGTGGGAGCATAAGTGTTATGTTTATAATAATCATCGTGATAGTGGGAGCATAAATGTTATGATTGTATGATTATTAAGGCAAGTATTGCAAGTTAGCAATATTAATTATAGAAAACAAGAGTTATACTTTACAAAGTCGTAAGGATTGAATAGTTGTTTTGCTATAATTAAGGGAGAGAATATTATGCTTCATTTCAAATCTAAAGGCTTAGGTTGTGGAATGTTAATAAATTTAGTCAAGGATACATAATATGTTCTCAAATTTCGATTATGATTATCGAATCCCTCTTCATAAATAAAATTGTGAGAATGTGACACGTAAAATATTATGGCAAAAGATTGATAAAGTATCGAATCTTTATGTAAGACATTATGCATCATGTCCCATACGCTTCGGGTATGGGATCGATTGCAAATGCTATAATATTTGACCATTCTAAAATTTTTCCAAATGTCTAGTGCATTTAGAGGGGAAAAGGACAAGAATCGGTTTTGACTAAGATAATTAAACAACTATCAAAGGACAATCCAAAGTTCGCCGAGGATTGGTCGCTTGTGAGTAGTTGAAAGTATAGTATTGGATGGACCATATCGACATTATTATCAATAGAAAAGATTCTATTAAGAATGAGTTGTCATATGGTAAGTATGGAAAAGTTTCCATATTGGGAGTTGGATATTAAGAATCAATGTCTAGATTAGAAACTTTTATGCAAAAGGATGTTCAAAGGAATGTACTTTGAGACATCACATCTATGGAATTATCTTGTAACAATCCCCGATAGAGGACTTTGTAATTTCGTTGGCAATAGTCATTGTGACTTTAGTGCAGTGACATTACGAAAGGGTCATTGCATAAAATGTTGGAATCTAACATATTCTATAAGTGGCAAGAATTTGATATTCTTTCACTTGTGAAAATGATTAGGAGTTGTGAAATGAGTATGATTGGAAATGTGTTCATTTGATCTATTTCACAAAGTAAGAACCGTAGGTAAACATTGTGTGCATGCTAAGAACATGGGACAAGTATTGTAATAATTCAAGTAAGAAGTTGATTACCCGAAACAACAAATAATGAGTAATCAATATGGTGATAAATAAAAGGTGTTTTGTTTATACTCAAAGGTTTCAGGCCATATGGGATTAGTATTATCCTTGTGTTTCACTTTGCATGTTTTGACTTCCTGAATAATTTAATTGGTTAAGAACAGTCAAATTATTCAAACGGACCACAGTCGTTCATATGTTGGAAGTAGATATGAATGAAGACTGTCGTGAATTAGTGTGTGGATTGTCTAAAGTGTATTAGACATCAGCAATTGTTTGCTGCAACATTCATGAGTGCTTATGAATATGATTTGAGCATTGGATTAAACCCACGCTCACTTGGATCACTTCATGGATTTGTATCACGAGTGATTGGTGAGATGATAACATCTTATATTCTTGAAACCGAGATGTGTGAGTTATATCTTACGAGCCGGTTGCACATTGATAATATGTAAACGCACCAGTAACTTGGTGTGATAAAACATATTGTTGTGTGTGATTTGGTGAGTGAGTGCAAGCGAGCATTGAGTCAAAGTTTATCCATTCCTTTTATCCAAAGTAGGATAAAAGCGATATCTACGGGCCCCTCGATGATTTAGTGATGGCACCTAAGCGCTTGGCCACGCCGGGACTAAATTGATGTGTTCAATTGTAGTCTGTTGTCAGTCGTCATAAATCTGAATTCGGGAAACAACAAATAGACAGAGAGAATGATTTAGATCCATGTCTCAGTCTATACGATATCTAGAATGGAGGAATATATGATCCCTTATCTAAAGGACACGCGTATCTGATAAGATCAGAGTTGACATCGGCTTTAGAAAGCTACGATTGCAGATCAGGATCTGAAGTCATACGCAGAATAGTTATTAGACTTATCCAAGTGGGAGACTGTTGGATTAGTGTCTAAGTCCATAACTATTTTTGGTATGTACTTGACCCGATGGTGCATGGTCCTTTTGGGTTGCCTTCACCGAAGCAACTTGATAGGATGAATTATGGAGAGAAAGGATTAAATATGATTTATTAATATATTATGAGAATAATATATTAAAGGAGAAATCATATTGTTTAATTAATATTAGTCAAGAATTAATAAGAATTAAGTTTGTGGCTAAAAGACATTAATTAAACTTAAGGGACTAGAACTGTCAATTGTGTGATAGTTGAATATTGAGCCAATGGACTCCTTATTAAGGGGGTGGACGAATTCTATGGGGAAACTCATTAGAAATCATCCAAAGGCCTTTAAGAAAGGGGTTCATGGGTTGCTTAGGGCCTAAGCATCCAAATTAGGGTTTCCTTGTTAGATAACCCTAATAGCCTCACTATTTAAAGAACCCTTATGCCTCAAAAACGTGGTGAACTTGTTCTCTAGGGTTTCCACACGTTTTGGGCAGCCCCCTTCTCTTCTCTTCTTTATCCTTTTGCTCTTGGTGTTTGTAAACCATTAGAGGAGTGACATTTGTGACTCTAAGCTTTCTAAAGTCAATACAAGAAGGATTTGAGATTGTTATTGCTACATAACAATCAAGGTATGATCTAAACCCTAATTCATATGTTATATTGATTACCATATATTAGATCTAGGGTTTATAGTCTTGGATGAATTGCATGTACAATAGAGAAACCTAGATCCAAGCATTAGGGTTTGTATGAGCACATTGGATGTTCTTATGGCCAAAACCCATCACATGACTCTAAGTCAATAATCAGGTTCAAGATCTGATATAGTATTTTGGTAGTTGATGGATTTTTCAGAAACCATCAAGAAGAACTCATTAGTGAGAGATTCCATATATCTCATGTTATAGATGATTCCTACCACATATGTGAACAATTTGTGTTTATGAAAAACTGTTATTCATGTTCAACAATTCCTTTTTGAAACTAGTGGCAACTGTTGCTACATCAGGCTATGATTCTTGAACTGCTTCAAGTTCCATTTGCCTCCCACTTGGTTTTTAATTAGAAAATTGCTTTCTGATAACTCAAATTTCATAGGAATGAGATATTTATTCTTGGTGGGTTTGTATAAATAATCTAAGAAACCTTTTTGAGTAATCTACAAATATGTATTTAGTAGATTTCAGGTTTAGAAGCTTTAGTCTAACTGTGACAACCCAACATTTTTTTAACTTGTACATTCTTCAATTTTTATTAAAGATAGCCTCGTTTTGCTATTTTATAATGAAGTTTTGGGTCTATTTGGCTGCTTGAGTCTTAGTATAACCTAGATATAAGTCTTAGGAAGGGTGAGAATGTGTGTAGCATCACAAAATCGGGCCAAACACACCCAACGTGGTGTGTGCGGCCAGCCAGCCGCACACAGCCAACCGCACACCCCCTTAGCCTCACACTCTAGCCTATATAAAGGACCTAAGTCAACCTTACACCCTTTTTCATACTCCTTCAAGTTGGAACATTCTCTCTCAAGAGTTATTCAAGTTTTCCTCTCCAATCATCAAAACAAGTAAGTAAACACCCTTAGATCTTTACTAAAACACGTTGGAAAGCCTTTGCCTCGAGTTTGATCCATGAAATCATCATTTTAGACGATCTTCATGTGTGTACGGCCACACATACATCATGTGTGACCGCACACACATTTTTTGGCCCTAAAATGGGCTTATACACTCACCCAAGCTTAACATCAACCAAAACACCTTCTTAGAATCATCACAAAGCCTTGGAAAAATCGATTTGGTCAAGTTTGTAGGAGTGTGTACGGCCGCACACACCATGTGCAACCGCACAGACCCTTTTTAAGGTCCAAAATGGCCCCAAACTCCTAGTCCGGCCAAGCAATGGTCAAAACACCTTCACTAGAACGTCACAAAGGCTTGGATCCACGATTTTGACACACTCCATAGTGAGTGTGTGGCCGCACACATACTTGGTTGCACACTCTCGCTGCACACACACAAAAGACATGCTTTTGTGGCCTTACACTCCAATATAGGGCTATACACTCCTTATGTGCAACCATATGAGTTGATAACACTTGATTCTAAGTGTTTTATGTCCTTGGTACATGTCCCAATCATCATTAGTGGTGATAACTACTAATGTATTCACATATATGTAATTATATGTTAAATAGGATTCACTTGCGCTCAAGACTCCATTTGACACCCAACAATCCTATAGCGATCTTTCATTCGAGTTACTCACTGCAGGTGAGTTCATACCCCCTTAATCGACCCTTTTAAATGTTTTTAAATGCTTTTATGGGGGGAATACAAGTTGAATCAAACAAGTTATAGTGTGGCGGAGCTCTGCTAAGCCTCTTGCTAAGCGCACCCTAATGGTCCTGTCAGCTGCGATCTCAACCTCAAGTGGACAATCTAGCTCTCCTAGAGCTCTGCTAAACCTCTTGCTAAGCGCAAGAGAAACGAATGATCGGGTAGCCCCCGAATCAAACAATAATGTGGCGGAAATATAGTTCACTGAGAACGACCCTATACAAAACATATAACCATAAGAAACAATCAATAATACATGTAGAGATAAAGGAAAAATACATACCCGTCACCACGTCAGGAGTCGCTCGCGCCTCCTCTGCGGTCAGCTGAAAAGCCCTACTCTTCGCCACCGGCGTCTCAACTCTGCCCTGATGGCCATCTGTAATCCTCAAAGTAGCAGGAGCAGGTGCTGACACCTTCCCCGCAGCAGCTAAACTCGGACAATGGGACTTTTTATGTCCCCTCTGATTGCACTGAAAGCAAATCAGATCTGATGCCACAATGGCGGTAGTAGTGGATGTACAATCTTTGCTCATATGCCCAATTCGGCCGCACTTGTAGCAGCCGGCACTCCCTGCCTTGCACGCCCCATCATGCAATCTCCCACACTTGCCACACCGACCGTGGCTCTGCTGAATCCTAGCTCTGTGATCTGAACCCTTGGGCTTTTTGTCGGAACTCCCTGAACCTGGAGCCGCCTCCGGCTTCCTCTTTCTCTCCATCTCAAGGTCAATCTCTCTCTCTCTCTCTCTCTCTCGCCCTAACAATCATGTCATCCAGCGTTTTACAGCTGGACCGGCTCACAAACTAGCAGATATCACTCCGCAACATCTCATGATACCGACCCTTCTTCATTTCCTCATCAGCTACGTACTGAGGTACGCGAACTACCCTCTCCCTGAACTTGGCGGTGATCTCCGCCACTGTCTTTGTCGTCTAGGTGAGGTCCTGAAACTCCCTGAACCTAGTAGTAAAGTCAGCCCAGGTCATAGCATCCAAAGCTGCGTCAGCTCCAATGACATGTCTGACCTCCTACCACCAATCCCGTGCCCTGTCCTTCAGAAGACAGGACGCCAATCTGACCTTGTCCCCCTCGGGACATCTGCTCGTGCGGAAAGTGTTGGCCACTTCCGCCAGCCATCTAGTACTCGCTATGGGGTCCCGCGCCCCGTGATAATCCAGAGCTCCGCATGCCTGGAACTCCCTAAACATAAGCGTGCGTGACCCCATCATGGCCGCCACCTCAGCACGAAATGTGCCTAGTCTCTCCTCCATCAACTCTAGTATACCCTCCTTAATCGAACCAAAGATCACAAGAGTCTGCTCAAGTATGATGCGCGTAATCTCTGAAGAGAGAAACTCCCTAGTCTGCTCGTCCAACTGCCTGGCCTCCGAGCCTGGTCCAGATCCCTCTCCGGCACCTGAACTGCCGACTGCTAGTCTAGGGCGCAAAACCACCATTCTAAAAACACATTACGACAAATGTCAGAAACACTGATATATTTCGAGGGATCGCTACTACCGCAAGTTTCCTGGTCTCATCTCAGCTTTCCTTGGTTCAAGTACGGATCCTCTTCTTTTAGTAGTACGGGCCCATACTACCTTCCACATCTATCTGTACTTTCCTCAAGTACTACCTCGACTCCACCAAGTCACTTCTACTGCTACTGATCTCTGCTACTCTCATCCTAGGCTTCCCCTAGGGAAATCTCTGACTCTAGCCAATCCAGTCCTCAATTGCTGAAGGCCTCCTTGTAATGCCAATTAGTTATCACCTGGATACCATCACATGTGATGAGGCTCAGATAATCCTTCGAGTAAAAGACTCGTCCCTACAACGGTTGGACTCAAACTAGAGCTGCGTAATAGGGCCAAATCCAGCACTCTGAGATTATTCAACCATGTTCACATGTGATGTGACGTATTCAACTAATGGCTAACTCCCATCACTCAGAGTCCCACAAAGCACAAAGCAAGCAACATTCGGACATATGAAACCACTCAAGCAATTCTATCCTCATAACGATAAACTGTACTAGCATACAATGCTAAGTTCATACTATCAGGCATAACCTAAACAGGCTATCCTACTGATGTCTACTCAATACTAGCATGCAACTCTCATAAAGCTAAAACACATATAGTAGGCACATAAGGCATCCTCCTAGATCCTTAATCCTATTCTAGCATGTTGTTCTACTGAAACTGAAACTGATAATTATAACATAAAATTGTATGGGTAATTTGGGAGTACTTGAGCTCGGTTGATCGCATGCACCACACCTTTTACTCTTTTTCTCTCTAAGTTCTTTTCAAAAAGTTTTTTTTTCAAAAATGTTTTTCCTTTGAAAATCATTTACCGTTTCCTTAGTTTGAGTTCAGACACACCCGAAAGTCTATACGAATCCCTCAAACCAAGGCTCTGATACCAACTTGTAACGTCCCACAAAATACGACCCAAAAATTTTTGTTTAATCATTACTGAAATCATTGTATTAATACCATAAAAAACCCGTACGTCAATATCTCAAAACCATAACAAGTATCACAAGAACACTGTATCAAGATTGAATCAAATCATATCAATGAAAAGCTAAATCAACTCCCAGGACAAACTGAAGTTGTGGTGTGTGCGATGCCATCATCCCGAGCTCTTCCCTTTACTTGCGGAAGTACCTAAAACCAAAACTGAAACTGTAAGCACGAAGCTTAGTGAGCTCCCCCAAACTACCACATACCATACAATAACATATAAACACATACTAAGCCTTGCCCACTGCATCGGACCGAAGTCCGGAAACTGCATTGGACCGAAGTCCAGAAACTAACCAGGGCCTTGCCCTCTGCATCAGACCGAAGTCAGGAAACTGCATCGGGCCGAAGTCCGGAACTAACCAGGGCCTTGCCCTCTGCATCGGACCGAAGTCCGGAACTGACTGAACATAACATAGCATAAACATATCAACTAGCATGAACACATATACAACCTTTTGCATCGGACCAGGGTCCGGAACACATAACACAAAACATGCTTGAATCACAAAGACATCAAGCAATCTAACTACTGCATCGAACCGAGGTCCGGAACCACTGCTAACTAAACGGGTCGGCATTGTGGCCGTAGACCCGTTCCTACTGGAAGGAAACTCACATCGTGATGCTGACTGTTGAACTCCTGAATGAGAAATCCCCGACTGCTACTCCGGCTGCTTCCCAGCTATCATGGGAAATAAAATACTAAATTAGAATAGGGATTCTCCTATGGGTAAAATGACCATTTTACCCCTGTTATGGCATGGGTCACAACATGTCCCAAAACCCTCAATTCCTTCTAAGCCCATCCATGGCCCCATTAAAGGCCCACTAACGGCCCAATTTGCTGCATTGGGCCCAAAGCCCTTATTGGGCCTTACCCAAGCCCAATACTAACCTTTGGCCCATATTACAGAATTCTGAAGGCCACTAAGGCCCAAAGACCCTAAGTCCCAAACTCAGCCCACACTGAGGCCCAAACGCTCGAAGCCCAAACTGGCAACGTACGCAGGGCGTACACCGAGGTACGCTGAGCGTACTGGCTACTAGCTGGTACGCAGCGCGTACCTCCTTGTACGCCCAGCGTACATCCCTGTTAAGCCAAAGTCTCATTAAGTGCTTAATAATCCGGGTCAGAAGCTAAAATCTTAGATCCAGGTCTTATCCTACGTCTGAAACCATAAAGTTGCTTACTTGATGGCTTACAAGACTCTCTTAAGCTCAAACTTCTAAAAACAACCATTTATAACCAAGAAGGTGGCTAGATCTCATGCATGGCTTCATGAGAGCCTCAGAAATCGAAACTTTATTACTATGGGGGCACTTGAGCTTCATGGATAGCAATCCCAAGCTCCAGAAATGAAGTTTCATGGTAAAGGTCCTTCCTTTGGACCTAAAAGGTCCAACTTCCAAAAACTCTTAGATCTAAGCTTACAAGAGGAAAGTGTAATGCCCGAAAAATGGATCTACCAATGATCAAAGACAAATAACAGAAGCAAAGATGAAATAATAAGCAAATAACAAAACGAACCAATCTTGCATACGCCTTAAAGCAATAAAACGTCAGATACAACTTGGGGAAAACACGAAGGCATCAACAACCTTTAAAGTCTGACACAACGCCCTATTTATAGCCATGACTTACAACCACAAGGAGTTTACGGCCGTAAACACATACCAACCGTAAACTAGACAAAATTGATTTTTCTACACAATCACTTCCACTAATCAGTATACCTAGACCAAACCATTAGACAGGGTCTTTCAATCTCCCCCTTGGTTTGGACTAGCTCGAGCCCATTCCTTTGTCGACAATCATCACGTCCATCTGGCCCATCGCTCCATTCCACATTCTCTTGCTTAGTATCTCCGCGATCATCGTTGTGTACACCTTGGCTCCTTCCTTGTAAATATCTTCAACAACTTTAATTTGAAAGTTGCTAAGATAATGAATATCCCATTTCCTGAACTGCAGCAAGTCTCTGCGATCGTACAAACGAATACACCCATTCTTAAGTTTGATAATAGCTCCCGATGTATTTTCATCATAGACCCAACATACCAAAGAACTGAGAGATCCATCTTGATAGCCTTGAAGTACAGGAAATTGCTTGACCTGTTTTGTTGCTGGCCACATCACTACCTGCAACGGCTTGTCAGTAGATGGTTCCAAGACATCTGGGTGTTCAAATACAACTGACTCTGCCGTCGGTATGGATGGAAATCCTTTCTTCACTTGATCATCCAGAAAGTGTTTAAACTGAGTAACCTGAGGAGTGTTGAAAAGATTGATAAATGGAGCTTGAGACAATTCCGTTAAATCAATTCTCGTGAACGACCTAAATGCATGAATGTCCTTATACAACTCTGAATTACCACTCTTACGAATGACAATCCACATTCTGAGAGCATCATGAAATCCCCAGGCAGCCACTCCTGATCTATCTCCAAATGTATCTCGGAACCTAACAACTTCAAGATCAGTAACAGTTATTAAGGGTTCGCTCCGAAATGTATTCTGATTAATATTCCGTTTAAACAACAATTATCCTTTTTGAACATCATCTTCTTGATTACGACGAATAAGTTCTTGAATGTGTGGAGCTAATGGAGGTTCAACAACAACACACTCAGCAGTACCAGAAGACTGACCGACTGGTAGGTCAACTGGAAAAGCTTGTACGTGAAGATTAATCCTTTGTTCTTCAACAGACGTCTGGTATTTCTCACCAAAATCAGCTTCAAGTTTCTTCTTTAACTCAAAATAACTCGAAGTCAGCAGATTAAAATGATCTTGTAAATCGGAGATCTGTTTGCTTTTCACCTTCTTATCATTTTTAAGTCCAGCCAGTTGTCTGCGAAGATCGACATTCTCGGCACGAAGCTCTGCCACCTGAATATCAAGCTCAATATTTTTCTGGCTAAGAATCGAAATATCTTTCTGCAGACCAGCAAGAGTAAGATTGTCATCCCTTGCACCACCTTCTTCAATGGAAACACCCTTTCCTCGAGGATCTGGCGATGCAATTTGTTCTTCAGCCATGTGCAACGCCAGCCTTTCAGAAGCAACATCTCGACGGTATCTAGGGACTGAGAAACCAGGCGGTGCAGAGGAACCACCGGCATCAAATGTTGAACTCGGACCAGTTGGAAACATCTTTGTAGTGGTGAGCCTTGTAGTAGTAGTAGTGAAAGGTGGGGTAGGATGACCACTAACCAAACTTGTGATTAGTTTAGATTGTCTTGCATCAAGTCTTCTTCTTTTAGATTGTTGTTGGTCAGCTTTAAGAGAAAACACACTCACAAACGGTTCGCGAGTAGGAGAAACAAACACAGGAGGGGAACATCCCATAACCATCTCCATAGGAATAGAAGTTGACACCATTTGCTTTGAAGTAGGAGTTCGCGTATCAAACGCCTCGCTCGATTTCCTTGTCTCAGTTATGTGAAGACCAACATCATCGACATTATAGAAAATTGTGTCAAGATTTTCATGAGACACAACATTAGCACTGCTTGCCAACAAAGCTGCAATATCATCGCGATCAAAACCAGTCAAATCTAGATCATCAAAAGAGTCATTTCTCTCTTCACCCATACTCATCTCTCCACCAACTTGATCATCACTCAACTCTTTTTCATGTTCTGAGACAGTTTGAACTTTGGGAGTTGGAGAATCTTCTTTTTCGGTTTCTTCATCTTCGGACACATCTATAACAATGTTGTTTGGCGTTGACCTTTCAGCAGATGTCTGCTCCGAGGAAGTTTGCTCAGACGACTCATATGACTCTGGAGTCTCATCCAGTTCAGTAAATTTCCCAAACTTTTCAAGAGGATATAGTCCTCAAAATATGACTTTGCCTTTCCGATTTTGTTTGATGAGTCCCACCGTGTGAGGACCTAAGGACTTCATATCTAATGTCTCTCCCGTCTTCCTCACGTTTGGAAATTGAATGTTGATGAACACTTGTATGAAGCGGGGATACAACAGAAAAGTATCCCGAGTAGAAGCTCTGATGTTAATAACAAATTCCTCAAGGATGAACTTTGAGAAATTAAAGCGAAAACCAGCAGCAAGAGTTACCAGAGCACCAGTTGTGCGCTGAGAGATCTCATCTGCCCCAGACCTCTTTCCCGAGATGCAGCTTACAAAAACATGGCCCAAAAACCTCCAGTATGGGTGTAGCAACTTTTTCAGCGTCGGCGGAAAGGTTCCCTCGTAACTCATTCTTCGTAGTACCCTTTGAATATCTTCGATTCCAATCTCTGTCGGGAAATTGGGTTGATCATCAATTAGCAACGCTTCACGAATAAAGCCTTCATCAATGACGATTTCTTGATCCTGTACTTTCGCCTTCACCGTAAAATTGTCATCATCATCCATGTGAGTCTCCACAGTCGCCCAAAACTCGCGTATCAAACTTTGATAAACCACCGGATTGATAGTGATTTCGGATGCTAAGCAACATTCACGCAATCGATGAATCATCGAACGCATATCCGAGTGAACAGCTGGAGGGTCCGCGAGTACAATTGCCAGGTTGTGCATATCTGCAAATTTTAGGTTCGCCATTGTCTACACTCAAACACAACTGTAAGAAACCTCAAAAAAAATTATTTTGACAAAAAAAAAATTATGACCAAAATAAAAGTTCATAACATTAAGTTTACTGCCAAGATGTTACAGGAAATCGAGATAACTAGTGATAACATAGTTTACGGCCAAGAAGTTAACAAAAACTGAAAAATCTGTTCTTGGGCCGTAAACTCGAGGTTTACGGTCTAAGAATTATTTTGAAAATCAACACACGATATCCCTTTAATTATTTTATTCGAACCGAAAGTAGTAAACACGTTTTTCCTGGGCCGTAAACTCCGTAGTAAACACGTTGTTCCTGGGCCGTAAACTCGGAGTTTACGGCCTAAGAACTTTCAGTGGAAAAACCCCAAAAATCGATTCTACACTTCGAGTTAGCGCATAGGACTTGAAGATACGTAAATGTAAACGTCTATGGCACCAATATAAATTAAAAACAAGTCCAAAATTCAAGTGCTCGGAGTTTACGGCCTAAGCTTACGGCCGTAAGCTCCGTCGAATCGTTTTTCGTGATTTCTGGCATAATGACACGGTGAAACACGAAACAAATTACATATTTGTGATCTAGAAGTGATTACCTTTGTGATGATATAAGTGGTTTTCCGAAAAACAAAGAATTTTTTTTGCCTTTTGAGAGGGTTTAGAGAGAGTTTGCGGCCGGAAACTCGTGAATGAGGAGATTCCGGCAGTGAACTCCTTTTTACTCCTTTCACCCTCACTTACCCTCTTACCTGATAATTACCTAGTATTTCCAAAAACTTTGAGGATTAATTTAATTTTTTTGAAAAATAAAATAAAATAAAATAAGATAAAATAAAATAAAGTAAAAGAAACGAAATTAAAATAAAATTGAAATAGAAAAAGTAATTAAAAATTAAAGTCAAAATTAACATTTTTACAAAAAATAAAAATAAAATTAAATTAAAAAAAATAAAAATAAAAGATAAAATTGAGAGAAAAATATTTTAACTAAAATAATTTTACACAACAAAATTTAACCACTGTAACCTTTGTGATGCTTGGATCAAAGTTGTTGGACGGCCTTATTCCGCTTGTCGGTACCCTTATCTTCACATTTTCTTCTGACCGATTGTCAGTATTGTGGTCCACTTAAGCACGATAGATTTGTGACATTTTTTTGGACATTTTACCAATGACATAATTCAGGCATATACCTAATTGTAAATTTATGTAATTATTATAACTCCTAAATCTTAAATAAATTCACCTTATGACCATTTAACTGACTACAACCAGGGATATTGTTGTCCACCTAAATCGAGCAGCGAGATCTACAGACAATCTGTATGAGTTCAATTTTAAGTGTACTGGAACGTGTTTCCCGCTTCCTGATATGCCCCAGCCATCAAGAACTTCCAGAGTACTCCTTACACCGGGTGAGCAGACAACCATTCAGAGAGAGAAGAGATTCAAAATTCTATTGCTAACTACTTCAGAGGGGTTGAGAAGAAGAAGGTTGCATATGCTGTGTACCAGGTCGGATTAGAAGTCGCGCAAAGGAGACAACATATGGCTAACAGATGAGAAGTATTTCACACACACACACACACACACATATATATATATATATATATATATATATATATATATATATATATCCTGCAGAGAAATAGAGTTTCATATGTTGTGTACCAGGTCGGATTAGAAGTCGTGCAAATGAGACAACATATGACTAACAGACGGAAAGAAAGAAAATGATATTCTACAGACCTAATTTATCGGAATTTACCAGTCGCCCCATCCAACCGGAATTAAGGACAGAATCCGCACATCGAGGAAAAGTTAAGCCACGGTTCCAAGTACGGGTTCAATTAATGTGACGAGTAGATTCTCATGTTTATCTCCCTACTCAACCTATTCGAGCGTCGTGACATCAGCTTAAACGGATCTAACTAGGTTAAAGTTCATCAAGTCCTCAAATTCATTAGGTTCAACTTTCCTAGTCAAGTCCATTCAAAATCTTTCGTGCCTACGAGCACATCGAGTACAGAGCGTAGACGATTCAACTTAGGTACGTTACGCCGATTTAGGTTGCCCTTTATCACTTGTTAATTTCATTTCCCATCACAGTACTTACAACCGAAGTTGTCAACATTAAATTTTAAAATGCTGAACAGAAATGACACTATTTTTGGATTTTTGTAATTTTTTGTTGTTTTTGGATTTTTATTTCTCCCCCTAAATTTGTGCATTGGTGAGAATACGAAACAAAATAATGAGCAAATTTAAACTATCCTGAAACAAAAATTTAAAAGGTAAACTAAGAAAACCAAAAATAAATTGAGAAGAAAAAGAAAAAGAAAAAGAAAAATTAAAGATAATAAAAAATAATAAAAAACACTTAATCCTCAAAACGTATCATTTTCAGAAATCCAACAAGCACATCGAAACGAGCTTTGTTAAAAGGCTTTGTGAACAAGTCCACCACATTGTTATCAGTGTGGACTTGTTCGATTTGAATTAAAGATCGTTCATAACAGTCTCTGATAAAGTGAATTTTAATGTCGATGTGCTTGGTTTTAGAGTGTTGGAAAGGGTTTTTAGCTATTTGAATTGCCGCTTCATTATCACAATAGATAGGGGTTTCGAAGTAATTCAAACCGTAGTCCAACAGCTGATGTTGGATCCAAATAACTTGAGAGCAGCAAGCTGAAGCAGCAACGTATTCCGCCTCTGCTGTTGAAGTCGAGACAGTGTGCTGTTTCTTGCATTGCCATGAAACTAATCTGTCACCTAGGTATTGAAATCCTCCTGAAGTTGATTTCCTGTCAAGCTCACATCCTCCATAATTACTGTCAGTAAAAGCATAAAGATTAAATTCAGAATTCTTCGGATACCACAAACCAAATTTAGGGCTTCCTTTGATGTACCGAAATTCTTTTAACAACAATAAGATGAGAGAGTTTAGGATTAGCCTAATATCGAGCGCATTGACAGACTGCAAACATAATGTCAGGTCGACTTGTAGTAAGATACATCAGCGATCCGATCATCGATCGATAGAGAGTTTGATCTACGGACTCGCCTTCAGGATCTGGAGTCAGGAGAGGTCATTCAGCCATCAGTGTAGAAGTAGATTTAGCATCGTGAAGTGCAAACTTCTCAAGAATATCCTCCACATACTTGGCTTGATGTAGCAAGATTCCGGTTGAATTTTGTTTAACCTGAAGCCCCAGAAACATGGTCATTTCTCCCAACGAACTCATTTCAAATCTTTTCTTCATTACACTTTCGAACTCTTTGCAAAGCTTTTGGCTTGTTAATCCAAAGATGATGTCATCGACGTATATTTGTACGAGAATCTGGTCCTTGTCGACATGCTTTATGAACAGTGTTTGATCAATAGTGCCGCGAGTGTAACCGTGTTCGAGCAGATGCTTTGTTAGGGGTGCATACCATGCTCTAGGAGCTTGATGCAGCCCATATAACGGTTTGTCCAACTTGTAGACATGATTAGGATACTTCGAGTCGACAAACCCTGGAGGTTGATCAACGTAGATTTCTTCCTTCACCTTGCCATATAAGAAGGCAGTCTTGACATCCATTTGAAAGACAGTAAAGTTCATATACGAAGCATACGTTAGGAAGATACGAATAGCCTCCAGGCGAGCTACTGGAGTATAAACTTCAGTGTAGTCAAGACCCTCGACTTGTCGAAACCCACGTACTACCACTCTGGCTTTGTTTCGCACGATAACCCCTGAATCGTCCTGTTTGTTGCGATAGACCCATCGTGTGTCAAGAGACTTCTTGCCCTTTGGTAACTCAACCAATTTCCAAACACCGAGTTTTTCAAATTGATGCAATTCTTCATGCATTGCATCCACCCAGCTAGGTTCATTTAGAGCCATTTCTACATTCTTGGGCTCAATTTGAGAAATAAAGCAAGAATACAGACATGTATTCACGTCTCCACTCTGACTTCTAGTTTTAACACCAACATCTAGCTGGCCGATGACGTTTTCGATCGGATGATCCCGTTGAACCCTAGAAGGTATTTCTTGGCTGATGTCATTGAGAGAAACAGGTAGAGTGTGAATGTTGAGACCTCCTTCATTTTCTAGTTGAGTAGTACCAGATGGTTCTTCGACATACTAATCTGCAATAAGGTCAGGAAAGAGTAATTCCATCAGGGTTGAAGAGACAGCGGAAGCATCATTTGGAACGAACTCTTTCTCTGAAGATATGTGAGGTCTCGATTTAGCATCAGAAGAATCAGTGTGGTCTGATTGAGGACTATCATGTTCTAAGAACGGCCTCCCTTGAGGAGTAGCAGAGGACTTTTCCGAAGATGTTGCAGAAGACTCCCCCTCAGTTGTAGCAGAAGGCTCCCCCTCAGTTGCAGCAGAAGGCTCCCCCTCAGATGCAGCAGAAGATTCTCCCTTGCGCGTGTTAGAGGACTCCCATTCAGGTGAAGCTTTAGACTTTCCTTTCGATGAATTAGAAGGTTTAGATACAGGCTTGTATACGACTTCTTCGTCTTCATCTTCAGATATACTCTTCCAATGCGAACCAGTTCTAGATACATCATTTGAATACACGTTTAAGGATTTGAAAAGTGACGTATAATCAAACAACCAATCGGGACCCACTCTTGCGTCTGTCTCATTCTCTTCCAACCAACGCACGTCATAGGATTCCACAATCTGTTTGGTTTTCTTATTGTAGACTCTATAAGCGGTACGAGCAGCATACCCAACAAAATAGCAGTCATCGGCTTTGGCATTAAACTTCGGGTTGGCATCTAGGTGAAGAAGGGTGCAAGGACAGCCAAATACTCGGAAGTGACTGACTGACGGCTTGTGTCCATAGTAGATTTCATATGGAGTTTTCATTTGAGCTTTGTTGATAAGCACTCGATTCTGAACATAACAGGCAGTGTTTATTGCCTCCGCCCAAAAGAAAACAGGCAGCTTTGAGTCACACAACATTGTTCTTGCAGCGTGTTTGAGTGTTCTGTTCCGCCTTTCAGCAACACCATTTTGTTGAGGTGTATGAGCTGAACTGAATTGACGCAGGATACCCTTTTCAGCACAGAAGTGATTGAGAACGGAATTCTTGAACTCTGTTCCATTATCGGTACGAAGCGTCTTCACCCTATGATTGGTCTGATTCTCAACAAGTACAATGAACTTCTTGATCAATTCAGTGACACCCGCTTTGTTGGATAGAAAGAAAACCCACGTAAATCGAGAGAAATCATCAATCACAACTAAACAATAAGAACTTCTGTTGATGCTTAGCACGTTCACTAGACCAAACAAATCCATTTGAAGTAATTGAAGAACCTGACTGATTGAGTTAACCTGTTTTGGCAAGTGCGGCTTTCGATGGTGCTTTCCTTGAGCGCACGACACACATTTTTCAAACGTAATAAAGTCCTTGACGGGCAATCCACGAACCATCTCATTTTTCGCAAGACGATTTAGATTCTTAGCATTAGCATGACCTAATCTTCGGTGCCACAACATTGCAGTTTGCTCGGAAATCTTGGAAAATAGACACGTAACTTGTTCTGGGAGATTGCTATTCATATCAATAATATAGGCGTTCCCATCCCTTTTTGATCTTACGAGAATCCATTCTTCAGGGATGACAAAGCCTGGCTTTAAAACCATGCATTCCTTGTCAGTGAAATGCGTAGAATAGCCCTTGTCACAAATCTGAGAAACGCTTAATAGACTGTGTTTCAACTCGAGAGCGAAATTTATGTTTTCGAAACTTAGAACTCCATTTGACATGGTTCCCCTTTGAGTGATTTTCCCTCCATCTCCACCTGCAAAAGAGACATACCCCCCATTAAATGATTGAATGATGCGCAGTTGGGTGATATCTCCCGTCATATGCCGGGAACAGCCACTGTCGACAAACCAAGGTCTGACGACATTTCCCCGCAACTATCCTTGCAAAATGTGTGGGTTTAATTAGATTTGGGCACCCAGGTCATGATCTTCCTGGGTGATCCCGATTCCTTTTCAGAATTATTGCACTTAAACTTCTCTGAGGACATAGATGATGTATTGGGAGCAGGTTTGGGCCTCCATTTATAATTAGGTTTTCTGAAAAACTCAGTCAACTTTGTCATTTTATGTTTAACAATCTACTTAAAGCATGTGTTACTTCTACCAGAGTTGGTTGAAGATCCACTATTGCTTTGGGATGAGCTTGACCTTGGCGTGGCTATGCTCCTTTTTGGCAGACTGCTCGGGACAAAGTGATTAAAAACCTTTTTATGTCTGTGAAAAATATCCCTTTTTCTATTTCTTTCATCTGCCCAATCATCATTTCGAAAGCGACTTCTAGAGGAATTTCTTTTTAAAGACCTTCCTCTGAACTCGTTCTCCCCTCTTGGAAGATTATGACTCAAAAACATTCGATTAAGACAATTTCTAGCAATAGGACCACTAGTACCACAATTAAAACAAATCTGCTTGTTATTGTTAGAACTTGTGCTGCATTTATCAAATTCGTTTTCCCTACAAACACCCTTGCTTGTCTCACAGGAACATGCAACATTATTAGGTTGTGAGGCAAGTGAGGGTGCTATACTTATGGAGGGTTGTGAAACTAGTGGTGTCTCAACATTTTTATCACAAACATTCAAATTGTCAACCAAATTGTTCAAAAATTTATCAGACATATTAGAAGCACTCAAAACTATATCAGAAGTAGCAGCTACTGTATCAGAATAATTAAAAACACTACAAGAAATATTGTCACTTAAAACATTTGAAAAAGAATTGTCTTTATTTAAAATGAAAGCTTCAGGTTTGGACTCGATTTTATTTTCAGAAACACATCCTTCAACTTTGTGCTTTGACTAATTCAAGGATTGATCTGCAGGAGAAGTAGAAATGTTAGTACTTTCAACATTAATAAATCCTCCCAAAACAAAACCGGAGGGCTTGCCATAAATCATAAATGATTCATTGACAATCTCTTCTTTGGACAAAGGCTTGGACACATATGAATGATTGAAAGGAGGGGGTACATGATTATACCCTAGACCTTTTGATTGATTCCTTTTAAACTGCATACTTTGGTCTATCATATTTGCAACCACCTCACTTGAGAAATCATATTTTCTAACATCAAGTTTGGCGGTCTCAAATTTTCCTTTCAAAGATTCAACTTCAGCCACTAGCTCAACATTTTGTTTGACTACATAATCATAGTTTTCACATTTGTTACTATAGTCTTCCTGGAGTCTCCTAAAGTCTAATTTTTTATTCTAGTTGAGCTTTAAGTGGTTTTTGTCCTTTTCGAAGTCGGTACCCTTCATATCTAAGGTCTTCTATGTCTCTTATTAATTTGTCATTGAGTTCACGAAGAATCCTAAGATTTTCTACTTCATTGCCTAATGTCTCAATTTTATCCTGTAAAGTTTTCACATAATCTATACAAGCCTTAGAGCATGATGGGAGACTTACCTTGGACGAATTAGGTTCATAGGAAGAGGATACCATCAAAGCAAATTGTAGCTTCATCACAATGTCTTCAGCTGCTACAATCCCTGCAGTAGTATCATCCCTTACCTGTGCCAGATGAGCATTTTCTGGTCCAGATAAGTTGAGAGCTTGTATTTGATCATCCCAATCGAAAGTGTGCAACCATAGCCTTTTCATTGTTTGCTTGACTACTGCTTCGGTTGTTCCCAACAGCAACCATTGTTCTGTCATTATTAATCCTTCTATCGGGGTGAGGGCAATCATGAGAAAAATGCCCTGGCTCGTGGCAATTGAAACACCGAATCTTTCCTTTGTTGAATCCAACCTTCTTGTCAGCGATCATTCCCCAATTGTTCTTCCCTGTCTTTTTGGCAAACTGTTTTGCCCTAAATACAGCCATGGCAATTTGCCATGTGATGTCCATTTCCTCAACGTCCTCCGGATGGATTTGATCAAGATTTGCAAATGACAATTGAGGCGGAAGCTCGCCCAGCTACAAGCGCATTGTAGCAATTCACAAGCCCTGCTGCAAAGACAAGGTTTTCATCACCCTCCTTTCCTTTTGAAGAGGAGGTCACATTTGAGGTTGGAGCAGTTTGGACAGACACGAGTGGTTGAGTTTGTGAGTGGTGAATGACTGGTGCAAAGGAAGATGAACCTGCAGGGGTATAAGAGAAAGAAGAAAGAGCATTGTTAGTTGAAATGCCAAGATTGGCAGCTGAGTAGGAGTTCACATGATTGATCTCTCGCTGCTTGTCATCAATATCACACGCTTTGATGACAGCCATCACTTCAGCTAGAGAAAGGCGATTGAGATCCTTAGTCTTCTTAATCATAGCTATGTTCATGTCCCAAGATTTTGGGAGAGCATTTAGTAGCTTCTTATTAATTTCTGACTTTGTATAGAAGATCTCTGCCACAGTCATCTTTGTGTTGAGAGTTGTGAATCGCTGTAGTTGAGCTTCGAGAGTCTCTCCGGGCACATAATTAAACATGTTGAAACGTTGCCTCAGCATATCTTGGCGGCTCTCTCGCATGTCTTCATTTCCCTCATATACTTCAATAAGGGCTTCCCACAGTGCTTTAGCAGAAGTATACTCTCTGAATCCTTGAGCAATGTCTGGAGATAAGGCCATAGTCAAAATGGCCAATGCCTTTTCTTGTTCTTCTACACTCTCAAAATCTTCATCAGTGTAGTTTTCAATTTTCTTGTCAACCACCTGCCCTCCAACTGTAGTTGTGATTCTGACTGGTTCCTTTATAACACATTTCCAAATCTTGAAGTCCTTCATCTTTATATATTTCTCAATTCTATATTTCCACTCGGGGAAACCATCAGCGGACATGAGTCGTGGAATGCGCGTGGTTGTTCCCATCACAGCATCGAGTTCTTGATATTGATTAGGACTTTGTGATTCCATTTTTTTAAAATTAAAGTTAATTATTTATTTAATAAGACTTAAAAAATTTTAATTAATTAATTTACTGTTATGAATTCCGAAAATTAATTAATTAAGATTTTAAAACAAGTTTACTGCCGAGAAAGTGTTTATTGCCGAGAAAATGTTTACTGCCGAGAACTGTTTACGGCCGTAAACTAGGAGTTTACGGTCCGTGAAAATTTTAAATTCTGAATCAGAAAATGAAAGATGCAATTTATCTAAAATCGATTATCAGATAATCGATTTACGACCAATGATTTTTTGAGAGAATTTCGAGTTTACTACCAATGAATCTGAGTTTACGGCTAATGAATTTCTTGTTAAAAAATTTCTTTTATTTGAGAATTAAATGCAATGAAATATTATTCTGAAAGCCTTAAGTCAGGAACTCGATTTGCTGGAGAAGAGATTCGATTGCAGTGTATGAACCTTGAATAGCTTGCGGCCGTGAACTTGGAGTTTACGGCCGTAAGCTCGGACCGTGAACTCTTAAACACACGAAAATCGACTGGAATAAAACCTTTCTTTCGCTGTGAATATCGTTTTAAGCAAAAACGCAACTGTAGGACATCTTTGACACTGGTCTTGCTCTGATACCAATTGTAAAGCCCGAAAAATGGATCTACCAATGATCAAAGACAAATAACAGAAGCAAAGATGAAATAATAAGCAAATAACAAAACGAACCAAGCTTGCATACGCCTTAAAGCAATAAAACGTCAGATGCAACTTGGGGAAAACACGAAGGCATCAACAACCTTTAAAGTCTGACACAACGCCCTATTTATAGCCATGACTTACAACCGCAAGGAGTTTACGGCCGTAAGGAGTTTACGGCCGTAAACACATACCAACCGTAAACTAGACAAAATTGATTTTTCTACACAATCACTACCACTAATCAGTATACCTAGATAAAACCATTAGACAGGGTCTTTCAGAAAGTTGGAAGCTTTAAACCTCTTTTGAATGCCAAGTGAATGAATGATCCCATATCTATGAGCTCAAGGTGCTCAAGTTCTCCTTCTTCCACTTCTCTTCTTCTTCCCAACTTTTCTTCACAAAAATGAGCCCAAAAGATCAAACACACACACAACAAGGAGAAAGGGACGAACTTGGGTTTTCTGAGAGTGAGGAGGCTTATGGGAAAACAGGGAAGGAGGCTATAATGGGGTTTATATAGCCTTAAACCCCTAAAATTAGGGTTTTTCCTCTGGCCGCGTACGCTGGGCGTACCATATGGTACGCTGCACGTACGCTTCTCCTCCCTGCGATTCATTAAGTCACTACGCCCAGCGTACAACGGGTTTACGCCCTGCGTACGGCTTATGGGCAGACTATGGCTCGGCCCAAAACAAGAGGCCCAATCCCATATACAATTCTATTATAACCCTACATAAAATTTGGGAATCTAAATAAATTTATACCTCGGAAGACGATCGTCACAGTTTGCATTCAATATAAAATTGATAGTTATTAAGGAATAATCCCAAAAGGATAAAGGAAAATAATTTCCAACAATTAGAAAGTAAACCATATCTATAAGGTAAAATTCATCATTTATTATCACTAAGGATTTAGATGGTATTACTGAATTGGGTCTCAACTTTATATTTGAAAACTTCAACAAACATTTCACAATTATGTTCTAACATGTAAAATATAATTACAGCGACTATGGTTATGAATAAAGTTGATTTGGTATCTCGTACTAAATCTAGACATTCATTAGAAAGGAAGTCATATATCACAATGTATAGTTCCTTAATAATTATTTTCTATACAGTTTAGTGATAATATCATTAGTAATCCTTTATATATAAATAAGATTAATTTGCCTTTAAAATCCATTTAATGAAGTTGGAATATGTGTATATCATTTATAATATAGATGACAATGTGTTAGATAAGTTTGATTCAAAACAAGTTTAAGCCAAAAGTGTGTGCCTATAGAATATGAAGGTGATCGGTATAAAAAATGATTTAAGTAAATAATCAATCATTTAATAAATTTACTGAGATATTATATTTAGATAGGCTAAATTAAAACATACATTGTTCCAAAACAAATATTGTTTTACAATACAAGTATTTTATGCTCTAAACATAAATATTAAACTAAACTCTGAGAGTGAAGTTCCAACTTGCTTGTGCTCAGTTGCTTAGTCTTCTTGAAATATTTGCAAGCCATTTATAAATATTAGATTAACATTAAGTACCAAGTACTTAAATGTTATAAGAAAAGTATAAGTTCGATCTAGTAGATACCTAAATTAACACTAGTCTCTCCAGAATTTCTTCTCGGATAAGAGGGGCACTACCTCTTCCAGTGTCCTGTTTCTCCACAAAAGAAACATGATCAATCTCTATGGCCCTTCTTGGATTTCTTAGGCTAAAAGGTGTCATTTCCATGAACTAAGGGCCTCTTAGAGCACACATGGTGAATCTCTTCAACTTGAAACTCTTCTTGTATTTGAACTAGCTCAAATCAAATATCACTATATTGTTGGAATATCTGCTTAACCTGTCGGAACATCAGATATACATCTAAATTATCCAAGAATTCCTTAAAGTCAGGAATAACTGTTCCCGGTATGATGCCATAAACATCTACATCATCACAGTGATGCCTCCGTCAGGTATCATGTTCATGTCTTCTGCTAAAAACGGGTGGTTTAGGAATATGGTCGTTAAGAATGTTATTATTTCATGTAGATCAACAAGAGAAAGATGATGTATGGTTATGAGACCAGATTTTGTTTTCAACTACAAAATTTTAACAAAAATTCATTCAGTATTTTCGATAGTTAAATCTTCAATAATTAATACCCTTAAGTTTCCAAAAAACCATTAATTAACAAAGTTTAGGACCCAAGTAGAAAAACAAATAAATGGTTAGGTATCCTTTTATCTCATTAACTGAATCCAACTCAATAGATACCGAGTATCAATTATATACAATTATATAATTCCTAGCATTATGAGATCGCTAATAACAAAGTTTAATAGACATGTTTGATCCCATGTATGCATCGTATCTCTCTTACCTAGGTATTCTTTCTCACAAAAGATTTCCGATCAAATCATTCAGTTTGAATGTAATTCCCTGTTAAGAATTGTTTCCTAATGCAGGGTGGCGACCCAAAGACTGAGTATCATCATGCTTAAGGCCATTGAGGAAAAGATATTTAGACCCATTTTGGTGTGGGTAATGTAATTTTGATGATCCGAGAATTCGGTTTGTGTTTTGGAGCCAAGGGGTATTTTGGTAAAGTGTCAGTTCAGGAAGATTTAAGGCAAGTAAGAGTTGATAGAAGTGCAGATCTTCTTAGGGATGAGCAAAAGGACCGAACCGGTCGGAACCGGCCCGAACCGGACCGGACCCGGGAACCAGCTTCGGCCTAAATCAAGAACCGAACCGGCCCAGCGACTCTACCGGTTCCCGGTTCCTACCAGTTTTTTTTCGTGTCTTCAAATGTTGGAACCGGTCCTCGAAAAATAACATCATACGGTTCCTGTTTTTGCCGGTTCCGGTTATATTGGTTCCGGATCCTAATGGGTTTTAGCCATAAGAACATCCTATTTGCTCATGCAAACCCTAATGCTTGGATCTAGGTTTCTCTATTGTACATGCAATTCATCCAAGACTTTAAACCCTAGTTCTAGCATTAAACCCTAGTTCTAGCATACAATTAATCATATTAACATGTGAAAGGGGTTTTAGATCTTACCTTGATTGTTATGTAGCAATAACAATCTCAAATCCTCCTTGTAATGACTTTAGAAAGCTTAGAGTCACAAGTGTCACTCCTCTAATGGCTTACAAACACCAAGAACAAGAGGATGAAGAATAAGGAGAGTGGAGGCTGCCCAAAACGCGTGGAAACCCTAATCAACAAGTTCACGTTTTTGAGCCTTAAGGGTCCTTTAAATAGTGAGGCTATTAAGGTTATCTAACAAGGAAACCCTAATTTGGATGCTTAAGCCCTAAGCAACCCATGAAATCCTTCCTTAAAGGCCTAGGACGATTTCTAATGGGTTTCCCCATAGAATTCATCCACCCCTTTAATATGGAGTCCATTAGCTCAATATTCAACTATCATACAATTGACAGTTTTAGTCCCTTAAGTTCAATTAATGTCTTTTAGCCACAAAATTAATTCCTAATTAATTATTGACTAATATTAATTAAACAATATGATTTCTCCTTTAATATATCATTCTCATAATATATTAATAAATAATAATTAATCCTTTCTCTCCATAATTCATCCTATCAAGTTGCTTTGGTGAAGGCAACCCAAAAGGACCATGCACCATCGGGTCAAGTACATACCAAAATAGTTATGGACTTAGACACTAATCCAACAGTCTCCCACTTGGATAAGTCTAATAACTATTATGCGTACGACTTCAGATCCTGATCTGCAATCGTAGCTTTCCAAAGCCGCTGTCAACTCTGATCTTATCAGATGCGCGTGTCCTTTAGATAAGGGATCATATGTTCCTCCATTCTAGATATCGTATAGATATGAGACATGAACTTAATCATTCTCTCTATACTATCTCGGCTCGGCCAAGCGCTTAGGTGTCATCACTAAATCATCGAGAGGCCCAAAGATATTGCTTTTATCCTACTTTGGATAAAAGGAACAGATAAACTTTGACTCAATGCTCGCTTGCACTCACTTGCTGAATTACACACAACAATATGTTTTATAACACCAAGTTACTCGTGCGTTACATATTATCAATGTGCAACCAACTCGCAAGATACAACTCACACATCTCGGTTTCAAGAATATAAGATGTTATCGTCTCACCAATCACTCGTGATAAAATCCATGAAGTGATCCAAGTGAGCGTGGGTTTAATCCAATGCTCAAATAATATTCATATGCACTCATGAACATTGCAGCAAACATTTTCTTATGTCTAATACACTTTAGACAATCCACACACCAATTCACGACAGTCTTCATTCATACCTACTTCCAACATATGAACGATTGTGTTCCGTTCGAATAATTTGACTGTTCTGAACCAATTAAGTTATTCAGGAAGTATAAATAAAACACGTTTTATTTATCACCATATCGATTACTCATTATTTGTTGTTTCGGGTAATCAACTTCTTACTTGAATCATTACTACATTTTTCCCATGCTCTTAGCATGCACACAATGTTTACCTACAGTTCTTACTTTATGAAATAGGTCAAATGAACACATTTCCAATCATACTCATTTCACAACTCCTAATCAGTTTCACAAGTGAAAGAATATCAAATTCTTACTACTTATAGAATATGCTAGATTCTAACATTTTATGCAATGATCCTTTCATAATGCCATAGTACAAAAGTCACAATGACTATTGCCAATGAAATTACAAAGTCCTCTATCTGAGATTGTTACAATACAATTCCATAGACGTGACGTCTCTCACTCAAAGTACATTCCTCGAACATCCTTTCACATAAAATTTTCTAATCTAGACATAGACTCTCAATATCCAACTCCTAATATGGAAACATTTCCATATTTGTCATATGACAACTTATTCTTAATAGAATCTCATCTATTCATAATAATGTCGATATGGTCCATCCAATATCATACTTCCAACTACTCACAAGCGACCAATCATTAGCGAGCTTTGGATCGTCCTTTTATATTTGTTTAATTATCTTAGTCAAAACCGATTCTTGTCCTTTTTCCCACTAAATGCGCTAGACATTTGGAAAATTTTAGAATGGTCAAATATTATAGCATTTGCAATCGATCCTTTACCCGAAGCGTATAGGACACGATGCATAATGTCTTATATAAAGATCTGATACTTTATCAATCTTCTGCCATAGTATTTTATGTGTCACATTCTCACAATTCGAACTATGAAGAGGGATACCATAATCATAATCGAAATTTGAGAACGCACTATGTATCCTTGACTAAATTTATTAACATTCCACAACCTAAGCCTTTAGATTTTGTAATGAAGCATAATATTAATGAAGCATAATATTCTCTCCCTTAATTATAGCAAAACAACTATTTAACCCTTACGACTTTGCAAAGTGTAACTCTTGTTTTCTATAATTAATATTGCTAACTTGCAATACTTGCCTTAATAATCATACAAGCACAACATTTTGCTCCCACTATCATGATGATTATTATCAAATAAGCATAATACTTATGCTCCCACTAGCTTTGACATGATAATCATTTATCTAAGCTTCTTAAACTTATACACCTTTTCCTTAGATAGCTCATATGTATGTCTAAAAAATTCAGACTAATTGCCAAATCTCAATTCGAATCATGGAAAGGGATACCGTAACCATAATCGAATTCGAGAATACAATTTCACAATCACTATCTTTTTAAAATCTCTCTTAGTGAAAGCATTTCCTCACAGTCATCTTCATGATGGAGGGAATCTTATGACACTTAGATTTTAATGGTGTATGTGTTCCTATCCATGTGAATTTGTCAAAACCAAAGTTTACGACAAATTCAAACTCATATGGACCGAACCTTCTCAATCTTGATTTCTTGCCTTATGGTAACACGAGTGCTCACCATGTCTTCCAAGTAGTTAAGCAACTCACCCTTTCCTATCAATGTACTTTTCATTGATCAAGGTGCTTGCCTTTTATGCGTTCAAATGAGAACTCATAGAACTCATATGCATAATTAACTCGATTGAAACGGCACAGAAACAAGATAGTGTCAACACGATAGGTTGTAAACCTCAAATCGTGTGCTAGTGATGTTCGATAAGGTTTATTTTGATTTGTTCTTGAACCCTTTCAAGACCATTAAGACTCCCACTGACTCCTTGACATATAATATTCTCTTTTCAATAAACATTTCTTGACAAAAAAATATTCAAGAGTTAGTGTAGCTTTTATCAAGACAAAACACTTCACAAAATTGGTCCTCGTTGGTCTTTGTCTAATCCAAGACATCACTACTTACCAATTTCAAATGTGAAAGAATAAGAAAACCTTTTTCCGAATTCTACATTTGATGAATGTTATAAACCTTCTTAAGACTTGTCACTCAATGTCACAATCTTAACTCTAAGACTTGTTTTGGAACAAAGTATGATTGACTTCTTGATTTAACCATTTCTTCAATTCTTGATTCCTCTTCTCAGACATACAATTGTACTGACACTCACTTAGAGGATCAATTGAGATATGGTTCTTAATCATTAAGACCTACCATAAAACATAATAAAAGGTACTCTCCCTTCTTCTTAGAATAGAGAAACTTTTATCTTTCTGCCTACTTGATTCTTCTTATTCGTTCTGCTATTGATTTAAACTCTTTCAAATCAACTCGGAATTACACTTAATCTTATAAGTATAATCATTTCCACTAAACCTTTAGTAAATCATGACGAATATCTTTGTCATTCTTGTGGTGGACTTGATCAACACACAACCTTGTGTACTTGATCTCCTAGTCCTTCACTTGACACTTTGTCAATGAATTAGTCTAATTTCCAAATATGAAACTTCTAATTCATCATGCAATACTTGTTGTATGATTCCAAGTTTCTATCCAATTGAAACTTGGGCGATGAGAAGCTTTCCCTATTTTGTAAATTCTTGACCTTTCCACAAATAACATAATTAAGAATCAAATCCATTAGAAACTTACAAACATCAATTTTTCATACACACCATTGCAAGGATAAATAAATAATATAAAATTAGAATTTATATTATTGCGGAAAAATTTGTCCTTACAATGCAATTCAATTGAAAAACTATGTTAATACATATTTCTTAGCAATCTTATTCTAACTCCAAGTAGTAGCACGAGATTCTAATCTTCAAGTAATGCGATCGAAATCCATTTCTTCACGATTAGATTTCGCTCACTTCTTTCCTTAAGCTTCCTCTCTTTTCTTCGATCCTATAAGACATCGAAATGTAATCTTATCACATCATGTATTAAGAATCTAGAATAGGAACTTAAAAGAGTTAGTTAATGGATTTTACCTAAAGCAGAGCCATACATTTTGACTCTCCCATCTCTTAGATCTCTTAGGTAAATATGGCAGCTTCGTCTCCAATGCCCCTTCTCTTGGCAATAAAAGCAAATTGACTCTTTTGGAACAGCACATAGAACTACTTCTGACTTTGCCTTTCTCTTATGATCAAACTTTTCGATCATGGCATGCCTTTCGTTGCCATTGCCTATATCCATAGAGGTCTGGAAGGCCGATCCACTAATCAACTTTGCTTTTTCAGTGCGCCAAATCATTTTTGATTCAGCAGCAATAAGCATATAGGTGAGATCAATGAGGGTTACGTCGTGGTTCATCATATAGTACTCTCTTACGAACTCACTATATGAGTTAGGAAGAGACTGAAGAACCCATTCAACAACAAATCCCAACATTCTTAATCTATCAATGTGTGACTTCATCTCTAGGACGTGTGCACACACCGACTTTCCTTCTTCATGTTTACTTGCCAAAAGGGCTTGAGTGAGTTTAAACTTTTCAATCTTTCGAACTTGTGGGTTAGGGAGAATAATAGGAGGAGGTGGAGGAAGTGAAGCATGATCTCTTGTTCCTCGATCGAATCGTGGATATCATCCTCATGTGGAAAGCTTGTTCCACGGGATTTGGGAATACCATAGTTGTCATACTTTGACATCTACAAAACGGGAGAAAACAAATTCAAGTTAGTTGATTAGAATCCTCGATGTGACACCCAAATGAAACATCGAGGCTAGGATCCAACACAATACACTACAACCAAGAAAAGGGATGTCGTAATCTAGTTGTAGAATATTTGAAGGTAAGTGAATGACAATTCACTAATTTTCCACCATGAAAAACGAAAAACCGATTAAGTTTTAAATGCTTTGAAAACTCCTAGATCCTTTGAGATTCATTGAACATTTCAACGGCATGTTTAAATCTCGATATGCCCCTCTAGTTTGTGACTGGGATACCAAGGATCACAAAGTGGGTGTGAATAACCATGCAAATCTACATGGTGCCCTCACATGTTACAGTCACCTATTCGATGTGCCAGTAAACCACACACGCTCCACCGAACTATGACAAACATTGAGTCACCCTTTGCTACCTTTGCTTAGAACCATTTAGTGTGTCGGTTAACCACACACGCTCCACTAACGTCTTCGCAAGGGCACAAAGTGTAATTTCATGGAATTGCATCAATTCACTTTTGCCTAAAGTAACTAAGATTGGGCATTTTATGAAAACATTTAGTTACTTTTATATTTCATTATACTTATAATGGAAGGTTTCTGTCCTATCCTACCCGTTCGGCTAACGACCCTCCACTAGTCACGAGTGTGGTGGGTAAGAGTGGATACCCATTCAATCGCCATTTTATAGGCAATTTCCTTAAACACCCCTTATAGACCAGTTTCGTGAATGATGCCTACTAACGGTAAGACTGACTTTTACTCATACATATATATAATGTTAGACTTTTAATGTTATATATAGTATAGGGTGTATTTTACACTTTAAAAATACTAGGTGGTCAAATTTAACAATTATACTTTTAATTCAATCAAATTGTGAACCAAAACATTATGGATTTATTAAATCTCTTTTAATTATATACTTTAATTAATTAATAAAACCATAAGGGTGAGAATTGAACTTTTCAAAACAATACTAGGGTTTTAGAATTTAACATTTCTAAATTAAACTTTTAATCAACTTTTAAATTCCAAAACTTGAGGGCAAGTTTTGAAACATTTCAAAACATTAGGGTTTCAACTATTTAAATTTCAAAATAAAACCTTTAAGTTCAAATTTAAACCATAAAACATACATGGGCACAATTGAAACTTTTCCACAACACAAGGATCAAATAACAAATAATAGAAATTAAACAATTAATTTTGTCATTATCTATATTTGACTTAATTTCAATTTCTTGCAAGATAAGTTACCCAATTAATACAAATAATCAATCTTTAATCATATAAGGAAGTTATTATCTAATCAGTAGGTAATTATCTTTTGTTTAATCAAGGATATTCTCAAATATAGGATAAAATTCGAATATTAAAGATCCAAAACAACTAAGGCAAGTATCCTCAAGCAAAACAGCAAGAAATCTCGAAACTGCCTCCTTCTGACGCTCGAACTCGCCGAGTTCCTCTATGGACTCGCCGAGTTGGAGCTACTCGTCGTGTCCACATTGGAACTCGCCGAGTTCATCAGACAGGGGGGCCAAAATTCGATTTTTGAAGCTTGAACAAATAACCAAGGCATCAATACAATAGAAACTAGTCAAGGCTCTGATACCACTGATGGGTTTTAGCCATAAGAACATCCTATGTGCTCATGCAAACCCTAATGCTTGGATCTAGGTTTCTCTATTGTACATGCAATTCATCCAAGACTTTAAACCCTAGTTCTAGCATACAATTAATCATATTAACATGTGAAAGTGTTTTTAGATCTTACCTTGATTGTTATGTAGCAATAACAATCTCAAATCCTCCTTGTAATGACTTTAGAAATCTTAGAGTCACAAGTGTCACACCTCTAATGGCTTACAAACACCAAGAACAAGAGGATGAAGAATAAGGAGAGTGGAGGCTGCCCAGAACATGTGGAAACCCTAATCAACAAGTTCACCACGTTTTTGAGCCTTAAGGGTCCTTTAAATAGTGAGGCTATTAGGGCTATCTAAGAAGGAAACCCTAATTTGGATGCTTAAGCCCTAAGCAACCCATGGACTCCTTCCTTAAAGGCCTAGGACGATTTCTAATGGGTTTCCCCACAGAATTCGTCCACCCCTTTAATATGGAGTCCATTAGCTCAATATTTAACTATCATACAATTGACAGTTCTAGTCCCTTAAGTTCAATTAATGTCCTTTAGCCACAAAATTAATTCCTAATTAATTATTTACTAATATTAATTAAACAATATGATTTCTCCTTTAATATATCATTTTCATAATATATTAATAAATCATAATTAATCCTTTCTCTCCATAATTCATTCTATCAAGTTGCTTTGATGAAGGCAACCCAAAAGGACCATGCACCATCGGGTCAAGTACATACCAAAATAGTTATGGACTTAGACACTAATCCAATAGTTCCTACCGGTTCCCGGTTCCAAAAATCCACAAAAATAACATCCCGGTCCCGGCCCAACCGGTTCCGGTGCCGGTTCCAGTTTCGGTACCGGTTCTGGCGGGTCCCCCGATCCATATGCTCATCCCTAGATCTTCTCATTACCTCTTCGTGGATATAATGATCATCAGAAACGGACTTATAACAAAGAAGTTATGACCTTTGGAAGATTCATGGTATTAGGGTTAAAGCAAGTACGCGGGGCGTATGCATGTGTACGCATGGCGTACTAGTGACGAGGCCAGTATGTTGGGCATACAATGGTGTACGTTGGACGTATTAAGTAGTGTGATCGAGCATGCCTTATGAAGTACGTTGTGCGTGTAACACCGTAAATTTCAAACGATTTTTCGCATTTTATAAAAACACAATTCATTTAACATTCATAAAAACATCAATGTTTGAAACTCAATCCATGCCATATAAAAATCCCAAGATCTGATAACATAAAAATCCCGTGTGTGTGTACTGATCAAGCCGGCGCCTTCCCACGGTCATCACTAGTACCTGAAACAAATAACACCAACACTGTAAGCACAAAGCTTAGTGAGTTCCCCGAAATACCACACATAACACATATTAGCCACTCGAGGCTATAACTCTGTGGGTCCGTGGACCCTACTCTGTGAACCCTCTGGTTCTAACTCTGTGAACCTTCCGGTTCCAACTCTATAAGCATGCACATCATAAATCACATAGAAATAATGCAGTACAACACATAACATACATATAGCATACAAATACTCTATCACATAACTCTGATTACCTACTCACGGTAAGGTATAGTGAGAAGACTCACCTCGCGTATCTCGATAATTCGCAAATCTCGGAAGTCACTCGCGCTCGATCCCCCGAGCTATAATCCTCCTATAACACAATATATCTCTAATTAACGCTTTCACAACTAAGGTTGACTACCCCTATCAAGTCAACACTGGTCAACTCTGGTCAATGGTCAACGGTCAACTTTGACCGGACTCGGCGAGTACATTAGAGCGACTCGGCGAGTCTATACGTTTTCACTGACTTCCTAGGATCCTCTCTTGACACGTCGAGTACTTCCCTAACTCGACGAGTTCCACCTGGCATGATTCGCGGGGCCACCACGACTCAACTCGCCGAGTCTCAAGAACAACTCGGCGAGTTCATGCTTGACTCAGCCCCCTATTGACTCTCCCTGACTCACTGGGTCATCCCCTAACCCGGCGAGTCTAGTCGCTGATCAATTTACGTGAAACCCCAACCTTACTCGCCGAGTCTCAAGAACAACTCCGCGAGTTTATGCCATGCACAAACTCTATTGACCTTCTGAGGTCAGATGTACTTTCCCAAACCATAGATTTGGCCTTCCCAAGCATGAATGTCACGTAAAGTTCGTTGCTCCCAAAAATGACAACCTAGGTCCAATAACTCCATAATAACCCAAAAAGCTCCAAGGGTTAAGGTATCTGGACCTCTTTGAGTCCAGATCCAAGGCACAAACTCGAAGAGGGACCATTTGCTTCACATAATCACTCTCCAAAGGGGTTAGAAAACCCTAACTCTAAAGATCAACCCTAAAACTGAAGGAGGTTCGAACTATTACCTCAAAATGAAGCCTCTGGACTCTGGATCTGCTGGAATCTCACCTCCTCCTTGCTCTTGCCACATTCTTCTTGCTAAACAAGGAATACAAAGGCCCAAAAGTGACTTCCTCTCTCCCAAAATGAATTAGCTCTCTTAGGGTTCTCTCAAGGGACTGGTAGCCGCAATGGGAGGCTATAAGTGCCCTTAAATAGGCTCCAAACCCGGGGAATTAGGGTTTCATTAAACAACGTGGACTCGCCGAGTCCACCTTTTGGACTCGCCGAGTCCAGACGCGAACCCGTGCCCAAAGCCGCAATCATACTCGGCGAGTTTGAGCTCCTACTCGCCGAGTCTCCTCACAAATCACCAAAATTACAAGAATGAATAATACCTGGGAATCCGGGCTGTTACAATTCTCCCCCACTAGAACTAGACTTCGCCCTCGAAGTCTCGTTCTGCAAATAACTTCGGATGCTGCTCACGCATCTCACGCTCCGGCTCCCAAGTCATCTCGGACCCCTTCCAATGCTATCACTGAACCAAAACCAAGGGTACCTCCTTGTTCCTTAGAACCTTGATTTTCCGATCTCTGATTGCCACTGGTTTCTCAGCATAATTCAGGCTCGCATCCACCTGGATATCCTCTAATGGAACCACTGCTGACTCATCGGCTATACACTCCCGCAGTTATGACACATGGAAAGTGTCGTGAATCTGCCCCAACTCTGCTGGCAAATCCAAACGATAGGCTACCCTGCCTACCCTCGTGATCACCCGGAATGGACCAATATATCGGGGCCCCAACTTGCCCCTCTTCCTGAATCGAATCACTCTTTTCCAAGGAGAGACCTTAAGGAGCACAAAGTCGCCGACCTAAAACTCAAGCTCGGACCGGCGTCTGTCCGCGTAACTCTTCTGACGACTCTGAGCGGTCAACAACCTCTGCTTGACCTGCTGGATCTGCTATGTCGTTTGAAGCATGATCTTTTTACTGCCCATCACACGCTGTCCGACCTCTCCCCAGCAAATGGGGGTCCGACACCTCCTCCCATACAATAGCCCAAAGGGCGGCATACCAATGCTCGAATGATGGTTGTTGTTGTAGGAAAACTCCGCCAAGGGAAAGTACGTATCCCAACTCCCCTCAAAATCCAGCACACATGCCCGGAACATGTCCTCGAGCGTCTGAATCGTCCGCTCACTCTGTCCGTCTGTCTGGGGGTGATATGCGGTACTAAAATGCAGCCTAGTACCCAACTCCTCATGAAACTTCTTCCAGAATCTGGAAGTTAAACGTACATCCCGGTATGAGACAATCAAGATCGGTACCCCATGCCGAGATACCACTTCCCTCACGTACATCTCTGCTAACCTCTCTGCAGAGGAGCTCTCACTAATAGCAAGGAAGTGGGCGCTCTTCGTCAACATGTCCACAATCACCCAAATTGCATCGACTCCCCTAGCAGTCCTTGGCAATTTGGTGATAAAATCCATGGTGATCTGTTCCCACTTCCATTCGGGAACCTCCAACGGCTGCAACTTACCATGCGGTCTCTGGTGCTCGACCTTAACCCTACGGCAGGTTAAGCACCTCTTAACAAACCACGCAACATCCCTCTTCATATAGGGCCACCAATACTCCCTCCTCAGGTCCAAATACATCTTAGTGGCCCCAGGATGGATCAAAAATTTCGACCGATGAGCCTCTTCCATCCGAATGGTACGCACCCCTCCCACAAATGGTACCCATATACGCCCCTGAAAAGTTATAAGCCCCCGACTATTGATAACGAACTCCGATACCAACCCAACAACTCGCTCTCTCTTCTGGTTCTCCGATCTCACGGCCTCAGCCTGTGCTCCACGAATGGTGTCCAACACCGAATCCATTACGGTCAATCGCAAACATACACCTCGCAATGGGGCGCTCTCCGCCATGCGACTCAGGGCGTCGGCTACGACATTAGCCTTTCCCGGATGGTATAGAATCTCACAATCATAATCCTTGACCACATCCAACCACCTCCTCTGCCGTATATTTAGGTTGGGCTGATCCATCAAATACTTCAGGCTCTTATGGTCCGTGTATATCGTACACCGAACCCCATACAGATAGTGACGCCAAATCTTGAGGGAGAACACCACTGCCCCCAACTGTAGATCATGGGTGGGATACCTCGTCTCATGAGGTTTCAACTGCCTCGATGCATATGCTATCACATGCCCTATCTGCATCAGCACTGCTCCCAACCCCAAGATCGATGCATCACAGTATACCACAAAGTCCTCCATCCTCTCCGGGAGGGCTAACACCGGGGCTTCGCATAACCTTTGGCGAAGCGTCTCAAAGGAGGCCTGCTGCTCGGGGCCCCATGAAAAAACGATACCCTTCCGAGTCAACCTGGTGAGTGGCACTGCGATCTTAGAGAAATCCTTGATAAATCTCCGATAATAACCTGCCAACCCTAGGAAACTCCTGATCTCGGAGGGTGACCTCGGCACCTCCCAACTCATCACCGCCTCAACTTTGGCCGGGTCGACCAATATCCCTTTCTGGTTAACGAGATAACCCAGGAACTGGACCTCTCGCAACCAGAAATCACACTTGGAGAATTTGGCATAAAGCCTCTTCGATCTCAGAACTCCGAGGATCTCCCTCAAATGCTCCTCATGCTGCTCTCTAGATCTCGAATATACCAAAATGTCATCGATGAATACAATCACTGACCGATCCAGCATCGGCCTGCACACTCGGTTCATGAGATCCATGAACACTGCCGGGGCATTGGTGAGCCCGAAAGGCATCACCACAAACTCGTAATGCCTATAACGCGTCCTGAACGCTGTCTTCTAGATGTCCTCATCTCGCACCCTCACTTGATGATATCCAGACCTCAAATCGGTCTTGGAGAACCAAGATGCTCCCTGTAACTGATCGAACAAATCGTCAATCCTCGGCAATGGGTAACAATTCTTGATCGTCAGCTTGTTCAACTCCCGGTAATCAATGCACATCCGGTGTGAACCATCCTTCTTCTTGACAAACAGGATAGGCGCTCCCCATGGCGAGCTGCTCGGCCGAATAAACCCCTTCCCCAGCAGCTCCTGAAGCTGTGAGGATAACTCTTGCATCTCTGAAGGAGCAAGGCGATAAGGCACCTTGGCGATAGGCGCGGCCCCCGGAACCAAATCGATACTGAACTCCACTTGCCTCATAGGAGGTACACCCGGCAACTCCTCTGGAAATACATCCGGGAACTCATGCACTATCGGGACCTCCTCAACTGACCTCGGCCTCTCGGAATCCACCCGCGTATCCATCACATACGCCAAAAAATTCTTACAGCCCTGCTGTAGACACTGCCTCACCCTAGCGGCCGAACAAAATGCCGATCCAGAACGTGTACCCTTGCCGTACACCGTAAGAACTCCCCCACTAGGGTCTCGTATGGTCACCAGCTGTCGCTCGCAGTCGATAACCGCACCGAATCTGCTCAACCAGTCCATGCCCACAATGACACAGACATCACCCATTGCAATAGGAACCAAATCAATCGGGAACTCAACACCGAAAATCTCGAACACGTACCCCCGGAGAACCTCCGTGGCATATATCACCCTCTCTTCAGCTATGGAAACTCTCAGAGGCCGACTCAACGCCTCACGACTAACACTGATATGCTGACTAAAAGCCAAAGATACAAAAGACCGACTCGCACCCGAGTCAAATAACACCAAGGGAGGTACAGAATTCACAAGAAAAGTACGTACGCATAACATAATATAAGCATAATATCTCAACATCAAAATAAATACACGTAAGAATACATACCAGCCACGACATCAGGCGTTGCGCGGACCTCCTCCGCGGTCAACTGAAAGGCTCTCCCTCGTGCCCTCGGTGCCTCGGCCTTCACTGGCCGACTCTCGGTAGCTCTGATGGCGGCAGGGGCAGATCCCTGAGGTGCTCCCTGAGATGACCCCCGCAGCTGCGGACACTCCACCTTCCGGTGTCCGGTCTGGTTGCAGTGGAAACATACTGCAAAGCCCTTGGGGCAGTCCTTGGCCATATGCCCCTCCTTGCCACATTTGTAGCAAAATCCAGCTCTACATACTCCGTCATGACCCTTGCCGCACTTTCCACAAGTGCGGCCCTTCTGGCTCCCCAATTTGGGATAAGCGGGCTTGGCCCGCTTGGCTACCGGCTGGGACTGTGCCGGTCGCCGATCCCTCCCCTGAGACTCCGCCTCCTCCCTGGCCTGAGTCTCTAGCTCAATCTCCCTCTTCCGGGCATTTGCCTGAAGCTCGGCAAATGTCCGGTACGAGGAGTTCGCCACGAAATTCCGAATGTCTCGCCTTAAAATACTCAAATATCGGCTCATACGCGCCTGCTCAGTGGACACGTGCTCAGGGCAGAACATCGCCCTCTCGTGGAACATCCTGGTAATCACCGTAACAGACTCAGTACCCTGCTTGAGGGTCAGAAACTCCTGGGCCAAACGCTCCCTCTCCACCTGGGGAACGTACTCATCTCGGAACATGGCAGTGAACCTCTCCCAGGTCACTGCCGCAAGCTCAGCAGGCATAAAGTGCGTCGTCACAAACTTCCACCAGTCCTTCGCTCTCAAGCGAAGCTGGTTCAGTGCGAACCAAACTCTCAAATGCTCAGGAGATGAGCAAGTGAAGAAACACCCCTCTATGTCAGAAATCCATCTCATAGCCGCCACCAGGTCCTGGGTCCCATCAAACTCCGACGGTTTTGTGTTGCTGAACTCTCGGAACAGCAACGCATCACCACCCTCCGGCCTCGCGGCAGCAATAGCTGCGGTGGCCGCTGCAACAGCAGCCTCAGAAAGAGCGGCATATTGCTCGTCGAAGGTCTCAATCAACGTGGTCTTAATAGACCCGAACATCTCTGGTATCTCTGCCCTGATGGCCGCAGCCACCTCCTCATGGATGATCTGGCGGATCTCCTCATCACTGGCCCCACTGCTCTCAGGCATAAGACGTGTCCTCACCATGATCTACCTCTGAAATACAATATACGATAAATTAGAATCCATTCGAGCATACTCACACTCGACAACTCATTCCTCCTTGATTCTTGGTATTCCAAAGATTCTTACTTGGGCTGTACACTGTCCCGGTGCTTTCAGTAGTACGGGCCCAATACTACTGTCCGCACCGTATCAGAATACACCCCAAGTCCTCCACTTCGGATCCCAAATTCCAAGTACTCTATTATGTATAATCCACTCTCTAACAGATCTCTCATAAGCCCCTCGCTGCTACCTACTCACTCTCAAGCATCTCATAGCAGCTCACCTCTCCCTAGGCTAAGGCATCACAAATCAGGCCACTCTAGTCCTAATAGGAGTACCTAGCCTACTCTAGCATGAGAATACATCATATCAATATCAATATCACATAACATGAGGGTATTTTGGGAAATCACCGTTCGGGCGCGGACTGATCGTACACACAACTCTGCTCTGCGTTTTTCCAAAAATCCTTTACTCTTTTTGAAAATACTTCTCAAATCCTCAGTTTGAGTTCAAATACGCCCGAAGGTGTACTCGAATCCCTCAAACCAAGGCTCTGATACCAACTTGTAACACCGTAAATTTCAAACGATTTTTTGCATTTTATAAAAACACAATTCATTTAACATTCATAAAAACATCAATGTTTGAAACTCAATCCATGCCATATAAAAATCCCAAGATCTGATAACATAAAAATCCCGTGTGTGTGTACTGATCAAGCCGGCGCCTTCCCACGGTCATCACTAGTACCTGAAACAAATAACACCAACACTGTAAGCACAAAGCTTAGTGAGTTCCCCGAAATACCACACATAACACATATTAGCCACTCGAGGCTATAACTCTGTGGGTCCGTGGACCCTACTCTGTGAACCCTCTGGTTCTAACTCTGTGAACCTTCCGGTTCCAACTCTATAAGCATGCACATCATAAATCACATAGAAATAATGCAGTACAACACATAACATACATATAGCATACAAATACTCTATCACATAACTCTGATTACCTACTCACGGTAAGGTATAGTGAGAAGACTCACCTCGCGTATCTCGATAATTCGCAAATCTCGGAAGTCACTCGCGCTCGATCCCCCGAGCTATAATCCTCCTATAACACAATATATCTCTAATTAACGCTTTCACAACTAAGGTTGACTACCCCTATCAAGTCAACACTGGTCAACTCTGGTCAATGGTCAACGGTCAACTTTGACCGGACTCGGCGAGTACATTAGAGCGACTCGGCGAGTCTATACGTTTTCACTGACTTCCTAGGATCCTCTCTTGACACGTCGAGTACTTCCCTAACTCGACGAGTTCCACCTGGCATGATTCGCGGGGCCACCACGACTCAACTCGCCGAGTCTCAAGAACAACTCGGCGAGTTCATGCTTGACTCAGCCCCCTATTGACTCTCCCTGACTCACTGGGTCATCCCCTAACCCGGCGAGTCTAGTCGCTGATCAATTTACGTGAAACCCCAACCCTACTCGCCGAGTCTCAAGAACAACTCGACGAGTTTATGCCATGCACAAACTCTATTGACCTTCTGAGGTCAGATGTACTTTCCCAAACCATAGATTTGGCCTTCCCAAGCATGAATGTCACGTAAAGTTCGAAACTTGATGCTTGTACAACCCCCACAAGGCATCAAAAGAAGATTTGGTCGCAAAAACGACAACCTAGGTCCAATAACTCCATAATAACCCAAAAAGCTCCAGGGGTTAAGGTCTCTGGACCTCTTTGAGTCCAGATCCAAGGCACAAACTCGAAGAGGGACCATTTGCTTCACATAATCACTCTCCAAAGGGGTTAGAAAACCCTAACTCTAAAGATCAACCCTGAAACTGAAGGAGGTTCGAACTATTACCTCAAAATGAAGCCTCTGGACTCTAGATCTGTTGGAATCTCACCTCCTCCTTGCTCTTGCCACCTTCTTCTTGCTAAACAAGGAATACAAAGGCCCAAAAGTGATTTTCCTCTCTCCCAAAATGAATTAGCTCTCTTACGGTTCTCTCAAGGGACTGGTAGCCGCAATGGGAGGCTATAAGTGCCCTTAAATAGGCTCCAAACCTGGGGAATTAGGGTTTCATTAAACAGCGTGGACTCGCCGAGTCCACCTTTTGGACTCGCAGAGTCCAGACGCGAAGCCGTGCCCAAAGCCGCGATCATACTCGGCGAGTTTGAGCTCCAACTTGCCGACTCCCCTCACAAATCACCAAAATTACAAGAATGAATAATACCTGGGAATCCGGGTTGTTACAGTGCGTACTCCAGTCAGACCCAAACCCTATTTTAGGGTCTTAGACCCTACTTAAGCTCCTTAACTCACCACAAAACTCTATTATCTTCAGCCTCCATCCCTCTAAACCCTAGAAACGAAACTCTAGACCCCCATTTGAGTGGTTTTTGAGCTTTTGGTGGTATTTCAAGCATTTTCGTGATCTTTCAAGAACAAGGAGCTTCTTGGAATAGCGTGGGATTTCTTGGTGCTTTTGGATCCAACCTTTGTGCACCTTGATCTATCTTCTGGTGGTATAAAGCTTCTATCTTGATGACTCTAGGTGTTAGATCTAGTTTAAGGAGTAATTTGAGTTCGTTTTGGTCCTTAGAGTCATCCTTGTGAGTATGAGTTATTCCAAGAGCTTAGAATGATAGATCTTGGCCTTTGGGATGTCCCTTGTTCATAAAAATGTCATTTTGATGAGTTATTGTGGTTCATGCATGAGTTTAGGTGATTATGGATTATATTAACGTTTTGGTCCCATTAAGCATTACAAAGGATTAAAATTGACAACTTTATGTGTTAAGACATCTCATTAGGGTCATATCCAAGTTTGAAAGTCATTGTCTTAACCATTAAGAGCTTATTTTGGATTTATGGACCCTGGAGGTGTATGTTGGGTGTACGCAAGTGTACGCTCAGCGTAATACCTGATTTGTGCATTAGGGACTTGTACTCTATACTTAGAGGGTGAGTACGTTGGATGTACCATTCTGGTATGCGAGGCGTACTCCCCAACTGGTTATTGTGGGCTTTTTGAGGTTTGAGCCTTATTGGCCATTGGGCTTCTGACTTTGGGCCATGGATGGACATAGGGTTTTTTGGAAGTAGGTTCATGATGGTTTTCGGGCCAAATCAGGTTATTGGGCCATAATGGGCTTTTGTTGCTTTTGATTTAGGCTTTGGTTTGCCATTTTGGGCATTGGACTTTTTGTGCATTTTGGGTTGGGCCTTAGTTATGGAACAAGTAAGAAGGTAAAATGGTCTTTTACCCTTTAGGGAGTCGGTTTATGGAGTGGGCCTTGGATTTTGGGTTATCTTGTTAATTATTGATTGAGATTATATTTATTTTTAGTTGGCACAAGGTTATTCGGTACAGCGGTCCGAGCAGTTATTTGATTATCAGAGGATTGAGGTGAGTCTACACACTGTACTTATGGGTCGAAGGTACCAATGTTGGCCCACTAGGTTTTGTTATGCTAGTTATCTTTGTAACTCTTGCATGGTATGTTGGGTTGGCACATTATATGTCGCGCTAGGCTCATTTGTATGTTGGGCTAGGCCTATGGATCAGAAGAGACTAGGCCTATTGTATGTTATGTTGATGCTAACTGTCTTTGTGACTTTTGCATTTGTATGATTGGGCTAGGCCCATTAGATTGTCAGAGATAGGCCCATTACGATGGTTTGGGCCCAATATGCGGGCTGGGCCCAATGTGAGGGCTAGGCCCAATGGTATGTATGGTATGTGGTATTTTGGGGAACTCACTAAGCTTTGTGCTTAAGGTTTTTGTGGTTATGGTTTCAGGTACTTACGGTTCGAAAGGGAATGACCTGACTTGATCGTAGCATAACCACCCATGTTTCCACATCATGATGATTTTGGGATTGTAATCTAATAACTATTTTCTTATAAAAGTACTTCTAAATATTTGGATAAGCAATTATTGAATGTTGACTTAAAGATAAATAATGTTTTGGTTGAATTAAGAATGAAATTTTTTCCTCAAAACTTTCGGTCGTTACAAGTTGGTATCAAAGCCTTGGTTTGAGGGATTCGGGCACACTCTGAGGTGTGACTGAACTCAAACTAAGGAATTGGTAATTTTTTTCTTAAAAAGAAAACGAGTTTCTAAAAAGATTTTGTAAAAGAGAAGAAATTTCTAAAAGGATTTTTGGGAAAACAAAGGGGGTGTGATGCGTGCAATCGGCCGAGCTCAAGTAAGTGATTCATAGAATACCCATATATGTTTGTTATGATTATATGTTAGAGGATTGCATGCTAGGATGAGACTAGGGATACTTTCAGGAATTGCATGATAGATTGGCCTGATATGTGATGCCTTGTAGCCTAGGAAGCATGGGATGCTATGTGTGACATCCCCAAATTTCATGGCCAGAAAAGACCAATTTGTTTATGCTTTGTTTTAAAGTCGGAGTAATCTTTTAAAGAAAACTGTTGCGGAATTTGTTCCCAGAAAACATGATAAATACGTTATCTGAGCATCTCCGAAGAGATGTATTTTATTTGTTTTAAAACGTTCGGGAGTCAATACAGACACATAAGCATAAACCGAACTTACATTCATCTACACTAATGATATACATTTCTTTAATATCTAAGTGTAATGTGTCTTTGTATCGATACCTGTGATACAAAAATATTAAGTGGGCCCGGTTTCGAAAACCTGGTGAGTACATAGGGATTTCAATCCCACAATGTTATAACATATAGATAATTTAGAATTCACACAATATAAAATTATATATATATATATATATATATATATATATATATATATATATATAACCAACTCTTACCCCCACCCCATCAATCCTCTCAATGAGACGATAAACCAACCTCTCGACCTGATCCATACTCCCAGCTCTAAAACTAACCTCTCGACCTGATTCATACCCCTGGATCTAAAACTAACCTCTCGACTTGATCCATACTCCCGAACCTAAAACTAACCTCTCAACCTGATCCATACTCCCAGATCTAATAACAAATAACTATGTCGTGTCCATACTCCCAAACTAAGGACAACTGACAATGTCTTAATCCATACTCCCGGATTAATGACAACTGACTAAGTCTTAATCCATACTCCCGGATTAATGACAATTAACTAAGTCTTAATCCATACTCTCGGATTAAGGACAGCTAACTAAGTCTTAATCAATACTCTCGGATTAATGACAATTAACTAAGTCCAATCCATACTCTCGGAGTAGGGACGAATAACTATGTCTAATCCATGCTTCCGGATCAATGACATATTTTAAAGTTCTATTCTCCATATATATCTCACTCATACTGATAAAGAGATACTACCCCATAACCATTATAACAAATCTTAGGTTTACTCTTTAACCTAAGTTATCATAAACAATCAGGTATGTTCTTTAACACTTAATTCAGACATCATCAAATAACTCACACAAAAACATATATTTAATACATTTAAACAATACTTGTATTAAAATCATGTTCATGAAAGGGACTATGCACTCACTTGATAAGATGATTATCGGACAACACTACGGCTCTTCAAGTAGTATTCTTTGATGAAACCGAAATGTTTCTCAGAAACCGGACTTCTCACGGGCATAGTTTCAGCTCGAAAACTCTTTCTCTAGGGATCTTCTGGACTTCGGGACTCGCTTCGGGTGTCAGGATGATACTGGGGCTTTGGGGGCACTTCAAGAGGGCTAGATAGGGTGTAGGAAGTGAGAGAGTGAAGGAATTAGCAACCATGGTCGACTGCCCTTCAGTTTCTATTTATAGGGTCATTTTTCTAGATTCACATCGTGAATCTCAAATACTCACGTCATCAGTTCAGTAGTCATCAGGCTCCAGAAGGCATAAATACTGGGTTCATGTCGTGAACACTGTATTCACATCGTGAACTCTGACACAGTGTCGGGGTTCGCGCCCCGAACTTCAGAAATTCATATCTTTCGCATACGAGCTCCGTTTTCGACGTTTTTTATATCCACGCGTAGGTGAGATTATGATCTACAAGCATTGTTTAGAATCTGTCGGCTAGCTTTGAATTTATTTTTTATTATATTATTTTTGTAGACCCGGGACAGGAAAACTCCGTTAGTAATTCACAACTGCTTCATCTGACGTCCGTTTTTGTCTGTCTTTTCACCGCAGGACTACTATCGACGAGATTTTCAATTCTCATTTAGATTGTTTCAGCTAGAAATCACTCGATCTCATATTCGAAATTTAGGTTGCATACCGCTAAGTTGAAACTTCGAAAAATCATAACTTCCTCATACAAAGTTAGATTTAGACGTTCTTTTTATGCATGCTCTCGGTTTAACGTATTCTACGACTTTTGCTTAGATCACTAAGGTTAAATATCGCTCTATCGTAAATTCACTATTTACGTCATGCAGTGTCATGCCGGTTCTGTCGCGAAACTTCGACAGGTCATAACTTCTTCGTTATAACTCGGATTTCGACATTTTTTCATATATCCGGAGTCTAACCGTTGTAGGGATGAGTCTTTTACTTGAAGGATTATTAGAGCTTTATTGCATATGATTGTATTCATCAGGTAGCTATGTAGCACCTGGTTCCTGGTACGTAAAATTTATCTTAGTATTTTTCTTTTTAGCCTTGGACTCAGCGAGTCGTAGGTCCGACTCGCCGAGTAGGGATAAGATTCGGAACACGTTTAAGTTGGCGACTCGGCGAGTCCATATTCTAGACTCGGCGAGTCACCGCTGTCTGATGAAACCCTAAATTTCAAGGGTTTGCACCCTATTTAAACCCCTTTTTTCCGCCCCAAGCTCGCCCCCATTCACCCTCAGAGCTCTATACCTCGTTCAAGCCTTGTTCCTTGTGAGTTTAAAGCATTTAGTGTGTTTTCTTGAAGATTTGGAGTGGGAAGGAGAGTAGATCAAGAAGAAGAGGAGGAGGCCAGGCGTCTTTGAGCTATCTCAGTGTTTTCCTTAAGGTATAACTCGATTTCCCCTCTGTTTTCATGCTTTTAGTCCCTTTTAGCTCCATGGAAGTCCTTCTTGAGCCTTTCCCCAAGCTTGTTTGTGTTTTGTGGGTTGTAATAAGTGGTTAGCCTCTAGATCTAGGAGAGATTGAGCTCCAAGAGCTTAGATCTACTGTCTTTATGGAGCCATATTGCATGAAAGCCAAAGATCTACTCTTTTGGTGCATTTTGAGCCCTAAAACCTTTATTGGTGATTATTTACATGTAAAGTTGGAAACTTTACGTGTTATTCATGCCCTAGAAACCCAGACCTATGAATAGCATGAGCTGGATCCAAGCAGAATCGCGTGTATAGTTTTTGCATGTGGCCGACTCAGCGAGTCGTTCATCTGACTCGGCGAGTCGAGTCGCGAGTCCCCAAGTTTCCCCCTTTTCGCATTTGCAGGTTGGGAGTAGTGAATCATTGGGTGTGACTCAGTGGGTCGGAAGCCAGACTCACTCATGAAGTCACTCGACGAGTCAATGCCATGACTCGGCGAGTTCAAGGCAATCTTCTTGTCTCAAGAACAACTCGGCGAGTTGTTCATACAACTCGGCGAGTCACAGCTTAGAGTGTTCTTCGGATGAAGATGAACTCGGCGAGTTGTTCATACAACTCGGCAAGTAGGATGAAGGACTATTGGCCTTTGGTTAGAAGGAAAAACCCTTCGAGTCAATGCCTAACTCGACGAGTAGAGACGGGCTCATGGTCAGACATAGGGATAGGGACTCAGCGAGTTGGCAAGCCAACTCGGCGAGTCTGGTCAACTGGCAGTTGACTGTGACTTGGCTCTTGATTTGCTAAGGGTAAATGGTCAATTTACCCTGAAGTCGGTTAGCAGTATTTGACTGAGTATTTTGTGGGAATTATAGCCGGAGGATTTTCGGAGCTGCAGCAGCAGCGGATAGTCAATTCGCACACAGATCAGCTGCTATTTCGAGGTGAGTTACCTACCAGTAGCGGTGGGTCTATGGCCTCAATTCCGGCCCACCAGTAGGAGTTGTATGTTGGATGATTGGCTTTGTGATATCATCTAGGTTTGCTACTACCTGATACATTATATGCTAGCATGATATGTTATATGTGATAGTAGTAGAGTTCGGTTGTTAGGACCGAAGGGTAGGTCAGACACCCCAGATATGTCTGACAGTATGTGATGATATGATATATGCTGGTATGATATGTTATATGTGATAGTAGGAGGGGAATAGTCCCCGAGGGTCGGTTGTTAGGACCGACGGGTAGGACAGCACCCCAGAATGGCTTGACACGGGTAGGTCAGCACCCCAGAATGGTCGTACCGGGTAGGTCGGGCACCCCAGAATTGCCCGGCAGTATGTATGATATGTGATTGTATGGTATGTGGTATATTGGGGGAACTCACTAAGCTTCGTTCTTACAGTTTTCAGTTTTGGTTTCAGGTACCTCTTCTTTGAAGGGGAAGGAGCTGGCGAGGTAGCGGTACATCACACACCTGCTTGTATTCCGCATTCTGATATTTTCCTGCAAAATTGTACTCTGACACTTTTATGATTATGACAATGTTTTCTGTCGTGCAACATCTTTTGTGAAATGAAATGATCATTGAATGATTTATTCCTAAATGTTTTGCTAAGTACATGTTTTAAAATCGAAATTTTTGGCTCGTATTTTTAGGATGTTACAAGTTGGTATCAAAGCCCTGGTTTGAGGGATTCGAACACGCCTTCGGGGGTGTTTGAACTCAAATTGAGGGATTAAAAGATTTTGGAAAAAGAAAATGTTTTCTAAAAAGCTAGTAAAGGGTTCTAAGAAAGAACGAAGTGTGTGATGTGTGCGACCGGCCAAGCTCAAGTAAGTATTCCCCAAAGTACCCATACAAGCTTATGTTATGCTTATCAGTTTCAGCAGAACAGCATGCTAGAATAGGACTAAGGATCTAGGAGTGATGCCTTATGTGCCTGCTTTATGTGCTTCAGTGTGTGAAAAGTTGCATTCTAGAATTGAGTAGACAGCAGTAGGATGGCCTGTTTAGGTTATGCCTGATAGTGCGAGTTTAGCATTGTATGCTAGTTCAGTTTTTCCCTACGAGGATAGAGTTGCTTGAGACTGTTTTCTTTATGTCCAAATGTTGTTTGCTTTGTGCTATGTGGGCTTTGAAGTGATAGGAGTTAGCTGTTAGGTGAATATGTTAAAGTCACATGTGATCAGGGTTGAATAATCTCAAAGTGTTGGATTTGACCCTATTGCATAGCTCTTGTTTGAGTCCTAACCGTGGTAGGGATGAGTCCATTACTCGAAGGATTATTTGAGCCTCGTCACATGTGATTGTATCCAGGTAATAGCTAATTGGCATCACCAAGAGGCCTTCAGCAGCTAAGGACTGGGTTGGGTGGAGTCAGAGGTTTCCTAGGGTAAGCTTAGGATAAGAGTAGCAGAGATCAGCGGTAGTGAAAGGGACCTGGTGGAGTCAAGGCAGTCCTTGGAGAAGGTACGGATAGATGTGGAAGGTAGTATGGGCCCGTACTACTGAAAGTAGAGGATACATACCCGAATTGAGGAATGCCAAGATAAGACAGGGGAACTTATAGTAGGTGTGATCCCTCCAGAGGTATCAGTATCGCTAACAGTTGTTATTTATTTTGTATTTCAGAATGGTGGTACTACGATCGAGGCCAGCAGTAGGTAGTACAGGAGAGGGATCGGGTTCGGGATTAGGTTCCGAGCCAGTAGATGAGGGGGTACGCGAGTTCATCGCGTCTGAGATCACCAGAGGCATCCTTGAGTCGACCCCCATCATCTTCGGGTCGATCAAGGAAGGGATATTGGAGTTGATGGAGGATCGCCTCCGGGCATTCACGAGCGACATGGCATCTGGCCAGTCGGGATCTCGCACGCTATCCTTCAAGGACTTTCGGGGCAGTGGTGCGCCGGCTTTTCATGGGGCGAAGGACCCCATAGCTGCCAGACGATGGATTGCAGACATTGAGTCTGCACAGTTGACTAGCTTCTGCCCTGAGGGGTCGAAGGTGAGGTATGGAGCAGGATGTTTGAGAGATCGAGTTAAGGATTGGTGGGAGTCCGTCGGTGACTCGTTGGGAGCCTCGACTGTCGAGGCTATGACCTGGTCGGACTTCGTGACCAGGTTCAGGGCAGAGTTTGTGCCGGCTATCGAGCTTCAGCAGCTGGCCAGGGAGTTCCTAGATATGAGACAGACGACGGAGACTGTGGCGGAGATCACCGCCAAGTTCCGGGGGAGGGCGTTGCTGGTGCCCCAGTACGCGGGTGACGAGGATATGAGGAGGACCCGCTATCATGATATGCTACGAGCTGATATTCGGGAGCATGCCAGTTTTTCAACTTGCCCAACCCTGGACTCTATGATTGCCAGGGCGAGGGAGAGGGAGATAGACCTGGAGCACATCAGGAAGAGGAAGTCAGAGGAGGGACAGATAGGAGGGGCTTCGGGGAAGAAGCCCAAGGGATCTGATGGTAGGCCAAAAGGCCAGTCAGGACCGAGCCGCTGCAGGAAATGCGGCAGGCCTCATGAGGGGGCATGTAGACTGGGATCGTCAGGATGCTTCAGGTGCAGCAAGTTGGGGCATATCAGTAGGGATTGTTCTGCCCCTGCACCGGTGATTCAGATATCGGAGTTGTTGTGTTTTCACTGCAACCAGAGGGGCCACAAGAAGGCCAATTGCCCCCAGTTGACAGCATCAGCGCCGGTTAAGGCGCCGGGTCCAGCTACCCTGCGGATTACTGATGGCCGACAGGGCAAAGCAGAGGCTCCAGTGGTGAGGAGTCGGGCATTTCAGCTGACGGCAGAGGAGGCATGCGCCGCACCCGATGTGGTGACGGGTATGATTCTTTCCCTCTACTTTATTTTTATGATATTATGTTATTGATATGTGCTCTTTGTATATGCATTAGGATCGTTCCATGTGAACGGTATTCCTGTTCAGGTGTTGTTCGACTCGGGTGCCACCCGATCATTTGTTTCCCTTGCGCTTAGCAAGAGGTTTACTGAGTCTTCGGGTATGTTGGATTGCCCTTTAGAGGTAGAGATTGCCGATGATCGGTCGGTGCGAGCATCAACAGTGTTCAGGGATTGTGTTCTGAGGTTATTTAAGGAGCGCTATTTGGTGGATTTGGTTCCCATCCTGTTGCGGGGGAATAAGGTGATTATAGGCATGGATTGGTTGAGCCCTAATGGGGCGGTGATAGATTGCGCACAACAGCTAGTGCGGATTAGGACCCCGAGTGGAGGAGAGTTGGTGATTCACGGAGAGAGACCACAGCGCGGGCCTGTAGTATGTTCAACAGCGAGAGCTAGGCGCTACCTTCAGCAGGGATGCACGGGGTATGTCGCGTATGTTATGGATACCCGGGAGACGGGTAAGGCGACGGTGAGCGAGGTTCCAGTGGTGCGAGACTACGCTGATGTGTTCCCGGAGGAGCTTCCTAGAATACCTCCGGAGCGCCAGGTGGAGTTCAGGATCGATCTAGTTCCTGGTGCGGCTCCAATAGCCAAGGCACCCTATCGTTTGGCTCCTCCCAAGATGCAGGAGTTGTCTATGCAGCTGCAGGAGCTGCTAGACAAAGGGTTTATTCGACCGAGCAGTTCACCTTGGGGAGCTCCGATCCTGTTTGTAAAGAAGAAGGATGGGTCGCACCGGATGTGTATAGATTACCGGGAGCTGAATAAGGTAACGGTGAAGAACCGTTACCCACTCCCGAGGATTGATGACCTCTTTGATCAGTTGCAGGGAGCATCTTGGTTCTCCAAGATAGATTTGCGTTCAGGTTATCATCAGATGAGGGTCAGAGAGGAGGATGTGCAGAAGACCACATTCCTGACGTGTTACAGCCATTATGAGTTCGTGGTGATGCCGTTCGGGCTCACCAATGCTCCTGCCGCATTCATGGACCTCATGAACCGTGTGTGTAGACCGATGTTGGATCGGTCTATGATAGTTTTCATTGATGACATCTTGGTTTATTCCAAGACATAGGAGGAACATGAGGAGCATCTGAGAGAGGTTTTGGAGACCCTAAGGAGGGAGAGCTTGTACGCCAAGTTCTCCAAATGTGAGTTTTGGTTGCGCGAGGTGCAGTTTCTTGGGCACCTCGTCAACCAGAACGGGATTTCAGTAGACCCGACCAAGGTGGAGGCTGCGATGAAGTGGGAGGTTCCGAAGTCTCCATCTGAGATTCGGAGTTTCCTAGGATTAGCAGGCTACTATCGGAGGTTCATTCAGGATTTCTCCAAGATAGTCGTACCCCTGACACGGTTGACTAGGAAAGCCGTGGTCTTTCGTTGGGGGCCTGAGCACCAGGTAGCGTTCGAGATTCTGAGGCAGAGATTGTGCGAGGCGCTGATCTTTGCCCTGCCCGAGGGCGTAGAGGATTTTGTGGTATATTGTGATGCGTCGATCTCAGGCCTAGGCGCAGTATTGATGCAGAGGGGGCATGTCATTGCTTATGCCTCGAGACAGCTGAAGCCTCACGAGGCGAACTACCCAACGCATGATTTGGAGTTGGGGGCGGTGGTTTTCGCCCTCAAGATTTGGCAGCATTACCTCTACGGGGTTCGATGTACCATTTACACGGACCACAAGAGTTTGAGGTACCTCATGGATCAGCCAAATCTGAACATGAGGCAGCGTCGGTGGTTGGACGTGGTGAAGGATTATGATTGCGAGATCCTTTACCACCCAGGGAAGGCCAATGTGGTGGCCAATGCGCTTAGCCGCAAGGCGTCGCCGATCAAGGATATTTGCATGAGGATGACTGTGGTGACTCCCCTGTTGGAGCATATTCGGGAGGCTCAACAGGAGGCTATGAAAGAGGAACATCGGAAGAGTGAGCGAATAGTGGGTCAAGTCACCTCCTTCGATTATGATAGTCAGGGGTTATTGACACTACACCGTAGGGTGTGGGTGCCGTATCATGCAGGCGTGCGCCAGATCTTGATGGAGGAAGCGCACAAATCCCGATTCTCTATTCATCCAGGGGCGACGAAGATGTATAGGGATCTTCGCCTAGACTATTGGTGGCCCTGCATGAAGCGGGATGTGGCGTGGTACGTCGAGCGGTGTTTGACCTGCAGGAAGGTCAAGGCCGAGCATTAGAGACCGCACGACAAGATGCAGCCATTGGATATCCTGTTGTGGAAATGGGAGGATATTACGATGGATTTTATCACAAAGCTTCCCCGGACGGCGCGAGGAGTAGATTCGATTTGGGTCATCGTGGATCGATTGACCAAGAGCGCCCATTTTATTCCGATTCAGGAAAGCATCTCGGCCGAAAAGTTGGCCGATATTTACATCAGGGAGATAGTGGCGCGGCACGGGGTGCCAGTGTCAGTGATATCGGATCGAGATGTGCGGTTCACTTCCAGGTTTTGGAAGAAGTTTCATGATGAGTTGGGCACTCGTCTGCACTTTAGCACCGCCTTTCACCCGCAGACGGATGGTCAGAGTGAGCGGACCATCCAGACTTTGGAGGATATGTTGCGGGCATGCATGCTAGACTTCGGTGGTAGCTGGGATACCTATCTTCCCTTGGCTGAGTTCTTGTACAACAACAGCTACCACGTGAGTATTGACCGCCCTCCATTCGAGATGTTGTACGGACGGAGGTGCAGGACCCCGATATGTTGGGGTGAAGTTGGCCAGAGGGTCATGGGGAGCACCGAGGTGGTGCTAAAAATGACCGAGAAAATCCAGCAGGTTCGGAGCAGGCTTCAGACTGCGCAGAGTCGGTAGAAAAGTTATGCCGACAGGCGTCGATCAGACCTAGAGTTCCAGGTCGGGGATATGGTTCTCCTGAAAGTGTCGCCTTGGAAAGGCGTCATTCGATTCAGGAAGCGAGGCAAATTGGGCCCGAGATACATTGGTCCGTTCAGGGTTGTAGCCCGGGTAAGAAAGGTGGCATATAGGCTGGATCTGCCAGCCGAGCTCAGCCAGATCCACAGCACCTTCCATGTCTCCCAGTTGCGGAAGTGTCTTGTGGATGATTCAGCGATGGTGCCGTTAGAAGATATACAGGTTGATGGCAGCCTGAATTACATTGAGCGCCCAGTCGCGATCCTCGACCGGAAGTCGAAGGATCTAAGGAACAAGAGGGTGGAGTTAGTGAAGGTGCAGTGGCAGCACCGAAAGGGGTCCGAGTGGACTTGGGAGCCGGTGGAAGAAATGATGGAGCATTACCCCGAGCTGTTTCAGGATCGAGCAGCAGACTTCGAGGATGAAGTCTAAAATAAGTGGGGGAGATTTGTAGCACCTGGTTCCTGGTATGTAAAATTTATCTTAGTGTTTTTCTTTTTAGCCTTGGACTCGGCGAGTCGTAGGTCCGACTCGCCGAGTAGGGACGGGATCCGGAACACGTTTAAGTTGGCGACTCGGCGAGTCCATATTCTGGACTCGGCGAGTCACCGCTATCTGATGAAACCCTAAATTTCAAGGGTTTTCACCCTATTTAAACCCCTTTTTCCGCCCCAAGCTCGCCCCCATTCACCCTCAGAGCTCTATACCTCGTTCAAGCCTTGTTCCTTGTGAGTTTAAAGCATTTAGTGTGTTTTCTTGAAGATTTGGAGTGGGAAGGAGAGTAGATCAAGAAGAAGAGGAGGAGGCCAGGCGTCTTTGAGCTATCTCAGTGTTTTCCTTAAGGTATAACTCGATTTCCCCTCTATTTTCATGCTTTTAGTCCCTTTTAGCTCCATGGAAGTCCTTCTTGAGCCTTTCCCCAAGCTTGTTTGTGGTTTGTGGTTGTAATAAGTGGTTAGCCTCTAGATCTAGGTGAGATTGAGCTCCAGGAGCTTAGATCTACTGTCTTTATGGAACCATATTGCATGAAAGCCCTAGATCTACTCTTTTGGTGCATTTTGATCCCTAAAAACTTTATTGGTGATTATTTACACGTAAAGTTGGAAACTTTACGTGTTATTCATGCCCTAGAAACCCAGACCTATGAATGGCATGAGCTGGATCTAAGCAGAATCGTGTGTATAGTTTTTTCATGTGGCCGACTCAGCCAGTCGTTCATCTGACTCGGCGAGTCGAGTCGCGAGTCCCCGAGTTTCCCTTTTTTCACATTTGTGGGTTGGGAGTAGTGAATCATTGGGTGTGACTCAGTGGGTCGGAAGCCAGACTCACTCATGAAGTCAGTCGGCGAGTCAATGCCATGACTCGGTGAGTTCAAGGCAATCTTCTTGTCTAGAACAACTCGACGAGTTGTTCATACAACTCGGCGAGTCACAGCTTAGAGTGTTCTTCGGATGAAGATGAACTCGGCGAGTTGTTCATACAACTTGGCAAGTAGGATGAAGGACTATTGGCCTTTGGTTAGAAGGAAAAACCCGTAGAGTCAATGTCTAACTCGACGAGTAGAGACGGGCTCATGGTCAGACAAAGGGATAGGGACTCGGCGAGTTGGCAAGCCAACTCGGTGAGTCTAGTCAATTGGCAGTTGACTGTGACTTGACTCTTGATTTGTTAAGGGTAAATGGTCAATTTACCCTAAAGTCGGTTAGCAGTATTTGACTGAGTATTTTGTGGGAATTATAGCTGGAGGATTTCCGGAGCGGCAGCAACAGCGGACAGTCAATTCCCACACAGATCAGCAGCTATTTCGAGGTGAGTTACCTTCGAGTAGCGGTGGGTCTATGGCCTCAATGTCGGCCCACCAGTAGGAATTGTATGTTGGATGATTGTCTTTGTGATATCATCTAGGTTTGCTACTACCTGATACGTTATATGCTGGCATGATATGTTATATGTGATAGTAGTAGAGTTCGGTTATTAGGACCGAAGGGTAGGTCAGACACCCCATATATGTCTGACAGTATGTGATGATATGATATATGCTGGTATGATATGTTATATGTGATAGTAGGAGGGGAATAGTCCCCGAGGGTCAGTTGTTAGGATCGACGGGTAGGTCAGCACCCTAGAATGGCTTGACATGGGTAGGTCAGCGCCCCAGAATGGCTTGACACGGGTAGGTCAACACCCCAGAATGGCTTGACACGGGTAGGTCGACACCCCAGAATGGCCGTACCGGGTAGGTCGGGCACCCCAGAATTGTCCGGCAATATGTATGATATGTGATTGTATGGTATGTGGTATATTGGGGGAACTCACTAAGCTTCGTGCTTACTGTTTTTAGTTTTGGTTTCATGTACCTCTTCATTGAAGGGGAAGGAGCTGGCGCGGTAGCGGTACATCACACACCTGCTTGTATTCCGCATTCTGTTATTTTCCTGGGAAATTGTACTCTGACACTTTTATGATTATGACAATGTTTTCCGTCGTGCAACATCTTTTGTGAAATGAAATGATCATTGAATGATTTATTCCTAAATGTTTTGCTAAGTACATGTTTTAAAAACGAAATTTTTGGCTCGTATTTTTGGGATGTTACAAGCTAACTAACATTATGGGGAGTTCTTTAGCAGTTGATGGCAGGGTGGGGTCGGAAACCTAGGAAAGCCTAGGAAATGATTCAGTGGGTTTTGTTGCGTTGTTTAGCTATTGCTTGGAGTGTTAGTTTGAGAAGGTGAATAAGAGGATTCAAGATGATGCTTGAGGAAAGTATGGATAGGTGTGGAAGGTAGTATTGGGCCCGTACTACTAAAAGCACAATATCCATACTCGAATCGGGGAGAGTCTTGGAGAATCTAGGAAGCCTGTGCGATGAGGATTCTTGGGTATGTTCTAATCATTTGTATTTTTGTTTTTCAATATGGTGATGAGCACTCAAGAAGGGGATTCAGGTTCTGGTTTCGGCTCAGGTGCAGGTATTGAGTCGTTTGATGAGCGGACGCGGGAGTTCATCTCGTCCGAGATTACCTGCAATATTTTGGAGCAGACTCTTGTGATCTTTGGTATGGTAAAATAGGGGATTTTGGAGATTTTATATGAGTGTCTGGGCGCATTCCGCACTGTAAGTTCCGTGCTTGAGGAGCTCTCGAGTTCTTTGGGGAGAAACACCCCCATTGCCAGTAGGAGATGATTAGCGGATATGTTAATGCTTTCAGGATGAGTTTTTGCCCCCAAGGGCTCGAAGGTCAGGTTTGCCTCATTCTTCTGCAATACAGAGCCCAAGATTGGTGGGAAGAAGTAGACTTCGCTTTAGGAGGCGGAGCCTTGGAGACGATGTTTTGGGATGAGTTTGTGACTCGGTTTAGGGATGAGTTTGCACCAACGATTGAGGTGCAGCAGTTGGAGAGGGAGTTTCAGGATGTTCACCATATGACTGAGACTGTGGTAGAGATCATTGCCAAGTTTCGAGAGAGAGCTTTGTTGGTTCCGCAGTATGCTTCAGACGAGGAGATGAAGAAAGTGAGATATCATGACATGCTGAGGGATGACATCCAGGATTTCGTGATTCTGTCACGGTGTGAGACCCTGAATGATATGATTGCTATAGCCTGGGAGTGTGAGATTGATTTGGAGCACATCGGGAAGAGGAATCCAAAACATTCTCAAATTTCAGTGGGCCAGGTGAAGAGGCCTGATGTGTGTGAAACCAACTAGTTTTAATCCTACTAACTTAAACACAAAGACAAACACACAAAAGGCAGTGTACCTATCGATTAGTAGTTTAGTTCAGGTAAGTAGGGTATCGAACCCATGGAATAGTAAACAATTAAAATAAATGCTAATATTATCTAAATGAAACAAGTAATACAAAGGGGGTTTTTCTAGTTTTGCAAGACTATAAACTTAAACAATTACATAATACTCAAACTAAGCAACTAACAGCTAAGCAAACAAAAATCAGCTAAATCCAATAATAGAAGAGACTTCTGTTTAGGTTTGAATCATTTATTCCTATGGTTGATTTTATGACGAGTGCAATGGATTAATTGGCATTGGCTACCAATAAGTGTGATTAGGTTCACGTTCGCTATTACTAATCCTTAGAAAACATATCAATTCAAGCAGTGATCAAGTGATTAAACTAATAGATTTCCTAGTTAATTAATTCGGGTTAAGTAAGACTTGTAATAAGCTAATCAAATATGCTAATTCAATTAACTCCTTGTTGATGGTTCGTCACACAAGCTCACACATTAACTTACCCATTTTCTAGTTAACCCTAGTTTCATGTTCGTTATTCCTAGGCATATAACTATGTGTTCACATAAATCATATGAGATTAGCAATTAAGAGACGTTCATACAACTTAATTACTAATTTATTAATAGAAAATAGTTATTGTTAACATATAAGGTTCTTTAACAAGCTTAACAAAACAATATTACCAAATAAAATTAATCCTAACCATAAAATCATACCATAATCATAAAGTCATCTATCCTAAACAGAAGATAATAGTTTTAGCTCATGATTACAGTAAAACTAAGATAAAAAAACGAAATCAAACAACTCAAACATAGTTCAACTTAAAGAATAAGTAAGAATGGACTTGAATTTGCCTTGATTCTTCTCAAAATTGGATATAGGGTTGATTCTCTGGCTTCCAGCACCTGAGAAGGTCTTCTAATCGCAGCTTTACCCCCAAGGGTTTCTCTCCATGCCAGGGTATCGATCTGAAAGTCCCTTTATATAGATTTTCACAAAGCCGAGGTGACTCGTCGAGTCCAGTGACCTACTTGGCGTGTCCGTTACTTAAGACCCGTGTACGGCAAGTCAGCGACTCCAGAATCGCGAAAGTTCGAAGTGACTCGTCGAGTTTATGGCCTACTCGTCGAGTCCTTTTGAACAACGCTCATTTTATGCATCCCTCCGAATCCATCCACAGAAAACTTCTTAACCTCAAAGTATTTTTGGTCAAGCAACCCAGACATACATAATCTAGAAAATTACAACTTTTTCCGATACCACTATGGAGCTCTTTGGAGTTCTTCACTTCTTTGATAATTTGATCTTTGATTTCTTTGAATTCACCACCTTCTTTGTTTGATTTTTGGTATCTTCAACTTTTTGAATCTTCAAAATTTTGATCTAATCTTCACTTTAACTACTCCAAAATTCTTACAACTTTTCTTGTAATTTTGTCTCTTTTTTTACATCTACCTAACTTTTTTTTACTCAAAACCTACATGCTTAAGAAAGGGCGCTCAACTTCAACCTTTATTGGTTAAAGTATTAGTCTTCCTGGATACATTTCAAGTACACGATGCTAAACATATTGCGTCCCTCAAACTAAGCGAGGTTGTGTTTTTGTCCCATGATTTCACTAGAATAAAGGAGGCCACAAATGCATTATAACGTATATAGGCTCAACTAAACATTTGGGTCCTCATAGTATCATCAAACATAATACTAGCATGATCCCTAATTGCTTTTACCAAAATTTTCTAAATTAACCCTGACAATTTGTATGCAATTTTTTTTTTCAAAATTTAACTAAAATTCTAAAATTTCAACTAATGTAACCAACCCCTTTTCAAAATTTAACTAAAATTCTAAAATTTCAACTAATGTAACCAACCCCCTACCCCACACTTAATTTATGCAATGTCCTCATTGCATAATAAAACAATTAAAGAACATAAAAGTAAAGAGAGAATTGGAACAAACTCCCCTGGGATAGTAGTTGTGAGGTTGATCTTCTTCATGTAAAGCTCCAACTTCAGCTGACCTTGGCATGGGAACAGCGCATCCATGCCTTGGGCGTCAAATCTCGTGTGGTTGACAACTCTAAATATGTGGAAAAAGCATCTTGGAATCGCCTAGAAATGGTCTTCAAAAATATAGCCAATTGTCGCCTTGAATTGAATCAAATCGTCGACTCAAAGATAAAAGAATGAGCAACTCGTCGAGTTTTACGTGGAGACTCTCCGAGTTGAATCATCATATGGGCAGAAATCATGAATTTTCGTTGGAACTCGTCGAGTTATCAGGGTGCACTCGACTAGTTTTCGGCTCTGATCGTTCAAATTCTTCTTTCTGCTTCAGGTCTGTTTTTTAGGTCAAAGAGGGTATTAAGGTAATACACCTCCTTATATTCTTCAGTGACGAAACTCCTTTTTAACCGTTAAAACCATCGGACTTATAAAATCACACAAATCTTCTAATCTTCTCGTCTACGACTCGACCCCTCATTTTATTTCCTCACGCTTTATTCGTTCATTCTATCCATCACCATATTCTGAAAATATCAAAAACAAATACCAAGTAATAAAAAACATCAAAATAAAAATCCTAAATTATCCCTAAATACTAGAAGTTTAGAAAGAAAAAGAAAAGCAAACTCTAATGACGGGTTGCCTCCCGCAAGCGCTTCTTTTTGTGTGAGTCTTTAACTGGACTCCCAACTTAATAAACTTCTAATAAATTTGATGCCCATCCATCCATTGCACTAAATATTTTCTTTGGACCAATTTGTAAAATTTGACTCTTTGCTTCAAAAATTGGCCAAACGAGCTTGAATTCAAAAAACCCAAGAATATTGACAAGGGTTGGAACCGGTTGGATACTAATCATAAATGGATCGTGATTTAGAACTTTCTCCAAAGTTGGAATCTTCACCCCATGCTTCAAAACACAAACCGGAAGAACATGGGACCATATCGTGGTAATGGTCAAACCACGGGTTGGTTCCAGCAATTCAACTTGTTTTTGTTCTTCATCCGACCTCCCTGCTAGCAACCTTTCCAGCTCCTCCAAATCTCTTTCTAGATTAAATTCGTCATCTTGTAACTTTAGCTCTTGTGACTCAAATTGTTCTTGATCGTTAGACAAGATGTTATCTAATCATCTATCAAATTTCTTCAAATCTTCATCCGATCCACACTCCTCATCTTCTTGCTCAATTTCCTGTACTACTTCCTCAAGAAAAGCATCAACAGCATCGAGATTTGGAAAATACATAATAAATAAAAATTAAAGTATATAAAAAAATAAAAATATATGATAACAATTACCAAATAAAATTAACTATTTTGAACCGTTCCCCGACAACGGCGCCAAAAACTTGATGTGTGTGAAACCAACTAGTTTTAATCCTACTAACTTAAACACAAAGACAAACACACGAAAGGCAGTGTACCTATCGATTAACAGTTTAGTTCACATAAGTAGGGTATCGAACACAGGGAACGGTAAACAATTAAAATAAATTCTAGTATTATCTAAATGAAACAAGTAATACAAAGGGGGTTTTCTCTAGTGTTTCAAGACTAGAAACTTAAACAATTAAATAATACTCAAACTAAGCAACTAACAGCTAAGCAAACACAAATCAACTAAATCCAATAATAGAAGAGACTTCTGTTTTGGTTTGAATCATTTATTCCTATGGTTGATTTTATGATGAGTGCAATGGATTAATTGGCATTGGCTACCGATAAGTGTGATTAGGTTCACGTTCGCTATTACTAATCCTTAGAAAACATATCAATTCAAGCAGTGATCTAGTGATTAAACTAATAGATTTCCAAGTTTATTAATTCGGGTTAAGTAAGACTTGTAATAAGCTAATCAAATATGCTAATTCAATTAACTCCTTGTTGATGGTTCGTCACCCAAGCTCACACATTAACCTACCCATTTTCTAGTTAACCCTAGTTTCACGTTCGTTATTCCTAGGCATATAACTATGTGTTCACATAAATCATATGGGATTAGCAATTAAGAGATGTTCATACAACTTAATTACTAATTTATTAATAGAAAATAGTTATTGTTAATATATAAGGTTCTTTAACAAGCTTAACAAAACAATATTACCAAATAAAATTTATCCTAACCATAAAATCATACCATAATCATAAAGTCATCTATCCTAAACAGAAGATAATAGTTTTAGCTCATGATTACAGTAAAACTAAGATAAAAAAACGAAATCAAACAACTCAAACATAGTTCAACTTAAAGAATAAGTAAGAATGGACTTGAATTTGCCTTGATTCTTCTCAAAATTGGATATAGGGTTGATTCTCTAGCTTCCAGCACCTGAGCAGGTCTTCTAATCGCAGCTTTACCCCCAAGGGTTTCTCTCCATGCCAGGATATCGATCTGAAAGTCCCTTTATATAGATTTTCACAAAACATAGGTGACTCGTCGAGTCTAGTGACCTATTCAGCGAGTCCGTCACTTAAGACCCATATACGGCAAGTCAACGACTCCAGAATCGCGAAAGTTCGAAGTGACTCATCGAGTTTATGGCCTACTTGTCGAGTCCTTTTGGAATCAAGATTTTCTCAAAACACAAAAGTCGTCCAAAATTGTGTCTAGTTCTCAGAACATTTTGAATCTCATCAATCGAAGTTACGGTTCATGTGATATGGCTAAAACACCGACGAGGGGTCAAGCTGTCTAGCAACATCCTTCTTTCTTCAAAATCCAAGATCCAAGCTTCCAATCGTTAGTTCCGCTTCCTTTTCCACCCGAGCATGTCATTGTTGCTGAAAAATGAAATTCTAAACTAACTAAGCACCTTTTGTTCATTAAATGAGACAAAAACAACATAAAGTATTAAGATAATGCATGAATTTTATAACTAAATATGCCCATATCAAGGCCCATGACTCAGGATTCATGTTTGGAAAACCATCAGGACCGGGGCATTTGTGCCAAGTGTGGGAGGACCCATGAGGGAGGATGTCGGGAGACAGGTCAAAGATGTTTCGGTTGTGGTTAGATGGGTCATTTTAGTCGGCATTGCCCTTGTGGTTCAGATCCGATGTGTTTTCACTGCAATTAGGTGGGCTGCAAGAAGGTCGACTATCCAATGTTGAGGGGAGGAGCAGTGAGTGTACCTACTCCGGTTACTTTGAGGATCACTGGCGGTCATGTGGGTAGGGCAGGAGCCCCAACATCGAGGAGCTGAGCATTGACGTGTCATTCAAGAGAGGCAAGGGTTTCATGAGGTGCTATTGTGGGTATGTAATATTTTGCTTTCTTCTTGATTATTATCAGTATTTAAGTAGCTTTCAAACCTTTTTTGGTGTAGGTAAGCATTATCTTGTATTTAGTTCTCTGTTATTGCTTGGGTTATATCATCAATAATTGGTATATGCCATTTTGCATGCCAAGAATTATTAGTGGGTCGTATCTTGTTGATCGGGTTTCAGTTTGTTCGGTTGGTTTTCTGGTTCTTTGACGGGGCAATTCAGGGGTATCATTTGGAAGGTCTATGGTTGGATTATTTTTTTTAGTTCTCTAATGAAGGTGGAAACCGCATGAGTTTGTTTGGTCAATGGAGGTGCCAAGGGAATGTTTTTTTATTGCAAGGGTTGAAGATGGTTAGATTTATGACATTCTTCTGAGGATGGGAAGTTGGAGTGAAGGTTTTCTAGTTTAGAGCAAGGGTTATGGTATTTGTCACCAGCATAAAGGATTTAAGGATTTAGTGTTGTATCATGAGAATCAATTGGGGTATCGGGCTTGTGTGATTTCAGGGAGTATTCATCTGGATTCTAAGAGTTGTGCGATCATCGAGATTAGCTAGTAATGGAATGTTGGCATTTATAAACTCAGGCTGTCATCTGTCCGAGTTGTAAGGTTGTGAGATGGATTGGAAATCCATCAAATCTTGAGGATTAGAAGAGCACAGTCGAATACAAGTAGGGAGAACCTTTTGGTCTAATAGATTGCACAAGAAAGGATATTCGTGTTTCGTTGCACATCAGTAGTGGCACACGATGGGTATGTGGATGGATACAAGTTGAGGGTTGTGTTAGAGCCTCGCTACATGTTCTTGTTTGATGAAGGCTTTGGGGTTCGAAGCATGACCCAAACACCTGACTGGGGTTTAGTCGGATGTGGGTTCGATGCAAGATGATTGTGGATTATATGGTAGAGGTATCGTAAAACCATGGGTGGTGTGTTGGGTTTTAGTTCAAAAATAGTTTCATAATCTAGAAAAATATGGCAAACAGAAGAATTTAATTTTTGAAATAACATAAACAGTTTATACCCACCAAGGATCTTCTTGCAAGTTATAGAAAGATCAAATACCAACCAAAGAAAGGATGAAGAAATAACAACCTTTGTTGTTCTTTGGATCCTCTTGGGAGGCTTGGAAGTTGATGAAGAATGTGGAACCTTTGAGACACCAACAATGAGTCAACTTGATGTAGGTGCTAGTCCATAAACTCTTAAACCCTTAAGCTTTAAGTTCATAACAAATATGAAATTAAAGAGGGCATGAAGATGCAAGTGTTCTTCAAGTTTTCTAACCAAACCTAGAGAGAAGGGGAGAGGAAAGAGTGGATTCGGCCATTTTCATCAAGCACACAAGAATGAGTACAAGCCTCATCTTTTATATTCATAAAGTGATTTTATGGACCATAAGTCCTTAACACTTTAAGACAATAATGTCTCATAAAGCCTACTTGTCGCCCCATGCTTTTAAGACAGGTAATTCTTTTCTTTTAAATAATCAAAAGCCCATAACATGCTTTCTAGAAGCATGTCATGGTTTTATAAAATAAAAAGAAGTAAAAAATTTATAAAAAATCACAAGATCTTTTATAACTTATAAAATTTGGCTTTTGGCTAAAATAAAAAAGTCTTTCTAGTCCAAAATAAGGTACATGACTTATAAATCATACCATATGATATATTATTTTACTTGCTAATGAAAATTATTATTTCCATAAAATAAATAATTTCCAATTTAATTAAAAGAGTTTATTAAATATTTATTAAAATAAATTTATAATAAATAATAAATTATATCAAGTTGAGTCAAAACGACTATTTCTCAAAAGTCAAAACCATTTTTCTTAAAACCCAATTTGAAATGACATATTATATATTATTAAATTGTATTTTACTATTTGAATAAAAATTATTTTATTTACGTTCCCTTTTTCATTTGTCTTGTTTCTTTTTTCTTGAATAAAATCTTTATATATATATATATATATATATATATATATATATATATATATATATATATATATATATATATTAAACACTTTTTGTTTTACTTTTCATTTCTAATATATATATATATATATATATATATATATATATATATATTACATGTTGGAAAAAAAATCAAATAATTTCGACTTCATATGAGTGAGTTATGCATATTTTTAAAAAACAGAAAAATTGTCAAACCGGTTCCGGTTTTTAGAACCAAGACCGGTTTTCATAAAAATGGAGAACCGGTAACCGGACCTTGTTACCAATTCCGGTTCTGGTTCCAGTCCGGTTCTGGTTCGGTTCTGGTCCGTTTTCGATTCTGGCAGTCCTAATGCTCATCCCTAGAAGAAAGGGTCATTCATATAAGTTTTGAAACCACATGGACAATGTTCGTCAAAAAAAAATTATCAGGGATTGACTTTGTGACTTTTGGCAAACCATAAGGACCATTTTTGTAATTTTGTCATATATATATATATATATATATATATATATATATATATATGAGTGGTTAAAAATGAAATCCTATAATTATAAACATTAATAAAAATTAATTAATTTAAACAAAAATGTGAGAATGGATTTAAAAAGTGGAAGCTGTCATCACTGCCTCTGTAAGTCATCACAAATATTCAATACATTTTTTATTTTTTCTTAGGTGATAAATTATTAAAAGCTGTTTTGACTTAATTAAAAGTGGTTTTGACTTTATAACCGGGTGCCTTTAACCCCCCCCCCCCCCCCCCCCCAAAGTTGTTGTTGGTGTGACCCATTACTATCATATGTTAATTAGCAATAGCATTTAAATATGACTCTTGAGCATACTAGACCTTTCACGGTGATCTTGGCAGGATAGACGTGTCGTATGATTATGGAGTGGTCGTAGCATTCACTGGATCGACAAATAGTATGGAACTATTGTAAGTATGCGATGGGATTGTAGCACTCACCATATTGAGGTAGACCATTGTTGGGGTGGTCGTGAGTATAAAGGAGGATTAGCTCGTTCCATGGGCAAGGCAGATATTGGGGTCGAATAGCATCTCTCTCTGTTATGGGATGAGGAACATTAGGGTCTGTGGCAAGGTTGGGCCTATGTAGCTCTCAATGGGGTGAGACCCGTGGGCATGGACCGTTCACTGGTATAGACTGGTAAGATCCGTGGGCGAGGCTCGTATGATTATGGAAATGCAGGTGAGACCTAGTTTAGATTGGTTGGGTCAAGGAATTGGATTATAGCTTTAGTAGGATGATTATGTGGCCAGGGAGTGGCATAGTGTGGTGCAGATGCTAGGGTAGCCTCATTGGTTGGACTCTTAGGAACCTGTTGGTTGGACTAGGTGTGAGACTGGTAGTCTCAGAGGTGGTTGGGGATTTTATATCCCAGTTTAATGGATGTAGAGGATGGAAAGAAACTAGGTTAAATGCAAGTGTAAATCCTTGGATCTCCGGTTATGAGTTATGTACCGAGTTGAATTTTGGTCGAGACTCTTGTAATTATGTTTTAGATTGGTTCCTCCTGCGTGGAGGATAGGCAAGTGATGGGATTTCATAATTCTAATAGTATCATATTGGATCGACCGTTAAGTTATCAGTGATTTGTTCAGCACTTTAATATTTTGATCGGAGCGTTGGTTTTCGGGAGGGTGGTAAGGAGTGATTTCGAGGATGAAATCTAATTTAAGTGGGGGAGAGTTGTAACGCCCTGTTCCAAAACGTCTCCTAACGCGAGGTGGCGACCCGAAGACCGAGTATCATCAGGATCAGGGCCTTTGAGGAAAAGAGATTTAGACCCATTTGGGTGCGGGTAATGTAATTTTGATGATTCGGTAGTTCGGTTTGTGTTTTGGAGCCTAGGGGTATTTTAGTAAAGTCTCAGTTTAGTCTTTTATGGAAATTGGATTTTTGTTCGGGAAGTTTTAAGGAATGTATGAGTTAACATAAGTGTAGATCTTCTCATTACCTCTTTGTGGATATAAGGATCGTCGGAAACAGACTTATCACGATGAAGTTATGGCCTTCAGAAGATTCATGGTTTTAGAGTTAAAGCAAGTATGAGGGGCATATGCATCTATACGCATGATGTACTAGTGAGGAGGCCAATACATTGAGCGCACAATGGTATACGTTGGGTGTACTAAGTAGTGTGATCGTGCATGCCTAATGGAGTACGTTGGGCGTACTCCAGTCAGACCCAAACCCTAATTTAGGGTTTTGGACCAACCTTTGTGCACCTTGATTGATCTTTTGAAGGTATATAGTTTTTATCTTGATGACACTAGGTGTTAGATCTAGTTTAAGGAGTAATTTGGGTTCTTTTTGGTCATTAGAATCTTCCTTTTGAGTATGAGCTACTCCAAGAGCTTAGAATGACAGATCTTGGCCTTTGGGATGTCCCTTGTTTATAAAAATGACATCTTAATGAGTTATTGTGGTGCATGAATGAGGTTAGGTGATTATTATGGATTTTATTAAGGTTTTGGTCCCATTAAGCCTTGCAAAGGAGTACAGTTGATAAATTTACATGTTAAGACATCTCATTAGGGTCATATCAAAGTTTGGAAGTCATTGTCTTAACCATTAAGAGCTAATTTTGGATTTTGGACACTGGAGGAGTAAGCTGGGCATACGCAAGTGTACACTCAGCATAATGCTGATTTTGTGCATCAGGGATTTGTACTCTATGCTTAGAGGGTAAGTATACAGGGTGTATCATTCTGGTACGTGTGGCGTACCCCCCAGCTGGTCATTTTGGGCTTTTTGAGGTTTGGGCCTTGTTGGGCTATTGGGCTTCTGACTTTGCGCCGTGGATGGACTTAGGTTTTTCTTGGAAGTAGGTCCATGATTGTTTTGGGGCCAAATCGGGTTTTTGGGCCATAATAGGCTTTTGTTGCTTTTGATTTGGGTTTTGGGCTTTTTATGCATTTTGGGCTGGACCTTGGTTATGGAACAAGTAAGAAAAGGGTAAAATGATCTTTTACCCTTTAGGGAGTTGGTTTATGGAGTGGGCCTCGGATTTTAGGTCGTCAAGTTAATTATTGATTAAGATTATATTTATTGTTAGCTGGCGCGAGGTTATCCGGTTCAGCGGTCTGAGCAGTTAGTTGATTATCGGCGGATTGAGGTAAGGCTCTTCATTATACTCGTGGGTCGAACGCACCAATGATGGACCAATAGGTATGGTTATGCTAGTTGTCTTTATAACTCGTGCATGGTATGTTGGCTATGCCCATTTTTATGTTGGGATAGGCCCATTGTATGTCGAGCTAGGCCCATTTGTATGTTGGGATAAGCCCATGGATAAGAAGAGGCTAGGCCCATTGTATGTTATGTAGGTGCTATAACTGTCTTTGTGACATTTGCAGTTGTATGATCGGGTTAGGCCTATTAGATTGGCAGGGCTAGGCCCATTATGGTTGGTTGGGCACAATATGAGGGCTTGGCCCAATGGTATGTATGGTATGTGGTATTTTGGGGAACTCACTAAGCTTTGTGCTTACAGTTAGTATAGTTATGATTTCAGGTACTTCTGGTTCGAAAGGGAAGGGCCCGTCTTGATCACAACACATCCACCCATGTTTCCGGATCATGATGATTTTGGGATTGTACTCTTATAACTGTTTTCTTATAAAATTACTTCTGAATATTTGGATAAGCAATTATTAAATGCTGACTTAATTATAATTAATGTTTTGGTTGAATTAAAAATGAAAATTTTTCCTCATAATTTTGGGTCGTTACATTGGAGAACTTGTGTAATCAACCTATAACTAGGTTATAGGAATTGCGAATACACCCTAGCCATCAAAAGATAATACAAGTGGTTAAGTAACCTTTATCCCACTATCACATACAAGTGACGAGCGAGTACTTTCAAAATAGATTGCATAGGTTTGAGTTTAAATAAGGGGTGTTTGATGTTTTTATAATTCTAGTTTGTAACAAACATATTATATCTGGGTTATTGCATTCATCTAATAAGCCATAATATACTTTTCTTTAAAATGCAGATTTTATATAATAAACGCGATTAAATTTTAAAATCTAATATCTAGTATTAAGTTTGGATATTTTAGCGGTAAAGAACATTAATTGGCCTTTTAATAAACCATCCTTTTATAAAATAATGTTTGGAGTTTGACAAGTCTCTAAAATCTCAAATTTAAACTTATATAATTTTAATCTCATAATTTACGGTTAACTAGTTTTTAAACGATAAAACTCATTTTATTTTTAAAACTATTTTACCATCTTATGTTAAACGATAAATTTCGATAAAATTAGACTCCGTGTGATGTGATTTATGTTTAAACTATCATTTTGCATGTAAAATTTAATTTAACAACTATAAACATAATATCAACATAAATATAAACAACATAAGCATGCGAAACATATGTGCATAAACAAACCATAAACTAGTGACATTTTGTGAGTCGTCACAAAAATATCAAGTCCATTCCTAAGGGACCTAAATGGACCAAAAATCTTGTAATGTCTTCATGCTCCTACTTGCTTTAACACTCTATAGCATGTTTATAAAAATAAAACTTTAATAAAATCAAGTTTATAAATAGAATAAACTTAAAACTCTTTTAACCCACCAAACATAGATAAACTACTTCAAGATGCTAGTCTTTACTTATATTAAGTTGTTATTAAGCCATTAAGTGTATAGGTATTTGAAGTAAGAAGGCATGGATTTAAGAGGGAGAGAGGTGCAAATTCACGGAATTGGCTGCAAGAGAGGAAGAGAAAAGGTGATAAAAAAAACTAGCTAGTTTTGGTCTCTTACTCTCCTTTAATACTTCTACACCCAAGATAAGGACCATACCTCATTAAGTGTATAAGTACTTCAAGTAAGAAGGCATGGATGTAAGATGCAAGTCAAAAAAGCAACATACATATACGCAAGCATATCTACAACTTTCTCCATTGTAGTAGGGCCATGATGTCTTCCTCACTCCAATTCATAACTATCTGAGTTACATGCCTAACTAAGTGGTTACTCAAAGTGCCAACTTATTTGTACATGATCTTAATATTCATACCATATGATATTAACTACCTTTTGTTCTCTTTATTATTATTTCCTAAAAACAATAATTCTCAATATGATGGTAAAATATGGTTTTTATAAAATAATGTTTTCCAAATTAAATACAAGTGTTGGTTATATTTATTAATAATCAAGTTACTCTAATAAATAATCAATAAGTAGTAACTTGCTATAAGGTGTGACCCTATAGGATCATATTTATTGGCAAATATCATTCTTTAATTACTCTTGGTCATAAACAATTTTCATCATGGTCTATCAAAATTGTGAGTAACATCATTCGAAGTCTAGGATGTTACAAACATGCTTCCGGATTGAAAGTCAATCTATCCAAAGCAAGTTGTTTAGCAATTTTTTTGGTTTTGTTGTTGGTGAACCGAACTTGATATTTATAACTAGGCTTTTGAATTACTCAATAAGATCTCTTCCATTCACTAATCTAAGAATTCCAATGGGTACTCACGTTCGTGTATTCCCCATTGGGAAACTTTTAATTGAAAAGTTTTCATTCTAAACTTCCAATTTGGAAAGAAAAAATTGCTATTCATGGGTATCCTTGTGTAGTGCAAATGCATCCTTAGAAGCCTAGGATCTTATCACTTCTAAATTTTTCAAGTCTCCAAAATAAACCAAGATTTTATTGTATGAGACTGTATCCTCATGTAGTGTAAATACATCCCTAAAAGCCTAGGATCTTATCATTTCTCGATTTAGAAATGTTAATCAGGGTTTGGCTGTCTATATTGCAGGTTTTTTGTTGCCTTCTTGGGTTTCTGTATCTATAAATACAAATCCCTTGGATCCCTATCCCATACCCCATATCGTTTGATCTTTCTTTTCTCTCCTTTATTCTTCTCTCTAAGATTTTTGCAACAACAAAATCCGAGTTATTTTGTTTCTGATTATTCGCTTTGATTTTATCTCTTTTCCGTATATGTAGGAATGAGTAATATTATGCATCAAATTCTAGGTGTTTACGCTAAAGGTTACAACCTTAGATTGACATAAAAACCTTTAAGGAGAAGAGCTTCTTCCATGTAGTCATTTTATCGATCGAGATCTATAACTACGAGGTTTATTTTGTATTACTATAACATCGTTTAATTTAGTCCAATAAAGGGAAACTCTTATTCTACCTTTCTTATAAACATATATGATCGCGAAGGATCAATCTACTTTCTAGATGAAACTTGGTAATTGTATTATAAATGTTTGAGTTCATTATTTTCACCTAATCGAAATATAATTCTCAATATTATTTGTCGCTTTTCTTGCATGTCTACTTTATTTGACATTCAACAAACTTAAATGTTTTTAACATGATTACAATTTTCACAACTACTGAATATTGACATCTCTTCTGCAAACTTTCGATAAATGAACTAAGAGTTTGTACAAATAGATCATTTCGACAGTCAAAAATACACTTGATGGGTTGAAAAGGCAAAGTTTCTACTTGTGATAAAACTGGGTTATGTTCTTTATCTTAAATTATCTTATGTTCCAGTCGATCTGATCCCCGAATAGGGAAAGGAGCCAGATCTGAAAGCAATTTCTGAATTAGAAAAGTAGAGGGCTCTGCATAAAGAGTCTGAAAGCTTATGTCTTGTCCACATTAATAATTCTATATCTGATGGCCTCTATGATTTGTACATGCTAATCACAGATCCCAATGATCTCTAAAAGTCCTTGAAACTCAAGTACAAGGCACATGAAGAAGTTACCAATAAGTACATTGTGTATAAATACTTGTAATTTCACATGGTCGACAATAGACCAATCATGGAGCAAGTGTATGAGATCCAAGTCCTAGTTAACAATCTGACTTCTCTTTCCATTGCTCTACCTAAGCTCTTTCAAGTAGGCACAATCATCGCAAAGTTTCTGCCCTCTTGGAAAGACTTCTCAAAAAGGATGATGCATAAATTTGATGGCCACTTATTAGATGATTTGTTGAAGCACCTATAAATTGAGGAGGAAATGCTCAATAAGGACAGGAGGAGTAATGTTGGATCCAATGAGAACCATGTGTCTAGTGGGCGTTTTTGCAACAAGGTTAAGACTGGGTTCAAGAACAAGAAAGGCTTGATACCTATGAAAAAGGATTTCAAAAATCCAAACTATCAACAAAACAACAACCAACTGAAGAAAGCTTAAATTTGTCACGTCAACGGAGAGATTGGACATTATGTACGTGAATGCCCATGCAGAAATATGGCCCTTCAAATGGATACACAAATGTTGTTACAGATCTTACCCACCTAGTAGCAACTATAGATCTTGAAGGAGTCAACATGGTCTCTTGACTCTCTTCACTTACTCTAGAAGTGACGGCTCGAGGTTGGTTTATGGATTGTGTAGTGATGTGTTATTTATGTACTAGTTTTAAATTTATAAATCATAATCTATCATGTCTACACTAATACACTCACTAGGCAGTGAACCTAATCATATAGTTGTATAGTTGTCGTAAGAAAGGGTGTCAAACACTAGGGGAACAAGAATGGTTTAGATCAAACAATTCAAATGTTAATTAAACCGAATATAGTAAAGTAAAAAAGGGGGCTTTGTTTAAACTAAATTAAACTTGCTTTAACACTCAATTAATCAAACGAAGTAAATAACTAAATTAAAATAATAGATAAGAAGTACTTCCACTAGAATATGAATCCCCCTAATTTCTATGTTTAATTTTTTAGAAGTGCAATGGATTAATGAGTTGGTTACTAAATTGTAATATGACTAGGTATCTTGGTCGGATCTCCTAGTACTAGTAATTAATTAACAACTAACACACAAATCATGCAATTAGTGAACACATAATTAATTAAATATATTTGAACTAGGAACGATATGATTCAATGATTTCTTATCAATTATCATAATAATAAATCAACGATAACATGGATATCTATGACTCTCTAACATAGTCAAGATAACAATTAATATTACCTAACCCTAGGATTGGATTGATCACTAGTCTTAAGATATTAGTGGTCACAAATCAATTAAGATTCAAGTTAATGTAATAATATAGGTCTTCTTAACTACACATAACTCAACAATAGACAATAAAAATCATAAATCTAACATGAAAGTTAAACAAGCAATCAAACATAAGTGCTAACCAAATTCAAGTAATCCTACTAACGAAATCACATCAAATTAGAGAGGGTTCATCTACATCTAGTGAAATTAAAGGTTTTATACCATAATCAATAAACTAAAGCAGAAAAACATCACCAAAAGATTGCGAGACACGTTCATCAAGCAAACCCAAAGTGAAATCTCAACGCAAATAACACTTTAATCTTCAAATCCTTGCTCCAATCGACTCTCTAACTTCGAAATCGACCCTCTAGGGATTTTGGATATCAAAAGTCAGGTAAAAGTCGCTAGTTAAGGAAGTCAATGGTTGCACGCCGATTAGGGTTCAAAATCTCATATATTTATATATTTTGCGATACCACGACGTGGTATGGTCTTCACCACGGCGTGGTATGATCTTTGGCACGACATGGTGGTCGAGTTTCCTTATTGCACACGAATAAGTAAACCAACATGAGTATTTTTGAGATTTTTCAGGTTTGAATAGGGGCACAACACGCCTAGGAAAACGGCATGGCGCCTCTTTCGCTGATTTTCGTGTATTTGTCGTTTTTTCGTCTTTTTCAACTCCGTTCTCTTCCTTTTACATCTCAGTCCCAATTTTACTTATAATTACACATTTCAAATCATTTTAAGTATCATATATCTTAAAATATAACATTTTTAGACTATTTTATTAAGATAATGACTTAAAATATATAGTTAAATAAAGCAATATCAACATACCCCACACTTATGTTTTGTTTGTCCTCAAGCAAACTAGATTTATATTATAATTTCATTCTAATACCACACATCAAAACCTTTCTCACCAACATCACACAAAATAACCCAAATCGAATTCATCAATTATGTCTCGCGTCAACGCATATATTTGTATCTTGATCCTAATTAATTCTCAAATCCTAAATACTCATGATCCTCATAAATGCGCCCTAGTCTTTTTGAACGATATGCATTTCTACATCCCTCTAAATACACACTTAGAAAATTTCTTATCCTCAAGGTATTTTTGCTAAGTTTCCAAGCCAACATGCGATAAAATAACATAGAAATAAAATTACAATTCTTCTTTGCAACTTTTTCCTTTTGCATATCTTCATGATTTCTTGATCTTCATTCTTTGTAAGCTCTTATTGACTCAATAATTTTCACATCTCTTTTTTCTTTTTCAAACTTTTTTCATTTTTTTTCATACTCATTATTTTTCTCTACTAAAAACCTAGAAAAACATATTCTTAAGCTTGGAAACTTAACTTCAACATTTATTGTCTAATGATATAGTCTAATATGTAATGACTAAAATAAATTTTCATGAATATATTTCAGTACACGGTGAAAACATATTACATCCCCCAAACTACATAAGTTTGCATTTTTGTCTCACGATTACACTGGAACTAGGAAGCCACAAATATACTATAACGTATTGGCTAAACAAAACCTTAGAATTCGCATCAAATTATCTCACATAACAATAGAAAATGCAATTCGAACACTATAAGACAAAAATAAAATTTTTAAATTTCCTAGATTATTCTAATGTAGACCATCTTTCAAGTCTTTATCTTTTTAATTTTTTCAAACTAGCATATTAAAAAAAATTATCTAGCATCCTTCATCCTATTTTCAATCCTCATACCTCACACTTAAGTTACACAGTGCCTTCATTGTATAAATAATTATAAATCGCATAAATAATAGAGGTAGAAAAGGAATGCACTCGCCTTGGGTATGTAGTCGTGAGTTTGAATTGATTGTTGTGGGTTGTTAAATGATACCAAGCTTCAATATTTTGCTAGGACACTCTAGAATCTAAACATCATTGCTGAAAATAGTGGACTCTAGGCATAAAAGTAGGCAGACAACTTTAAAATCTCAAAAATAAACATGAGTAGGGAGTGGCCGCAACATGGTAGAGTAATCTGCAGCGACGCGGTCTCGGAGCAAAATAGAGGTTACTCACGTAAAAGCTTCTTCGCAATGCACAATGAGAATTGGCGTGTAGTGGTCTTTTGAGAATAAACTCGTGATATAAAATAGCATCGAAACAGGCAGATATGCTTGACATGTTCCGGTCTTCTGATATCGGGAAAAATCGGACATGGGGGAATCGTTGGCCACGCCGCATGTTAGCTAGGCTCGCAGTGCGGTCTTGTGAAAATTTGAATTCTTCATCACTCAATGAATCGACCAATCTTGAAGTAGCTAATTTCTCGATTAGTCCCTCGTGTCCTTTTCTTCCCATATATAATATTGATACCTTCGTAGACTCTTCGGTTTTGCTTCATATCGGATGTGCACCCCACACTAATTTGTGTGTCATGCCTCTCGCTGTTTCCTTGTAATAATCCACCCCGCTCTTGTATTTTTGCTCATCATCAATTTCTTAGCTGAAAATTTACGTGTCACAAAAATAAAAATCAACAAAAACATTTTTATTCAAAAATAAAACTAAAAATAAGAATGAAAAATAAAAACAAAATTAAAAATTAAAAATGAAAACTAATTTAAATAGTCGAGTTGTCTCCCGATAAGAGCTTCTTTTTGTGCGAGTCTTCAGCTGGACTCCGAACTTAAAAAACTATTAATAATGTCATTGCCAATCCATCTGTTGCTTTTAACACACTTTATAGACCAATTCGTAAAATTTGACTCTTTGTTACTAAAATCGTTCAATCGAGCGTGAATCCATAAAATCTCAAAATTTTGACGGGGGTCGGTTGGACATTAATCAGAAATGGATCGCACATCAGAACTCTCTCCAAAGATAGAATTGCCACCCCATGCCTCAGAATACAAACCAGAAAAACAGTATACCGCGAAGCGGTTATTATAGGAACGCGATGCGGTTCCTGCAATTTAGCTTGTTTTTGTTCTCCGTCTGAGTCTTCTGCATGCAACCTCTCAGCTCCTCCAAATCCTTTTCCGGATCAAATAGATCATCAAGCGCCTGAAACTCATGCTTAATAATATCATCACTCGTATCCATTTAAAATTAAACTAAAAACCGAAATTTAATCAACAAATAAACAATTTGAACTAAACGCAACCGTTCCCTGGCAAATGTGCCAAAAAATTTATGTGTTATTTTTGAACTGGTTTTAAATTTATAATTCCTAATTTATCTCGTTTAAACTAATCCACACAAGACAGTGAACCTAATCATATAGTAGTGTAGTTGTGGTAATAAAAGGCGTCGAACACTAGGGGAACGAGAAAGGTTTAGATCAAATAATTCAAATGTTAATTAAACTGAATAAATTAATGTAAAAAAAAGGTTTTGTTTAAACTAAATTAAACTTTCTTTAACACTCAATTAATCAAACGAAGCAAAGAACTAAATTAAAACAATATATAAGAAGTACTTCCACTAGAATAGAAATCCACCTAATTTCTATGTTTGATTTATTAGAAGTGCGATTGATTAATGAGTTGGTTATGGAATTGTAATATGACTATGTATCTTGGTGGAATCTCCTGGTACTAATAATTAATGAATAACTAACACAAAGATCATGCAATTAGTGAACATATAACTGTTTAAATATATTCGAACTATGAACGATATGATTTAGTGATTTCTTATCAATTATCATAATAATAAATAAGCGCATAGCATGGATATATATGACTTTCTAACACATTCAAGATAACGGTTAATACTACCAAACCCTATGATTGGATCGATCACTAGTCTTAAGAGTCTAACGGTCATAAATCAATTAAGATTCAAGTTAATGTAATTAGATTAGTCTTATTGACTACACATAACTCTGCAATAGGCAATAAAAATCATACATTTTACTGTTGTATTAGTGTCTAAGTCCATAACTATAATTGGTAAGACTTAACCCGACTCGGCATGGTCCATTTGGGTTGCATGGCATCAGGACATTTGGATAGACCGTTTGTGAGAAGAGGACATTTGTGACATATTAATATATTATAAGTTCTAATATATTAATATAAAATTATGTTATTTAATTAGTATTGATCAAGAATAAATTTAGACTTAATTTATTGATCAAAAGAGACGAATAAAATATATGGGGATTGATTGTTTAAATCATTCATTCTTATATATGTGGGCTTATGATCCAAGATTTCTTATGTTGGGCTTAACCCATGTGGTGGTCCATGGATACTTCATGAAGGTTAAAACCCATGGAGCATAAGGAATGGGTAAAGTCATGGGTTACATGGTGTAACCCTAATGTGCACACTATATAAGGACCCATTTAGTTCAAGAAATTGACACAAGTAATACACATATGAGGGCTAGTCAGTTTGAGCTTGGAGTGTCTTCTTCTCATGGTTATTCCAAGTGTTCATGATGTTGTGTGAACCATTTGAGGTGTCACACTTGGGGCACTAGGCTCTCAAGCTTCATGGAGTCAAGCAACAACAACAAGGTATGTATTCTATTTATTTTATTACCCAAGTATATGATATTTGTATGCTAGTATAGGGTAATATCTTGGAAACTTCATATTTGCATGTATAATAGAGAAAACATAGTTCCAAGGTATTTAGGGTTGTATGTGAACCATAGGATGTTGTAGTATACTAAAACCCAACAGTGGTATCAGAGCCATGTGTTGTTTTCTGTTATATTGATGCAAATGTTTTATTTTCAAAGTTGGAAAAAAAAAAAAAAAAAAAAACCATGACGTTTGTCAAATTTTAAGATAATTATTTGTTTTTGTGAAAAACTAATTATTTGTAAAATTTGAATGATTTTCTATATGAGTTGAATTAGGTCAAATTTAGTAAAAGATAACATGATATGATTATTTTATTAGTTTTAAAAGTTTTATCTAAAGAGTTTTTTGAAACCTCCTTAAGTTATGGAATCCAAAAGTTATTTTTTTGTGTTTCCTTGATTTATGAGTTAGTTTAGATTAATGGAAAAACATTTGTGTTTTAGTTGTTTTCAATCCTAATTAATCTAAAGGTAGTTCATAAAATGTGTTTTTGTAACTTGTCCTCAAGTTACATAAAAGGTCACATTTATGAATCTTAAAACTCATAAAAGTGTCATAGGTTACATAAAAAAAAAATGAAGAGTCTTTTTCATTAAATAGTATTATGAATCCATAACTTGTCCTCAAGTTATGGATGTTTAAGAGTCACTTCTTTAAAAGTGTTCTTAAAGAACAAGAGGTTACATAAAAAATGAAGAGTCTTCATTTTAATGAACCATTAAACTCATAAGTTAAGAAATGAAAATGTTTTAACAGTTTCAAAAACATGCCCTCATGTTTTGGAATTTGTAAAGTTTTCCCATGAATACTTTAATTCCAAGTTAAGCCCTTAGAATTTTAAAAGTTAAAATTCAACCCTTATACTTTATAATATTATAAGTTAATAATATATATATATATATATATATATATATATATATATATATATATATATATATATATATATATATATATGTATAAGAGCAAGTCGTCTTATCATTAGTAGGCCTCATTCACGAAGCCGGACTATAAGGGGGGTATAAGGTTACTGCCTATAAAATGACAGTTTAATGGGTGTCCACTCTCACCCACCGCTTCCTTGATCGGTGGAGGGTCGTTAGCCGAACGGGTAGGACAAGGACTATAATTCTCCCTTCATTAAAAGTATTAATGATAAATACTAAGTAACCAAACATTTATAAATTCCCAATCTTAGTTACTTAGGAAAATGTGAATTTGGTGCTAACCCATGAAATTAAATGGGAGGATCATAGATGTCTGAACTAGAAATCTTTTGGGAGATATTCAAGATAGTTGATCTAAAGTCCTTAATATAACACCCAATATGAAATATTAAGGCTAGGACCCTACAAACTATTTTATAACTTGGAAGAGGGATGCCGTAATCCAAGCTATAAAATATTTGAAGGTAGGTGAATGACGATTCACCAATTTCCACCAAGATAAACAAAATGTATTATTTGGTTTTAATTGGTTTTGAAACTCCTAGGTTCTTTTGAGATTCATTGAACTTTTCAACGGCATGTTTCAATCTCGAGTGTGCCCTTCAGGTTTTGTGACTGGAATACCGAGGATCACAAAACAAGGTGTGAATAACCATGCAAATATACTTGGTACCCTTAATATTTACCCCTCAATCGATGTGCCGGTTAACCACACACGCTCCACCGATGCTATGATAAACATTAATTTACCCTTGCCTACCTTGTTAAATCAAGCTAGTGTGTCGGTTAACCACACACGCTCTACTAACTGACTTAAGAAGGTGCAAAGTGTAATTTCTCTTGGAACTTCACTTCCTCCACCTCCTCCAACTATTCTCCCAATCCCACAAGTTCCAGGTCACTCTAGCCCTATTGGCAAGCAAAGTCTATGTGTGATTGCATCTTGGAGATAAAGTCACATATTGACAAGTCGGGAGAGTTGGGTGTCAAAGTCTTGAGAAAGTTGGATGTCCAATCACTTTCTAAGTCACATAGTGAGTTCCTTTAGGACTCCTATGAAACAGACTATGACAAGACCCTTAATTATCTTATCTATTTGCTAAGATCAACTTCCCAAAACTTTATGGACATTGACAATGATGACACTGGAAATCCAGAAAAAGCATTCTCTTCCCAATGGAAAGGGATCGGCCATAGTCAATTCAGTTGACCAAATGGTAAAGAGAAATGCTAAGTCTGAGATAGTCCCATGTACCATTACCAAAGGGTCCATATGGTTATATTGCCAAAATAAGGGACATTGATGGCAAAGCGGCCTATTTACCTAAGGATGTTAAAGGCAATGAGTTTGACTCTACTTCAGGTAAAGTCCACCATCGGACTCTGTTAAGTTTCTGTTCTGAGATTCTTGTTACATGATGTGACTGGGTCACATGTTGATGTTTTAAGAATCAAAGAAAAGTGAAGAAACTTAAAAGAAGAGTATGTTGAATCTGATTGCGAAGATGGATTTCTATCGCTTGGTTGAAGATCGGATTCTTGAGCTACTCCTTAGGAGTTATGATAGATTGCTAGAAAACATGTAATAGCATAGTTTTCATTTTATGTTGCATTGTAAGGAAAAGTTTTTTCTGCATTTTAAAATAAATAAAAGTTTTTTTTTACTTTATTTTTATCTCCTTACAATGGCATTCATGAAAACTTGATGTTTGTATGTTTATAGCAATATTGGAAATATGAATTTGATTCTTTCATTTGTGGTAGTGTCAAAATTTACCAAATAAGGAAAGATTCTCATCACCCAAGTTTCAATTGGACCGAAACTTGGAATCATACAAGGCGTTTAGTGTGATGTATGAGAATTTTCAACTTTGGAAAATTAAGAGTAGTTATGCGTTCACATGTATATGTGACTCAAGAGAAGGACCAAGGGATCAAGTACACATTCTTGTGCACTAGCCAAAGTTCACCACAAAAAATGGATAAGACTATTCGTTATGATTTACTAAGGTTTAGTAAATATGATTATACTTACAAGCTTAAGTATAATTCTGAAACATTGGAAAAGTTTCAATGTATAACAGAACGAATAAGAAGAATCAAATTCGGCAGAAGGATAAAAGTTTCTCAAATCTGAAAAGATGAGAGAGTACTTTAGTATCATGTTTTAAGACCATCTTAATGATTTTGAGAGCTTATCACAATTCATCCTCTAAGTGCATTATGATAGTTAAGAAGATGAGTTATGAATTGTTGAAGTGGTTAAATCAAGAAGATGATTCATACTTCGTTAAAAAAAAATCAATTCTTAGAGTTATACTCTAAGATTATAACTTGAGTGACATGTCTTAAAGAAGGTTTAAAACACTTGTCAAATGTAAGAGTAAAAGTTTTCTACTCTTGTACATTTGAAATTGGTAAGTTGTGATGTTTTGGATAAAATAAAGACCAACTAAGCCAATTATGTTAAGTATTTGTCTTGATTAGAATCCACACTATCTCTTGAATATTTGGCAAGAAAGTCTTATAGGTCAAGGAGACAGTGGGATTCTAAAAGGATCTTGAAAGGGTTTCAAGAAGTAATCAAGAAGAAAAACCTATATTTCAAGAAGACAGTGGCAGGCCCTTGTGCTGCTAGGTGGAAAGAAGTTTAGAATACATAAGTTCAATCCATATGAGTTTGGATTTGTCACTAACCTAGTCTTGTGATTATGGTTTTGACAAATTCACGTGGATAAGAACCCATATACCATCAAATCTAAGGGTCATAAGGTTTCTCTCGGATTCATGAAAATGATGGTGAGGAAACACTTCCACCAAGTAGATTTTAAGTAGATAGCAATCTTTGCATTCTCAAAGTCGTTAGTGGATCCTGCGTGGTTAACCGGCACACTAACATGGACTTATGAAGAAAAGTTCTAAACAATTGAGACTATGATTAGGCATCCCTTTTCATAGTTCTGAAATTGTTTAGACACACCTGTGAGCTATCTAAGGAGAGGTGTATGTTTTTGATAAAGTCTTATCAAAGCAATATAGTATCAGAAATCTAAACTTTGGTAAGAAAGTCAATAAAGTATTGATTTCTAGAAGTCCAGTAATTTCTGGATATATGTCAATGCTAGTGGGAGCATAAGTGTTATGCTAATAATCATCATGTTAGTGGGAGCATGATAATTATGATAAGTATTTCAAGACAACAATGTTAATTATAGAAAACAAAAATTTCAATCCTTGAGGTTGCAGGGGTTGAAAAAGTTGTTTTGCTATAATTAAGGGAGAGGAAATTATACTTCATTTCAATTCTAAAAGGCTTAGATTGAGATTTTAATTATCTTTAGTCAAGAATATATATGAATTTTATGTTGGTTTTGTTCAACTTCAAAAAATTCATATATATTGCGTTCTCAAAATTCTATTATGATTACGGCATCCCTCTTCATAGTCAAACTTTTGAGAACATGGCAAATAAAAAATATTCTAGCAAAAGACTGATCTAGAATCAAGTCTTTATGTGAAACATCATGAATCGTGTCCCATTTGCTTTGGGTACAGGATCGATTGCATGTGCTATAATATTTATCCTTTCTAAATTCTTCCAAATGCTCAGGGCATTAAGAAGGGAAAAGTCTAGAACTGGATATGACTAAAATGATTAAGCAATTGTCGAGAACAATCTAAGGTTTACCAAAGATTGGTTGCTCAGGGACAGTTGGTTGTATAGTGTTAATTTTGGAAGGACCATGTTGACATATTCTGAAAAAAGGCAACTCTTGTTCAGAAGTGATAGTCAAAATGGAAATATGGGAAGGTGGAAGTTGTTCAATAAATTTGTGTAAGATTAGAAAACTTAATGCAAGAAGGATGTTTCCATGGATTTTATCTCCATTGGAATGCTCTGTAATGTTTGTGGTCAAGTCTTTGTGACTTTGTGCATAATCATTACAAGGGGATCAATGCATATAAGTTTAGAATCTAACAGATTTCGGTAAATGGCTTGAATTTGGAATTCTTGCATTTACGGTAAGGATTTTGGATTGTGAAATGAGAATCATTAGAGTTATGTTCAATCGATCTATTTCACAAAGTAAAGATCATAGACAAACATACTGCGTACTTGGTGTATGTCATGACTAGTGTTTAGAAAACATAGTGTACATGCTTGGAGCATGGGACAACTGTTGTTTTAATTCAAGAATAAAGTTGATAGCTGAAACAGTATGCAATGAATAATGTGTAATCATATGGTGATAAATAAAAGGTGATTTATTTATATTCATAAGTTCTGAGACCATATTGGATTCAATTATTCTTGTGTTTCATTTTGCATGTTTTGACTTCCAGAATAACTAGGTCATTCTTCCCGAATGACTAAGTTATTCAAACCATCCACAGTCGGTCATATGTTGGAAGTAGATATGAATCAAGACTGTCATGGGTTGGGCTTGTAGAGGTCTAAGATGTTGGACAAGGTGATGCTACAACACTCATGAGTGCTCATAAGTTCTGAGTATTGGATTCAACCCGCGCTCATTGGAATCACTTCATGGATTTTATCACGAGTGATCATGAGATGATAATATCTTATATTCTTCAAACCTTGAGATATGAGTTGTTACTATGAGTTGGTTATACATTGATTGCACGAAAACCGCATTGGTAACTCGATGTTATAAAACGTGCCTTTATGTATGATTCAACAAGTAGTAGAACAAGCCATATGAGTCGATGTTTATCCATTCCTTTTACCTTCGGGATAAAAGCGATATCTGTGGGCCCCTCGATGATTTAATGATGATACATGTGAGTGCTTGGACAAGCCAGGACTGATCTGATTTGTTCAATCAGTCAGTCGTCATAAATCGGAAATCGGGAAACAACAAATGGATAGAGAGAATGATTAATAAATAATCCATGTCTCAGTCCATATGATATCTAGAATGGAGGAATATATGATCCCTTATCTAATGGACAAGTCATTGATAAAGGTCAGAGTTCATCGACAAGGTCAAAGTTCGATAACAGCTTTTGAGAGCTACCATTGCCAGTTAGGTTTGAAGTCATACACAATAATAGTTTTAGACTTATCCAAGTGGGAGACTGTTGGATTAGTGTCTAAGTCCATAACTATAATTGGTAAGACTTGACCCGACTCGGCATGGTCCATTTGGGTTGCATGGCATCAGGACATTTGGATAGACCGTTTGTGAGAAGAGAACATTTGTGACATATTAATATATTATAAGTTCTAATATATTAATACAAAATTATGTTATTTAATAAGTATTGATCAAGAATAAATTTGGACTTCATTTATTGATCAAAAGAGACTAATTAAATATATGGGGATTGATTGTGTAAATCATTCATTCTTATATATGTGGGCTTATGATCCAAGATTCCTTATGTTGGGCTTAACCCATGTGGTGGTCCATGGATACTCCATGGAGGTTAAAACCCATGGAGCATAAGGAATGGGTAAAGTCATGGGTTACATGGTGTAACCCTAATGTGCACACTATATAAGGACCCATTTAGCTCAAAAAATTGACACAAGTAGTACACATATGAGGGCTAGTCAGTTTGAGCTTGGAGTGTCTTCTTCTCATGTTTATTCCAAGTGTTCATGATGTTGTGTGAACCATTTGAGGTGTCATACTTGGGGCACTAGGCTCTTAAGCTTCATGGAGTCAAGCAACAACAACAAGGTATGTATTCTATTTATTTTATTACCCAAGTATATGATATTTGTATGCTAGTATAGGGTAATATCTTGGAAACTTCTGATTTGCATGTATAATAGAGAAAACATAGTTCCAAGGTATTTAGGGTTGTATGTGAACCATAGGATGTTGTAGTATACTAAAACCCAACATTAACATGAAAGATAAACAATCAATCGAACACAAGTATTAACCAAACTCAAGTAATCCTACTAACAAAATCGCATCATATTAAATATTGTTCATCTACATCTAGTTAAAGTCCACCATAATCAGTAAAATAAAGCGGAAAAACATCACCAAAACATTGTGAGACACGATCATCAAGCAAACCCGAAGTGAAATCTCAATGCAACTAATGCTTGAATCTTTAAAGCCTTGCTCCAGTCAACTCTCTAACTTCGAAATCGACCCCTAGGGTTTATGGACGTCCAAAGTCAATTAAAATTTGCATCCTAAGGGTGCCAATGGTTGCACGCCAATTAGGTTTGAGAATCTCGTGTGTGTGTGTGTGTATATATATATATATATATATATATATATTGTGATACCATGGCGTGGTATGGTATTCACCAAGACGTGGTGGTCAGGTTTCCTTAGTGAACACGGATACATAGACCGAAATGAGTAATTTCGGGATTTGAACAGGGCCGCTTCGTGCCTAGGAAAGGAGTGCGACACGTCTTTCGCTGATTTTCGTGTATTTGTCATTTTTCGTCCTTTTCAGCTCTATCCTCTTCCTTTTGCATCCCAACTATTGCAACGCATATTAAGTATCATATATCTTAAAATATGACATTTTTAGACTACATTATTAAGATAATTGTCTAAGATATATATTTAAATAAAGCCATATCATGGAGCTACAATGCATATTTGTGAAAGCGATTCAAACTTCCATACTTATGGTAATGTACTTGAAGCATCGTGATGATGGTCATAACGTGGGTGTTTACACAATTGACACATTGGTCTTAAGGTTCCATAATGGTTGTAGAGTCACTCTTCGAGATGTGTTAAATGTTCATGATATCTCGAACGAACTCAAATATGCCAATAAGTTTGACAATAATGGTTAAAAGTTGGTGAATGAGCAATAGTCATGTGGAGTTTACCCGAAATGGATTCTTTGTTGGTCAACCTGTTAACAAGGGTGGAATGTATTTTCTTGACCTAAATGAAGATGGTAACGATCATGGTGGATCTAAGCATGGTGTTTTTGTGTTAGATGTTGAGTTTAGTAACGGAGAGAGTGTGAGCATAGTGATAGTCGGGGTACTGCCAGTGATAGTGGCAATACCAATAGCAGTGATGTAACTAATTTTGAAGTAAATGAAATAATGTTTTTTGATTATATCGCTTCTTCAATATCTTTATGGAACAAAAGTTTGGCACACACAAATAATAAATTATTGAAAAAAGGAAAACTAACGGTATAACAAAAATAAACGAAAAAGATTTTGATAAATGTGAAACTTGTGTAAAATTTAAGTTTACTAAGAAACCTTGTCCAAGTGTTAAATGTGTTACATCATTAATAGAACTCATTCACTATGATATTTGTTAATCTAATGGAATACTAACACATGAAGTTAAGATACATTTCATTACATTATGTGATGACTCGAGTTGATATTTAAATGTTTATTTATCGCAATCAAAAGGCAAAGCTTTTGAAGCATTCAAACTACATATGGTTAAGGTTAAAAACCAACATGAGAAACACATAAATATTCTTCTCTCTGATAGAGGCGGAGAATACTTACTTTAATCCAGAGTTTGACACATTTTGTGAAGAGAATGGTATCATATATGAAAGAACATCACCTTTTACTCCCCAATAGAAAGGTCTGGCTGAAAAAAAGAACTGAACTGAAGTCGAGATGGTCAACTGCATGTTAAACCAATCTAGCTTACCAAAAAAGATGTGGGGGAAGCTCTATTAACTACTTTTTATGTTGATAATAGGATCACTACTTATGTGATTTCTACTAGATCTATGAGTTTTTGAAGAGAATGCAAACTAATCTAGACTATTTGATAGTGTGGGAAGTGTTGCTTACTATAGGACACCTGGTCCTAAGAGATCCAAATTGGGAGCTCGAGCTATGAATAGTGTGTTCATTGGATATGCTAATAAAAACAAGGCTTATCGATTATTAGATGGTGAATCATGTGTCAACGTAGAATCCAAAGATATGGTTTTGTTCAAGGACAAGTTTTGAAAAGATGTTGAAAACTCAAATCCGATAATAGCTCCAAGTACTTCTTGAGAAAATGTTTGACCTTCTCAAGTTATAAAAGAACCAATGAAAATTACAAGGGCTAAAAAGAGAAAAATCTAGCAGATGATTTTTATGCTTACTTGGTTGAAGGTACTCAAAACAAGGTGACAAGGTAGGTCATTGTTGCCATTAACTTAGATGATGATCCTAAGACCGTCACTAAAGCCATGTCGTCTAGAGATGCTACTATGTGGAAGGAAGCCATCAATGATGAAATCGACTTGACTATAAGTAAAAAAACTTGGGAGTTAGTTGATCTACCTAAAGGGAAGAGACCCATAGGATTTAAATGGATATTCAAGAAAAAAATATCATCCAGATGGATCCATATCCGCCTATAAAGAAATATTAGTTGCTAAAGATTGCAAGCAACCAGAAGGGATTGCTTACTGCGATATATATGCACCAATTGCTTGGATTACTTTGATTAGAACTCTCAAATAAATATCAGCTTTAAAAGGATTTTACATTCATCAAATGGATGTGAAGACACCCTTTTTAATGGTTATCTTAATGAGGAGTTTATCTGGGCAACCTGAAGGTTTTTTGATACTCGGTCATGGAAATAAAGTGTGTAGACTTATTAAATCTATGTACGGTTTGAAGCATGAGAAATTTGACACCACTGTGACTGCTATCGGATTTCAATAGAATAGTAATGACATTTGTATTTATCACAAATACACATCCGAATACACAATCTTTATGTGTCTTTATATCGATGATATGTTGATAATTGGTACTTATGTAAAAGGTATTCTTGAGATGAAGAAATATAAGTTAATATCATTATGGAGAGAAAAATTCTAACAAAGTTTCAAATTTTGAATATTAAGGAATTCAACACTCCTTTTGATTTAAGTGTGAAACTAAATGAAAACTTCGCTTGAGTAGTGACTCAATAGAAATATGCACGTGCAATTGGGAGCATGACCGCACACTACACTTGACCTGACATCACATTCGTTGTAAGCAAAATGAGTCATTATACTGCCAATCTAGGGATGAAACATTAGAAAGCAGTGGGTAGAGTACTAGGATACCTAAAAAGGACAAGTAATCTTAAGTTGAAATACTCGTTATATCCCAAAATACTAGAAGGTTATTCTTATGCTATCTAGATATATCACACCATTGATACAAAATCCACAAGTGGGTGGGTTTATACACTAATTGGTGGGGATATTTTTTGGTCAAGCAAGAAACAAATATGTATCGCTCATTCAATGATGAAAGTCAAGCTAATTGTCTTAGCAGGAACAAGCAAAGAGGTATAATGGATAAGAGATCTACTCTTGGAGTGGGGTGCCATCAAAGTTGTTTATGTCAAGACAAGTAGGAATTTGGCAAATCTACTTACAAAACCTCCGGCGAGATATTTGGTTAAATATACCACAAGTGTCATGGGCTCATAATTCTCAAGTTTAAATGGTAACAATGAAATCACTAAATTTAGAAGGTACTATCATTAATGGTAAATCCATGTGAGGTAGGATAGTACAACTTTGTGGAGAACGAGGTTTATTTAAGGCTCTTAACAAAGTTTTGGAGACATCTAAGCAATGAAGATGTTGTAAAACTTTGCCTATATGATCTAGATGCAGTGTTAGTGGTTTATATTCTAAAAGGTCATGAAAAGGATTTTAGAGTGTGGCCATATTAGCACTTAGTGAGAATGCAAAGATGACAAGTGATGTGTGAGGGTAAACCGTAGAGGTCACCTGGTTCTTGGTTTAAACCTATAAGGATACCATATAATCAATCTCGTTTTATGTGTCTACATAAACAAGGGTTCAATATTCGTGACAACCAAGTGACATCATCTGTTAGAGTGAAAGGAAACTTTCCAACTTCGTGGGATATTGTTGGAAATTCTAAAGGTATAATAGCAAGTTGGCTATGTTATGTTTATCCCATATTGAAAGGGGAATAAACAATTTGTCGGGTTATAAGGTTTTTTTTTCTGTTGATAGGCCTTTAAAGGCTTTAAGTGGATTAAGAGACGAGCTAAGTCCACACATGTGTGCCTAGCCTTATCGACGACACAAGTACACAAAATATTGAGGTTTAGGCACATTTAGCACTTCGCACGACGTACGATTCGTTGGGAGCTAACGAGCTTTTATATTAGCAGGGTCCGGGTTCGATCTGGTTGGGCCAACTCGATGAGAGTTGACCACGAGTTGAATTCATGGGTTCACATGGGGAAGCTTCTGGAAGGTTATAGAAAATTTCTTTCTTGGAGGGCAAGGTGCCACACTAGGGTTTGCCTTAGACTGTCCGTATATATCGTAGGATTTTTGCTGCCTTCTAGGGTGTCTGCAACTATAAATACAACTCCCCTGGAGTTGTATCCCACACCCCTGATCATACGATCTTTCTCTACTCTCCTCTTTTATTCTCTTTGTGATTTCTGCAACAAAAAATATTTGACTTCATCCATTTTTGAGTATCTGCTTTGCGTGTATCTCTTCTTCCATAGTTGTTGGAACGAAGAATATTCTACATCAAATCTTAGGTATTTACACTAAAGCTTACAGCCTTAGAGCGACGTAAAAAACTTTAAGGGCAGAAGCTTTTTCCATCCTATTGTTTTACCAGTCAAGATCTACAACTATGAAGTTGGTCTTATATTATTGTAAGGTTGTTGAATTTCATCCGATAAATGGACATTATTCTTCTACCTTTCTTATAAACAGATCTGGTCGCGAACGAGCAATCTAGTTTCTGTACGTAACTTGCTAATTGTATTAATAAAAACATGATTTATTTTTTGAAGCTAATCGACATATAATTTTCAATACTTTTGTCGGTTTCCTTACATGTCCATTTGATATGATATTCAACAATTATCGTCTTTAATTTGTTCTAAAATTTTATATTTACATCAACAAATTTCAAACTTCTTTATTCTTAGGATCTTCCAATATCACATGTTTGGCTTTATTGAACTGTATACCATCTATTATAATAAATGAAAAAAAATTTGTCATATGCCACATACTATTTAACTTGGCCACATATCATTTTGTGGATATTTTCAATTAATTTTTTTCACATGACAGTTTGTGGTTTTTTCATTTTATTAATTTCATATAAATCAAACTGATTTTCCTTTCTTGATGTAATAAATGGATTTTAATATTAGGAATGCAATACTTGACTCATTTAAGAAATTCAAAATTCAAAATTCAAAATTCAAAATTTTCATATTCAATTTCCAACTTAATATAATCAATCTATTAATTTAAAATATATTATTAATGTAATATGTTATCTTATTATTGGTAGATTTTTAAAATGATTATTGTAATACACTTATTTCTTATTTTAAATATTATTTTAAATCCAAAACATAAATCATATTATTAAACTAACATATAAAAATATATTCGGATATTATTTTTCGAAATAGTTAAAAATGTTTAAATGTTGTGATTGTAGAACAATTCAAACTAAATAAAAAATATCAAAAAACTATTTTTATTATAATTCATATTTTTTCTAAAGAAGTGTATTGTAATTAATTAAGTGAAATAATTATATTGTGTTAACTTACAAACATTGGTTTATATATCAATTAATCATCATAATCGAAATTAAAATGAAAAAACAATAGATAAGAAATTTCTAGATAAACAGTTACAACGTTAAGTTGTAATACTAAATCGTAAATCATGTTTTGTTTTATTTAAACGCAAATCGCGAGTAGATGCTATTGAATTATATGGACATATTATCTATCTATAATTATATGTTATATGAAAACACATTTCTCTTATTACTTAATTGAAGTACTAACTTATTTATCATGCTGGTTGTATTTATTTCGAATTTTTATTTTAAAATTGTTTAATGTTTAGACATTCATACACAAAATTTTCTTTTAATCAACCCCTATAGTACACGTGTCTCACAACTAGTATATTCTAACCTAATAAATGAAAATCACTTTTGTCCCATTTCATGTCCTCATTGAATTTGACATCTGTCATATTCTAGGATTTTTTGAATTTATTTCCACTTGTCATTTCTTGTGTTATTTATTTATTTTTTTAAATTTAAAATCCACATTCTAGTAAGGGTTTATATATGTAAGGTAGTTCATTTTATTAAATTTTAGAATAAATGCTCTACAACTGTTTATTTGCACCATCTTTCAAATATTTGAAATTAATTAAATTTTAAATCACTATATCACATGTGATTTTTTAAAATGTTCATATTTTATTATTATTATTATTATTATTATTATTATTATTATATATATATATATATATATATATATATATATATATATATATATATATATATATATCGAATTACTTAATTTATTCATTATATTCTTTGTATCTATGTAAAAGTGTTACTTTAAAGAATACGTAATGTTTATAAATTTATATTAAACTTTTTTTTAAATATATGTGGTATACGAGTCTCGCATCTATCTAGTATTCTAATAAATCAAGACCTATTCCTGACACATGTCATTTTCACATGCAATTAGACACTTGTCATTTTCTGATTTTTTTGAATTATTTAATATCTACTTGTCATTTTTGTATTTTTTTTCATTTTTTATTTAAATACCACCTTATAATATTATTAATATATTAATTAATATATATGTAGATAGTAACATTCCATTTGTGAATTTCAATATTTACGTTGTATGCTCATCAATCTCACAAATTTTTCAATTTATCATCTCTATTGTTTAATTAATGGAAATCAAGGAAATCATCCCATCTCATTGTATTCTATGTGGAAATCACGTAGATGCAGATAATCATTTCCAATAATTGATTATCAATTTTATATTTAATAACATAAATCCTTATTAACATAAATTGATTAACTCTTTTTTCAACTCATACAATATACGAGTCTGACAACTAGAAATATATTATTCGTCTTTTACCAACTTTTATATTTAACGTTTTTTTAATCAAACCGTGTAGTACAAAGGTCTCATACCTAGTAATTAATAACTACTTTATTATTCAAAAAATAAGGTAAAATTGTTATTTACTTATACTCATAATATAATTATTAGTCGTGTTGTTTGGACGTCTATGCTCGCATTTCCTGATGCATGCATTCAATTTTCTTGTTGCTTTTCCAATAGTTTGATTTTAGGAGTGGAGAGGCCTTGTTGTATGTACGAATGAGAATTTGGACTGAAAACTCGTACCGAACCGAACCGAACCGAACCGAACTGAACCGGATTAAGCCCGAATAAGCAATTTGATTCGGTTTTTGGTATCTATATTATGCTTATTCGGTTCTCAAAATATTCGGTCTGGGTTACCCAGATAAGAGCTTATTCGGTTCTAAATACCCGACCCGGAATTGAAAAGTCATTTAATTTTAATCATGATTACTTTCCCTCGTTAGTCACTAGTAACCCTTATTCGATCGAAGCCGAACTCGATGTTGTGCCATGCATTCCTCGTCCCCCTTATCTGATCGACATAAATATAAATCACCTTATGTCCTCATCATTCACAACCGAAAAAAACCTTAAGCTCGTCCTCGTCGTTTCAAAATCGACCAATTTTCTCAACCATTGTCAAACTTGAAATCATTTTTGTCGATCCTTCCTCTTGTTTCAGACTTTCAAAAATCGATCCACTAAGCATTCACGAATTTCTACTTTTTCTAGTCATGGAAAATTGGGCTCCAACTCATGAAACGTAAGTAAACAATTAATTCTCATTGTGTTAATCTACTACGTAAATGATATTCTTTCAATGTGTTATTGTGTTATATTAGTCTTTGAATGTTTTATGTTGATGTATAAAAGTATATTGTTATTTTATTATATCAAATTTAATGTGTTATGTTAAAATTGTCAATATGTAAATGTGTTACGTTAATGTACCACTAAAATGTCTTGTGTTTTAGATTGATAATGAAGATGTGTTTGTTGATAACACTTAAGTTGAAAACAAAGTCGTAACAAGTCAAACAACAAACAAGAATAAAAGGAAATATGCCAAAAGGGCGGTTTGTTGGAGCGATTATGATGTAGTTCATATTGACAAAGTTAAACATAGCAAATTCAAAAGGTCTGGCACGTTGCTCAAAACCGAATCCGGAGAAAATGATACTTTTAGCATGATTAGACATACAGAAAGATGTAAATGAACCCAAAAAATTTAGGAAAAAAAGATAACCAAGCCACTTTAAATTATATAAAAAAAGGGGGGGGGGGGGGGGGGGGGAATTAGTATTGGGACTTGGAAGCATGATGAGAAAAGAATCAAAAAAAGCTTTGTTAAACTTATTTGTAGTTGGAGAATTGTCGTTCAATTTTTTAAAGAATGAATTATTTATTGAGTATACTAATGCATTGAACGGGAAAATAGTTTTTCCATGTAGAGCCACAATTTCAAATAGAGTCATCGATTACTTTCTTGAAGAAAAGGCTATGTTGTTTAAGTTCTTTAATAATCCCCTAAGTAATGTGCATTTGACCACTAATTGTTGGGAAAGTTCATGTCAAAGGTCGAGCTATATGGTGGTCACGACCCACTTTATTGATGAAGATTGGGTCATGCACTAAAGAAATATGAACATTAAATCTTTAGATAGTCATAAGGGAGAAGACATTAGGAGCATGTTTTTGACTTGTCTTCAAAAGTGTGGTATCAATAATGTAATGACCATAACCATATACAATACTAGTGCAGATGATAAAGAAATCAAAATTCTAATGAAAAAACTACCAAGCTTGTACAATGGGCGGAAACAATTACACGTAAGGTGTATGGCCCACATCCTTAACCTTATTATTAGGGATAGGTTTGATCAACATCAATATAGTATTAAGTGCATGCAAAAGACCATTAAATACATTAGGAACTTCACACAAAGGATTCAAAGGTTCAAAGACTGCATGAAAGAACTAAATGTGGAATCCAAGAACTTTTTGTGCAACGATAGCCTAACCCGATGGATCTACACATATGAGTTATTAAAGATTGCGCTGGAGTTGGGGAAGGTTTTTTGCAAGTTTGAAGTTAAGGTAATTTCATATTCCATTCCATTCTATTTTTTTTTTTAATTTCAGCATGTTTGTAGAATTTTAGGTAACTTGAACTGGCATAACGTCTTCGTTATTTGTCTGATTAGCCCGATTTTTTTCAGCTTGTAGTTCACAATTTAAGCTATTGTTTACATAGTTTATATGATATTTTTTGGTTATATATTCAATGAGATATTGTCCCCTTGATGCAGCGCACAAAAACAACACAAAGATAACCAAGAATGAACCTGTTGATTCTAAAAGAATAGCCAGAACAATCTCTTCAAAACCATGTTGATTCTACGAATACCGTGGGATTGGCTTCAAAATATGGGTTAACATGCACAGAATTTGGGAGAAAATCGAAAGTTCATAAAATTGATGATCTACCATCCAAATTACATCAAAAACAGTAAAATAAGAAGCAGAAATTAAAATGAAACCCTAAAAGTCCATGGGCCAAATACAAACCCAAAAGCAAAACCCAATAATTAAGGAAAAATAACAAAATTGTTCATAACTCCATTTAGAAAGCGATTTCTGGACTCAAAAATGGGTAAGCGATTTCTAGAAGTGATTCTTGCTCCAAGCTTCGATTTGACTGGCTGTAGGCCCAAAACGGAGATTCGTAGCAAAAGTTATGGTCATTTCCGTGAATCCCCTTTAGTTACACGATCGTGGGCCTCTAGGAACGCAAGGTCCTGATCCTCCACACTAGGGCCCGCATCACCCCTAAACATGGGGTATTGAAGCTGAGTTTTCTGTTTCAGGATGTTTGCATAATTTTATGCAATGTTGAACAGTCACAACGTCTCCGTTATTTATCCGATTAGCCCGATTTTTTCCAGCTTGTAGTTCACAATTTAAGCTACTGTTCGCATAGTTTATATTCTATTTTTGGTTTATATTCAATGAGATACATACCCCTAAACATGAGGTATTGAAGTTGAGTTTTTTGTTTCACCATATTTGTAGAATTTTAGGAAACTTTGAACCGTCATAACGTCTTCGTTATTTGTCCGCTTAGCCTAATTTATTTTCCAGCTTGTAGCTCACAATTTAAGCTACGGTTTACATAGGTTATATGCTATTTATGGTTATATATTCAAATAGATACAGGCTCCTAGAGAGACACTATTAAAGTTTTTAAACTAACATTTACTTTATTGTAATAGATCATACATATGTTCAAGATGTTTTGACCCCCGTAGAAGAATATTTCAATATTTATGGAGTATGGTTGGATTTCTCGATAAATTCAAGGTGAAAACCGATATAGTATTGACATCAACAAAACCGATGACACATTGTTTTTTGGAGAAATATGTGAGGCGTACAAATACATTAAGGAATGTGCGGTAACTCCCCAATTTTGTTTGATCGGGAACATGATTGAAAAATACGATAAATACTGTGGCGACCTTGAAAAATTAAACGAATTTTTGTATTTGGCAGTCATATTAGATCCACGGTTCAAGTTTGATTTTCTTCAACAAGCCTTTGAGAAGTTAATTAAGTTGAAGAATACACAAAAAGATTTCATGCTCAACTCGGAAGTCAGTTTGAAGGCTAAGGCCTTAATACGGAGTCTTCAAAAAAGATTTAAGAATTTTTTTATTTCAACAAATCAAAGTTTGACAATACCGACTCTTCTCAAAGTCAAACACATGGTCATGAAGATATAGTTGTGATTGATGACCAGAACGACTTCATGGGTTTTTTAATAGTACAAACGGATTACCCATCGATATCAATGGAAGCGGAGTTGACACGATACCTAAACGAACAATCAGTTAAATACAATAAAGATTTTGATATTTTACTTTGGTAGAAACAAAATGCATCTTGTTACCTTATTGTATCCCTTATTGCAACTTTGAAAAAATTATGTATATTTTCCATTATTTTTAATTAACAAATTTGTTTCTTTAAAAGATTTGTTATGGAATCATAAGCTACAAAAGTCATAAAAAAAAATACAACGTTTATATTTATATTGTAAATGTTATTTGGGTTATAGAATCGTAATACGGTTTATTCGGTTCTTTTCGGTTATATTAGGTTCTTAATCATCTTATACATGTTATTCAGGTTAATCAGATAATAATCGAACCGAACCGATTAAGACCCGAACCGAACCGAACCCGTATCGGTTAATCAGTCCGGTTTACGGTTCATACAATTATCTTTATTCAGTTTTCGGGTTATTCGTGTTCGGGTCGGTTCGAATAACATCCCTACTTGTATGTTCACACTAGAGTGTAACTTTTTCACTATTGTAACCTACTTCTTCCACACAAGACTAAAATTATTGAGATAACTGATGTACCAGTTTGATTGGATCAATTCGATATATATACTCGACATAGAAACTTATTGCCGTCTTGTACATTTTGTCATTTTTGATCATTCTTAGAAACTTATCGTTGTCTTGAGCATTTTGTCATTTTTGATAATTTTTATTTACCGAAATAAAATTAAAGTTTGGTTTTGGATTTTTAGAGTTTTATTTATATATTTTTATAGGCATTTTACGTACTTTTAATGCCTTTGTTAGAAATTAGTCCAAAAAGACTACTTAACTTATATGTCAATGACGTGGGAAGACAAAAAAAAAATGATAGTTGAGAAGTTTATCAACTCAACTCTTAGTTTAGGGATTTAGTTGGAGATTTATTTTAAATTAATCACGTAAATTGAAAGTTAGTTCATTTAGTAGTTTTATACTCTTTTCTATATTGATTAGTTGTAAGTTTACATCATTTTTTTTTCCAATGCTTAATAAATTTTATTATTTCTGTATGTACTGTAAGTTCGAATATACTCTATTTATACGGTACATATTTGAATCCAACTAAAAAATATTATATACATTATAGATGTTGACTTGTTTTTATAGGAAAAATCTTGCATAATTAGTGATAAAACTAATAGAAAATAGAGAAAATTACAAAAATAGTCTAATTTCTTAATTACTTCGTAGAAAATAGTCAAAAAATAACCATCAAAATCGCAGATGGATTTAGCCCATCTGTAATTTTAACTTTCCATCTGTGTACGTACAAGTCGTTAAAGCGCATCCATGCTTTAGTGACTTGTACATTTGCAGATGAACTGAGTCCATCTGCGATTTCTCCTTTTTCAGGGGTATAAAAACGTAATTTCAAACTTTTTGTTGAAGAACTCTCTCTCTCTCTCTCTCTCTCTCTCTCTCTCTCTCTCTCTCTCTCTCTCTCTCTCTCTCTCTCTCTCTCTCTCTCTCTCTCTCTCTCTCTCTCTCTCTCTCTCTCTCTCTCTCTGTGTGTGTGTGTGTGTGTGTGTGTGTGTGTGTGGAGGCACTATAGACTATTTTATGAATAACCCTTACAATATGGTAAAATCTTTACTCATTTTGTGTTTTAATCATCATTTATCAATTTTAGGCTTTGTTTATTTATGATTTATTGGGAAAAAATTTGAAAAAAAACGAAAATCTAAGTTGTTGCTCATCTTATTTTCTTAGATCTATGTGTTATATTTGATATTTACAAGATTTGAAAAGTAGCCTTGAGGTTTTGATAACATTTCATAATTGGATCTATGATTGTACAAGTGTATAATGTGTAAATTGTGCATTGTGAGGTTGTATATTTGATATTTTTGTGTTAATATGTTATATAAATGTGTTAATATGCTGTAATAATATGATTTTTTGATATAAAAATGATTTTTGCTACTTCATGATGTTGTACATTTGCATTTGTGAGGTTGTACATATAGTTTATGTTATAAAAATGTATTTTTGATATATTATTATGATATAAATATTCAACTTTTTGATATTATAAATATGCTTATATTTGTATTTTAGAAATATCGTTCATATACTATCAGTTTACATGGCATGGTTTAGATACATTCGGTTTATTTCTCAAATAACATATTATACGATGCAATTTGGATGTCGATATAAATACACATATTGTTTATTTTCTAATTGTGTAAATCTAATAGTTTCTAATGTAGACGGTTGTCTTTTTGTTATAATAATATGTTTTTTGATAGTTTTTTTTTAATATTTATTATAGTTATAAATAACAACTTATTTTCCTTTAATGTTTTTACCCATCTAACATCTTGTTGTATTTCAGCATTATTTTAGAAATCTAAATGTTAAAGTTGTGGTAAATCTAAAAGGATCGGGATGTAACATATGTTAAGTATTTGAAGTATTGCATGGTGTGTGAAGAAAAACATTTAGAAACACTGTGTTTGGTTAGTTATTTGACATCCCTAAGTTACAAGGGGACGGGTTGTTATTTCATAAAATGTTTTTTCATCGGTTACGGTGAGACACAGTAATATCTCCAGATGGCATAAAGCGGTTGTATCTTAAAGTTGGAGATACTAAAATGGTTTATGGTCCGGAAGAGTTTTGTTTGATAACCGGATTTGTAAAGTTTCATTTTAAATCAGTCATTCTTAGCAGCTACTGGCGATGATGCAATTAGAGCATGTCTCATATACGTTTTGTGTGAAGGGTTTTTGGGGAAAGAAGCAAATGATCGTGTGCCACAAAACTAGTTTTTTTTTTGTTGTTGTTGAGAACTTCGATGGGTGGAACATGTATTATTTGTCGAATTTGAAGTTTTATATTTTCTATGGTAATATTTATTCTAACTAAAAGTTTTATATTGTAGTTTTGCTTGGGGTAGTTACTTGTGGGAGTTCACCTACGATAATCGTGAGGATATGTGGAACAAAATCAATAAATATTTATCACTACCTGAGCCTTGTCAATCGTTCAAATACTCGGTGTCAGGATTTACGGCACCATTCAGGGTATATATATATATATATATATATATATATATATATATATATATATATATATATATATATAATTATTGATGGATTTTGATGATTACATCAATCCTATGGTGCACATGCAAACCTTAAAGCTTAGGATCTAGGTTTCTCTAATTGTACATGCAAATCATCCAAAGCTTGTAAACCCTAATTCTAGCATACAAAAAATCGAAAACAATAACTAAAACAAGCTTAGATGATTACCTTTCAATTGTAGCAAGAATCTTCAACCTTTTAGAGCTTTAGTATCACAAGTGTAATACCTTTAATCGATCACAAACACCAAAGCAAGTTGGATGATCTTGGAGAGAGAGCAAGGAGGCTCAAAATCGGCTCTTGATCTCTAGGGTTCAAGTGGTAGCCGAGTTGTGAAGCCCTAAGGTCCTTTATATAGGTGAGTTGCTAGGGTTTCAGTCGAAACCCAAATTAGATTGCTTAGGCCTTAAGTAGTCCAAAGGAACCTTCTATAACAAGGCCTTGGGCGAATCCAAGGTGGGCTTCCCCCTTGATTTCCTCCATCCCATTCCTAAGGGATCCTCAGCACAAAATCCAATTATCTTATAACTTCAATTCCAGACCTTTATCTTCAATTAATATCTTTTGATCACAAAATCAATTTCTTAATTAATTCTTGACCAATATTAATTAACCAATATGATTTCTCTTTTAATATATTACTCATATAACATATTAATAAACCATACTAACCTCTTTCTCCATTAATCATCGAGTCAAGTTGCTCTGGTGAAGACTAGGCAACCCAAAAGGACCATGCTACAATCGAGTTAAGTACATACCAAATATAGTTATGGGCTTAGACACCTAATCCAACAATTATATATTTATAAAATATAACAAGTATGTTAGTTGTTAATAATTGTTATTAATATAATTGCTAAAATTATAAATATGGATTTATAAGATGCTTCCATTTGTTCGAAGTGGTTATGTGTTATGTAGAAACAAAGATACACCTTGGATGAAGCGTTGGAGTGCAACCAAAAAATTGAAATGGGTTGATGTGAACAAGATTTTCGATATGACAAAGGTTTGTATATTTTTTATATTTATTTCAATATTTTGATTGAACTTTTACTAACATTATATATATGTTAATTTGTTTTAGGAGGGACGAAGACCAAGACATAGCATGACACCGAGCGATGAGGAGAGAAGATCTTCATATTATATGTCATGTTAAAAATATGTGTACGGTGAACCACCTTCAGTTCCATCCCCAGTACGGAAGCATTTTAGGAGGCAAGATAAATCTTTGTGTAATCTATCGTCTAGTGGCCGATCCTAAGCTAGAGCAAGACAAAGTGGGAAACCAAGTTTAGAAGAGTTGGTGAATCGGTTATTTGCAATCGAACAAGAGGTGTATTTGAACCGCAATGCACTGAGGTGAACGTGGAAGAAGTGAATGACGAAAGTATATCGAACAACATAAATTTTGATGAACAGGCAAAGTTTCAAACTAGTTATTCTTTTGATGAAAAGGCTAGTGATACCCTATATTTATGACATAATTTGTTAATAAATATGTATATTTTATTAATAATTTAAAGATATTAATGTAGGTTTTAGATGAAGGGGGCAGACTATAAATCACTTCGATGAGGATGTTTTTGATGATAATGAAGATGAAAAGGTTATTATACCTTATATTTATGATATAATTTGTTCATAAATATTTATATTTCATTAATAATTTAAAGGTATTAATGTAGGTTTTAGATGAAGGGTATGAACTAGAAATCACTTCGATGAGGATGTTTTTGATGATAATGAAGCCGAAAAGGTTATTACACATTTTATTTATGATAAAATAATTTAATAAATATATATATATTTTATTAATAATTATAACGTATTAATGTAGGTGTTGGATGAAGAGGTGTTAGACGAACGGGGGGCAGAGTACAAATCACTTCGATGAGGATGTTTTGGATTTGGATGATAATGAAACTGAAAAGGTTATTATAGCTTATATTTATGATATAATTTGTTAATAAATACGTATATTTTATTAATAATTATAACGCATGAATGTAGGTGTTAGATGACGAGGTAATAATTGTAGGGACTACAACTCACTTTGATGATAATGAAGTTACACCTGATAGACCTAGGCTTCCTAATCCATCAAAGTTTATGTGTACTCCTTTCATGCAGGTATACATTAAAAGCTAATATGGAAAGAATTTTTTTATGTCAAATATTCATAAAATAATGATATAAATGTTTGAGAAATATTTTAGTTACACACGACACCAAAGCCAAAGAGAAGAACAAATAAGAAGGTTGGTAACAGATCAACAACCCCTCCTCCTCCAGTATACGCTTTTGATCATGACTTTTCGGTTTTGCGCCTGCAGCCTTATGTAGCAGGCAGTGAGGTTGTGTTACAAAATTATTTTTTTCATGCGTATAACGTGCATCACAGATTCTACAATTTGATATTAGATAGAGAGTTTTGGAGCTCGTTTTTTGGGCATACACATAATGGTTGGTTAGATGAAGCAGTATGTATAAATTTATGCTTATAAGTGATTTTTTATTTATTAATTTATAACAAAAGTACCATAACCTTCGCAGGATATCACGATTTGGATTAGATTATTGACGGAGAGCCGATTTGAAGCTAACCGATATACCATAACGCCTTCAATTTTTTACCATCTTCTGGAAGATGGTAATAAATGGAGGGCATCATGTATGAGATAGCTACATACCCTGACATTATGGTTCCTTTTTGGGATGTGGATAGAGTATATTATTAGTTTTATTGAAATTACATTCATTAGTGTCATTTTTTTCTATAGAAATATTAATAACTAATTATTTTTAAACTTTTTGCAGGTTTATATGCCAATTCATTCATATCCAAATCATTGATTGTTTAGGGAACTACGACCAGAGTCAGTAGAAGTCCATCTATATTATAGTCTCGGTAGGAGTGTGTTTGAAAATTTTGAGTAAAATGGAACTTTTAGCAAATTTGAGGCGTGGGTGGCAAAATTTTTAGACAAACTTAATTATTGGCAGAGGAGGAACATCCCAAGGAGACCATTGAATATGACATTTACTCTCGAAGATAATGTTCCCCAACAAAGCAGTGTGTTGGGAGATTGTATTGTATTTGTTTGTATGTTTGTGGAACAACTAGTATCAGGACAACCAATACGTGAATTTATAGACCCAAAAAATACAGCTTTAGATTTTCGTCAAAGGATGGCCAAAATTTATTAGGGAATGTGTGTTGGTCCTATGTAGTTGGATGTGATATGTATGTATGTAACTGAATGTTTGATTTATAAATTCAAGTGTTTCATTAGGAAAAGTAATTTTATATATAGCGCGATACACATTATCTTCATACATAATATAATTATAACTTCAAAAGTTAAAACATAACAACGATTACACCCTCTTTATTGATGTTAGAACTTCAAAGTTAACCAAAAGACATAAACCTTACAACTTGTAAAAAATAATTGCCAAGAACAACACCCAACTACAAACCAAAGCTACATTCAACTTCTTATTGTCAGATTGAAAGTGTTTATTCGACTTAGCTACCTTAGCTATTATCATAAAAGATTGGTCCTTCTCTTCATGAACCCAACAGATAAACCCGCATTTGGTCCCTGTGAATTTAAAGATAGATAAGAAGATAAGTTTCAGTTCAAATATGATAGCGCAAATATTAAGGAACTAAAAATCATGATACCATTTTTGGGCAAGCATAAAATAATCTTCTTGGGTTTTTAGGTGTCCCCGATATCCTAATGATATGTTCACCTATGCAATTATGGTATGTCATTCGCCTGATTTATTTGATCAAATATGAATAACTTCACAAATAAATATCATGGAGTGAGTATTACCCATTTATACAAAATTTCAATGCAGACAAGTACAATGCATTGTCTTGTCAATCGATAAAGTTTTCTTAAGAGTTGACTATGAAATCATCTAGTTTGACTATGAATCCTTCAAGTTGAACTATGAAGTCCAGACAAGTACAATGCCTTGTCTTGTCAATCAGTAAAGTTTGCTTAAGGGTTGACTATGAAATCATTTGGTTTGACTATGAATCCTTCAAGTTGAACAATGAAGTGCAAACAAGTACAATGTCTTGTCTTGTCAATCAGTAAAGTTTGCTTACGGTTTGACTATGAAATCATGTGGTTTGACTATGAAGTAATCCAATTTCAATACCAACTTTTGTATATTTATAATCGGATTGGTTTGATTTTCCTAATATACTTTCATTGCATATGAAAATGATTTCTTACAACCAAAAAATATTTTGTAACCTACCAATATTTTTTCATAATCTTGAAAGAACAAATCCTAATACCTTCACAACCATCCAGTAAACAGATACCGACCGCTTTCAATTTTGTTTTGTGGCTTTAGGTTGCGTGGTATTTCATCTTTATTTTATTGATTTAATTAATAGCTGTAGGTAATGTACCCCGTCTAGATTTTGCATGTGACTAATATAAGTATGTTTTATTTTTATGCAGATCCGTTAGGTGCATGATACCATTAATATATGTGGGTTATTTACCCTACTTGGCAACTATCTGACAACAATGTACTTTGCGGTGGCTTTAGACAGAACCCATGAACCCCTATTCTTAGCAGTTGGTTTGGGATACCTTATAGTGCAAGGAATCTTGGGCATGGTTCATGAGGAAGTTAAAATAATGTTTAGTTGAAACTACGGATGTAGGTTTCATAAGCCACCTACGTGATAAATAGACTTTGTCGTTGGGAGAATCTACCCAGATTCGTATCATGGGTATTGTTCTAAAGATATAGCTCGGAAAATACGAGATTCTATCGGACATAATGATACCATTGTCGAAAAGTTATTTTGGAATGCATGTAGTTCATATAGTTGCATGAAGTTTACTTGTGTTTGGAAAGCTTTCAAATGCATGTAGGAATCCAATTGTCTAGCTTGACAATATAGCCATTTCAAAATGGACACAGGCATTTTTCTCCTAAAGTATGTTACAATGTTAAATCGATTGATATTCCTCTAATTGTGAATAATATATCTACCTACACATATGACTTACCTACAACAACTATCATTGAGTTAATCAATCAGTTGATTCAAGTAGCATATGTTGAACGGGATGAAGTTGGACGTAAATTTATACTTATAAATTGTTATTTCTTATGTTATTATTTCTAAATTAACAAACTTCGTAGGGAGTATTTCTGTTGGTGTGACCCCTTATGTTGAGAATAAGGTTCAAAAGCGAGTGAACAAGTCATATAATTGGGAGGCGAGACGTATTTATAGGGATATATTTGAAGTGGATGAAAATTTCGACTCCTTCAAAGTACAACTTGAACGTAGGGTATGTAGTTGTGGGAAATGGCAAAAAAATGTTATACCTTGTGGCCACGCTATACCATCACTAAGAACTTGTACGTCTACAGCCATTCACGAAATGGTTGATTATACGTTGACTTATGTCATGTATCGAGCTGCATTCAGATCTGAGACGGTGAATTCTCTGCCATCACATGTGCAATGGGAAATACCAAATGAAAGGATGGTCCTGTTACCTCCCAAGTAGAAGTAGCTATTGATGTGCCCCTTTCCATTTTATATCCTATTATGTAGTATTTATGGTTTAATGTTTTAGTGAAAGGAAAATGGACGTGTTTTCTTAATTCACGTTTTATGCACATTACCGAAACAACATACATTAAAGGATTAACAAGACACACGAGACCAACATACATTAAAGGAATAACATGCATATGTAAAATGAGGGACATTCTATAAAAGATTCCATGCATCCCCATGTGTAAACTCCCTACCATTAGATTCGAAATGGTATAGCTTCATAGCCACCTATATGAGAATATCTTCATCCATATTCGGATGTTCATTATCCAGCTAGTTATAAATATGTTGAAAATGCTTGACCCTTTGTTTCAAATCCACAAACTTGGCTTTGACATCTCTTCTTCTTTGATATTGAGTTTGACCCATTTGATGGTGAAACAAATGACAGACACGAGACCAAAATGATCCATTGCTAACTTGTGGTGGACTTGGTGGAAAATCCTCCTCTACAACTACAATCCAAGCATGAACCAAATCAACCTCCTTTTCGATGCTCCATCTGAGTGGTACAGGTGGGTCCATATTTGAAAGCTAAAATTGTAAGGTGATACAATTAATATGGATATGATCAATTATTTATATTGGCTCCCTTTTGTAATTCCATCTGTGTTGTCAAGTCAAACAGTCGTGCCTTCTGTTGTCAGTTAGTGCAATGACTTGTTAACTCAAACAGTCCTCTCTTTTGTTGTCAATAAGTACACTGCCTTATTCAGTTAAGTTGGATTAGGAATTCTAGACAAATTAAAAGAATTTGACTGCGATTTTGTGTAGAAACTTATGTGCTTTTGACAAACATTAAAAATGTGTCGTTTATTATAGAAATTTACTTTCAGCGAAAAATTCTTTTCACTTAAAGATATATCAGTTCTTCATATATGACTTTTAAAAATTTACTCACTTTATTTCGCTCAAAATGACTTCAAAACCATGGACCACTGAGGAGTACTTGGTTCTTAGTCGTGCATACATTTATGTGTGCGAGACCAGCAAGTTGAATGATCTAATGTTTCGTACTCGTTTAACCAATATCTTCAACATTGAAACTCGAACGACTGTAGAAAACCATTGTGACAACCTAGATATCACAACAAAATGGTATGAAATGAAAACTGAAATTCTATTATTCAATGATCTTTCTACCAAAATTGACGATGCCCGTTTAAATGCTACTGAGGAGGTCATCTTGGAAGTTGCTAAAGAGGAATACAGATCAATAAGTGACGGGTTGGAATTCCACTATGAAGCCCCTTGGAATATTTTGAAATATGTCCCATTTATTTAATATGTATTTCTTTCTATTAGGTTTGTATTCGGTTATTTATATGTCTTTCGTCTGTATTAGATGTACCTCATTTGTTTTATGTTATTTATGAAAAAAGTTGGGTTATTTTTAAAGAGATTCCAAACTTCCTCATACTTGATTACACATAAAACATTAACCATAAAACTTTACAAATAACAATTGCATACTCGATTAGACATAAAGCAATACATAAAACATTAGCCATAAAACCTTAAAATAACATTTTCATATTCGATTACACATAAAACAATACATAAAACATTAACCATAAAACCTTATTAATAACAATTTCATGAAGCATTACACATAAAACATTACAAATATGAAAATTTCATAATAACAGAGCCGTTTACATTAGATACTGATTATTTTTAACAAGATTTCAAACGTCCTCATACTCGAAGTCACTAGCTTTATGCTCCAAAATGTAAAAATCTTTAACAATTTCCAAAAGCTCTTCGGCATCTGCATAATAAGTTTTGGTATTTTTAACATAATTGTACCATCAATTGAATCGTATGACTTCTCCCTTTACATCCATCTATTTACTGACAATATCTTATTGTAGTCGGTGTTGTCCTTCTCCCATTTCATAGTTGAACAAAGTTGTTATGCGGGTCCATTCATCACCTACCAGGCAATGTGGGAGAGCCAGTCGTGTTACACCCTCCTTAACGCTAATCCAACATCCTGTTACAGCTAACACCTCGTTTGTCGTCCGTGGTAATGGATAATTGGAACCAGTTACTACATTCGAAGAAGTTTCTACATTGGACGACATTTCTGAATATGGGTATTCATTTCGTATAGATTAAACGTCTATTTATAATAATAAAAAAAGGAGCTAACAAGGACTTGAGCTTTCTAGTGGAATCTTTGTGTACTATAGTGACTTATCATGTCAAACAGTCATCTATGTGTAGTCATTTCTTACTTTGACTACGATTTGCAGGTTACTACAATGACTTGTCATGTCAAACAATCATCTATGAATTCCAACTCTGACTACGAAATGGTTGCCTTTGGACTATGATTTGCAGATTAATAGGATGTATAAATACGACATATACAATCGTTTTCTTATTAAAAATACTATATATATATATATATATATATATATATATATATATATATATATATATAATCTCAACTTTAATATGAATTCATCCTCAAAGTTCGAAATTTGCTCATATGACGAAGTAGATTGTTACTATTGTGATCCGATCGACCCCTTTGTTACACCCTCTTCGGAAGGCCCATATATGTTAGATGAAAGTTTTTAAGAATTGAAAAGGGTTGAAGAACAAAAAAAGAGGGTAAAGAGTCATCCCGACTTCTCATCAACGTCGTAAAGTTATTGCATCTGAATGCAAACAAGCTCAAGAATGGATAGAGCTTAATAAAAAGAAAATCAAAGAGCATGAAGAATGGATCAAAAAGACTAAGAAAACTATCAAAATGACTAAAAAACGGCTTGCTGACAAGGACACAGAGATGATACATCTTACGGTGCAAAAGGATCATTTCAAAGATAAAATGAGAATTAAGGATGAATATATAACAATCGAGAAAGAGAAGTACCCATTACAGTTCCCTGAGGTTAATAATTAGTTAAAAATTTGTTGTAAGATTAGCATGTCTCGGGTTTGCTATATCTTTTTTTTAGATTAATATGTTTGTTTACCGTTAATTTCCAAGTATTTTTAAAAGTCATGTATAAAAACTTCATTTGCTCTTATGATGTTCAAACTAAATTAAAATATAAAAGCATAAGAACAACATCTTAGAAAATTAATAAAAATATTACAATACATAATAAATTAACAACTCTTAAATTTAAGGTAGTTTTAAATCATAATTGGTGTTATAGCTCTGTAAACAGCTCGCAGAATCCCGAATATTAAATGTCGTCTCCATAGTAGGAATTTTTGTGCGACTTGCTCCACTGCCATTCACCCTTCCAGAACAATTGTTTCTTGTGTGTCCTGCTTGATCCCATGTAGAACACTCTTTTCTTATTGGACCCTGCCTTGGGATGGAATGCGTTTTCTGTTTCTTGGCATGCTTGGCTGACATTTATCCATTATAGGTGGCCTAACAGTCATCAAATCAATAGGGATCTCCCATTCGGATGGCTTTGTCAAAGAGTTTACTGATTCCTCATATGTTCTCCTCAATGTTTCGGTATGGTAAGCTTAAAATGCATACATCGACCAATCTTGGTAATTGTTGACTGTTAGCACTCTTATGACATGACCACAAGGTAGGTCGTCAAGTTTCCAATGTCTACATGTACATGTCATTTATCTGAAATCAACAATGATGCTGTGTGTCCCCTTTTTGACCTCGCATTTCTTACTTGAGATCATGCGAACATCCCAATTACTAAAAGTATTTCTACTTTTTTTAGAATATCATCGGCCCAAGGGGTGAGTGTTGTTGTTTCTTCCGCTAAAAAAATAGAGAAAATTACACAGTTAAGATCAATACATTTAACACAAACATTAATATTACCACTTACTACCTACAAAGTTACGTCTTTGAAACCACCATTGTTGCATTGTTCCACGAAAAAAGTCAATCAACATCAGTATCGACACCTTACGTGTATGTCTAGACAATGCATTTATAGATTCCGCACTGTTGGACGACATAAGATTGTATCGGTTGCCTCTAAAATGTGTCCTAGACTAATTTTTAGGATTTATACGTTGTAAGTATTCTCATACTGGTTCTTTTGTCTTTTTCATAAGGTCCATGGCAGCATTAAAACCATCAACGGTATACGCTCTACTAGCCTCCCAAAAAATTCATTGAACTGTCTTACTCTTCCTGTATCTAGCTACTATGTTGAAATACATATGGACACCACATATTCCGTGATGAGCGTGAGGAAAAATGTTGGCAAAAGATGTTGCTATAGATGGGGACCTATCATATATTATTGTAAGATCCTCCATATTGTCTATGCAATCATGTAGTTTTTGAAAAACCATGTCTAAGAATCTGTACACTCATTTTCGTATACACCATATGCAATCGGTAATATTTGGTTTTGTCCGTCCTTAGTAACTGCAAGTAACATGGTACCTTTGAACTCGCCCTTTAGGTGGGCTCCATCTACTACAAGGGTTGGCTTACAACAATTGACAAAAACGCATACCTACAATACATTGTATATCTATTCAAATACACTTATTATAGTTAGGTACACTAATATAAAAATAATAATAATAAAATATAGTAATACTAACCGAGAAACCAAGTGCGACATACAAGAACTCAAACCGATCATCACCATCTGTTTGAATATGTGTCACCGTGTCGGGATTATGTTTGACCAAATTATGGAAATAAGCTGGAGGTTTCGTAAAAGAATCCTCTTTCGTACCCCTTAACAACAACAATTCATATTGTTTCGCACGCCAAGCCTGGTGGTATGAGATATTGATTTTCAATTGAGCATTCATATCATTAATAATATATTGTCTCAGATATACTCTACTATAATCTTCATCCAAAACATTGGCAAGATATTCACCCAAAACATATTTGTTTGTTTGTCAATGATTAGGTTGCAACATTGTTGAAGGTGTGTACGTCAACAAATTTATTCACTTGGAAAAGTCCGCCATAATTTTTAATTCATTTTGCTCTTAGTAACCAAGAACAATTTTTCCTAACACACACAACCTTATACCTTGATTTGGTCGATCTACTTGTCTTCATCTGAAAACCTTCTTGAAGACATTTTTCCCAATCGCCCGTTTTAGAAGGTCTTTGTTCTTAAATATACAGAGACATTCAATATTTGATGATTGACGTATACCATCTATGATGGGATATCGTTATTAACATCAATTGGACATGTTGGTAGAGGGGGCATACCGTGAAAAGGTTATCAGGAAACTTAGTTTTACGTTCATCACCCAACTCATCTCCATCAGAATCGCTTTCTAAGTTGGTTATATCTAGAGCTATATCAGCAACATCAACAAAATCCTTGCAACCATGTATAGTTTCATCTTTATGAATCATAACTTTTTTCTTTTTACTGTTATATACTCCACCCGTATTCATAACTTTAACTTCTTGTTGGGGAACGTCAACATAACAACCACCCACGTCATTAAGATATGTACCAACATCATCATTACCAATGTACTTGTAATTTTCAGGATCCACATAGTGAATAGGTGAATACCTCACATTAACATTTTCAGCAACACTATGAAACTGAGGTACACTAGGAGTCATGAAAGTACTCATTTCCACTCTCGCCACCTTCTGTAACCGCATCAGCCACCACAAAGACATTCACAGCCCTTCCTACAATCGATTTGATTACGTTGATCAACATTCTAACATTCATGTCTTCAACTATGGCTATATAATGATTCAATTCATGATGATAGAAACGAAGACTAATTTTATATCTGTCTAACAAACCGGTTTTCATTCTCACCAAAGATATAAAATCACTATAACTAATATACTCGGAAAATATCAAAGCGAATTCAGAAATACCTCCTTGTGGACATATGTATTCAAGATTTGTTTCCACAACTTTCCACCTCCCACTAGTTACAACGCAAACCAAATATTCATTCATTTTGATAGAGAGGTTTTAAACAAATTTTCCAAAGAAATAACAACTAAAGTGATAACTTTTTGCAAAACTTTATATATAATATGATTGTTTCCTAGTCAAACTCTATCAATTTCGGAGTCAAAATTTAAAAAAAAAAAATGCGCAAAATCGCAATGGCAGAGGAAATTGCAGATGAACTTAGTTCATCTGCGATTTTAGTGTAAGGTTGCTGGTATTTATACGAAAGAAAATGAAAAAAAAAAAACACATTCGATCATACAAGTCACTAAAGTGTACCTGTGATTTAGCGACTTATACGTTCGAAGATGGAAAGTTAAAATCATAGATGGACTTAATCCATCTGCGATTTTGATGGCTATTTTGTAATTTGGATTTTTTTTTTCTATTTTCTACAAAGTAATCAAGGGGTTAGGCTATTTTTATAATTTTCTCTAGAAAATATTTCATAAGTTCATGTAAACCGAACGCAAGTGATACGTCCTAAAAATATAAAATAAATAAATAAAACCATTATCAAATGACACGACCCAGATTCTATATATCCAAGATATGTTGACTAAGGCACAAGTAACACGCATAATTCTTAAAATAGACTACACCTGAACTATTAGATGTTAGTCTTCTAAGATAAACGTGAGTTCTTCATAATAATAAGAACAAATTACATGAATGGTTCTTTAGCTTTATAGTTTTTCCCTGAAATGATCCTTAATAAACTTTTTTCCCTTAGATGGTCCCTAAGGAGCAAATCTTGCACACAAAAAGCCCCTGTGACAAACTTTGTTAACAGATTCTGTTAAGTTTTGTTAAATGACAAATATACCCTTTGTTTTATACACACAGATGGTCCTTATCTCTCTCTTTCTCTCTCTCTCTCTCTCTCTCTCTCTCTCTGTGTGTGTATCTCTCTTCTTTCTCGTTTTTCTTCCCCACGAGCCAAGGAAGAGGCTGTCGGCCATCGGAGCTGCCTTTTTCCTTCCTCCTCCTGTCGAGCAATGCCACCTAAGCACCCTTAAAGATCATTGTTCCGTCCTGGCCCATTGTATGTCGCATTTTCTATTGGATCAGGAAAAAAGAAACAACGAGCAGCCAGAGCATGCCCTATCGCCACCAATGTCGGCGACAATAGCCACCAACAACCGCCTCTCTTTCTTCTTCGCTCCTTTCCTCTTTCCATAACAAATCCAAAAATAAACCCTTGATCGGCGACTGCTTTGCTCCTCCTCCCATTCGTCTGTTGCTACCGACGATCCAATACAAAATTGTAAATGGTTCTTGATTTGGTTCTCAGACTAGCAGTGGTTGGGAAGGAAGGGGTGAACAATGGTGTATCTAGTGTTCGATTTACTGGAGAGGCATATCGGCCATGAGTGTGAGAGAGAGAGAGAGAGACACACACACATACACACAGATTGAATTTTGAGCATCTGCGTGACAGAGATTGCGTATCGAATTTTGGTGCAATTCCATAGAGGGTTTTTGCTAAGCCTCTTGGTGGAGGTATCGACACTGGTGATGTCTGCAATTGATAATCCGTCATGTTAGACTTGGGGTTGACTGTTAGGGCAACGTATTATTTGATGTCATTGATTGTGCAGTCGAGGAAGTCGGAGTGAGGCGAAGTCGAAGTGAGGCCCATGGTTGGCTATGATGGCGGGGGCGAATGACTTAACGGAGGTAAAAAAGTCTGGTGAAGGTATTGGTGGTGGTCACCCATTTCTGGGGGAGGTTTGAGTTGGTGGTGACCGGAGGAGGACAATGAGGGATACGAGGGTTGTAATCTGTGGAGAGAGAGAGAGAGAGAGAGAGAGAGAGAGAGAGAGAGAGAGAGAGAGTCATAAGGACCATCTGTGTGCATAAAAAAGCGTATATTTGTCATTTAACAAAACATAACAGAATATGTTAACAAAGTTAGTCAAGGGGGCCTTTTGTGTGCAAGGTTTGCTCCTTAGGGACCATCTAAGGGAAAAAAGTTTCGTAAGGACCACTTCAGGGAAAAACTATAAAGCTAAATGACCATTCGTGTAATTTGTTCTAATAATAATGCCTTGTCAAATAAAAATAACAGACACAACTTTTGATTTTGTATTCATTGAGTCGTTTATTTTTTTAACAAATTTTACCATTAATCTTCCATAAAATTTCAAATATTATCATTGCTACTGACATTTTTTGGTTTACAAATTATATTGATTATTTGAAAATTAAGAAGTTTGAGAGGATATTAGGTTTATATCACGTGGTATTACAGCCTCTTACATAAAAAATCAGTTACTCCCATTTCATTATTATGGCATAAATTAGGCAATCAAATGTGTTCACCCAACAATAAAAGACAACTGAACATAAGCTGTTAACTCTCGATATTCATTATAAAGGACTTCTTGTACCAAAGTCTCTCGTATACACTGAACCTCTTAAAGTTTTTTTGAGGGATACCGATTTTAGTACTCTAGGTTAGTTACAAAGAGTTCATCTCTTTTATTTAAAATTTTAATAATGAGAAGTGTGATACATTGCACTAGTGTCTTCAACATTAATATTTGAACATGGATTGAGATGTATGAAAAATAAAGTTGAATATGTTTAATTTATTCATGTTTATGTATATGCTAATAAGAGATGAATTAATGTACTTGTTGATAACTTCAATGAACCATTAGTTGACTGGATTGAAGACGAAGATGCACCAAATAAAGATACCAAAAGTGAAGACTCAGTTAAAGGTGTGGACCCAATCATGTTTGATGATCTATTAGTTGATCATGATTAGGATGATAAGGTTATACTATTGAAGAAGACAATTGATCCCTTTTTGAAGTGTATAAATGTTAATGCCAAAGATAGAGGAGAGAGTTCTAATACTTAAGCAGATGCAAGTGAAGTCCCAATTTATCATGTACTAATATACATGATTTGACATAGGAAGGATATAATGGTACCCATCATCGGTACGAAACTTTCTAATCCTAAAGAAGTTTAAAAAATGTTTCAATAATTATACAAATGCAAATGACTATAACATATGGTATGAAAAAAAATGCAAATAGGTTGTTAATTAGGTATTGTAAAAGTAAATATCCATCATGTCCTTTTCATTATAGGCTTCTTATATGAGTAAATAAAGGTCATTCCATATTAAGTCTCTAGTTGATGACCATAACTATGCTAGAATTTTCAAACTTTGATCAATTGTGACATATACATAGATAGAAAAACAATATGTTAATGAAATACTAGAAAAACCTAGAATTAGTTATAAGAAAATAAAATCCTAGAATTAGATATATGTACCCAATATAGAAAACTTTTTCAAATTGTTGAAAAGTATATAACAGTACAAAATTTTGAAGCTATGAAACATATTAAAATGATTGACGAACTAGCTTATGATCATCTCATGCAAATAGGCTGAAAAAATGGCCAACTGATTATTTTAAAAAAAAAAAGGATAGGTGTTATAATGCAATTAAGAATGATATATCTCAAAGTTTCAATACAAAAGTTATAGATGTTAGAAAGAACCCATTTATCACAATGTTTGAAGAAATAAATAAGTTTGTCATAGATAAGATGTATTGTCAAAAGGTCAAAGGTCGGATTTGGGACATCATTCAAACTTTTTGTTTTGCATTACAATTACTAAAATTGGAATTATGTTTTTATCGGTATTCTAGACACCACTAGTTTCAAAGAAAACTTGAAGTTGAAGTGGATGCACTTGAGGAACATGATACAATTATATGAAGTTAAAGCATATAAGGACGAAAGATCATAAAACTGAAGCGGAAATAAATTCTTTTTGAAAACTTGTTGAGAAGGGATATATATATATATATATATATATATATATATATATATATATATATATATATATATGAGAAAAACACAACTAATTCATTTTTGTTTTTTAATACGACACTGATGTTAAGTGTGATAAAAATGATTAGTTAATGAGGAAAAAATCAATCATATAATTCCATATGGAGAGTACAATTGCACAAAAGTAATCGAAATAAATGTAGGTTTCGACTTGTTTCACATACAATCAAAAAAATATAAGGGATATGCATTTCATATCATATTTTTAGCTGATCATTTCTCTTAAAAACTTACAAATTATTTTTTATCTTAAATGTAAATAATAATATAAATTTTTTTTAACATAAAAATAATGTAAATATTTTTCTACATATACACATACAATTAGTTGTGTTTTTTTGCATATATCCCCGTTAAGAAAGAGGAAAATAATTTGACGTGCAAAAGATATTATTCATGAAACTAAGTATGAAATTAAAATTTTCTTTCATAGAAAGGGAAAAAAATAATTTTATCTTGTCATATAATGTCGTTTTTAGAAATAAATATATTTTATTTTATAAATAAAATCTACTACCAATTACTATTTCTATTTTTGTAAATCATATTTCTATAAGTATAGAGAAAATTTCAAAACTAACCAAAATACTAACCATGATTCGTAAAGATGGACAAAATATTGATACTTTAAAAAACTAACCATCTAATTCGTAGATGCGCTTATACGGACTTCTCAATCCCTTGGTGGACTCATTCTCTATAAAAACCTAAAAAAATTCAAATTTCAGATTGAGTCTATGATCAAACCTATGCAAACATTACGCCAAATCCGCAAAATCCGTATTGTGGGCTAAGAAAACGAGTGACAAACTATACTCTAGTGCACAGAATCCCTATTGTGGACTACATAGTTCGTACTGTGACGTCAGAGTTCATACAATATTAATTATGATTTTACTTTTGTATATAAAATGAAAGAAATTCATAAAAAAAAATCAATTTCATCAGAGAAAATTCAAATAAAATTCAACTTTATTTTAAGAAATATGAATGATTTTTTTTAACTGTTTGTATGGGAGGGTCGTCGCAAATAGTAGATAAAGAAAACACATATGTTAGGCCATTTGTTACCAACTCTGAAGTATATATTCCAACAAATATTAACCACAAAGGATTAACAGGATTAGTTAAAGCAAAAACAGGCTATACCTCTAATAGTAATAATAATATGTCTTTCCAACATCAAGGGTGCGGATATGTTATGGATGCAGTTGATAATAATGATGTAAAACATTTGAAAAGTGTAATTTGTAACACAAAGAATGTTATATATATATATATATATATATATATATATATATATATATATATATATATATATATATATATATATATATATATATATGGTGTTGGTTGGTCAAGTTCAAAACCAGTGATGAATTGGTTAAACGTTGGGAAAAGATCAAATGGCGAGGAAAATCCAAGAAGTGGAAGAAGGTCTGGTGGAAGAGGATCTGACAAAAACCGGTCAAGTGGAAGAGGAAACAACAATATAGTGAGTTTGAAAATCAATCCTTTAGTTCGTAAAAGCACAATGTTATAGTAAAAAATTAAGAAACTAATTTTGTAACCAAATTAATAATTGTGATGTGATGTTTAAGATAAGATGTTATAAACTAGAGTGTTAAAGATCTTGAAATATGCTGAAGATCTTGGTTGTGTCCAAGATGCTAGGTATAAAACTAAAATGCTCAGAAAAGTGTTTAATGAAAATGTAATATTTGGTAATCTAAATAAGAGTATTTTTGGAACAAAATAGTATTAAAGTAATTAATAAATGATTTTGTATGGGAAAGTTGTAAGATAGTCGAAAAGGTATCAATATACCACATAATATATTGATAAATTGATATTAAGGCCAAAAAACAATCAAATAAGTATGCAATAAATGTTGTAATCGATCAAACAATCATAAAGAAGTAAAATCAAAGCAATAATACAGTGATGTACGAGAAAAACCCTTAATCATTTTTGGATCTCCAGCATAAAACCTTAGAAGGTGATAAAATCACATGTTTTAGAACTTATATTATAATGTAAATAAATGTTACAAGTGCTACATGATCTTAGAAAGAATATGTTTGTGCTCAAGTGTCGAAAGAATCAGAGAATGATACGAAGAAGTGAGCGTGCATGTGTGCGTTGATCAACTAGTCATTTATATATAACTAGAGTAACTATAATTCTGAGATCCTTGGGATTCTCCTTGATTTTTGCTTGACCCGAATTTCTCGAGGGTCTTTAACATTCATAAGGCATTAACCATGTGTAGTTGAATTGGTCTATTTCTTTTTCCTTAAGCTTCAAGTCCCTGCACAAGAACAATCCAAGATATTGAATAAATCCAATATCTTGGGTTTACTCAGGATGTTAGTTCAAGTTCAAGATATAAATGGCAAGTCAAAATTTGTACCGAAAAAAAATTGCCCCCATAAATCTTCAATCTAAGAACCCGAATGATTGGAGATTTCTAGGAGCATAATATTCTCAATAAACTTTGATGTGACATGGCTCGCTTCTCTAAGATTAATTAGATTCATCTGTTTTCATAGGAAAATTGAAACCCTCAAATAAGTTTGAGTAGTTCCTTCCAGTGAGTAACGATCATAAGAATTTTTTTTTTTCTGTTCGCCCTCAGTTTCTTCGTGGGGAAAAAGCTTATTCTTTCTTGAGCTAGGTCTAATGCTCGACTTATTGAAGACTTAATTGACTTAGGAATGTGCCTCAAAATGAAAGTGAAACTAGTACCCTCTCTAATGCTGACATTGAGCTACTTTGTTCGTCGGGTAAGTTACCTCCAGGCACTATTTTTAGGGTTCCCAAATCACTACTGAAATCAGATTATCTTTCCCTTACATGGACATGCTTTTATGAATTTCTCGTTACTATTAGGTTATCGTTTCCTTTTCTTGCATGGATTTCAGAATTCTTTGAAATCACTGGATTTGCCTGGTTGCATGTTGTATCCTATTTTGAATCCATCATCTGAATGAGTCATAAGGCACAAATCTTGGGTTGCCCGAGATTGCAAGTGTTTATGACATTCAAACTTTTAGGTATTGTCGCATTGTTTTCAAGATCAAAACTTCGAAGCCTTATTTGGTCTTATAAAGTTTTCCCGCTGACCATGATTGGAAAAAGCGATATTTCTTTGTCAATGTTTCTTCCCTTGGCCAACATCTTTCTCCATGAAAAGATTGGGTGACAGAAGGTAGGGGTTTCATATCTTGAGTCTTTCAATTTCATGTTTTCTCTCAATATTGACTTCTTTCTTTATATTCTTGGATAGTGCCGAAGTTTGACGAGCTCTTCCCTACTCATTAAGATTCTGAGAAGAAAATTCAAGAGTTTTTGAAGCTTTCTGAGGAGAAAAGAAGTTTCAAGGTCCATATTGATTGTGTCCCAGAGGTAAATTTGGTCAGTACCTTGGTTGCCAAGCATCTAGAACCAACCGTTGCTTCAACAGGTTGGTTGGGTACAAATTTGGTAGTTTTCGTTATGGATATTTATTTATTACTTTATCTAAGCAGGTTCTCTTTTCGGATCTCCTTGCGACGTTGATGATTTTCTGTCTTCAACTCCTGTCCTTAAAACCGAGAAGCCTACTTCCTTAACCATGAGAAAATTAGACATTAAGCATAAAATCCCAAAGCCCAAGAAGAGAAAGGTTGTATCCAAAGTGGGACAAGAAATTTTTGAAGGACTAAATCCTTTTGAGATTAAACTCGGGATGATATCATTGAAACAATGTGTAAGTTTTTGTTTATATGTTCTTTATTCAAATATGAGTCTTAATAAGCTTTTTTGGGTATAGGATACAAACTTAATGTTAAAAAGGAGCCAAAGAGCTAGAGAAACAAATGGAATACGTGAAGAAACAAGTTGAACAAGATTTGAAAAAAAAATACAAAGAAATTTTGGCTAATGTAAAAGAGTTAACTGCTAAGAATGGTGAACTATATCTTAAGAATGGAGAGTTGAATGAAAAAAAGAGGAGTTAGAAAAGTGGTTGAAGAATGTGACAGATTGAAGAATATGTTAGATGAGATAGAGGAAGAAGCATAAAAGTTCACTACAATTTCAGAGGCCAGGTTGAAGATGATGTATGATTTCCATGAAAACGATACAGATCTCTGGGATAGAGCGAAATGGGAGAGGGCCCTAAGGAATTTGAAAGGTGAAGCTGGAACAAGTGGAACAAATGATGAGGAAGGAGATAGTGTTCAAAATGTTAGAGTGGAGGATGAAGACATTGAAGGTTCATAGGGAGAACAGTGAGCTGATTGCTTTCTTTTTGGGCAACTATTTTGGTTTATGTTTATAAGACATTTTGGTTTGTAATATTTATGCTAGCTTATGCATGCTTTTGAAAGACGAGGTACTCCTTTTTCTTTTGGATGATGATGGATGGTTTAAAAGTAAATTTGTTAGAAAAGTTTTTGTATGCTTAAAAACATTTTTCGAGCAACGAATTTAATTCTCCTCTTTTAAAAATAGGTTTCAAACAAGAATATTTTTTTAAAACATTTGTTCTTTTGGATAAAATATCAAGTATTCGAGATAGTTCCTTCAAATAAAAGATCCTAAAAATATGAGGCAAAAGGGTTTGTGTTTGAATGGTTTAAAATAAAATTTTGACTTCATACCTTATTCTTAGAGATATACTTGAGAAAATGTATTTTGAAGAAATTGATTTTAAATAAATATGAGATAATTCGAGTGTAAGATCAAAAATCCGACCTACTATAAAAAGGAAGGTTTAAGATTATAAGTAAGAAATAATCTTAGAACTCAAGAGTGTTACGAGGATTGTGTACCTTATGTATGATATCTTGTGATGGGATCTTAAGTCGAAGTGATTTCATTTGTTATCTTGAAATTACATGTTGGGATAATATCTCAGATACTTTGTTAATATCTTTGGATGTCCTCATTGTTTTACATCGTTGTTTTTTTTCTTAAATCTAGATGTCTCGGTCTTACTGAACATGACCATGTTCTCACTAATTGACAACATAGAAATGTTGCAAATCTTGGGATAACCTCGTCCGAGGGTTGTTCCCTTGGGATATTCCCTTGACTTAAATTTAACATGTTAATGTTAAATGCATGGGTATAAGTTCCTCGATGTATGATACGCCTGTGTCATTCCATTGAGTTTTACTTAATTTCTAGCAAATAGTTAATAATATGGAAGTTGTTGGTTACTAAATCGTAAGTTGATCCCCATATCCTTTAACTATCGCTAGAAATCGTGTGTCCTCGTGAGGTTTTTAAACCTTATCTCGTAGAAAGACACCAATCTTTAAACCTTAGAAGGTATCTTGGATACCTTGGATCTTAGAAGGGGTGATCAGTCCCTAAGTGCTTGGTCAAGATCTTCGGAGTCTGCAAAACAAAGATCTTGGGTGAAGGGTGTGTGTTAGTTTGGCTAACACCCCTTCGATGCTTAAGTTAGTATCAGGAATAAGAATGTATAATCGATAATTGAAATGTGGACGGAAAATATACCTGAGTATCTTGGACCAAGATCTTTGATTTAGAAAAAAAAAAAGGTCTTAAGATGGATAGCACTCCAAGATCTTGCTAACACTTGACCATCTAGGTTGGACTTGGACAGCCAGTATGCCTTCTTTTTGGCCTATGAATTTATAAAGTAAGGATCTTCCCACTTTGGAGCAAGCTTCCATGCACTATGTTTAGCTGTATTTTGGAATACTTTTCTAAGGACAATATCCCCTACCTAGAATCTTCAAATTCTGATATTCTTGTTGTAAGATTTGGCAATTCTTTACCGGTATGCGGCTATCCGAATCTTGGCAAGATCCCTAAGTTCGTCCACTGCGTCAAGGTCTTCAGCTAGGATCTTTCCATTTTCATCTTGGTCGCAAAATCTTGTCCTAGTCGTGAGGATCATAACTTCTGGGGGAATCACAACCTCAGATCCAAATACCAAAGAATATGATGCTTTTTCTATGGAATTCTTAGTAGTAGTCCTATCTTCCCAAAGAACCAAGGGTAATTCTTCATCCCATCTTCCTCTTCTTTCTGTGAGTCTTTGCTTTAGGTTATTGATTATGATCTTGTTGCTCGAATTAGCTTGAACATTTGCTTGAGGATGAACAGGAGTGGAAATGATCATCTTGATTTCCCAACTTGCACATAAGTTTTGTGTTCTTTTACCTATAAATTGAGATCCGTTATCACATATAATTTCAAATGAAATGTCAAACCTGGTCAGGATGTTGCGTTTGATGAAGGGTGTCACTTCTTTTTCTCTAACTTGGATAAAGGCTTCAGCTTCTATCCACTTGGAGAAGTATTCTGTCATTGCTAATATGAAAACTTTACCACCTGGTGTACTAGGAAGTGTGCCAACTATATCAATGCCACACTTCATGAATGGACATGGAGATATAATTGGATGTAGAGGTTCAACTACTTGGTCTAGGACATTGATATATCTTTGGCATCCCTCACGTCTTTCAGTGTGCTCCATCACATATTTCCTCATTATTGTCCAATAGGATCATGTGACAACCCAAATTTTTCGTATGTATAATTTCTACAGGCTAACACTTCATTGAAAGTCAAATTCATTTCTGTTACCATTTAGCTAAATTAAGGCCTGTTTGAGTATTTCGATGTCAGTACACTTAAGGAACAAGTATTAGAAAGCAACCACTAAAGACCTAACACCAAAATCATGCCATAGGGGTTTTGATGCCCCAAACTCCTTCCAATGCTTGGCTAATGAACTAGGAACTTGCATGAATGGTCTAAGAACCTCAAAACACGAAAGAAAGGGAGTAGCTATGAGTTTACGGCTTTAAACTCATGGGTTTACGGCAGTAAACTCCCAAACATGGTCCAAGGACCGTAAACTCCAAAAAGTGTGCCAATCCGAGCCCTAACCACTTGCTAAGCCTTTGAATCAACCCTAGGACCCCTCTTTGTGAAGCATAAGACCTTGAAGCACACAAACACACCATAGCCATGAGTTTACGGCCGTAAACTCATGGGGGAATGGTTCAAAAACCGTAAACACCCCTAAGGGCTTCCATTTGAAGAGTAAACTCCAAAGTGAGGCCATAATCTATTTATATGAAACCCTTGGTACTCCTAGCACTTGTGGTAAAGTGTTTCGTGCATTAGTATGCCTTTACTTGTATAATTAGTTATTAAATGACTAATTAGATACCATTATGTACCACTATATGTTACATAGGATCCGTGGGTGTGTTCAAGTCCTCACTTAACACCTAGCATTCTACCCGGCACTTCCATCCTGTCCACTCACTGCAGGTGAGTTCATACCCCTACACCTTTTTACCGAGTTTTCATGTTTTTAGGGGGAATACAAGCAAAAGTACAAGGGAACTTGTACTCAAGACCTATTATTTCGTATGAAATGTTTACATGTTCAGTATGCTTTTAACACAGAAAACTGTATTACCAACTGATTAATAAATCAACTTGTAAAGTTAGTTTTCAAAACTAAAGCAAGGAAACTCATGAATCTCATCATAAAATGTTATATTTTATATTTTACAAAGGATTCATGACAACCATAAAACAGGATTTTTTGTATTATTACTTGCAAATTCATTAATCTTAAGATTGGAGACACGTCCTTGGTAACACTCCACCAGAATACGTGAGTGTAGGACTAACCTTGTAACCAGAATCTCCTGGAGGGAGAACGTGACTATTGTGTATAGATCTATACGGGACTGACTACCCCGCACCTTGCTGCTAGCTACAGTGGGACCGACAGGTCTACGGGTGACAAAGTCATAAAATGATATTGGCCCCGTTACATGCCATATCCAGTTTATTGTATGGTTATGGAACTCGCAACTTAGATAATGGAGATTTACTTTTGGTAATAATGAACCTAGTGAACTAACCTCAAAGTAATAATTGTTTTGATTACTAGAGGGTATCAGCAATACCCTTAGGAATTAGTTCACTACTTACTTATTAGTTTTATGTGTATATTAAAGCTAATACATCTCATTGAGTGTAACATAGTTTTTCAAGAAAACTACACCTAACGATACAAGTATGGTAGATACTTGTACACTTCATAACGGGATCGTTAACCAACTATTAACTTTTAAGGAAAATATGGGTTTTTCCTAGGATAACTTAACTTTCATAAACAGGCTGTTTAAAAAATGGATAATCAAACTTCTTTTATAAGAAAATATGAGATTTTCTTGGGAAATAACATTTCATAATACCAAAGGAACATTTTCCTTCACCAGAATCAACCGCTTATGAACTCACCAGCTATATGCTGATATTTCTAAAACTGTTTGTATTCTCAGGTCAACCATAGACAGGTATTTCTGCCAACTTTTGGAGAAGATGGTGCATATAGAAGTCTCTTCTTTACTTTTGATTATACTGGTGTATATAAACTATGTTTTCAATGTTTTTTAAACAAATATAAATATTCTTATTGTAATGTAATGGTTGTGTTTACTATGCTTACTATGTACAATGGTTGTGATGCTACACATGACGTCCTCCGCCCCAGAACGTTTCCGCCGCCGGTTTCGGGGTGTGACAGATCATGTCCTCATTATCTTGTAGAAGAGTGCCTTGCCTCAGTATGGTTGCCACATTCTCCTTCATGAAAATATTTGAGGATGACATGAGCTTCATTATCTTCAAGATATCTAAGATACGGACTTGATGCAGATTTTCTAAAAAAGAAATTTTCAATTATATTGAACCTAGAAGCTTTGATTCTGACTGTCCTTGGGCATTTAAAATTTTCAGGAATGAATCCATCTTCGAGAAATTGAAAAATGAGTTGGATCAAAGACTCTTTGGGACCAAGATCCTAGGATCCAAGATCTTGTACAAGTGCCACTTTGTAGGAGTCGAAGTTAGTTGTAAGGTGTCGAAATTGTAATAGAGTTCGTTATGTGATGTAATGTTATTTACAAAGGCATAGTTGTTTCGAAACTTAATGGTCGAGTCCTTTGTATTTTTTGTATGCTTTCTTTCTCCTATAAATAGGGAAGGTAGAGTAGATAGACTAGAACTTTTGCATCATTTTCTGCCTAAACTCTCTCTGTATTGGAAAGCAAAATTGAGCTGAAACAAGATTATATTTACTCTCGGTGTTCATAATCATTTAGTAATCTGATTACATTTCATTACTCGTTAAAAAAACCACTTACACTTCTTCTTGGATTTCTTCTATCGTCGGTTTAAGTACATGAGATATAAGGATTTTGGCATCTGCATGGATCTTGAATGTTGAACCAAGATTGGCGAGTGCATCTGCTTTAGTGTTATCTTCTCTAGGTACTTGTCTGATGTCGAAATCTTGCAACTTGGATGCCAAGTTCTTTACTATCTTCAGGTATGAAGCTAGTTTTTCATTTTTACTGAATATTTTCCATTAAATTCATTAGTAAGTAGCAATGAATCCGTATGTACCTGAATTTTTTTTATCCCAAGATCTTAAGCGATTTGTAAACCCAAGATCGATGCCTTGTATTCTTTCTTATTGTTGGTTGCTTGAAAATCACAACTCACTGCATGGGATATAATGTCCCCTTGGGGTAATTTTAGTATGACTCCAAATCTGATCCCTCAGAGTTAGAATCTCATTTGTAAAGAGAGTTCATTTCTTTGTATATTCTGTATCTTGAAGCCACTAAATTTCCTTCTCAACTTCAGGCTGAAGATCAATATGAAAATCAGCCATAAAATCTGCTACTGCCTAAGATTTTATTTTAGACATTGGCTCATATCTTAATTCATAAGTACTAACTTGTACAAACTAATTAACCATTCTTCCTAACATCTCAGCTTTTCTCATCACATTTTTCATCGAATAGTTAGTTTCATACACAAACATGATGAGTTTCAAAATAATGGAGTGGTTTAGTTGAAGCACAAATAAGACATAAGATTAGTTTTTCAAGATGCGAGTACATGGTTTCAACATCTAAAAAACTCTTACTTAAGTAATATACATGATGTTGAGTGCCATCTTGCTCCTTGATGAAGACTGTACTTGTTGTCTTCTGGGACACGACTAAGTATAGGAATAAGGGTTCTCTATCTTCAGGCTTGGCCAACAAAGGGGCTGAAGATATATATTTTTTTTAGCTCTTGAAATGCTTTTTCATGTTCTGGTGTCCATTCGAACTTTTTGTTCTTCCTCAAGACATTATAAAATCGTTTTCATCTTTTAGATGATTTGGATATAAACTGGTTTAGGGTTGTAACTCTACTTGTTAATCTTTGGACATCTTTGGAAGAAGATGGGGATGGTAAATTCCAAATAGCCTTAATTTGTTCTGTACTAGCTTCAATTCCCTTCTTTGTTACCATGTAGACCAAGAAATTCCTTGCGTTTACACCAAAATGGCATTTGGAAGGGTTTAGCTTCATGTTAAACTAATCCAAGATGTTGAATTCTTCCTCGAGATCTTGTAGGTGATCTCTGGCTTTCTTGGATTTTACTACCATGTCATATATATAGACTTCCATGGTTTTTCCAAGTTGATGTTTGAACATCTTGTTTACGAGCCTTTGGTATGTTGCACATGCAGTTTTTAAACCAAAAGGCATTGTTGTATAACAATATATACATGTTGGAGTTATAAATGTTGTATCTTCTTGGTCTGAAGGCTCCATTTGGGTTTGTTGAAATCCGAATAAAGCATCCATGAAGTTAAATATCTCGTGACCTGTAGTTGCATCTACCAAAGAATCTATGTGTGGTAAAGGAAATGGATCTTTAAATCATGCTTTATTAAGATTCGTAAAGTCTACACACACTCCCCAGTTTCCATTCTTCCTTTCAACTACCACCATATTGGCTAGCCATCTTAGGAATTTTACTTTTTTTTTATCATATTGTCCTTGAGCAATCTTTCAACCTCTTCTAGGATGATCAACTGCCTCTAGGGTGAAAATTTTCTTCTTTTTTGATGAATTGGCCTGAAACTTGGATCAATGTTAAGTTTATGGGTTATTACATCCTTAGATATACCTATCATATCTTCGTGTTTCCAGGCGAAGGTTGATTTTTGGTTTTTTAAGGAACTTGGTAGGATCTTTCTCAAGATCTTGATCGAGATCCGTGCCCAGTAGCACCTTGATGTTAGGATCCTCGGGGTCTAGCAAGACTTCTTTGATGTTGCTTTCTTTGGCATCCAGAACATCTCCTGCCTTTTTCAATAATTGTCATGCTTGTCTAGGAATACTTGAGTTTTTCATCGAACTGGTATAGCAATCTTTGGATCCTTCTTGGTCGATCTGGTCTTGAATACTCCCCATGGTCTAGGCATCTTCACACATTAATGGTAAGTTGAGGGGACGACTTTCATTTCACAGATATAGGACCTGTCTAAGACAATATTATAGCAACACAAAGAATCAACAACACAAAAACGTTGGATAGAGTTAACTCTCTCTATGTATATTACTTACTTGATCTCTCCAATGGTTTACTTACTTTCACCATGGAATCCTACTAGGACTGAGGATCTTCAAACATCTCAGATTTTGGGATGCTCATCTTGTTAAGTGTCTCTAACAAGCTGATGTTGACTGAACTGCCACCATCTATCAAGATTCTTCGAACGAAATGGTTAGCCATGTAAAGTGTTATGACTAACCCATAATGGTGTGGATAAAGGACATTCTCCCTATCATATTCATCAAAAGAGATATCCTTCTTATTGGTCAAGAATGTGTTTTTCTTGGCCTGTCTTCCTTCTCCATCTTGGAACTTCTTGCATGTATCTTTGCTGCAGAATAAGAGGTTCCACAAATGCCAGATCCACCAGAGATAAAGTTAATTACCTTGGCGTTTGAGGGAGGAAATGCTAATTTTTATGGTAGAATTTTGGGATATAGGGATCCTTGGGCAGTCTTGTCCTTTTCCTTCCCAAGAGTTCTTTCAAATTCCTCTTTCTCAATAGATAGCTAATCTATTTCTTAAGGAAAAAGCATTCTTCGATAAGATGCCCGGAATCTTCGTGGTGAGCGCATCATTTGGACTTGTCCTTCCATCCTAGGGTCTTCTCATTTTTCTTGGGTACTCTTTCCATCTCCCCAAGATTTTGCATTGCATAGAGTAGACCTAAAACATTAACATAAAAAGGGTAATTAGATATCTCAAGATAAACTTCATCTTCCTTTTCATCCTCTAGAGCATTGACCCAATGGTTCTCGGATCATGAGTAAGGTTTAGCTCTATAGGATTTTTGGAAGGAAGATTCATTCTTCCTGTTAGGATGATTAAAGGACTTGTTTATCCTCGTTTGGATCTTTCTGTCTTCTACTAGCCTGATGAATCTCAAGGATCTATTTCTGACTTTGTCCAATTTCTAGCATGGTTTCATGACAAGAACCTCGTAAAATGGAGAATCTTTCTCTAGTCCCATCTTGAAAGCTTCCACGGATGTCGCTACATCTATATGTAGGATATATAGGACTTCCTTTCCAAACCTATTATCATAATCTCTCAGCGGGTCATCGGTGCCTTGAGTTACTCTATAAAGATCACTTGTTAGTTTTTCAAAAGATATATTGCAAGAAAACTAATTATTAAATAGGTTAACCAAATATGCGAAGGAAGTAATAGAGTAAGGAGGAACATTTAGGAGCCACTTTAATGCGGATTTTGTAAGGGTTTAACCAAAACCCTTGCATAAACAATCTTCCTTGATATGTTACAGAATTAGGATTATTTCCATGCGCTCTCTATATTGGGCGATATGCTCCTCAGGATCTGTGATCCTATCATACCCCTTAATGTTTGGCTCTTGAAACCTATTTGGGACCTCAATGTCTCATATGGGGGTGCGAATCTTGAAATCATGTGGCTGACAGGTGAAACTTTTGGTATTGGTTTAATGACACCCGATACACTTGTGATCATATCTCTTAGTTGCCTTAGTTCATTTGCCATGATGGGACTTATCCCAGGCTCTTGGGTACTATGTGAGATGTTGAATATCCCTTCAAGATCTTAGGAGACAGGACCTCTCATACTAGGAGTTGCTCCATCTGTATAGATAGGAGCCTGTCTGAATATAAAGTCCCCAGTTTGGCGTTCTGAAAATGGTCCGGTCTCGAAATTCAGGGTCCTGAGTTGTAAGATTAAAGATGAAGTTGGTATATTTTACACTTATCTTCTCAAACTTGAGCATAATGCTTCCATCTAATCGAATATCATGTTGTTGGTTTCACTTTTCTCAGTGATATGTCGATCTAATGTGGTCAGTATGGCTATGATCTCATTTTTCAAGACCATAATTGGTATTTCCTGAGTCGTACTTCTTGAGTATTGGACCAAAGAGGATGTTGGGATTGCCTTCTAGGGATTTTGACACTTCTTCTTTGTGAGGTGGCTGCATGAGGAGGGGGAAGGCTCTAACAAGCTAAGATGGATGGAATAGTGCTAGAAATGGATTTTGGTAAAGAATACATTCTTGGTTCAGAAATGTTTATGTGATTGAAATTTTGAGAAAATCTTTTCGAGTAAATTTTAAGAGAAAAATGTAATAACACTACATGTCCCATGGATGGCGCCAAATTGTTTTGCTAAAAATTAACAAACTAGTTTTGTAACCAAATTAGTAAGTGTGGTATGATGTTTAAGATAAGAAGTTGTAAACCAGAGTGTTAAAGATCTTGAAATATGTCGAAGATCTTAGTTGTGTCCAAGATCCTGGGTATAAAACTAAAATGCTTAGCAAAGTGTTTAATGAAAATGTAATATTTCGTAATCTGAATAAGTGTATTTTTGGGACAAAATAGTGTTACAGTCATTAATAAATGATTTTGAATAAGAAAGTTGTAAGATACTCAAAATGGTAACAAGATACCACATAATATCTTGATAAGTCAATGTGAAAACTGAAAAACAATCAAATAAGTATGCAATAAATGTTGTAATCGATCAAACAATCATAAAGGAGTAAAATCAAATCAAGAAAACAGTTATGTACGAGGAAAGCCCTTAATCCTTTTGGATCTCCGACATAAACCTCAGAAGGTGATAAACTTACATGCCCTAGAACTTATATTAAATTGTAAATAAATGTTATTAGTGCTACATGATCTTAGAAAGAATGTGTTTGTGTTCAAGTGTCAAAAGACTCAGAGAAGAAGAAGAAGTGAATGTGTATGTGTGTGTTGATCAGTTAGTCTTTTATACATAACTAGAGTAACTAAAATTTTGAGGTTATTGGGGCTCTCCTTGAATTTTACTTGACCCAACTTTCTCAAGGGTCATCAACATTCATGACGCATTAACCATGTGTAGTTGACTTGGTCTATTTCTTTTTCTTTAAGCTTCAAGACCCTACACAAGATTTTACAAGAAAAATGATGGCAGTCCAAGATACTGAATAAATTCAAGATCTTGGGCTTGATTGAGATGTTAGTTCGAGTTCAATGTATAAATGGTAAGTCAAAATTTCTACCCAAAACACACACTATATAATAGTCCTCTAAAATCTATTGAAAATTATTTACCAGAAAATTTTGATGATAGTATTGACGATAACGATGAAGGTACATGTGACGAAATAGATAAAATGATGGCGCTTATTGTTGTTCAAGAAACTAACTTAATTACAGATTATTAGTAGTTTTTTTGTGATGAAATGTATATTGGTGAAATATCTACCGAATCTGAAAAAGGTCGGTTAGAGGATGGATTTTGCAAATGAATACAAAATTCAAACGTCATTCCTAGGTATGCCTCCTATACCGCCTTATCTAAAGTTGGCTAATGATCCTACATTGTAATACCTTGATTTTCAAATATTACATTTTGACTCTTTGAGTGAGATTTATTTGCAAAAAGTATCCCATGTGCCAAATTGGGAAAAAGGTTTGCCTACAGGGGTACGTTGGGCATACTCCGGCCAAGCAAAACCCTAATTATTTAGGCTTTGATCACTATATATTCATCTTTATGTCTCAATACCCCTTCCCCTCCTCAGCCTCCATATAGAAAATCGCTCCTTAGCATACCCCAATCCTCTCAAGTGCATTTTATAGCTTTTATTTATATTTTGGTGTCCTTGAAGGAATACGTTAGAAGAGAAGATCATCCTTGAAGAGTGGAACACTTTGGATCTAGGATCCTACCATATTTTGACACCCTTTTGGAGGTATAAAGTTCTAAACTTGGTCTTGATTTCATTTAGATTTTGTTAGCCTTAGATTTGTGGCTATTTTGGTCCCCATGAGTTTGGTATTATGAGTATGAGGTACTCTAATCCTTTTGAGTTGTCCTTTTAGACGTTTAGGAGTGTCTTGAAGGTTAAAAATGTGATCTTGGATGTGATATTTAGCCCATGCATGTGTTAGAGGGTCTTATTGGGTTAAAAATATAACGTTTTGGACATTAAACATTTTATAGCCATGCAAACTCATAAAGTTGGAAACTTTATGACTTAGGACGTCATTTTGGGCTTGGATCTGAGTCTGAGCGGAAGGGCCTAATGGAATAAGCTTTAAATGGAATTTTGGGACTGGACAACGTACGCTGGGTGTACCTGGAAGTCCGATGCGCGTACGCGGTCAGCGCCCCACTTCTTGGTCAACATCAGAGTACATTGGGCGTAATCTCATGGTACGTTAGGCGTACTCCGCTTGAGAGGAATGTTGACTTTTAGACCTTGACTATTGACTTTGACCGAGGTTGACCAAGTTTGACTTAAGGGTATTTTGGGCATTTGGAGGTATAGATAAACCTTGGTCTCTATCTGTTGAATATGTGACCTGGAGAACTGGAATTCAGAACAGTGTATTATTCAGCTATTCATCAGAATGTGAGGTGAGTTTTCCCTACTATAATTACGGGTTGAAGGCACCAAGGTTGGCCCATTAGATTGATATCCTGTTCTACATTGATTAATGATATGCTGAGTATGGGGTAGATTTGTATGATTATATAGCTACTGATATGCATAGACCGGTAGATCGGTAGGAATACCTTTGATTTTTTGTTGCATGATTGTCTGTCTATTGAATATGTTTGTTATCTGTTATATGTCAAAATATTGTGTTGGGTTGAGACTTTACTACTATATATGTGAGTCAACAGACCGAGGGTATTCCGGTTTGATGACTGAGTATGCCCGTTATATATTGGTATTCCAATCCGAGGACTAAGGGGACCTATTGTATATTGGCATTCCAGTACGATGACCGATTAGGCTAGGGGTAATCCAGCCCAACGGATGTGGACCCATGGGTATTCCAGTCTGATGACTGTTTAGACTCAACATGCTTGTTTGTATATGATATGTGTCTTGTGTGCTGGTACTTTGGGGGAACTCACTAAGCGTTGGCTTACAATTTTAGTTTGTGGTTTCATGTACTTCAGGCGACCGTGGCAAGGCACAAGTGTGACCATGCACGTCCTTGGTTTTATGATTGATTGCATCTTTAGAGACTCTAATTTTAAATAATCTTTTGAAAACACTGGTTTTGTAAACACTTCTTTTTAGTAAATGGGTTGTTTTGATAAGCTTAAATTTATTGTGATTTTTGGGATGTTAAAAGTTGGTACGAGAGCCTTGGTTTGAGCAAATTGGAGGAGCATCCGTGTGAATCCAGACTCAAACTAAGGAACAAAAAAAATTTTAAAAATGATTTTAAAAAATAATCAAGAAAGGATGTGATGTGTACGATCAGCCGGAGCCAGTAAGTAGGCCCCAAGTTACCACACTGTTATTTGATATAATGTTATGATAGAACAATTCTAGTGATGGGCTTGGGATCTTCAAGAATTACATGCTAGAATTGCACGATTATATAATGTCTGATAGCCTAGGGTTTTTTCCTTATATGAAATTGTCATCGTTATTGTAGTTTCTTAGTGTATGCATCAAAATTATACATAACTAAGATTTTATTGCCTGAGAATGTTTGATTTGTCCTTATTTCCTGTTCCTTATTTTGCTGTGTGCTTAGGGTAGAATCAAGTAATCGGCTGTCTATAGGATCCAGTTTTATGTATGATTAGCATACACAAATGTTGTAGGTTTGGTGGAAGTTTCATGGATGAGTTATTAGGGGTTAGCCGACCAGTCGAGGGATGTCTAGCCTTTCCCTTGGAAGTGCTTTAGTGTAGTTGTTACGCTGTTGAGCAGGTTTTGGGAGTACTATTATGAGTAGATGACTTAGAAGACTTAGGATGATTCTTGAGGAAAGTACGGATAGGTTTGGAAGGTAGTATTGGGCCTGTATTACTAGAAGCACAAGATCCATACTCGAACCGAGAAATTTTTTGGGGATTCTAAGGAGTTGGTCGAGGGAAGATAGCATGGTTTGATACCAAGATTTGTGTCAGTGGTTCAATATCTATCAATCTTTTTGTTATGGTTGTTCAGGCATGAGGGTGGGTCTGGTAATTGTTGTGGGCCTCAGGGGCGATGTTAGTTGAGTTTTATGGTTCAGACCTAGGTGAGTTTGTTGGTTTTGAGGACTCTAGGGCCTTGCTTAAGGCCGTGCATTTGAGTCGCAGGACTCAATAAGGAAACGATTGTTATGATTGGCTTGAGGATTGCAACTGGAAGCTGAGTGGTTAAAACATGGATTGGAATGTTGCTATCTATGGCAAGGATTATATCCTGACAGTTTTCGAAGAAGGAGTGAGCAGGCTTGTGACTTTCAGAGTTAGGGTGTAAACTCAGCATGGGGGCTAGTTGGCTGTGGTGTTTGGCGGTAGTATGACAATGTGGGAATGTGCGAGAGGATTGATATGGTATGGATGCTTAGTGAGGCGATCAAGGGTCTGTTTCCCTTGGATATAGGCAGGTCATTTAGCGAATTGACGGTTGGGATTATAGGCAAGGAGTGTATGTTTGGGATAGTAATTCGGTGTTTTGCTTATGCATTTTCATGAAGTCTTTAATGTTAAAAGAGGTTTTGATTGGAAAAAAAAAATTGAACTCTTCATCTGAAATTCAGAATCTTTTAGGGTTTGCTTGGTCCTTATCTGGAAGATCATCTTGCATGTGTTATACCTTCCAAGAGTTGGGGATGGTCTGTACTAGGTTGAGTCAGTTTGACATATGGTTTAGATTCATCACCAATGGGTGGTAGTTCGAACCCCTTGTGGGGGAGAACTAGGTATTCTGCTTGGAGAATCATTGATATGTTCCAGTTTGTGGTGTTGGAAGAATGGTTCATAGGGATTTGCGATGCAGGTATGTGGGACTTCGGTGCAAGACTTGGTCAAGTAAGGGGTGTAGAGTAAGTGGTTATCAGAGGTGTGTGTTCAGGGGATACGCGAGTGTTCTCTCAGCAAAAAGTAGTTGGTCAAGGAGCTTGTTGTAGCCATTAGTTCCTTTTGGGAGTCCAATGAATAGATGAGGGGCCTCTAGGATCACTCAGGTTGAGTATCGGTTGTTGAGGGATTTATCAGCTCGTTGTATGGATCACTATTTATATTCTAGCTTGGGCGGTTATCGATAGAGAAATCAGTTTCAGAGTTGGGTACATTCAGCTCTGTTTGGGTTTGGTTAATTGAATTAAGTGTCAATTCATCTTTGATCATTAGGGATTTCGTTCATCATTAAGTGGAGGTCAGTATTTTAGACTCATACTGAGGTCTAAACATTGGTATTCTAGTCCGATGATTGAGGGAGCAAGACAGACATAAGTTGTGGGCCCCGAGGGCAAGCCATACTTATGTTGTGGACTCAAGAGCAATCCAGATATGAATTGTGGGCCTGATAGGAAAGCCAGAATCATACTATGGGTAATCCAGTCCAATACATGTTGTTGTTTGTATATGTTATATATTTGTATGTTGGTACTTTGCGGGAAATCACTAAGCTTCGTGCTTACAGTTTTTTTTTATGGTTTTAGGTTCTTCAGAGGACCATGGCGAGGCAAAGTCGTGACCGTACACATCCTTGGTTTTACTACTGATTGGATCTTGGGAGACTCTGATTTTAAATCATGTTTTGGAAACAATGGTTTTGTAAACACTTTTATAAGTAAATGGATTTTTTGAAAAGTTTAAATTGGTTGTGATTTTTATGGATGTTACAACCGAAGATCTCTTCATGTCATTACTTCATTTTCTCAAGTGCTTCTCACCATTGTTCTGCTTGTTTGGCACCAACGTCTCATTCATCTCGGTCATCATGTCTTCAAGCATTTACTTAATAGTCGTTTTATTTCTTGTCCTTCAATTTTTTTTTACTTTATGTGAACCTTGTCAACTTGGGAACTATGTTTACTTACCATTTTCTATCTCAATATCTATTTCATTCTTTCCATTTCATATTATTCACTTCGATGTTTGGAGCTCACCTGTTACAAGCTATAGTGGTATGAAATATTATGTCATCTTCCTTGACAAGTATTCTCATTTTGTTTGGATTTATCCCTTACGTGCAAAATATGATGTTTTTTTTCAAATTTCTTCATTTTTGTGCTTTTGTTAAAAATCAATTTAATACCGATATCAGACAATTCCAATGTGACAACGGAGGTGAATACAACAATAAGCACTTCATACACCTTGTGACACACATGGAATTAAAATGTGTTTTTCCTGCCCACACATATCTCAACAAAATAGAAAGTCAAAACGTATGTTGCACGCCATCAACTATGTTGTCCACACCCTTCTTTTTCATGGCCAACTTCCACATGAATATTAGGTTGAAGCCTTACATATGGCAGAACACCTTCTTAACATTCTCTCCTCCACGACTCTCAACAATGACATTCCTTTTCACAAACTCCACAATAAAATACCTACCTATCGTCACCTTCATGCCTTTGGTTGTTTATGCTTCCAGCATGTCTAGTCTTCTTATAAACTCTCTCCTTGATCAACCTCGTGTGTATTCCTCATATTCCTTCCAATCATAGAGGATATCGATGTCTTGATCTTCACTTCAAGAAAATAATTATATCTAGACATGTCGTGTGTGTTGAAATCGTGTTTCCTTTTAGCTCTATGAATCCCAATTCTGCTCCCTCTTATTCCTTTCTCGAGGATCATGACCCTTCGTTTAATACTCACTAGCCCCCATCATCACCAAACACTCCCACCAATTCCCCCCATGAGTCTCCATCTCACTCTCCTAGCTCGCAATCTTATTCTGCCGAGAGTCCTCATCAGAATCCTACTGCTCCTCATGCTTCCCTCGAAAATCTCCACTGAGACAGTCTCCCTCTACAGCTGATGTGATCAATGACGATGATACATCCCCTTTATCTGAATATCAATGTTCCTCTTAACACGCTGATCTATACTTATCCTATGGTCTCTCGGCTAAGACATGGTATTAAGAAACCTGTTAAACACCTAAATCTTCACATTGACTCTGAGTCTCCTCTTCATCATACTTACTCACAAGCTTTTGAAGATCCAAACTGGCTCAAAGAAATGCAAGAAGAATGTGTAAATCTAATGGAAAACAAAACATGGACCCTTGTTCCTTGTCATATAGTTGTAAATATTATTAATCACACATGGATTGTTAAAAAGAAGCTAAATGTGGATGGTAATCTTTCTTGCTACAAGGCACGTCTAGTTGCAAATTGACAAAGTCAATGACCCAATGTTGACTGTGATGAGACTTTCAACCTGGTTGTTAAACCCAACACCATTCGTACCATCATGAGCATAGCGGTCACTCACAAGTGGCCTATTCAATAGCTTGATGTGAAGAATGCCTTTCTTCATGGCCATCTTTAGAAGATAATCTACATGCAGCAACCTCCTGGTTTTCATGATTCATCTTGCGCCATCATGTCTGCCTTCTTTAGAGATCTCTTTATGGTCTCAAACAGGCACCCGGGGCATGGTTTCAATGATTTATTACATTTATTTCTCGCATTGGTTTTACTAATAGCATGTGTGATTCACCTTTGTTTATCTACAAACAGGTCACCCAAATTGCATACTTACTTCTTTATGTGGATGATATTGTCCTCATTGGTAATTCTGCACAGCTTTTGACAAATATTTCATCCATACTTGGAATCGAGTTCTCCATGTTTGATCTTGGTGATATTCATTATTTTTTGGGTATCTCAACCACTAGAACTGTCGACGGCCTAATTTTGTCTCAACGAAAATACGTCATGGAGATTCTAGAACGTACATCTATGCTTAACTGTAAACCAACATCCACTCCCACTGACCTGTATACTAAGTTTGATGGTTCAGGTCCACATGTTCCAGACCCTACTCTATATCGTAGTCTGGCAGGTACCCTTCAATACCTCACGTTCACCAGACCTGACATTACCTATGCAGTTCAATAAATTTGTATTTACATGCATGATCCACGTGGGCCTCACTACACAAATTTGAAGCGTATTTTACGCTATGTTCATGGTACAACTGATCATGGTCTTTAATTTTTTTAGCTCTGACACATAGGACCTTATTGCCTACTCGGATGCACACTGCGTTGGTTGTCCTCTCACTCGACATATTACCTCTTGTTGTGTCCTTTTAGGATATAATATTCTTTCATTGTCTTCAAATCTCTAACACACTATCTCCAGGTCCAATGTTGAGGCAAAGTGTTGCGGTGTTGCTAATTTGGTTGTTGAAACATGTTGGATACGCAAATTACTTCTTGAGCTTCATTATTCTCCCCATCGGGCTACTATTGTTTATTGTGACAATGTAAGTGATGTTTATATGGCGTAAAATCTAGTTCAACATCAATATACCAATCATATTGAGATTGATCTTCATTTTGTTCATGACATGGTTGCTTTGGGCCAGGTTCAAGTGCTTCATGTTCCCTCCAAGTCTCAATATGCAGATATATTTACGAAAAGTTTTCCTTTGGTTTTGTTTCTTGATTTTTGGTTCAGCTTGAACGTTCGCGATTCTACCCCCGTTCAAACTACGGGGGTTGTTAACATACATATTTATTTTGTGTAGTATTTGTATCTAGATTGTTATCCCATATGTGGCCCTTGGTCCATTGATATATATTTGTATAAATACGTTTATCGAAGTAATAGAATGCATGAGATTTTATCACAATTACAATTTAATCTCCAACCATATTTTCATTTTTTATCCATTAAAGTATCAATAAGGTATTCTATTCTTGTAACTTACATAAATTGTTAAACACACTCATTCTATAATTTGTTTTTTAACAAATATATATTCTATTTTTTTTAATTGAAACTTCAACTTTATTTTTGGAAAAAAAAATATTACTTCATATTTGGAGTAATATATATTTCTTAAAAAATGAGGTAATAAATAAGGTAGAGTTGCAACAAGGATGGAAGCAAAAATAGAAGAACAAAAATGATATTTAAGAATGGGTTGAAGATGTTCTAAGGTTGAAAGGTATACTTCCCACGCCAAGGAGCATAGAGAGCTTCCAGATCAGTACCGACACCACTATAAACCACCACCATGGTCGTCGGTGTAGTCCCAACCAAGAAGAATAATGTGCACCATTGTAGCCACCACACGAAAAATGTCATTCAGTGTCTGTCCTAGGGGTGTGCGAGTGGTGTGGTCATGCGGTCGTGCGGTGCCTCTGATTTTAAAGGGCCTCCGGATTTAGGGAAAATATATAGTAATGGTGTTGATATTTTCATAAAACATATTTTTATGTGTTTTTATTAAAAAATAGCAATTAGCTATATACACAATGTAACATTTGGTTTCAATCTTAAAGTAATTTTAATTCTGAAAAAAATCAATGAAAATTAAAAAAAAAATCAAAATCTTATCATAAATTCTATAATTTATCAACAATTTAAGAAAAATATGTATATAAAAAAATACATATGTTTCTAATATAAGTTCAAGCAAATGTTATAGTTTTTATAAAACTCACCAAAAGATCAAACAATAACAAACCTAATAATGTACCAATATATTATCGGCGTTACTCATCTATCTCGCCAAAAACTATCATTTTTCTGTCTTGAATCTTGATATATCGTTGAGTTGTTGGTAGTCGTCTTGTCCTCCTCTAAGTTCTCTAACCGACTCCCTAACTACAACTGCCTATCTCTTATCACTTTAAATTTCCCACGTATGCTTAACTTATTTCTCTCCCATGCTAAATGATCATTTTTATTTGAATGATTTGTTTATGAATTAATAATGAAGTTAATGAATAATAAAGTTGTGAAACTAAAGAAAACAATGCTCTTGGTTTTTCCTTTTATACATTGCGAATTGTATTTATAATTATATCACTATACTTTATAGTTTTAGTTTCAATGTTTGCTATAAAGGGGATGTCAACGGGACCAAAAGAGAGCGGAAGTAGATGCCCCGCCCCCGCCCACAAAATCAGTTATTGCCCTGACCCCGATCCCCACCCTCACCCCCTGAATCTCCCGATTACATAGCCCCTGATCCCACCCCGAATACCTTCATCACCCCCGATCCCGCCCCGTTCCCCCGTTTTATAGGCTTAAATTTGACTTCTTTTGCTAAAACAACTATCATATTTTGGACTAAAAAAACTATTTTTCATAACTTTAAAAGCCTAAAATTTTGTTTTTTAACAACTAAAAAATTAAACATCCAACATTACAAAACGACAAATCCAACAAACTTTCAAATATAAAATACAGCAAATCTAACATTACAAAAAAAAGTACGACATGTCAAAAAATATATGACCAAATAACTATTATATATATATATATATATATATATATATATATATATATATATATATATATATGACCAATTCACTATCATATCGTCGTATGTTGTGAAGTGGAATAAAGTTAAAAAAACACTAAAATTAAATAATGTATTGTTGTTATATATATATATATATATATATATATATATATATATATATATATATATATATTCTATTAAATATACATTTTTTATATAAATATACAAACAAACCCCCGCGAGAGTACGGGACGGAAATACCCACTCCCGCCTCCGACCCTGAAAATAAAACAAGGTTTAATCCCACTCCCGTACGGAATCGGGGTCCCACAAAAGCTTTTGACATCCCTAATCTGAGTAGAGTATTAAAACATTGACAAATTTTAGGGCGGGGTGGGGGAGACACGCAATGGGCTGTACATTTTCTAGTTTGTAATATTAATATAATATAATATTTAGAAATTTAGAAAACACAAATTTTGTTTGGTGTTCTAACTTTTTTAAACATTAACTTTCGATAAATATCACAAATATATTTTGTTAAGTTATTAGCATTGATATATATATATATATATATATATATATATATATATATATATATATATATATATATATATATATATATATATATATAGGAGTATGATCAAATGAGAACACCTAAAATGTTAAGAACGCGAGAACAGATCTGAACCATTTAAATACTTAGATCTAAGGTTATTATTAAATGGACTATTTATGAAAAATTCTAAAACTAATGGTATTAAAGTGTAACTTTGAAATGATCAGAAGGGCATAATAGGAATTGCAACTTTATCTATTTCCTATAATTTCTCACCCTCTCACATATTTCCTCTCATTTTTCTCCTATTCCCCCGTCTCTCTCGTCTCTCTCTCTCTCTCTCTCTCTCTCTAGGGTTTTATAACAAATCCGCCTCCATCATAAAACTCACGCCATCATCGATCTGGGCATCACCCAGTATTACACCATCACAGACCTAAACATCGAATCTATACAACTCTTCTTTCTCTTCAATCGACGCCACGTACAAGAAAAAATCACAGGTAATGGTATCAATTATTAAACTCGAAATTGGACCTCTTCTCTTCTTTAATCAATCGTACCCTTCTAAAATTCTCTTCTTTCTTTCTTGAAATTAATCACAGGTTCTGTTGATATAGAGTGAAATAACAAGCCACTAGTTGACTTTTGGTGCTTAACTGATCACTAAAAAGGAAAAATGAAGGCAGAAGATTTTTGGCCCGGTGGTTCAGTGATGGCAGACCCGTTAAAAGGGGGAAACGGCAACGATCCTCTGTCCTTCTTGAATCTGTCGCCAACAGTAAACCGAGGTAAGAATCTCTAGTATTCTTTTTTCTTCATCTTCTTCCTGATTTGATAAGAACAATAAAAAGAACAAAACAGATGAAACATCAATCCATTGGGGGTGTTTGGCTATTATTTTCACAAGAAATGGGAGAAGAAGAACATAATGATTCCTTTTTTATTGTTCTTTTTGAAATCAATGGGGTTTGATATGTGTTATTGTGTTTGGAGTTTGATGTTTGGCAGAATTTGATAGGCTCAACTGGGTGTTTGGATTGGGTGTTTGAGCTTTTTGGTTTTTGAGAGGGGAATATAGAGGGAAGAGGGAACAGAGGGGGCTGCTGCAACAATTGCCAAGTGGAGGAAGGCAGAAAGAAAACGAAAACAGGGGGTGTTTGGGTTTCTTCATGTGTCATAAAAGAGTGGGAGAAAACAGAGGGGGCTGTTGCCCTTGGCTCGCCGGAAACCACCAACAAACACCTCTGGTGGGGGTGTTTTTGTTGCACCTCGAAGACAAGCGAAAAAGAAGGGAGTATGAGAGGAAATGGAAGAATGAAAAATTGTATTTATTTATGAATAGCAGTGTATTCATTTGTGAATAGCAGTGCATTCATGTGTGAATAACAGTGAATGAATAACAGTGCATTCATGTGTTAATAATAGTATATTCATTTGTGAATAACAGTGAATGAATGTATTTATTTATGATTAGAGGTATTCATTTATTCAATTCTGAATAACAAGGTACTTGTTTCTTAATAGCACTGTATTCATTTGTGAATAATAGTGTAAACATGTGTTAATGAGTATATTTATTTATGATTAGAGGTATTCTTTTTATGAAGAATGATAATTTTTACACTCTTTTTATTTTCAATTGATTAAGAAAAGAAATTGGATTACTTGTAAATTGATGTGTATTTATTTGTGATTGAAGTAGTATTAGGTTTCTTGAAAAAAAATCATTTATGAATACAAATGTACTAATTTGGTGTTCGGTTTCTATTCATTTTTTTGAACAAAAAAAACTGTGAAATAGAGAAAAAAAAATTGTTTTTTGTAAGAATTTTTTTTTCAGTTTTAAAATACATTTTGGTAAAAATGTTTTTTTATATTCCATTAATAAGAAAAATAAAAAATTGAATATTTATTTCTTTTTGGTAACTGGTCCTAAATTTAAGGGAATTTGATTGAATTTTACTTTATTTTAATTTAATTAAAATATACAATTACTAGTATGCCCTTATATATTGATTGGTCCAGAATTGTTCTCGCGTTCTCAACCTTTTAGGTGTTCTCATTTGATCATCTCCCTATATATATACATATATATATATATATACATATATATATATATATATATATATACATATATATATATATATATATATATATAGGCTTAGGTTATTTTGTTTAAAATAATTATTGTGTTATTGTATGCATAAATGTGGTCCAATCAAATTTACTTATTTTAAGAAAGTGATTAATATACATTATTGAATTAAATATAATTGAAAAATTCATCTTAATTACTTACAAGGGTAATTTAGTCAATTAATATAGATTTAATAAAGGAAAATTGCATTTTTTAAGGGATCATAGATTCTATTAATTTTAAAAATCCGATTTTACGAATTATAATTTTTTTAATTCGGACATTATGATAGAATATGTTTATGAGTATATTCAAAAATAAAAATATTCTTGAACCATAAATAATAAAAATATTCATGAACCTATTGATGATGACTTTAAAAACTTCTTGAAGAGTAACAACATCTATTAGAATAACAAAATCTTGAACAATCAATTAAAGAATAAAAACAAAAAATACATTATTTCTTATAGAATACGGGTAACAATTGTTAAGAATTACATTTATTGTTAAAGAATAAAACTAAAAAAACAATCAAAACGGGGAAGAAACATCAAAATCTAACAACGACTAATACATTCTAAAAGAATAATGTGGTTCGTTCTTCAAGCATCAACTTCTGTGATTCCAACAGAATTTGAATTTCGTCATTCCATTCCAACGTTCACGCCCTTGATCAGTATGTCTCCTTCACGCATTCTATAAGAATAATTGCTATGAAATTGTACATTTTAATACAATTACACATATTCTAACAGAATGTCATAAAAAATACATAAAATCTTAAAAAGCATGGAATGGTGAACAGAAATGGAAGTTGGGATATATCAGCAGGTGTTGAATGGTGAACTTGACCTTGAATCAGACCCATGGCCAAGTATATCTGAAAGTGCAAAAGATCTTCTTAGAGGAATGCTCGTAAGAAACACCAAAAAGTGGATGACAGCAAGTAAAGTTCTGAGTGAGTATCAACTACTTAAACTCTCCAATTTCTTTGGATATTTTTTTTATTTTGAGTTTCCAATTCTATATTCTCATGTAATGTAGATCACCCATGGATTCAAGCTGATGGTGTTGCTCCAGATAAGCCTCTTGATACTGTTGTTCTATCTCGCTTGAAGCAGTTTTCTGCCATGAACAGAATCAAGAAGATAGCCATAAAAGTAAGTTTTATTATATATATTATGTTTACCATTTTTTGCTTAAAGATTGAGATTAGTTTATGTCACACCCCAAAACCAAGAACGGCGGAAACGTTTTGGGGCGGAGGACGTCATGTACAGTATCACAACAATGAAAAGTAGTAAACAAGCAACAACATCATCCATTGCATTAATAATATAATTATTATACAAGTGTGTTCTGTCAAATTTTGATAAACACTAAAGCATAAACCAAAATGAAAGATGAGTCTTGAACGAGCTCCATCTTCTCTAAACCTTGCATCGGTACCTGTCTATGATGACCTGAGGATACAAGTAATTTTGAAAGCGAGTATCAGCTTTGAAGCTGGTGAGATCATAAGTATTTTAGTGTCTTAATTTGTATGTAAGAATTTTGTATGTATTGAAAATGTATGTAAATCGTAAGTATTGAAAATGTATGTAAAACAACTGTAACCGTTTGAAAAACTCTAGAAATCCCTATGATTCCTACTATTATAATAGGGAGTCTTCTACCAAGACTTAACTGATCTATATGTAGTCTTCTACCAAGACCTAACTGCTCTGAATGTTCATTTCTTGTAAAAGTGTGTAATTTTCCAAGTGTAACTATCAATAACAAAATATAGTTTTTACATTTAATGTTTAAGTGAAAAGATCACTAAATATATGTAAAGGGAAAATTAATGTAGTACTGTAGTGTAGTGCTATAAGAACTACTGCTGTACTAACTACCTTAAACCAGATTTATATTAAGGTATCATGTGATTAATTGCACCATACTATCGACTGGTAACAACGACAAAGGTATGGTCGTAAAAAGAAATGACGTTTGGCACCCACAGACCTGCAGGTCCGACTGTAGCTAGCAGCAAGGTGTAGGATAGTCAATTCAATATAGATCTATACGCAAACTCACGCTCTCCCTCCAAAAGACTCTGGCTACAACTCGGGCCATGACATTTAAGGCATGCTCCGATACAGTGGATCACAATTTTGTCAACGTATTTATGTATATGTAATGTACTGAAATGTTCTACGTGTGCTAGCTGTAATGTGTGTTCTCTCTCTATCTAGCAAGTATAGTAATGTACTGTAATGTTCTAGCTGTAATGTATGCTCTCTCTATCTAGCAAGTATAGTAATGTACTGTAATGTTCTAGAAAGTATTGACTCATTGTATGATATCGCGTTCTAGTAATAGTTCTAGTATCTTCCGAAACTACCCATATGGTAGCTTACTAGTAATTTAACAGGTACGTATGAACATGGATGTATACCCTTGCTACCCAAGGGCATTGGATGAACTGGAAGGACCTTTATGACTATATATGTACACATGATATATAACAAATATTTAAACGACCTTCAGACGAGTACCCGATATCCCACCAGACCACATCCAAATTGAGGAAAAGGAAACAAGGTGGATAGCCTTCCTAAGTCTTTTAAACATTTCTTATATAACTATACATATAGAGGCATGCAAATTATAATATAAAAGCAATAAAATAAGTTTTGTAAAACCTTTGAACATAATTATCATCTAAGAAAAGATCGACTTGATGTCAATCTATAAAATGGTTTGAAGGCATGGGTTTGATAAAACAGTTTAGTATAAAGAAACATTTGTTTGAAACACAATTGTAAATAAGTTTGAAATAAAACATACAGAGTAAAATGTACAGTGTAATAAGGAGTTTTAAACACATAAAGTGTTTATGAAAAACATTTGAATGAAACTGTTTGATAAAACGGCTAATGTGTAGCCAATCATTTGAATGCTGCTTATTAATCACATGTGATTGATATAATAATTAGCATAATTCTACTTGTATCCCGCCCATAAAACGTTTAAAAACAGTTAAAACATTGATTAAGGGGTATGAACTCACCTATTGTGGGTGATACGGATGAACTGAAGAGGTAGGACTGCTAGGTGTCAAGTGAAGACTTTAGACACACACAATGGTCCTAATTACATATGAAGACATATGTATATAAACAATTTGTGATTATAACACTAATTAAACATGTATAAACATCCTAATGCGAGGAAAATACTTTTGGTCAAGTGCTATGAGGCTAATGGGTTGCAACAAAGGAGTGCAGACCTCTTATAGGAGTTTATGGTCAAAAGACCATATGTGTTGGAGTTTACGGCCCAGGGGAGTAAACTCCTGGCCGTAAACTCTCTATAGGGTCCCTAAATGAAGCTTAACATTATTACAACTTAAGTGGTGAAGTGCTTCAAGGCTTAAACAAGTGTTTGGGCTTCCTTTTAACTCCTTTGAGGAGTTTACGGCCCATGGACCATATCCCATGGAGATTACGGTCGTAGTCTCCCTTGGAAGGGGGTTTTGTGGTGTTTTCAAGTCCCTAATTTATCTAAGAATGAAGCAAGGAAATTGTCCAAGGCTTTAGGAGAGTTTATAGCACTATTTGGCACTATTTCTTGGAGTTCACGGCCCTAGAACTTCTTGAGCCGTGAACACCTTTTTCTTGGTGTTCTAAAGGTGTTTGCTAGTCCTAAACACATTAGGGTACTTGTCTAAATTAGTCTCTTGGCTTAAGGAAGGTTTTTAGGGCATTTTGACACTTAAAAATGGAGTTCACGACCCAAGAACTTCCTTGGCCGTGAACTCTCTTCTAGCCATGATTCTTAATTGTTTTGTGGTCTTAAACATGTAATGGCAGCTTCTAGGTTCATTCCCAAGGCTTTGAGGGACATTGGGCACACTTTTGGCCCATAAAAAGGAGTTTACTCTCCAAGTGTTCTTGGGCGGTAAACTCCCGAATCTTGGGGTTTTGATCCGATTTTGATGTTATAAAACACAATCTAAGCTATATAATACAACTAGATAGAAGTACTCACGATTTAGGATAAAAACCCGAAGATCCGTGAGAGAGAATTCGGCTTTTCTCTAGTTGGAAATGTAACTAATGAATGAATATGGTTCAGATTTCTATATATAGTCCTGAGATTTTTGGTAGAAAATATTTTTATTCTCGGAATGAACTCTAATATCCTAGAGTATTGGAATAACAATGTTGCACAAAACCCTAGTGCATCCATTCTCCTGATATCTCCTTAAGTGTAAATCTTGAAAAACTGTCAAACTTATACCCAAAGTATGGAATTTCACTGTAACTGTTCTAACTTCTATTGGCTTGATATGGTTTGTTCAGAATGGAAATTTCGGGTTGTCATAGTTTAGTGATTTGAACAGGTTATTGCTGAGAGTCTATCTGAAGAGGAAATTGTTAGATTGAAAGAGATGTTCAAAATGATGGACACAGATGGCAGTGGTCAAATCACATTAGAGGAATTAAAGGAAGGGTTGGTAAAAGCATGCGCCAACTTTAAGGATTTAGACATGAACAAACTTATGGAAGCGGTAGGTAATTCACATTAACTACAATAATTGATTAATTTCCATGAACGCCTGCAAAACTATAAAAAAAAAAAACCTAAATCGAATCCAAATTAAATTGCAGGCGGATATCGACAACGATGGAACGATATACTATGGGGAATTTTTGATTTTTAATTTTTAGAATCTAAAGGGTAGAATTTCAATAAACAAGAACATACCTATTATTGAGCAATTTCAAGCAAGCCCTTCTCAAGCTTTTGGCCCCTTAATTCCATAACCTAGAGTAGACACACACATGATAAAATCCAAATAAAAAACCTAAGAACCCATTGAGATTGTGCGAATTAGTTATACAAATTGAAATTATGTATTAAATGAAAATTGAAAAAGACCATTAATGGAGATGGAGATGTGAGGAAGAAACCTTGAGGGGGCGAACTGAGAATCCTTTGCTTATGGCAAGACAGGTACGAGACAACGCAAGATCAATTCCTAGACCGAATCCATCCAACCACCTGGAATCAAGCTTCCTTCGTATGGCGTTTGGGGGAAAAGGAAAAGGGTGTTCTTTGACTTCGAGTGAGACATCTGCCCTAATTTTTGAAGTACGCACTCGTATAGAATTTGAGTGAGAATTGAGGTGTATATTGGAAGGATTAGTGGGTGAAAGTGTAAATAATGTTGGCAATCCATGCGTCTGCGCCATTTTCATTCTCTCGTTCCTGATGCCCTTCATCACCTTCATCGATGTACAAGGTCGATAACGACTGCCCTTCTTTTTGTTTCAGGTCATTATCGACGACTGTATATAAGAAAATAAATTAGGTTAAGAGTGAAGGCTAGCAAGATTATAGAGATTATTTTTGGAAGTTATTAAACAAATGACTAAATTACCCTTATTTATTTTATTTAATTATTTAATTTTGATTGGCCCACATTTATGCATACGATAACACAATACTTAGTTTAAACAAATTAACCTAGCTCTCTCTTTCTCTCTCTCTCTCTCTCTCTCTATATATATATATATATATATATATATATATATATATATATATATGTGTGTGTGTGTGTGTGTGTGTGTTAAAAAAAAGATGTATCTAACTAGAAAATTGAATTAGGTTGTTCTAAACATAAAAGAATAACAAGTTATTCATAGTCAAATGGGATATATCAATCGATTTATCGTTAAACAAATGCCAAAATATCATTGTAATGAAGAATGAGCTGTAAAAGAATATAAAGAAAAAGAAGTTGAATTACGTGTGCTAGAAAACATAGATGAAGTTCATGAAGTTGTGAAAAAACCTCGAAAAAGTTTATGATGTTGTGGATGAATCTAAAAAAGAAAAAGTTAAACCCCAAGTTTCAGAAGATATCTCTTGTGTAGATAAAGAAATGACCGCTTTGAATGGTAATGACGATGACAAAGAAGATATTTTAGTGAATGTATATGGTCCTAACAACTCGAACATCTAAATAATTAATACATAATGTTATGGACCTTATGGTAATAAATTTAGAAGATGGTAGTTATAAATTTAAGTTTTAAATTTAATGATACCAAATTACTTAATAATATTTTACCAGAAATTTTTTATTGGACCTCACTTTTATTTTCACATAACACCATATATGATATATCATACCCGAGCCTCATGCCATTGGTTGTAAATGTAAACTATTTTCAAATTGTCCTCGTATTTTTGTCAACGGTCTTGGTAAAAAAGAACAATATAAAGTTCCATCCACTATTTGTTAATTCAAGAATTTAATATTAATAATAATAATATGTTTTTATCATTTTGTCATTTATTTGTTTATTCTTTCTTATTTTTGCAGTTAAAGTATTCAGTCCTTGTTAGACTTTTCTGAATTGATACCCTCTGCTCCTTTGCCCCTTTATTTATTTCATTCTCAGAAAGTCAAACAAATCTCCACCGTCCGATTAACTTCCCATCTCTTTGACTTCACTTTCCCAAACCCCTCTTTTATAACCCCCGTCCCCATCCCCAATTTCTTCAATCTCTCTCTCTCTCTCTCTCTCTCTCTCTCTCTCTGAAGCATTTCTTCTACAACAATGGCGGTGGAATTAGTTGGAATTCAGACCGTTGAACACCTCAATCGCATCTTCCAGCTGCAGAATCACGACTACGCTGCTTCTTCTAGTTTCAAACAAGCTGTCTCCGCCTTGAAGCGCAGCGGACACGCTCGCTTCCGCCGCGGACCTTCATCTTCTGATCCGCACGCGCCTTCAATTTCTTCGCAATCTGAAGAAAAGCTGCCGATAGAGCCTCCGCTGCGGGAGTCAACGGCGTCTGAGAAGTTTGATTTGAAAAGATCTGGTACGGATACAACGTCGTCGTTTCTGTCGATAACTTCTTCTGTCGCTGGGGGAAGTCTGGAAGGAAGCGTTTCCGATGGTAAACAGTTGTCTTCTTTAGGGATAGTAGCACCGACTCTGTCGTTCTCGTCGAGGAAACCGCCGCTTCCATCATCTCACCGGAAAAGACCCAGCACTGACCGGCCATCAGGTTCCTTACAAGGATCTGGAAGAGAGAACAACTCGGTTTCTCGCTCCGGCTGCCATTGTTGCAAGAGAAGGTATGAACAAATTACACGATTCACCTTCGCGAAAATACACATTTCACTTATTTTTTCCATCGATTAACGTTTTTCCCTTTCTGATTGTTCAGGAAAACCGGATCAAAACGAGAAGTCAGAAGGATTCCAATAATTGGATCAAAGGTAGAAAGTATACCAGCTGATGATTACTCTTGGAAGAAATACGGTGAGAAGAAGATCGAGGGATTACCCTTTCCAAGGTAATAAATCGCAAAATATCCCCATTTAATGCAATCTTCCACAAATATCATAGATATTGATCTCGATTTTGATGAATTTGCAGAGTATATTACAAGTGCAACACAGTAAAAGGATGTCCAGCAAGGAAACGAATAGAGTTATCTCTAACCGATTCAAAAATGCTTCTTGTCACATACGACAGAGAACACCGTCACCATCACACTCCGACGCCGGTACCGGCGAGTTTTTCCGGCTTAAAGATTCATTGAAGATTTGCGAGCTCAATTGGCACCTTATCACTTCGCACAATTCCTACAGTAAGCGTTTTCCCATCAATTCATTGAATGAATTCCAGCTGCATCAAAAAATCTCCGGTGAAACACCATGGAAATGTTCATCATCGTTGATGCAAGGTAATTTTGATTTCAATGGGGGAAGCTGCTGCTGCCTGTATTTCGTATGAGGATGTTAAATATGGAGGGTGTGATTTGTAAATTACGTAAAGTAGAAGGCACTGAAGTGTAAAGAAAAAGGGTAAAGAGGCCTTGATCTTAAATGCGATTTTGTTGAAATTATTTTGATTCTTCTTTTGTCTTTTATTAATTAAAAAAAGTCAAATGAATTTGAGGTATATGAGTACGTAGACTCTCTTTATTTGAGAATAAATTATTATTAGATAAATTATGTCAAACTATTTAATAATTCGATGGCATTTTTAAAGAATAAAAATAGTAATAAACGACTATTAATTTGTAAAAGTATTAGGGTTTAATAAAAAAAATATCATCTAAGTCTTTGATTTTATATTAAACTCAAAAAACATTTATACACAATTTTGATTTTATATTAAACTCAAAAAACATTTATACACAATTTTGTCGGACTTCTGATCAATAAACAGGTTAAGTGATATAGTATCTTGTTAATCAATGATGTTACGTTATTCAAATTTTATATATAAATAATTGAAATTTATATAGTTTTGAGTAAAATTACAGTTTTGGTCCCTGTGGTTTACACCTTTTTATAGGTTTAAGACTAGTTTAGAAAAATTGCTGACAATAGTCTTCTTGGTTGTAAAATGCTACATGGTTGGTCTATTTCAATTAGACTAGGCAATTTGATACACGAACACGATACAAGGTCGGCCAGCGAGACGATGGGGGATAAGCTTCATCGTCGAGAGGGAAACAGCCCGGATCACCAGCTAAGGCCCCGAGTTTTCCGTGTATGTGTTTTAGAAATTGGTGTTTCGTGTGCTGATAACGTATTTTAAATTCGTGTTTCGTGTCTTATACATGTCAAACACGAATTTACCTGTTTAGACACGTATAAGACACGATACGGATTCGTGTTGACACGTGACACGTACAAACATGTATATACACATATATACTTTAGGGTTAAATTTTATATTTATAATATATTAAGGACCAGTTTCGTAAAAGTCAATAATTAGTTTATAGCGCTAGCTTAAAAAAACCAAATAAAAACGTGTCTATTTGTGTTTTTTCATGTTTTCATGCAACACGACTGAAAAACGTGTCTATTCGTGTCGTGTCACGTGTCACACGAATTTTTTACGTGTCGTGTTCGTGTTTGATATCTCAAACACGTTTTATAATTCGTGTCGTGTTCGTGTTTAACAAATTTGTGTCGTGTAAATTCGTGTCTGACACGAATACACGACACGCAGACACGAATTGTCATGTCTAATTTTAATGGATCTCCATTAAAAGTATATGAAATCACCAAAGTACCCTCAAAACCAATTTATTTTTTAATAAAACTATAAACTAAAGAGGCTAAATTTGTAATTTACTCATTCATATCCAAATTAAGAATACGATAAGTTAAAATTTGTAATTTACTCATTCATATCCAAATTTTTTGTAATTTATTCATTATGACCCCTTCTTCCTCCATATCGACAACCATTGGTTAGATGTAAAAGTAAATATTTAGAAAGGTATAAACTATAGGGACTAAAACTTTAATATGTTGAAAGAAAGAAAGAAAGAAGGAAGGAAGGAAATTGATTAGGTTAGGTTATTCTTTTGATGTGACTTTTGCAACCACTTGTGACGTATTCATCATGTGCAAATTAAAGGGGAGCCTTTGACTTTCAGAAGCAAGTGGATGCTAAAGTGGTTGCCAGGAGTACCTCCTTTATAAATTATAATCCATCAATACTCTGCTTTCAAGTTTCAATCTTTAAATACCTTTAACTTTTAACTCTTTTTTCCCTTTTACTTATATCATGTTTTATTATTTGTTAGAAACAATGTGTGGTATTTAATCGAGCAAGAAATTGAGATTCAGATGTTCAAAGGGATTATCGTGTATCAACAATAAGAAAACGTGCTCTCTTCTACAAAACTGCTAGAAAACAAATAACCTAGCTAAATAGGACAAAATAATGAAATAACCTCTAAATATCTATAAATACAAAGTCAACCTGAAGATACAAAAGTAGAGTTATAATCTCTTAGAGTTGAGTTAAACTTTTAAAAGTTGAGTTATTTGTGACCATGGGTAAAATTGAAAAGTTAATTAAGAGTTGGATCTCTACAATTACGTGACACGTTTAAGCCGACAATACAGACAGAGTACTTAAAGACTTAAGTCAATTTTCTTATTTCATCTCCCACACATACGTTCTAGAGAGTAGAGGAGGAAGGTTTCAGCTGATCTTGAGCTCAAGTTGGAGCTAGCTACAAGGAGAAATCAAGAGAGTACAACACATCTGTTAAATTAAAGGTATCCTCATCTTTCTTGCTAGCTTAAATATAGATTCTTTTTGTTGATGGATTTTTAATACTAAGTTTGAATCATTTGTGAAAAAGTGATAAATTTTTTGGGTAACTCAAAGCGAAGATGCATAATATAAATCCATGTAAAGCAAATGCATCCATTAACATATATAACAAAGTACCCAACACCCTGCATAAAAGGATGGGGTGCATGAAACATCTATTGTATGGGCTAAAATATGTAATACATTTTGAAATTTTTTTTCCTAAATATTAGACTTAATTGCGGATAAAATGTTCCATAATACCAACTTAAATGTTAGAGTGTTAAGTTTTAGTTATAGTAATGTGTACAATCATTATTAGAACATAAGTCAGCAAGTGAAACCATTATATAAACATAGCCTTCTAAATATCTTTGCTCTCATCTATCAGTCTCTTTCATAAACATCTAATCTGAATACTTGTAAAAATATATAAGTTAGAATTGAGAAGCCTAATGAGTATTACCAACATTCAAGATTTATATATATGAGTAAATTACACGAATGGTCCCTATGGTTTAGGGTAATTTACATGTTTGGTCCCTAACTTATTTTTTTAACTCGGAAGGTCCCTATTGTTTGTTTTTGTTACATGCTTGGTCTCTATCACACCTAAAAAGACTATTTTGTCATTGATTTTTTTAACTTATTTAAATAAACACACCCCAACCCCAACCCCCTCACATTATCCTACCTACCATACCATTTTTCCCTATTTAAATAATAGTCTTTTTAGGTAAGACAAGGAGTAAGTGTGAAACAAAAACAAAAAGTAGGAACCAAACGCGTAACAAAAACAAATATTAGGGACCTTCCGAGTTAAAAAAGTAAGTTAGGGACCAAATGCACAAATTACCCCAAACCATATGGACCATTCATGTAATTTACTCTTTATATATCCAAGTGATTTCACACATCTATCGGACAATATGAACCACCAAAATATTTTTAAAACACCATCATAAAGATTAAGAAAACTAACATGTGGGGATGAGAAGCATTTAAGATTAACCTTGCCATACATCATTCAAAAAATCATCATAAATCATAAAAATGAAAATGCAATGTTTTATGCCTATAAATCCTAACCCATGTCAATCTCAAGTCTAAACCTCACCATTTTCATTGTTAAATGGGAAATTGTCCATGAATCGAAAGCATGGATCTAAACAATACACATGCCTATAAACCGCCATAACTAGGATAACATGCCTATTACATGAGATCCACATATGAGGTAGCTAGCCTCATGAGGCATGTCTAGAATACTATCAAATCACCATAGATTTTTTCATTGTTGTTTTGGTAGCTAGCGTCACCACTTGTCATACAAGTCATTATCCCACCCTAAGAGGAAAAAAAAAGAATGTATCAAATGACAATCAACAATCTATTGCATATTTTCAACTTAAGCATTCCACCAAGGCCTCCAAATGCAAACAATAGATCATATAGAAACCATTTCACATTTGGTTCACAATGTAAGTTTCAAGGACATACAATTGATAGGTCTTACAAGCTACATGATTATTATCCTGGTGACAAACCAGTGACAAAATCAAATATGATTGTTGATGTTGCAATAAACAAATGAATCAAGAACCGTAACGCAAGTAAGGATTTGACTGGATAGCATGTTTTAAGGCTTTTTGCAAGCTCAATGTCAAATAGTAATGCCCTTTCTTTCCGATCATATGATGTCTATCAATCCAAATAAGTAAATGTTACTCCATATCGATTAGCAATGACATATGCTCATAGCTTTTGGATTATTTATTCATGTGATACACAACACATATGTCATGATATTAAAAAAAAGTTCTTTAATGATAAACGTGTTAAAAATATACAATAAAGTTGCCCAATAAGATGGTCCTATATGTTCATATGATTAGAGATGTTAAAATGATCATTATTAATTCTTAGAATGTGTTATATGTTACCAAATTTGATATGAATCTTATTTTAGTAAGTGATGTAAAAAAGAAACAACTCGTGATTCATTTTACTTGTAATCTTGATTTGATTATAGACACCTAGCGCGCGAAGACATTTGCCAAGGCTAACAAAAACCAAAATCTATATGTTCTAAATTGTATGACAACTTCGAAATTTCCCATATAAAGAGTGAATGTTGTTTCTTTGGATTTATGGCACAAGACATTAGGACATCCTTCAAATAAGATATTGATCTCCATAAAAGAACAATTACACTTCAAAGTTTCTAGTTGTTCTTCTTTTCGATTTTTTTTGTCCTTTAGCAAAACAAAAGCAATGACCATTTCATCCTATGAAACATTTCCATGATCATATTTGTACATTAATACATTGTGACATTTGGGGTCCTGACCATGTTTTAACAAATTAATGGTTCCATTATTTTGTTACCATTATTGATAGAGGTGGAAAATACATGTGGGTATTTTACTTAAGAACAAGTTGTACCATATTGTTACAACATGGTTTTAAATCAGTTTAACAAGAAGATAAAAAAATATGATATGATAATGCAAAAGAGCTTGAAGTTAAAGATTTCTTTGCTGATAATGGAATTTTGCATCAAAAATATTGTGTTCAACGACCACAACAAAACGATGTTATTGAAAGGAAGCATCAACATCTTCTTAATGTGGCTATATCTATTCTTTTTCCAATCAAGATCTTATATATCATTTGTGGATGATTATGTTCTTACAACCACTTATCTCATCAATCATATTCCTTTCAAGATCATTCAAAATCATTCGTCATATGAAAAACTCTTTGGTAAGCCTCAAAATGATTCCATTTTACATACTTTTGGTTGTTTGGTAAATTTTTCTACATTGAAATCACACTTAACAAAGTATTTTGCTTAATCTAAGGCATGCATTTTTATTAGTGTGACATCCCCATTTTTATGGCCAGAAAAGACTGTTGGATCTATATACCCAAGAATCATTATGGAGTGATATTGCTAAAAATATATGATCATATAGGGTCACACTTTTATCAATTTGACACATTTTATATATTTATCATCAATATGATTATTAATAAATAATATCAATTCTTGTATTTTAATTATGGAATAATTATTGTTTTGTGAAAATAATAATTATAAGAGAGTATTACTAGTTATTATTTCATATGATATGAAATAATAAGTCATGCACAACATTTTGGACTAGTCGGATTCTTTTGTCTTTTACCTAAAGACAAAGTTTATATTTTATAAACTTGGAGTTTATAAAAAAATTAAGAATCTCACTTTTTAAAAGGCATAATGATGATGTGGGAGGTTGCTTTTCAACCTTCCACATTTTGTCTCCCGTGCTTTTAAAGACTACCATTACTTTAGATTATTTTAACTGTTAGACCTTACTTTTCACGGGCTATATAAGAGATGCATGAGGCTTGCATTTTTGTAAGAGTGAAGCTCTTCTTCTTCCTCTTTTTTCTCTCTAGAACCGTGGGTTCTTCTTCTCTTCTTCTTCCTCTCTCTCCTTCTATCTATCTATCTATCTATCTATCTATCTATCTATCTATCTATCTCTTTTGAAGTTAGTTTGGTGTTTAGAAGACCTCTTGAGTTGTTCCCTTTAGCGTTTAATTGAGTTAAACACTTAAAGGCTTTAGACACTCAATAATATAAGAAGGAACTAGCATTCCAAGTGTCTTACTCTTGATTATGGATACTTGTAGAGAAGATCATACACTTTGATATTTTGTTATATTCATCAACACTCTAAAACCAAGTGGGTTCAAAGGCTTCAAAGGTTATCTTTAAAACATCCTATGGTTGGTTTTATTTCATTCTAACCTCTATAAATGGATCCATGATGATTTGGTTTTGTTTTGAACAAAAAAAATAAACTTGTTATTTTTAAAGACATCCGTTGTTGATTTTTGTGAAAAACAAACTTTTATTTCGTATCAAAACCCATCAAAGACCGGTTTGTTTATGTTTATTAAATCAGAGTATCCTTTTTTAAAAATGTTTACTTTGCGGAATTTGTCCCATAAATATTTTAATAATATTATCAAAAAATTTCCAAGAAATGTATTTTATTTATAAAACTCAGGAGGTCATCGTTAATACAAGAAACATAAGCATAAACGAAGGCTTACAACATCTCTTTACACAAATACTCTATATCTCCTTTGAATCTCTCGGCAGATACCTATATCATCATATATAATTACCTATGATACAATAAACTGAGTGGATCAGATTGGAAAACCTGGTGAGTACATATGCTTTTCAACCCACAATAATATAATTTATCTCTTTATATAATTCACACCAAACAGTTAACCTGATTACCTATTTATGTTACTCTCTTTCTCTTTCTCTTTCTTTCTCTCTCTCTCCCTCCCTCTCTCTCTCTCTCTCTATATATATATATATATATATATATATACCCTAAGGGTTACGTGATGATAAGGTAACCAAGAAAAATAGAGGACTCAAATGAATCCACAATCCATACTCCCATGTGGTGTGATTTCATTAACACATACAAATTTCAAGTCTACTAGTGTTCCACTTGTTAGGTTTTCTACACATCAAATACACTCTAAACTAGGTAGCGGAAAAATCAAAACTATGATATACCTAAGTATACATGAAACCTATGGATCTATGGTTTCATACTAACTACATCTACCCTAGAAAATGAAAATACAACGAAGAAAAACATACGTCTTATGTATCCCTTGATCTCTATGCTTGAGATCTCATCCTCCACAAAGTTGATTGGATGAGAGGACCCAAACCATAATCCCTCAAATGGTATCACACCCAATGACACCAAAGAGCAGAATAAAAATAACTAGGAGAAGGGTTAAATTCAAAAACCCTAAGAGGGTTAGAAATCGTCCCTATGGGAGGAGGAAGAAGGGTTGGCAAAACTTCAAGCCAAGGTGCAAACAAGAATGAAATCCCTAAGACCCTATTTATAGCCTTGGATCCCTTCATACATTTTGTACTCCTTCGTATGTGGGACAAGGAGTCAACCACGAAATTCACTTATTTTCCCATGTAGGATGGAGTGATTTTCATCCAACCCAAATTCCATAAGGGTTCTGGAATATTCCTGATCAACCAACTATTGATTAATTGAATATTCAACCCTTTGATTAATTAAACGGTTAATTAATTCTGAAAATATTTTTTCCAATTAGCTTATAATTAATTGTTAACCATAATAATTAATAAACAAATTTCTACTTTATTTATTCTACTCAATTTGGGTCTTGAGGGCAACCCAAAAGGACCCTATTATTAATAGAAATATTATCAATAGTTTATTGTCACACCCCAAAACCGAGAGCGGCGGAATACGTTCTGGGGTAGAGGACGTCATGTCAAGTATCACAACATATGCAGTATAGTAATCAAAGTACAACAACCATTGCATTAATAGTAATAATTTTTACATAGTTTACATTCCATAGCAACATCAGAGTAAATACAGAGAATAACGTAGATGCATCTTGGTACTAGGTTGTCTTTGCAAAAGCTCTCGGGATGTACCTGTCTATCGATGACCTGAGAATACAAGTTATTTTGAAAGCGAGTATCAGCATATTTAAATGCTGGTGAGCTCATAAGTATTTAATGACATTAGTATAAATACACATCTTTTATTCAAGATAACCTCATGAAAGATAATGGTTTAGAATCTACAGAGTATTAGAATTCTTTCCAGAAAATCCTATATTTTCTAAATAAAAGCAGTCTTCTACCAAGACCCAATTGTTTATGTTTAAGGAGTAATTTCCCCAAAAGTACTATCATTATCAAAATATAGTTTTTACTTTAAAAGAGTTATGAGAAAAGCCTCAAGTAAAAATAATAAGGGAAAATCATATTTTTCCTCAGCAGGGACACTGCTGGCTTAAAAGTAAATAAAACTTAGACTCCAGGAGGGTATTGAAAGGACAATACACCTGGCTCAGTCTAAGACAAGAAAACACAGACTCCAGACAGTATCAAATGAACGATACAGCTAGCAAAGTCTAAAATAAAGAAACACAGACTCCAGACAGCATCGAATGAACGATACAGCTAGCAAAGTCTAAAACAAAGAAACACAGACTCCAGACAACATCGAATGAATGATATGGCTAGCAAAGTCTAAAACAAAGGAACACAGACTCCAGATAGTATCGAATGAACGATACGGCTAGCAAAGTCTAAAACAAAGGAACACAGACTCCATACAGTATCAACTGAAGGATACAACTAGGAAAGTCTAAAACAAAGGAACACAGACTCCAGACAATATCAAATGAAGGATACAGCTAGCAAATTCTAAAACAAGGGAAAACATAGACTCCAGGAGGGTATCGAATGAACGATACGTCTGGCTCAGTCTAAATAAAAGAGTGGATAAAAGGGTGAATGTGAACTCGTATGTAACCATGCTGATTGACGATCGAATCCTTGATGACCCTCCAGGTCATGCGATGTATAGTGACATCTGTCACCCATTGGGCCTTACCGGCTAGGACTGTAGCTAGTAGTCAAGGTGTGGGAGTGTCTGTCCCGCATAGATCTATACACATGATACCCACTCTCCTTCCACGAGACTCTGGTTACACGACGATGGCACTTGGAAGCGGCGTATCGAGAAATAGTACGTCACATTCTATTTAAAGTAGTATAGTAATAGTATAGACTCACGGATGAACTGACTAATGTGGAATTCTTCATACTAGAATCAGTAAATAGAATCTCCTAACTATTCCTATAATAGTTACTAATGTTTCAGGTATATGAATAATGAATGGAAGGATGCCCTTGCTACCCAAAGGAAATGAACTGGTTGATGGAAACCTCTATGTCTATACAGTTATACATGATATATAACTAATATTTAAACAAACTTCGGACGGATAACCGATACCCCAAACCACATCCAAACAAGGAAAAGTAATTTAAGCGAAGTTAGCTTTCCTAAGTCCTTCAAAAATTGCTTATATAACTATATATATATATATATATATATATATATATATATATATATATATATATATAGGCATGCACTTTACAATATATAAGCATAAAGGAATTTTCTTTTGTAAAACCTTTGGAAAATCAGAACTTATGACTTGATGTCAGTTTATAAAACAAGCTTTGAAAATATTTGGAAAACCTTTGAAAAACATTTGGAATACCTTTGATAATCTAAAAGAAAAATTCATACTTTAACAAGATTTGAAAACGAGATTGGAAAACCTTTTGTTGGATGAAGCAGTTTAACATGTAAAAATCCATTTGCTATACAGTTATTAATCACGTGTGATTTATCTAATAACTATATAGTTCAACTTGTATCCCCCCCCCCCCACAAAAGCAGTTAAAATCATTTAAAAGGTTAATTCAGGGGTATGAACTCACCTGCAGCGAGTGGATCGGATGGAAGTGTCGGTTGAATGTTTGATGTCAAGTGAAGACTTGAACACACTTAATGACCCTAGTAACATATGAAGACATATGTTTACATATAATTAGTGATTATAACAATAATTAAACACGTAAAAGCATCCTAATGCGAAGAAAAACACTTTGGTCAAGTGCTAGGAGGCTATTGGGTTGCAATAAAGGAGTGTAAGGCCTTATACGGAAGTGTAGGGTCAAATGGCCATGTTTGTTGGAGTTTGCGGCCCAGGGGAGTTTACTCCTGGCCGTAAAATCTCAATTGGGTCACCAAACAAGTCTTAAAACCATTATAACTTAAGTGGTTAAGTGTTCCAAGGCCTAAATAAGAGATTCGGTGGGTTTAAGGTCCAAGAGTGGCCTTGTATAGGGTTTACGGCCTAGGGACCACTTCCCCATGATTTTACGCCCATAAACTCATGGTGTGAAGTGCCAATTCGTTGATTGAAGTCCCTAACACATCGAGGTATAATTCTAGGTTAAGGTCCAATGCTAGGTAAGGTGATTAGGGCACACTTTGCACCATTTGAGGGAGTTTACGGCCTAAGAAGATCTTGGGCTGTAAACCCTCATTCAACCCTCCAAAACTTGATGTTTAAGGTCCTCAATGCTTCAAGGGTATGATCTAAGCTAGGTTCCAAGCATAAGGAAGGAGTTAGGGGACATTTTGGCACCAAATTAAGGGTTTACGGCCTAAGAAGTTCTTGGGCCGTAAACACCTTGTTCTTGTGATTTTTGGGTGATTTCAATGATATATGGACATGTAATAAGCTTTAATACACTCTAGGGTAGAAGTACTTACAATTTGGGGACGAAACATGAAGATTCTTGGGAGAAATCGGGATTTGAAGAGAGAGGGTGGAGGGAGAAAGTATCTAGAGTGTGGAAAGTGTGCAAATGAAGTTCACTCAATCCTTATATAGGGTAAGTTTACCGCCCAGAGTTTACCGCCGTAAACTCCATGTTTACGGCCGTAAACTCTATCTCATGGAGTTTATGGCATCGTTTTGGTGTTGGGGCTTTAGTGGTTGCTTTTTAACGCTTGTTCCTTAAGTGTGAAAGGCTTGGAATACTAAAACGGACTTTAAATTGTGCTAAATGATGGCGGAAATGAATTTGACTTCCAAATGAAGTGATAAACTGTTGAAATTATATATATGAAATATTTGGGGTTGTCACATCATTCCCCGTTAGAGGGAATTTCATCCCGAAATTATAGTTTAGGCAAGGAAGTAGGCATGAACAATCGAGTAAAGAGATGAGGGTACTTCCTATTCGGTTGGCCCTCACGTTCCCAAGTGAACTCCGGTCTTCGCTTGGCGTTCCAGCGAACCTTCACTTAACGGGACGCGGATTGCATTTCATACACTTGATCGCTCAGTTCGTGATTTCCTACAGGTTCTTCTACGCAAAGTTGGGTTACCATTGATTTCGATCTTGACGAGTGGGATTTCGAGAGTTACGTTGGACAACCATCTTATCCATGTAGGAGACACGAATAGACCACGGTGGAATTGATGGAATTCCAAAAGTAGTCGTGGTCTGACAAGGGTTGGACCAATTCTTATAAAGAATCTCGTATGATCCTAAGCTCTCGGGAAGATAGAGCTTTTCAGTACTTAGAACATAATGTACTTACATGGTTAGATCATCACTCAATGTGATCGCCAATCTGAAGTTCCAAAAGTTCCTTCATACTGGGGGGAGGGGGTGTATTCTTCGGTTTGGTTTTTAGAAGGCTCGGATCGTCTTCGGGTTCGTACTTCTTAATGGTTGGCTTTCGGAGGTTTTCTGGATCATTGGATGTATCGGCTATGTACTGGCCTCTATTGGTTTTGTAACATCTATCTCGACCTAGTGCAAAATGGACCTGCACTTCTAACTCTTGAGGTGTTTCTAACAAAAACTCTCGTAGTCGGTGAGATAGGGTTTTACCAGACGATTGTTTAGAAAATTTAAATTTTCATTATCATCATATAGATGCTTTCACAGCACGATCCCTAAACGGAACGAATCATGCTCTTACTCACTTTGCTGCTTCACGGATAGCAGTCTCTGTTCAGGGCTAACTTAGTCCTTAGAGATTTTCTGAAGTGTTGTACTATCTCGGGAGGTGGTTCTACTATTTCTGTGTGGGATAGTATTCTTGGAACACCTAGTAGTCCAATGAATCTATAAGACATGCCCTATTCTCTAAGGTGTCCGTTTGTTCCAGTTTCAGAAAGCGCGTGTTCTTGTATAACCCATCGACTAACACCTAGACTGGTATCGAGCCTATAACCTCTTCAAGGTCTGGGTTATAAGGCTTATCACAACCTACTTTCGTACTTTATTCAAGTATTCTTGGCTACGGAGGTTATCCTGTGGTTCTTGGAATTCTAGTATTCACTTCGGAGAATGCAGTCTATTGCCTATAGGGCGACGGTGACTTCTTTCACGTGAGGATGCGGTGTGTCCTAGGCACTACTCGTCTGTAATGGAATGGACGAAGTGCCTGAGCAGTGCGAGCATCTTCTACAACTACTCTTCTAGTATTTCAGAGTTTCCTCGATCTAGATCAAGTCTAGAGAGTATAGGGTTTCGTCACTCGAAACTTCTGATTTCCTCATCCACTCTTCTCAGAGTTTAACCTATTACAACCTCCAGGTTTCCGGGATCTCTACTAAGATGCTTAATTTGTGGGATTACGCGTGAATGGATGGTCGTAGTTAATGTTTGACTCTTAAGACTTGAGTTACTTTACTAACTGAGGGTGTTAGCTACTAGGTTAGCTTAACCGGGATGACAAAAATTTCGAATTTGTGGTCATTTTATTAGCTCAACCCGCAGTGGTTCTCTTGACTCCAAGTCCTATTCTATGGGATAGGATGAAGGATCTTGTTACAAGGTTCATGGTAGAGCTCATACTCGGCTTAATCACTAATACTTTGGTGTATGCAAGTCGTATATAATTGAGTTCGACGGGATGTTCAGTTGTGTGGCCCCACCCCAAACCCATAACCCAACGAGGAACATGGAGTAGGGAGGAAGCATACATCTTAAATCATTTTGATTTAAATTATATACCACTCTTATGCATATACTCACTTAGTAGTAAGTAAATCCCATGAGTTCCTTCTCTTGATTCACGAATCTAATTGTGAGGTGCTAAGGGTCCTTCTGGGGGATCCGCTTGGTAGGTTTCGGGTGGTTATTGTCTCCTGGAATACCTGCAGTGTCTTTCGCTTCGGGTTCTATCTATCCAAGAAGGGGTTGGTTAACATCGCGTGATACCCTTCTCCTGGGTATTTCGGAAGGTTTTAGATAAGAGAGACGACCGAAGAATTGCATTAGGTTTTATTATTAAGTTTTGGAAGAACTTCTATTTGTCGAAATGGCTATGGTGAAGGTTCTCTTTACACAGCACTAGGAATTTACACATGGTTGCACTAAGCCAAACCATGATTGATAGAGGTGTCTAAGTTGACATACATCGACATGATATGCAATGAAGGTCGATAGGACCATGTGCTGAACGGGCACACAATTTCTTGGCGTCTCGGGTTTGGTCTATAGTATCATTGTCGCGGATACTTGGACCGATAGAATCGACGCGGAACTATAGGGGGTCTTGAGGTTTCGGAATACTGTACTTTTCATGAATGAATTTCTCACGAGGCCTCTCTATAATCGCCTAGTATACACTAGTCATGTATAGTTAAGGTGGAAAGGACTGTTGACTGAGCGACTCCGCCCTAAATCCACAACCCAAATAAGGCAACATCACTCACTCAAGGTCTATCCATCTTAATTATACATGGCCTTAACGTATATATCGAGCCATTATAGCTTTACCTGATGGATTTTTGAATTTTACAACAGTGCTGCGAATTTCGCCTTAATGAGAGAGTAATTACATTTAGAATTGATTTCTTAAAGTTCTTGGTTAACTACTCGGGATCGAGAGAGACGTACCAAAATTCTACCGGGTTCCTTGATGCTTCTCCCTAGGCATTAGGGTTATACTCCTCCTGTGCCCTTATCGTTTCCTTCAGTGGGGTAGTCCATCTTGAAGTGTCCAATTTCACCACATAGGTGGCATACTGGACTGGTCCCCACATTGGCGGTTGATGTAATGAACTCAACCGGGGCTCTGCAGGTACGAGAGGTATGCCCCTTCATGTTGCACCTAACACAAAAGAGTTCTCGGCAGATACCATGATGATGGTAGCTACATTTGCTGCAACGGGGGAGGTTTCCTAGGTATGGCCTTCTAGGTGTCGGGATGGAAGGGTTGGCAGGGGTATTGACTACCTCAGCTCGTTGCACTTCGGAAGGTCCTTGAGCCGAGGTACTTCCTTCCTCGTTCTTGAACTTTCTCTTCAGTGGATTTGGTTGAGGTTCTTGGGTGGCTGGGTACACGGGTGTTGGTTGCTGCTGTCCATTGCAACGATCGGAAATAGCGATAGGGCTCCTGCTAACATTGGCGTTGCTAGCGTTCAGGTGAGCCATGTCAGCTGCTACGGCTGCTGAAACTACAGCTTGAAATGTAGCTTCATCGAATAAGAGAGTCGGTGTCTTGACAGCGGATTGCTTACGTTTCTTTGGAGGCATGGTTTTTCCTACACGAAAAGGAACACAAGCCGATGAGAGACGATGATTAGATCTAGACGTACGTATCCTTACTATAAAAGGCATAAATTTTTCCCGCGCCTCGGATATTGGTTATTTGAGTGTCGACCTACATCCCTATGATGCAGTTCGGGTATCAAGGTAGGAGTAAGAGTATCGGAAAGCCATAAGATGGGAGTCGTTCCTACTAAGTTATCTTTATGCTGGAGAGATTTGCTCTCCGGCTTTGGAAAGATCTGAGGGCAGTTTGGAACAAAGATCACGGGAGAAAAGGGTCATGAAGATTTATGGCTAAACACTCTCAATCGAGGTTTTGGGATCCGGTCTAATCGTATTACTTGCGATGGGGAAAGGCGATTTGCCTAGCACATAGTGTGAGTAGTGTAATAACTAACTCACTAAATTGTATTATTTTATGGGTGTATTAGCGAGACGATAACGAGGAAAAGACACTTCTCGGGTTCCATGTATTGGCTCCCTCTGTCTACCTATTATCCTTGACCGGGACCGGCATTGGTTTTCTTCGGGTAGTTACCTAGGGTTCTCTTCTCGTGTAGACATATTGAATTTCTACTCCGTCTTACTTCAGATCCTGACTTTGAGTGTCACCACTGCCTTACTTCTGATCCTGCCCCTGAGTGTCATCGCTTAATGATGGATGACTGGAAATCTCGGAAGTTCAGGCGAATTTCCCATTGGTGTCCCTAAAAGGTATAGGCACTTGGTGGTTTCAATAATCTCGTCCTAGTTCATTTATTTCTGAACTGGAAATCTTCTCAATGAACCTCTTCTGGGTCTGAATCAACTCTTCAGTCGAACACTGAAGTGGATAAGGTTCTCTAAAGGGTTTCGTGTGAGAATGGAAATGTCTAAAGAATCCTAAGAGATTATTAAAACATTTCACTATGTGATCCATATCGAGTCCTTCTACAATTACATAGGGTACACAAATTATATATAACTTAGATCCAATAGGCCTTCGAATATGTGATACTACTCTATATCCACATCCCAACGAGGAAAAGGAAGTAGAGCGAAACCACACATTCTTAGTCTATGGGATCCTTTCTATATATAACCTTGGAAGCATACCCTCTGTAATCATAGGTATATCAATAAGGATCTTTTTAGTTTTTCACACAAGGTTATCTATGGATCCTAAATTACTCCTATGGTATTTTAATTACTTGTTTGACTCTTAACTTATGATTATGATTCTGGGATTAATGTGAGTCTTTTAGTATCCTAAAATACTCCCATAGTATTTTAAACTTTATGTTTGGCTCTAGCATTCCTATTTGGTAAGTTTCAGATTCGTTGCAACACCACCATCACTCCCAAGCACACCTTAGTCACATCTCGAATAAATGTAGTTGATCAGGTTACATTTATTCCAGCTTACGATTACATAACCGCCCAGGTTTGACGGTAATGGTCAACATCCGAAGACTTTTATTCTTGTTCTTCTTGTGATACTTTGTTCGGTTATTTAGATTCTGGATGTTCTTACACTTTGGTAAAATATTGTTATATTTTAAAGTATAATTCTTGGTCAGAGTGTTTTATCCCAATGTATTTATAGGTTGTATATCTTTTACGATTTGATATACTGAGCTCACTATAAACAATGCTCTGATACCAATCTGTCACACCCCAAAACCGAGAGCAGCGGAATACGTTCTGGGGTGGAGGACGTCATGTCAAGTATCACAACATATGCAGTATAGTAATCAAAGTACAACAACCATTGCATTAATAGTAATAATTTTTACATAGGTTACATTCCATAGCAACATCAAAGTAAATACAGAGAATAACATAGATGCAGCTTGGTACTAGGCTGTCTTTGCAAAAGCTCCCGAGATGTACCTGTCTATCGATGACCTGAGAATACAAGTTATTTTGAAAGCGAGTATCAGCATATTTAAATGCTGGTGAGTTCATAAGTATTTAATGACATTAGTATAAATACACATCTTTTATTCAAGATAACCTCATGAAAGATAATAGTTTAGAATCTACAGAGTATTAGAATTCTTTCCAGAAAATCCTATATTATCTAAATAAAAGCAGTCTTCTACCAAGACCCAATTGTTTATGTTTAAGGAGTAATGTCCCCAAAAGTACTATCATTATCAAAATATAGTTTTTACTTTAAAAGAGTTATGAGAAAAACCTCAAGTAAAAATAATAAGGGAAAATCATATTTTTCCTCAGCAGGGACACTGCTGGCTTAAAAGTAAATAAAACTTAGACTCCAGGAGGGTATTGAAAGGGCAATACGCCTGGCCCAGTCTAAGACAAGAAAACACAGACTCCAGACAGTATCAAATGAACGATACAGCTAGCAAAGTCTAAAGTAAAGAAACACAGACTCCAGACAGCATCGAATGAACGATACAGCTAGCAAAGTCTAAAACAAAGAAACACAGACTCCATACAGCATCGAATGAATGATACGGCTAGCAAAGTCTAAAACAAAGGAACACAGACTCCAGACAGTATCGAATGAACGATACGGCTAGCAAAGTCTAAAACAAAGGAACACGGACTCCAGACAGTATCAAATGAAGGATACAGCTAGCAAAGTCTAAAACAAAGGAATACAGACTCCAGACAGTATCAAATGAAGGATACAGCTAGCAAAGTCTAAAACAAGGGAAAACATAGACTCCAGGAGGGTATCGAGTGAACGATACGTCTGGCTCAGTCTAAATAAAAGAATGGATAAAAGGGTGAGTGTGAACTCGTATGTAACCTTGCTGGTTGACGATCGAATCCTTAATGACCCTCCAGGTCATGCGATGTATAATGACATCTGTCACCCATTGGGCCTTACCGGCTCGGACTGTAGCTAGCAGTCAAGGTGTGGGAGTGTCTGTCCCGCATAGATCTATACACATGATACCCGCTCTCCCTCCAGGAGACTCTGGTTACACGACGATGGCGCTTGGAAGCGGCGTATCGAGAAATAGTACGTCACATTCTATTTAAAGTAGTATAGTAATAGTATAGACTCACGGATGAACTGACTTGATAGTTTCATTTTTATTACTTCTTTTCATAGTTTATTTTTAGTTAAAACCACCTCATTTTAGTTAATCTTCACGCATATTTTCTCTTTTTGTTATTTTTCTCCTTTACCGGGTGCTTTCTAGTCTTTTGAGCTTATTTGCAGGATTTACCGAAGACTATTTGTTATTGGAGGTTTGGAAGGAGTGCGGGACGACGAGAATTCGAGCTATAGAAGATTAAAGGAGCATTAGAGCATCTTGGAAGAGTTTGGAAGACATAATTGGGCTATCAAGAACTTGCACAAACGGGCTGGACCATAGATGAGAAGAGTAATGTAGAAGTGCCAATTAAATGGGCCAAAAAGCCCATTCAGCAGAATCCACGCGGTCCGCGTGGATTTACAAATGGTCCGCGTGGATCACACTGTGAAGAACCCGAATTTTAGCCTTTTGCCTCTATATGGGGAAAGTTGGTGGAATACTTTTGGGCAACTTTTGGATCAGATTTTTGACCACTTTTACTGAAGTTTTGAGAGGGTTTTTCATTATGAAGACTTGAAGAAACAAACACTTTTTCTCTCTAGAAGATTAGAAGATTTGTGGATTTCTTTCATCTTTCATCTTGAACAATGTTTGGTATCTCTAATCTCTCTTGTTTTTGTTTAATTTTGGCCATGCTTGGCTAGATTTTCATTTGGTTGACTTGGATGTAATTGCTTGAATGTTTTGATTATTTTGAAAAACTCCATGAACTTGTGTTGAATATTTATGATTATATTTTCTATGAAAACTTCCTTCATGTTTATATATCTCTAGTCATGAATATTGATATATGAATGTTGTCTTTGTTGGTTAAATTCTTGACTAAGTAATGGGTCTTCAATTTAGCAAGCAACAATTAGTTTAAATGTTTGTTTTCATTTCATTTTGACTAAGAAAATATTTTCTCCATAGTGGTAATGAAAGCAATAGATTACTCTTTGGATTTGGTGACTCTTAAAACCCAATGCTAGTTGATTTTCACAAAATTACATGCTTCATTAGTTTTGTGACTTTGATTTAGGAAATGTGCTATGAGCTTCTCTAGTCATTTTAACACAAAAGAAGAGTTGAGGCAAGTTATGCTTATAAATTGCTATAGCCAAATTAGATTATAAACACAAGTATTGCACCTTGGTATTCTCATGATTATTTAACCAAATGTTCAAGTAATGAAAGTCTAAAGTCAACCATCTTTCTCCTATTGATTTTACATCAAAATTTTCTTTTGTTGAACTGTGTTTTTAAATGTTAATGTAATTCTAGTTTTATTTTAAACATCTTAAAAGATCAAAATCCCTCAATTTTATTTTATTTTAGTTTTACAAGTGTTTGTACACCAAGATTATCATAGAAGTAACAAATTGAACCAATCTCCGTGGATACGATCCCTTTACCACTATACACTATTTTAGTGTGTAATATTTAGGGTATTGATTTTGTTGGCCTCGACAACCACCAAAATTTTGGCGCCGTTGCCGGGGATTGGTTTATATTTAATCAGTTTGTTTCTCTATGCCTAGATCTCATTGTGCAGGTACTCTAGTTTAAAACTCAAAAATTGAAAAAAAAATATGGTTTGGAAATGAACAATCCTTGCATTAAAGACCAACTTTCTGAGCTAGCTCAGTTAGTTATGATGATTGGAAGTGACCAAAGTGTGCAACCCACAACTCTTCCTTGCGATAATTGCGCCCAAAATAGACATCATTCCGATATGTTTCCATATTTACAAGGAGAGTGGGAAGAAGTACAAGAAAAGGGAAGCTACTTTTGGTCAAACCAATGGAACTATGATCAACCTCAACATGATCAATGGTGGGACAACAACCAAGCTTGGGGATACAACCAATACCAAAGCCCATACGAAGCTTGGAGAAATGACCAATACCAACCAACTCCACAATTCCAACATCTATATCCTCCACCTCCTCAACAACCTGAACCGCCAAGCATGTCCTTAGAGGAGATTGTAAAGAGCATTGCCACTTCTACCCAAAATTTCCAAGAAACAACGCAAGCTAGCCTCAAGAGCTTGGAGAAACAAATAACACAACTTGCTCAAACAATATGTATAATGGAAGCTCAAGAAAAACTACCATCTGAAGAGATCCAATCGCATAGCACATGTACCATTCCTTTGAAAGATGAGAAAAGTTTTGATGGTGCAAGAGTTTCATATGAGAAGAAGTAGAAGTGGACGAGGTTGTCAAGGGGAAAGAAGAAACTGAGAAAGAAACCAATGGAACTATAGAGGAAATGTTGGGTGTTAAGGAAATAGAGGTTGATCCACCCACTACAATTGAGAAACTAAATCCAGGGGTAGAACAACCACAAGAGCCAGAAATGATAAATTTGTCGGACTCTTCAAATTATGCGTATCCCGAGAAAGAAGGCGCCCAACCGGTCACCTACTCAACCACCCTGTCAAAGAGGGAAGAGTTGGTCACCTTAATAAACAAGTACAAGAAAGAATACGGTTGGATGATTTATATTATCAAAGGTCTAAGTCCGATATGGTTTCCCCGTAAAAAGAAAGTCAAATACAAGAAACGAGTCATAATGGAGGTGTGGGAATTCAAAAATGTCGACACGGGGAAAATCTTCAAAGTCAATGGGCATCGTTTGAAACCTTTTTATGAAGGCTTTAATGAAATGTCCTAGATGTCATCCATTTGGATGCCCCAGTATACTGAAATTAAGAGGGAAGTACGTCTCGCCAAAGACATTAAAGAAGGGCATTTTTGGAAAACATTGTGTTTTCATCTTTTCTAATTATGAATAAATGTTTTTAGATATATCCTTTTTGCATTTCACATTTCTTCTTCTTCCTTCTTGCAGTAAAAGAGTGTTGGATTTTAAGCTTTGGTATTCGTTTTGGTCAAAGGGTGAAATTAAGAAGTTGCAGCAGGACACATGCGGTCCGCGTGTACTCAGGGATGAGTCCGCGTTAATAAACAAATGGTCCGCGTGTGGTCCCCAAAAATGTCCGCGTCCAACTTCAAATTTTGGGGTTTACAGAACATTTTACGCGGTCCGAGTGTACTCGAGGGGTCGTCCGCGTGTTTATACAAATGGTCCGCGTGTACCCGATGCCTTGTCTGCGTGTACTACAAATGGTCCGCGTGTACTCCAGAAACTGTCCGCGTGGATTCGTTGACCAGCTTTGATTTCCATTAACTTTTGACCAAATAACTTAAGTGACATGCAACCCTTCTCCTTCATTAGCATGCCGGTTGTTTCCCTCTTTCTATGTATTCTTTCTCCCTCAAGATACCATTAATCCATACCCATATCCTCCTCCCGATCCCCCGGTTTAGGTACTTTCGCCTCGCTCCGAGCATTGAGGACAATGCTTATTTCTAAGCTTGGGGTGGGGTATTCCTTTTTCTTTTTAATTTATCATGCATTTTAATTAGGTTGCATAGCATTTTAGTATAAATTGCATTCATTTTTTTTATATAAAACCCCAAAAAGATTTTATTTTCTTCTTTTTCATCTTTTATTTTTGCATAGCATTTAGCTTAGGGCATTAGCATTCATGCATTTTTGTTTTCTGTTTATTCTCACCTCTTTTGGATGCCATGGAACATGTTCATAGTTATTGTATCATTATTGGTCCAGGATCTTGTTGCTATCTCACCCATCGAACCGGGACCACTAGCTGCAGCTTGGGATTTCATACTTGGGATCAAATGCTTGTAGCTTAAAGGGGTAAGTGATCATGACCAGGTAGTTTTCATGAAGAATTATGCATACAATACTAACGACTGTAGGATATACTATAGCACTGGATGTCTTACCGTTGCGGTCAATACCGCTGAGAGGATCACACTTGATCATATTTGAACTGTTAGGATGAAGCACTGGTGCTTGTCCCTGAGTAGAATCCATATCCGGCCTCTTTACATCACCATATCTTTTTGCGATTTTCTTAGGATTTTAGAGAGTCTTTTAGTCCACATTTGGACATTTTCATCCTTAAAAAAAAAAAAAAAAAAAAAAAAAAAAACTTAATTTCAAGTTTGCAAAGGAGCTTACATTATATCTTTATGCTCCACACATGATCATTTTCACACTTAGACCATTCAGATTATATTATTACCCTTTCGGTTCCACTTTCACACTTTTAGGAACCAAATTTTAAGTAAAAGGGTTTTCTTGATTTCGATTGTTAATACATTACCTTCAAGTATGGTGTATCTAGTCTAAAAATAAAAAAAAATAAAAAAAAATCAGCTGCAACTATCTTAGACAGGTGGCCGGTTCAATTATTGAGCAAATTTTCCAACATCTCGGTCATCCGACGTTTGATATTCATTTGTATAGGCTTGTTTTATTGTATATAGATTGAGTTGTTTCTTTTCGAAAATTGGTGATGTTATAGAGGCAGTTGAGTCGAATACTACGGGAGGTTCGGGTCAACGCTAAGTGAGTCGATTCCTACAACGGTGCCCGAGCGATTAAACCTAGTTACACATGAGAGAAGCCGGCAGACATGAGATCAGAGTGTGCACTTAAAGAAGAGCTCCACCCGAGCCCATCCAATCGCTTTCTCCCTACTACAGATGTTATTCATTGTATGCATGTTCCATTGAGGCTGCGACTGACCATCCCTCCTTACTCACCTAGAGGAGTTGTCCTGGCTGTGGTTCATGGTCCCATTTTCATCGGATGAAAAAGTTGTGAGATAGCAGCGAGATCAATTCTGACCATGTTGACTAACGTTGAACAGGTTCCATGGTTCTCTCCATTCTTTTTATTTTTAGGGTAGTACGTCCCAAGTTCATTTTAGTCTTGTCTTACTTGAGGACAAGTAAGGTTTAAGCTTGGGGTGATTTGATAGTTTCGTTTTTATTACTTCTTTTCATAGTTTATTTTTAGTTAAAACCACCTCATTTTAGTTAATCTTCACGCATATTTTCTCTTTTTGTTATTTTTCTCCTTTACCGGGTGCTTTCTAGTCTTTTGAGCTTATTTACAGGATTTACCGAAGACTATTTGTTATTGGAGGTTTGGAAGGAGTGCGGGACGACGAGAATTCGAGCTATAGAAGATTAAAGGAGAATTGGAGCATATTGGAAGAGTTTGGAAGACATAATTGGGCTATCAAGAACTTTCACAAACGGGCTGGACCATAGATGAGAAGAGTAATGTAGAAGTGCCAATTAAATGGGCCAAAAAGCCCATTCAGCAGAATCCACGCGGTCCGCGTGGATTTACAAATGGTCCGCATGGATCGCACTGTGAAGAACCCGAATTTTAGCCTTTTGCCTCTATATGGGGAAAGTTGGTGGAATACCTTTGGAATACCTTTGATAATCTAAAAGAGAAATTCATATTTAACAAGATTCGAAAACGAGATTGGAAAACCTTTTGTTGGATGAAGCAGTTTAACATGTAAAAATCCATTTGCTATACAGTTATTAATCACGTGTGATTTATCTAATAACTATATAGTTCAACTTGTATTCCCCCTCCCCCCCCCCCCCCCCCACAAAAGCAGTTAAAATCATTTAAAAGGTTAATTCAGGGGTATGAACTCACCTGCAGGGAGTGGATTGGATGGAAGTGTCGGTTGAATGCTTGGTGTCAAGTGAAGACTTGAACACACTTAATGACCCTAGTAACATATGAAGACATATGTTTACATATAATTAGTTATTATAACACTAATTAAACATGTAAAAGCATCCTAATGCGAAGAAAAACACTTTGGTCAAGTGCTAGGAGGCTATTGGGTTGCAATAAAGGAGTGTAAGGCCGTATACGGAAGTGTAGGGTCAAATGGCCATGTTTGTTGGAGTTTGCGGCCCAGGGGAGTTTACTCCTGGCCGTAAAATCTTATTTAGGTCACCAAACAAGTCTTAAAACCATTATAACTTAAGTGGTTAAGTGTTCCAAGGCCTAAATAAGAGATTGGGTGGGTTTAAGGTCCAAGAGTGGCCTTTTATAGGGTTTACGGCCTAGGGACCACTTCCCCATGAGTTTACGGCCAAAAACTCATGGTGTGAAGTGCCAATTCATTGATTGAAGTCCCTAACTCATCGAGGTATAATTCTAGGTTAAGGTCCAAGGCTAGGTAAGGTGATTAGGGCACACTTTGCACCATTTGAGGGAGTTTACGGCCTAAGAAGATCTTGGGCTGTAAACCCTCATTCAACCCTCCAAAACTTGATGTTTAAGGTCCTCAATGCTTCAAGGGTATGATCTAAGCTAGGTTCCAAGCATAAGGAAGGAGTTAGGGGACATTTTGGCACCAAATTAAGGGTTTACGGCCTAAAAAGTTCTTGGGCCGTAAACACCTTGTTCTTGTGATTTTTGGGTGATTTCAATGATATATAGACATGTAATAAGCTTTAATACACTCTAGGGTAGAAGTACTTACAATTTGGGTACGAAACTTCAAGATTCTTGGGAAAAATCGGGATTTGAAGAGAGAGGGTGGAGGGAGAAAGTATCTAGAGTGTGGAAAGTGTGCAAATGAAGTTCACTCAATCCTTATATAGGGTGAGTTTACCGCCCAGAGTTTACCGTAGTAAACTCCATGTTTACGGCCGTAAACTCTATCTCATGGAGTTTATGGCATCGTTTTAGTGTTGGGGCTTTAGTGGTTGCTTTTTAACGCTTGTTCCTTAAGTGTGAAAGGCTCGGAATACTAAAACGGACTTTAAATTGTGCTAAATGATGGTGGAAATGAATTTGACTTCCAAATGAAGTGATAAACTGTTGAAATTATATATATGAAATATTCGGGGTTGTCACATTTATGACCTTGGATACTTTTTCCAACAATCTCCCACTTGGACAAGTCATAAACTATATGAGGACCAATACTTCTCTACTAATCAAAAGAGACTTAGCCATCCAATGTAACTACCGAACTCTTGATCTAATCAAGATTCAGCCCTTAGATAAGTGATCAACTATTCCTTCGTTCTATGATATCTGTATGAACTCGAAACATGGATAATTGTCAATCTCAAAATTCAAGAGTATGTTTCCCGATATAGATTTGTGACACCTACATCTGACTACTAAATTGAACACATCAATTTTAGTCAGGGCTCGGCTAAACACTTTAGATGTCAGCACCAAATCATCAAGTGGCTTATAGATATCGCTTCTCATGTTAAGGCAGAAGGAACAAATGAACTTCGACTACATAGTTTTTTTCTACTTCATCATGTCACACATGGACATACCCTTTATAACTACCAGTTACGCATAGCGTTGGATTAGACAAATGCATAACATAATCATATAGAAAAACCCCACATCTATCTAGGTTTGAATAATAAAAGATATTATCGTCTTAAAATTACTTGTAACTGGATCCATGAAGTAATCTCTAAGCGTGGGTTGATCCAATACTTAAATCTCTATTAAGTACTCATGAGTGTTAGCATAATCTTTATGCTATGTCCATTCATTATGGACAATCCAATAATACTCATGACAATCTTGAATCACTACTTACTTCCAAGAGCATGACCGGCTGCGGACGTTTGAGTAAATTAATACTCGGGAAGTGGGTTCTAAATATGCAAAAGGAGAACATAGTGATAAGATAATTGAAATGAATGAACTCCATCATATATTCAGATCTCCACCTAATAATCACCAACTCAAATTAACACTTATACTGTTGGGTTTTGAGCATTCTAACACTCCTATGGTGTACATGCAACCCTAAATACCTTGGATTTATGTTTTCTCTATTATACATGCAAATATCAATTTCCAAGGTATTTACCCTAACTAGCATATTATGAAGTACAAGTAATATAGAAACTTGTAGAAATACATACCTCTTTGTTGGTGCTTGATTCCATGGAGCTCAAGAGCCTAGTGCCCAAAATGTGACACCTCAAATGGTTCACACAACATCATATACACTTGGAATAACTTAGAGAGAAATCATCACTTCATGAAATCGGCTTGCTCTCTACATACACACATAGTGAACGATTTTGCACAAGAATATGATGCTTATATAGTCGTTACAATTAGGGTAAACCCTAATTGTCATGGCTTTCCATTTCCTTGGATCCATGGGTTCAAACACACCATGAAGCATCCATGGAGTATCCTATGGGTTTTAGCCCAACTTAATTAGTCTTCTTTTGATCACTTAATTAATTCTAGATTATTTCTTGATCAATACTAATTAAATAATCTTATTAATATATTAGAACCTATAATATATTAATAAACCTTAAGTGTTATTTCTCTCATTTTAGTCTATCCAAATGCATGATGCCATGCAAACCAAATGGACCATGTCGGGTCGGGTCAAGTATATACCAATTATAGTTATGGACTTAGACACTAATCCAACAGTCTCCCACTTGGATGAGTCTAATAACAATCATTGCAAGTACGCCTTCACAACCCGACCAACAATCGTAGCTCTTAAAAGCTGTTGTCGAACTCTGAACAAATCAATGACGCGTCCATTAGATAAGTGATCATATATTCCTCCATTCTGGATATCATATGGACTGAGACATGGATTATAATCATTCTCTCTGTCCATTTGTTGTTTCTTGATGTCTGATTTATGATGACTGACTAATTGAACAAATCAAATCAGTATAGGCTTGGCCAAGTACTTAGGGGTGCCATCACTAAATCATCGAGGGGCCCACGGATATTGCTATTATCCTATTAAGGGTAAAAGGAATGGATAAACTTCGACTCATATGCTTGTACTGACTACTTGTTGAATCATACACAAAGGAACATTTTATAACATCGAGTTACCAATGCGTTTTCGTGCAATCAATGTATAACCAACTCATAGTCAACAACTCATATCTCTAGGTTTGAAGAATATAAGATATTATCATCTCATGATTCACTCGTGATAAAATCGACGAAGTGATTCAAATGAGCGTGGGCTGAATCCAATACTCAGAACTTATGAGCACTCATGAATGTTGTAGCAACCATTGCTATGTCTAATGCACCTTAGACAAATCTTACAAGCCAGATTCATGACAGTCTTAAATCAATACCTACTTCCAAAGTATGACTGATTGTGGAGAGTTTGAATAACTTAGTCATTCGGGAAGAATGACCTAGTTATTCTGGAAGTCAAAACATGCAAAGTGAAACACAAAATAATACTAATCCTTTATGGCCCCAACACTTTGAGAGTAAATAAAAACAACTTTTATCTAAGCACCATATTGATTACTCATTATTCAATGTTTCGATTTTATCAACTTAATACTTGAATTGAAACAATAGTCATGCCATGCACCAAGCATGCATACTATGTTCGTCCAAACAATAGCTATGCCATACTCAAAGTATGCACACTATGTTTACATATGGTCTTCTCTTTGTGAAATAGATCAATTGACAATATTTCAATGATGTTTGTTTCACAATTCCAATCCTTATTGTAAATGTAAGAATACCAAACTCTTCAGTATGCTGACATCTTCACCAAGGGACTTCCGACCACATTATTTAGTGATTTCAGATCCAATTTGAGTGTCCGCTCAAGACCTCCCACTCAAACTGCGTGGGCGTATTAGCGTACCATGTATGCATGTATGTATTTGTTATGTAATTATTATGTTTGTATTTTAGTATAGGCCCAAAACTCTATTATTTATCCCGTATTGTACTCATATTGTATATTAATGAATTCCAAGGCCAAAAGACAATTCATGGGAAAATAACACGCTTTCATATGCATGCACCATTTTTAAACCATGTAAAACATTATGGAGTTAAAATGGACTAATCAAGTTAGGGTTTTAGATTGGGAAAGATCTAGCCGTCAAAATGAATAAAATTGGAAACTTTATCTATTAAGTTAATGGAAATATTCAGATCTGAAGATCTAAGCCTTGGTCTGAAGAGATTAAGTGCTTAATAAGAAAATGGACTCTACTGTGAGAATCGTGACGCGACCAAGGGAAGGTTCGTGCTACGCGATTGATCTGATGTCGCGACTATTTTGTCTTTTGGTGATCATGACATAGCATGGGTAAGGGTTGCAAAACGTAATCGTTGACCGTTAACTTTTTGACCAGTTTGACATTTGGTCAAACTTAGTGAGTTTAAGCTATAGGCCGAGGTTTGAACTTTGTGTTGTTATTTACGTGGTTTGTGAGACTAATTATTGTGTGTTTGAGCGTATAACTATGTTTCATCAGTTTCTATCTCAGGTGAGTTATCTCGCTATACTATGTGTTGCAGTATATATCCTTAGTATGATAGGATGTATATGTCATGTGATATGTTGATTTGGCAATTGGGCTAGTATAGTCTCTTTCCTGTTGATTATTTGATTGATTGATCGTATGGTATTTCCACATATTATGTGAATATGAGTTGACACTAGAGCCGAGAGCCTACAATACTCATGTCTTTGGTAAGATGTGCACTAAAGTCGTTAACTGATGATGATGACTATACATATGTTAGAGTTGTAGCCATCATTGATGACTAGATGACCATTAGAGCTGTTAGTCGCCGTTGATCAGGTTGGTTGGCACTAAAGTTGAGAGCATTTGTCTATATGCATTGTATTTGTATTGTGGTACGTGGTATTTCGGGAAACTCACTAAGCTTTGTGTTTATAGTTTTGGATTAAATGTTTTTCACACACTTCTGTTGTTAGATTGAAGATCCCAACTTGATTGTACATCATGTGCATCATTTTTAATTTCATGGTTTAGACTTCCGATATTTTATAATTATTCTGATACTTTTTATAATATAGATTGATGATTTCAAAATAATTCGTTACCTTGTTCTTTTATGAAAATAGTTTTTAAAATTTTGCTTACGTCTTTTTGAAAATGAAAATTTTTGTTTGAATTTGACGTTACAATAGTTACTAGTCCAACATTGAAAATGTGTCTCATAATGACAATGTTCTAATTAATGATCCTACTATCAATCCTTCAAGTGAATTTAATGCTCTTTGTTCATCGGTCATCACAAACCCATCAACCTCCTTCTTACATAAGAGATTATCACTTTAACATGGTTACATATATACAATGTGAATATCCCTAGAATCAATGCATTTCATATGATATTTTTTCTAATCAACACAAAGTTATTATGATTGCTATTTTAGTTAAATTTGAACCGCAACACTACAATCATGCTTCTCAATTCAAAGAATGGTGTGAAGCCTTGATTTTAGGCTTAATGTCATTATTGATAATTATACAAATGCGTACCAGAAGAGCTACTAATTTCATTAAGGTAAAAGGAATTTATACAATACACAGATTACAATGAAAGGAGAAAGTGCTAAAAATAAGGGCTATACAAGTAAACAATATATACGATTGAGAGAAGATCAAGGGAATGACAGCCGGACTCCAATACTCCCCCGCAAGTTGGAGCATGTAAGTTTCAAATGCCCAAATTGACCAAAAGGGTTTGTAAAATATGAGAACCAAGGGGCTTGGTCAGTAAGTCGGCAACTTGTTGTTTTGAGTTGATGTGAACAGGAACAATCTCTTTACGTTCAACGCGTTCACGGAAAAAAAATCCATCTCAGTGTGTTTTGTCCTTTCATGAAAAACGGGATTATTTGCTATATGTTTCGCTGCTTGGTTATCGCAAAATAGAGGTGTAGGGTAGTCACTATGACATCGAGTTCTTTCAACAACCAACGAACCCAAGTGACTTCACTAACAGCAATAGCTATTGCTCGGTACTCTGCTTCAGCCGAAGAATGTGAAACAACAGACTGTTTCTTCGACATCCATGATATCGGGGCTCCCCCTAACAGTAGCACATAACCCGACCTCGATCGTCTAGTAAGTGGGCACCCCAACCAATCAGCATCATAGTAGGCTACAAGTTCGGTATTGTTGGTGTTTGAGAGCAGGATCCCTTGACCAACGGTGGTCTTAAGATATCGCAAGACTCTATTAGCCGCATCCAAGTGAACACGCCTCGGGTCCCCAACGAATTAACTTAGGACACTAACTGAATAGGCTATGTCATGGCGGGTAACCTGTAAGTAAAGTAATCGTCCTATGAGTCTTCGATATTGGCTTGCGTCAAACTTTTCTTCTTCTTCGGCTTTGTCAAGTTTGAGGTTTGGTTCCATGGGAAAGGAACTAGGCCGGCATCCCTGTAACCCACTATCTTGTAGAATATCCAATGTGTATTTATGTTGGCTAAGGACTAACCCTTCGGATGTTCTCGCCACTTCAATCCCCAAAAAATATTTTAAGGATCCAAGGTCCTTAATGTTGAATTCTCTGTCAAGATGAGACTTTGTTCTTTCAATCCAATTCATATTGTTTCCAACAAGTATCACATCATCTACATAGATGAGGGCTGCAACGTGAGTATGACCATCTCTATAAATGAAAAGAGAATTGTCCGCCTTGGATTGTTTGTAACCAAGATCAGTAAGAGATTTTGTGAACTTGTAATACCAATTTCAAGATGCCTGCTTTAAGCCATATATAGACTTTCTAAGTCTGCACACCCTCGTTTCATCCCTTTTCGAGAACCCTTGAGGAATTTTCATATAAACTTCTTCCTCTAAATCTCCATGAAGGAAAGCGTTGTTGACGTCTAGCTGTTGTATCTCCCATCCCTGTTTCATGGAAATGGTTAGAAGTGTTCATAAGGTCACCCGTTTAGCAACATGTGCAAATGTGTCATGGTAATCAACTCCCTCCATTTGCGTAAAACCTTTCGCCACAAGTCTTGCCTTATATCTTTCTACCTCTCAATTCGGTTTGAACTTAATCTTGTACACCCATTTTGAATCGATTACCCTTTTTCCTTTTGGTAATTGTTCAAGAGTCCACATCCCATTTTGTTCAAGGGCATGTATCTCTTTTCGCATGGCTTCCCTCCAATCTTCACTTTGAGCTGCTTGGTGAAAGTATTTTGGCTCATCATGATTTGTGATGGCGGACAAGAAAGCTTTGTGTGTATTAGAAAAACTCTCATATGAAACATAATGAGTTAATGAATGTACCATCTAGGAGTCTTGATTGGAACCTGATAGCGTGTGGTCGATGGATGGGGGAAGATTCACTTGATAATCACTCAAGTGTTTTGATTGTGTCCTTTGTCTCTTTAGCCTTCCTTCTTCAATCCCCTGTTGAGCAATTGGTTGCTCTAAATGATCTTCCATGTGCGTGTCATGAAAGTCAGCACTTTGTGTGTTCTCAATAATTTCTTCTGATTGTTCCTCGAAAACATCTTCGTTCAAATTGTTATTAAGGCTATTGACTTCATCGGTATTGTCTTGCGTGGAAACACCCTCTGTCTCAATGGCGGTCTCCATGGTTTTTGCTGGTTCATCATGTGATTTATCACATTGTGAGATGGGACTAAAGTGATCAAAGATTTATTGTTCAGAAATCTTTAACTCGACTTTCGAGAAAGGAAAAACTTCTTCAATAAATTTAACGTCTCTTGTTATTACCATTTTTCTTTGTTCCAAATCGAAGATCTTGTATCCCTTCTTCCCGGGAGGATATTCTAGGAATACCCCCGACTTTCCTTTGGGTTCGAACTTATCCCCATTCGTCTCAGTTTTCCTGTAGTATGTGAGACATCCAAAAACTCTCATGTGGTCGTATTCAGGAATCTTACCAAATAAAACCTCATATGGTGTTTTATCATCTATTACCTTTGAGGGTAAACGGTTAACAATGTACGTTGCTGTCAGTACACACTCCCCCAAAAGGTTGTGGGAAGACATGATTCAAAACGTAAAGCTCGAGCAATTTCTAAGAGGCGTCTGTGTTTTTGATGGGTTTTATACAAACAATCCTATGTGTGCATGCAACCCTAATTGGATCTATGTTCTCACTATTAGACATACAACTTTATGAACACAAAAAGAAACCTGGGATACTCCTATGATTTTCGAAATCCACAAAGGAGAATAGAATACATACCTTTTGTTGTTATATAGCAATAACAACTAGTTCCTTGAATTTCCTTAGCTCTTGAAAGCAAGTACCACAAGTGTAGTACCTCTAATGGCTCACAAACACACTTTGGGTGAGAGGATGAATATGAGAGAGAGGTAAGGAGGCAAGAGGCTCTAAAATTCGACCCTAATAGGGTTTCTCCAAGGGTTAGCCGAATTTAGTGCCTTAGGGTGCTATTTATACTTAAGGCTAACTAGAGTTTCAAGGTGGAAACCTGAATCCCTTAGCTTAGGGCCTAAGCAAGTCCATGAACTCCTTTCCTTAAGCCCTTGGAAGAAAACTCCTAGATCCTTCTAGGATTTTAGTTCAAGCCTTAATAAAGGTGATCCAATATCCCAAAGTCTAAACTATAAAATAATTACAAAACAGCCCCTGTATTTTTAATTAATTCATTTAATCCCGAAATTAATTCCTAATTAATTTCTGATTAAATACTAATTAATAATATGATTCCAAATTAATATATTTTTCATATAATATATTAACAAATCATATTTATACCCCAATTTATTATTATTAATAGTAAACTAGCCTCTCTCCTCAACAATCATCCTGTCTAGTCACCAATGTGAAGGCAACCCAAAAGGACCATGCTCACAATCGGGTCAAGTACATACCAAAATAGTTATGGACTTAGACACTAATCCAACAGTCTCCCATTTGGATAATCTAATAACTATTATGCGTATGACTTCAGAACCTGATCAGCAATCGTAGCTTTCAAAAGCCGCTGTCAACTTTGATCGTATCAGAAGTGTGTCCTTTAGATAAAGGATCATATATTCCTCCATTCTTGATATCACATAGACGTGAGACATGGATTGAAATCATTCTATCAGTCTATGTGTTGTTTCCCGATTTCCAATTTATGACGACTGACAACAAACTACAATTGAACACATCAAATTAGTCTCGACTTGGCCAAGCGCTTAGGGTGTCATCACTAAATCATCGAGGGGCCCACAAATATCGCTTTTATCCCACTTTGGGTAAAAGGAACGGATAAACTTCGACTCAATGCTTGCTTTCACTCACTTACCGAATCTCACACAACAATAAGTTTTATAACACCAAGTTACGGGTACGTTTACTTATCATCAATGTGCAACCGACCAACAAATAACAACTCACACGTTTCGGTTTCAAGAATATACAATATTATTGACTCACAATCACTCATGATAAAATCCATGAAGTGATTTTTGTGAGCGTGGGTTTAATCCAATAATCTAATCTTATCAAATCAATCATGAACTCTACAACAAACTTGTGCTACGTCTAAACTCTTTAGACAATCTACAGACAGATTCATGATAGTCTTCCATCATACCTACTCCCAACGTATGACCGACTGTGGAGGTTCGAATAACCCAGTTATTCTGGAAGTCAAAACATGCAAAGAGAAACACAATGATAATACTTAATCATATATGACCCCAAACTTGTGAGTATAAATAAAACACATTTATTTAATCACCATATTGATTACTCATTATCCATTGTTTAATGTTTCAGATAATCAACTTTATAACTCGAATTATAACCACAATTGTCCCATGCTCCAAGCATGCACACGTTGGTTTCCTATGGTTCATACCTTGTGAAATAGATCAATTGAAAAACTTTTCCAATAAAAATCATTTCACAATCCCTAATTCTTATAATTAGTGTAAGAATACCAAATTCTTGCCACTTTTAGAATATGTCAAATTTTAATATTTTATGCAATGATCCTTTTGTGAAGTGACGGCACAAAAGTCACAATGACTCGACCAATGAAATCACAAGGTACTCTATTAGAAATTGTTACAAAACAATTCTATAGATGTCATGTCTCTCACTCAAAGTACATTCCTTTGAACATCCTTTTTGCATAAAATTTTCTAATCTAGACATAAATTCTTAATTTCCAACTCCCAATTATGGAAACATTTCCATATTTTCCATATGACAAATCATTCTAAATAGAATCTTATCTATTCATAATAATGTCGATATGGTCCATCCAATACTATACTTCCAACTACTCACAAGCGACCAATCCTCAGCGAACTTTGGATCGTCCTTTGATAGTTGTTTAATTATTTTAGTCAAAACCGGTTCTAGTCCCTTTCCCTCTTAATGCCCTTGGCATTTGGAAAATTTTTAGAACGGTCAAACATTATATGCAATTGTTCCTATACCCGAAGTGTATGGGACATGATGCATAATGTCTCTCATAAAGACATGATACTTTATCAGTCTTCTGCCATAATATTTTATTTTATGTGCCATGTTCTCACAATTCGAACTATGAAGAGGGATGTCGTAATCATAATCAAATTTTGAGAATGCACTATGTATCCCTGACTAAATTTATTAACATTCCACAATCTAAGCCTTTAGATTTGAAATGAAGCATAATATTCTCTCCCTTAATTATAGCAAAACAACTTTTCAACCCTTACGACTTTGCAAAGTATAACTCTTGTTTTCTATAATTAATATTGCTAACTTGCAATACTTACCATAATAATCATGCTCCCACTAACATGATGATTATTTCCTTATTGGCATAACTCTTATGCTCCCACTAGCTTTGACATGTATTCAGAAAACAACTGAACTTCCAAAAAACAATGCTTATTGAATTCCTTAAGCTCATATTTCTAATACTAGATGCTTTGATAATCCTTTATCTAAGCTTCTTAAACTCATACACCTTTTCTTAGAAAGCTTACATGTGTGTCTAAACAAATTCAGAACTTATGTTACTAAGTCCCAAATGTTCAGACTAATTGTCAAATCTCACAATTCGAACTATGAAGAGGGATGTCGTAATCATAATCGAATTTGAGAATACAATTTACACAACTGCTATCTCCTTAAAATCTCTCTTAGTGAAAGCATTTCCTCACAATCATTTTCATGGAGGGAAACCTTATGACACTTACATTTTATGATCTAGGCGTTCCTATCCATGTAAATTTGTCATAAAAACATTCATAATACAATGTTTGTGACAAATCCATCTCATATGGATAGAACTTGTTCAATCTTAATTTCCTGCCTCATGGCAGCACGAGTGCCCACCATTGCTTCCAGGTTGTTAAGCAGCTCACCCTTACTTATCAATGTACTTTCCATTGATCAAGGTGCTTGCCTTTATGTGTTCAAATGAAAACTCATAGAACTCACACACATAGTTAACTCAAATGGAATGGCACAGAAACTAGAGTATGTCAGTCATGATAGGTTATAAACCTCAAGTCGTGTGTTAGTGATGATCAACTAGGTTTATTCTTGAATTTGTTCTTGAAATTTTTTAAGACATTTAAGAATCCCACTGACTCCTTGACATATAAGGTTCTCTTGTCAAGAAACTTTTCTTGATAAAAAAATATTCAAGAGTTAGTGTAGCTTTTATCAAGACAAAACACTTCACAAAATTGGTCCTAGTTGGTCTTTGTCTTATCCAAGACATCACAACCTACCAATTTCAAATGTGCAAGAATAAGAAAACTTTTCCAAATTCCACATTTGATGAGTGTTATGAACCTACTTAAGACTTTTCACTCAAGTCACAATCTTGACTCTAAGACTTGATATTGGAACGAATTATGATTGACTTCTTGATTTAACCATTTCTACAATTCTCGATTCCTCTTCTTAGACATACATATGTACTACGACTCACTTAGAGGACCAATTGAGAAGTAGTTCTTAATCATTAAGACTTATCATAAAACACAATAAAAGGTACTCTCCCTTCTTCTTAGAATAAAGAAACTTTTATCTTTCTGCCTACTTGATTCTTCTTATTTGTTCTGCAATTGATTGAAACTCTTTCAATCAACTCAAAATTATACCATATTTACAAAACTTTAGTAAATCATGACGAATATCTTTGTCAATCTTGTGGTAGACTTGATCAACGTACCACCTAGTGTACTCGATCTCCTAGTCCTTCAATTGACACTTTGTCAAAGAATTAGTCTAAAATTCCTAAATGTGAAAGTTTTTCATTCAGCATACAATACATGTTGCATGATTCCAAGTTTCTATCCACTTGAAACTTGGGTGATGAGAAACTCTCACTATTTGGTAAACTCTCGACACCTCCACAAATAACCTAATTAAGAATCAAATCCATCATTGCTAATAATAGAAACCTTCAAACATCAATTTTTCATACATGCCATTGCAAGGATAAATAAATAAGATAAAATCAAAATTTATTTTATTGCGGAAAAAATTGTCCTTACAATGCAATTCAATTGAAAAACTATGTTATTACATATTTCTTAGCAATCTATTCTAACTCCAAGTAGTAGCTCAAGAATCTAATCTTCAAGCAATGTGATCGAAATCCATTTCTTCACGATTAAATTCAGCTCACTTCTTCCCTTAAGCTTCCTCTCTTTTCTTCGATCCCACAAAACATCAAGATGTAATCTTATCACATCATGTATTAAGAATCTAGAATAGGAACTTAAAAGAGTTAGTTAATGGATTTTACCTGAAGTAGAGTCATACGTCTTGACTCTCCCATCTCTTAGATTTCTCAAGTAAATAGGGCAGCTTCATCTCGAATGCCCCTTCTTTTAGCAATAAAAGCAAATGGACTCTTTTGGAATGGCACATGGAACTATCTCAGAGTTTACATTTTCTGGATTTTCAATGTCCATTGTAGTTTGGGAGTTTGATTCACCAGACAAATTTGCTTGACCAGCACGCCAAATCATTGCTGATTCAGCAGCTATAAGCAAATAGGTGAGACCAATGAGGGTCACGTCATGATCCATCATATAGTACTCTATAACGAACACACTATATGATTCAAGAAGCGACTGAAGAACCCAATCAATAGCCAACTCACCTGAAATCTCGACACCCAACATCCTTAACCTATCAATGTGTGACTTCATATCTAAGACGTCTGCACACACAAGTTTCCCATCTTCGTGTTTACTTGCCAAAAGGGCTTGAGTGATCTTGAACTTTTCAAGCCTTCGTAATTGGGGGTTAGGAAGAATAATTGGAGGAGGTGGAGGAAGTGAAGCATGATCTTGTGTTCCTCGATCGAATCGTGGAATATCATCTTCATGTGGAAAGCTTGTTCCACGGGATTTGGGAAGACCATAGTTGTCAGACTTTGACATCTACAAAACGGAATAGGAGAGCACTCATCTTGGGGTGGGCTTACTACTTAGATGCTTTCAGCAGTTATCCGCTCCGCACTTGGCTACCCAGCGAGATTCAACGTCAACTATGCTACAACCCCGGATCATTGGTGAATAACATTATGACACTGCACAAGAGGTTAAGCAAACTTTACAACGTTACAAAGAACTTCAAGATATTATAGCTATTCTTGGATTGGATGAATTATCCGAAGAGGATCGTTTAACCGTAGCAAGAGCGCGAAAAATTGAGCGTTTCTTATCACAACCTTTTTTGTAGCAGAAGTATTTACGGGTTCTCCGGGAAAATATGTTGGTTTAGCAGAAAGAATTAGAGGCTTTCAATTAATCCTTTCTGGAGAATTAGATGGTCTTCCTGAACAGGCTTTTTATTTGGTAGGTAACATCGATGAAGCTACGACGAAGGATATGAACTTAGAAATGGAGAGCAATTTGAAGAAATGACCTTAAATCTTTGTGTACTGACCCCTAATCGAATAGTTTGGGATTCAGAAGTGAAAGAAATCATTTTATCTACTAATAGTGGACAAATTGGCATATTACCAAATCACGCTCCTATTGCCACATCAGTAGATATAGGTATTTTGAGAATACGCCTTAACGACCAATGGCTAACGATGGCTCTGATGGGCGGTTTTGCTAGAATAGGTAATAATGAGATCATTGTTTTAGTAAATGATGTAGAGAAAAGTGGTGACATTGATCCACAAGAAGCTCAGCAAACTCTTGAAATATCGGAAGCTGCTTTGAGAAAAGTTGAAGGAAAGAGACAAACAATTGAGGCAAATCTAGCTCTCCGACGGGCTAGGACACGGGTAGAGGCTATCAATGCGATTTCATAAATAGTAGGTGTGTCCGAATAATCATCGATTTATACACTTATACACCCTTTGGGTGTTTTGTTTGACTTGATTCTGTCGAGTAAATACAATCAAGCAAAATTAGATTTTGATGCAACGAAAAAGAAATAGAAAAGATAAAAAAAATCAATATCACTAAAAGAAAATGGGTATAAAAACTTATTAGATACCATGGACCGCGGTATCTAATAAGTTCTACCTACTATTGGATTTGAACCAATGACTCCCGCCGTATGAAAGCAATACTCTAACCGCTGAGTTAAGTAGGTCATTTACCGGGAGAAAAAATTCAAGTTAGTTGATTGATTGAGTCCTTAATAAATCACCCAAATGAGATATTAAGGCTAGGACTCAACACAATATTCCACAACTTGGGAGAGGGATGCCGTAACCCAAATTGTAGAACATTTGAAGGTAAGTGAATGACGATTCACAAATTTTCCACCATGAAAAACGAAAAAGAGATTAGGTTTTAAATGTATTGAAAAATTCCTAGATCCTTTGAGATTCATTGAACTTTTCAATGGCATGTTTAAATCTCGATATGCCCCTCGATTTGTGACTGGGATGCCGAGGATCACAAAACAGGGTGTCAATAACCATGCAAACTTACATGGTGCCCCAAATGTTACAGTCACCTATTCGATGTGCCGGTTAACCATACACGCTCCACCGAACTATGACAAACATTGAATCACCCTTTGCTACCTTTGCTTAGAACCATTTAGTATGCCGGTTAACCACACACGCTCCACTAACGTCTTCGCAAGGGCCAAAGTGTAATTTCATGGAATTGCATCAATTCACTTTTGCCTAACATAACTAAGATTGAGAATTTGTAAAAAAACATTTAGTTACTTTGTACTTCATTATACTTTTAATGGAAAGGGTTTGCCTTATCCTACCCGTTCGGCTAACGACCCTCTAGCAATCAAGGAAGCGGTAGGTGAGAGTGGACACCCATTAAACGACCATTTTATAGGCCATAACCTTATACCCCCATTATAGATCGGCTTCGTGAATGAGGCCTACTAACGGTAAGACTAGCAGTTTAAGTTATACATATATAATATTAGACTTTTAATGTTATATATAGTATAAGGGTGTATTTTACGCTTTTAAAATACTAGGTGGTTTAACTTAATAAATTACACTTTTAATTTGATTAAATATAAACCATATGATTATGGACTTATTAACTCTCTTTAATTATACTTTTAATTAAATTAACAAAACCATAAGGGTGTAATTTGAACTCTTCAAAATTAGGGGTTTTAGAATTTAGACTTTCAAAATTAAACCTTTTAATCAAACAATTTAAATTCCAAAACTTGAGGCAAGTTTTGAAACTTTTCAAAACAAATTAGGTTTTAATTTTATTCAAAATTTTCGAAAATCCAACCCTTAAATTTTAAAATTTTAAATACTAAAACATTGATTTAATAATTATCCAAAATTAAACAATTAATTTTAATTATTAAATCTTATAGGATTATCTATTAAATTAAACAATTAATTTAATCTAATCCCATATCCCCTAAGATTTGAAAATTTATGGAATGGGATAATTCATAAGATCTTTAATTATCTATATAAGGAATCAAGGATAATAACAAGATATTGCATTATCTAAATCCCTAAAATTTGGGAATCCTATCTAGGGACAAGGCGAATTTCGAAATTCTAGGGTTAGACAAAGAAAAAGGTTTAGGAAACCCTACCAAAAAATTTAGAAATCTAGGGTTTAGAAACCCTAATTTCGAAAATCAAGCCTCCAGGGTTTATTAGCATAAACCCTAATTGTCATATTCATACATTTGAATCAAATCTAATTGAAAACAAAAATCAATGGCTCTGATACCACTGATGAGTTTTATACAAACAATCATATGTGTGCATGCAACCCTAATTGGGTCTATGTTCTCACTATTAGACGTACAACTTTATGAACACAAAAAGAAACCTGGGATACTCCTATGATTTTCGAAATCCACAAAGGAGAATAGAATACATACCTTTTGTTTTTATATAGCAATAACAACTAGTTCCTTGAATTTCCTTAGCTCTTGAAAGCAAGTACCACAAGTGTAGTACCTCTAATGTCTCACAAACACACTTTGGGTGAGAGGATGAATATGAGAGAGAGGTAGGGAGGAAAGAGGCTCTAAAATTCGACCCTAATAGGGTTTCTCCAAGGGTTAGCCGAATTTAGTGCCTTAGGGTGCTATTTATACTTAAGGCTAACTAGGGTTTCAAGGTGGAAACCCTAATCCCTTAGCTTAGGGCCTAAGCAAGTCCATGAACTCCTTTCCTTAAGCCCTTGGACGAAAACTCCTAGATCCTTCTAGGATTTTCGTTCAAGCCTTAATAAAGGTGATCCAATAGCCCAAAGTCTCAACTATCAAATAATTACAAAACAGCCCCTGTACTTTTAATTAATTCATTTAATCCCGAAATTAATTTCTGATTAAATACTAATTAATAATATGATTCCAAATTAATATATTATTCATATAATATATTAAAAAAAATCATATTTATACCCCAATTTATTATTCTTAACAGTAAACTAGCCTCTCTCCTCAACAATCATCCTGTCTAGTCACCAATGTGAAGGCAAACCAAAAGGACCATGCTCACAATCGGGTCAAGTACATACCAAAATAGTTATGGACTCAGACACTAATCCAAAAGTTTTCGCTCTTCCACTCCATTCTGTTGCGGGGTATGTAGGCAAGTGGTTTCCAAAATGATGCCTTGTTTTCTATAGAACTCATTCATGTTATTTGAAACAAATTCCCCACCATTGTCGCACCTAATCCTTTTGATATTTCTTTCAAACTGTGTTTTCACCATTTTGAAAAAATCAATTAGGCAATTGCTTGACTCGTTTTTGTGCCTGATCAAATATACCCATACCACCCTACTATAGTCATCGACTATAGTAAGGAAATAATTTGCTCCTGTTAATGATGGTTTTCTATATTTCCCCCCAAATGTCACAATGAATCAAATCAAAACAATGGGTAGAGTTTCTGTTACTAATCGAAAAAGGTAATCGAGTGAGTTTTGATTTATTACAAGAATCACAAACCATTGTTCTAAGATTTGAAGCAATATCCTTAAGAAAATTAACACGAGACAACTTTACATGAGACGCATATCCAAGTCGTTTATGCCATGCATCCATTGACACCATCATTTCTTTCCTTTCTTCTTTTATTCCCCCATCCAATAGAGACCATCACGACAATCACCTGCTCCAATCAAGCTCCCCGCTTCCAAATCCTGTAAAACAAAGAAATTGGGAAAAAACGTCACTGCACAGTTAGTTCTTTGGTGAGTCTCCGAACCGATAATAGATTGCATGTGAAATTTGGAACAAAAAGGAATCCTTTGATGTTCACTCCTTCTTTAAAGGCAATTTCACCTTTTCCCTTCACAGGAATGGGTTCCCCATTAGGGATAATGACTGGTCTTTCATTGATGTTTGTTGATAAGGTTTTAAAATGATGCTCCTGGTAGGTTATGTGTTCGGTGGCACCCGAATACACAACCCAATCATCATCATTACTTATTCTACCTGCCATGTTCGCTATAATTGGCTCTTCTTTGTTTCCTCCAAATAGTTTGAGAAAACTGGTATACTGTTCTTCCGTCATCCCTGGAATAGGGCATGATTTTGTTTCGACCATGGCTGCCCGTGGTTTCAATTTATTTCCCTTTCCTTTGCTTGGCCACCACTCAGGATAGCCAATTCTTTTGAAGCATCCCTCCCTGTCGTGCCCTTCTTTTCCACAATGACTACAAGGTCTAGTTTGAGGAGTGTTTTTCTCAGGTTTCATCCGGTTCTTTTCATGCTGGTTCTTTTGTTGATCACGCTTCTCTTGGAAACTGGTTTGAAACGCAGCAGTCTGATGAACAGGCTTCTTTGAACTAGTGATCATGCGTTGTTGCTCATCTTCAGCAACAAGGTGATAAACGGTACTTAGTTTTGGTGTTGACTGCAAGCCAATATTTGTGTTTTGATAACACTGAATTGGTCATCCAGTCCCATCAAGAACTCAAAGGTTCTCTCTTTTTCTTTGATTTCAGTGAATTTCTTAGCGAGCCCACATGAACAGCCATCACAAGAACAACGAGGAGTCGGAAGAATTGACTCCATTTCGTCCCACAGAACACGTAATCTGGTGTAATAGGCCGACACAGTTGTGCCTTCCTGTCGGGTGGTATTTAGTGACTGCTTCAATTCATAAGCCTTGGGTGCACTCTCTTTTCCAAAGTGTTCTTTTAAGTCTTGCCAAATGTCTGTGGCTGTCTTGGCGTACTTCACGTTGTTGCGAATCTCCTTCTCCATGGCGGTGGTCAGCCAACCTTTGACCATGCCATCACAACGCATCCAAAGTAGATATTTGTCAGAATTCACCTCTGGTTTTCCAATGGTGCCATCGATGAAGCCGGTTTTGTTCTTTGCAAACAAGAAATTCATCATCTCTTATTCCCAATTGCCATAATTTTTGTCAGTTAGCACATCGTTCACGTGTAACTTCTTTGGGTAGTCGGAAGCGTGTAGATAAAGGGGAGAGTAGTGATCAATTGACTCTCCATCATTCTTGTTCTTGTTACTGTTGGAGGCATCATCGCCAACCATGAGGGATGATTAGGGTTTTGTTGTGTTTTTCTCGATCTGATCTGATGCTCTGATACCATATACAAATGCGTACCAGAAGAGCTATTGATTTCATTAAGGTAAAAGGAATTTATACAATACACAGATTACAATGAAAGAAGAAAGTTCTAAAAATAAGGGCTATACAAGTAAACAATATATACGATTAAGAGAAGATCAAGGGAATGACAGCCGGACTCCAATAATAATAAGGCATGGTCTACTATTTAATTTCCTGGAAATAAGAACCAACTATATGTTGTTGGGTTTATAAAATCTAGTACATAAGCAATGTCATAATTGAACGCGACAAATCCTGTTGGTTTCCATATGATTCAATAAATAAGAGGATATTGATTTTTTATACATATTCGTTGATAGAAAGTTAGTCATCGTTAAAATGATACTTTTCATAGCCACTACAAAATCTTGGAATTTCATTTAATCAGACATGAACAACACCTTTTTAAGTGGTGATCGACGTGAAGAAGTATCTATGGACATTACACAAGGCTATATTGTTCAGGAGAAACCTAAATGTTCTAAAACCATAACATTTTTCTCCACAAATCCATTTATGGATAATAACAAGCATCTCGACAATTGTTTGAAAAGTTTTCAAGTTTCATGCTATAATGTGGTTTTCATCTATCTAAACTTGATTATTCACCTTTCATGAAGGGCAAGGTGACAGGCTTTATTAGCATATGTCGATAAAATCATCATCACAAGGTCTTCATTTGTTTAAATACAATATCTTAAAGCAAATCCTAGTCAACAATTTAAGCTTAAAGATCTAGGTTTGTTGGATACTTCTTAGGTCTTGAAGACTTGAAGTTGATAAGTCCAGCAAGGCATTTTTGTCTCACAATGCAACTATGCTTTACAGTTTACAGTTAGTAGAAGATGATGGATTATTAGCCTCAAAGCCAACCAACACTCCAATGGATCCTCTGACAAACTTTAAGCACCAACCATGGTGAAATACTTGATGCTCCAACTCAACATAGGCATATTGTTGAATGATATGTCTTTTATTGTACAACGGTTACCTCAATTCATGTCTTATCCACATGACCTACACTTGAATGTTGCTCATTATTTTCTTTGATATCTCAAGCAATGTCCATGCCAAGGATTTTTGTTTTCAACTAATTCTTCTTTACAACCGAGGGCGTTTTTTGATTTTGATTAAACTCGTTGATCAATTACATGTTTTTGTATCTTCTTTGGAGAATCGTTAGTTTCATGGCATTCTAAAAAACAACCTAAGGTATCAAGGTATCATGATATAGTAGGTACGACATGTGAATTAATTTGGCTTAACAACTACTCAAGGACTTTGATATTCATCAAAATGATGCAACTTTAGTGTTTTGTGACAATGATGCAACAATAACTTAACCCCTCCACTTTTCATGTAAAAAACATAGGTCAATTATGACGAAGCGATCTTAGGCTACATCCACTATATCTGATTTACATCTCACATGATACCCTTGGAATTAAGAGAGCTCATAGGTTTTTGAAAGAACAACTTTCTTACAACAACAAAAAAAAAACATACGTATTGTGTAGTATACTTGTGCCATGTCATAAAAAAAACTACTACATTTTCCTACAAACAACACTTGTTCATTAAATAGTTAACTTGTTCGAGCAACTAGTGTAGCATAAATGAGTTCATTCCAAGCATCAGGGACACCAGGAAGACACCAATGGCTACAATCTTCCTTTTTAGTCGACACTTTTTTCAAACCACTTACATTCTTTCCATAAACAGAAGGATGCCCATCCTTCCGGAAGTTTGTCAACCTTGTAACATTCAAAAGTACAACTGGAAATCGCATTTCTTGAATCACTTCCTCAATTATTTCCATTTTTGGTGGATATGTTTCGATAATTCTTCCTTTTTTTATCGGTTGGGTTTCCCCATGGCATGTTCCACCTGAATCCCATTCTCCACCTCTGTTTTGATCAAGAAAAGATGGTGATTTTATTTTGTGGAAAAGATACAAGATTAATTACACAAGGACTAAATTATAATAAACAAATAAATAAAAGTATGTTGCTCTAACAAGAAAAATCTAGGAAAACAAAACAATACCTGAAATGGGCAGATGAGTAGCCTCGATAAAACACCAACTTTTCTTTATTCATATTCTTATCAATCCATTTTCTCCATGTCTTCATTGATCTCCTAAAAGCTTCCACAGCATCAAACTTTGGATAAAGATACTCCCCCTCTTTAAAATAATTTTTCCTACATCAACAACAACCGTTTTACCAAACTAACATAGCGTTATATACAATCTTTTTTACATAAAGATCCAAGATTTCATCAAAGAAATAGATGCTTTAGAGTTTAGATGCAAGAAATAGTTCTTCCTATATTTAAAATAAAATAAAAAAATCTACTCATTGACATACATACCCTCTACTAGTTTTTCCATGAACCCACCAATGTCCAGTATTGAATACTAAAATGTCAGCACGTTTCCATCTTGCAGATGATTTATCAATTACATCCATTGATAATGTGGGATTTGAGTTTCCTTGTCCATTTTTTCGAATCCCTTCTCTTACAAGAAAATGAGAGCGCACAAACTCCACTGTACAGTTGTAATCCTGTTATGAGGGTAAAACGGTCATTTACTCACTTCATTTTTAGTCCAAATAGAATGGATCTTTGGTGATGTTTCTTTTTGAGTTAATGGGGAGAGACAGAGTAAGAGTTCATTCGGTCCAAAACATTAAGGACCTTAGACAAAAGGGTAAAATGGTCATTTGCTCGTGTTCAGTTATGTCCAAACAAAAAGGGATGTCTTTAAAATGGAATGCATGGAGGAAAATGGTATAAAATAATAACTAACATCCCCTAACCTAATAGCACTTTTTGACCACTTTAGGGAACAAAATTAAAGAAATAATGTCCTCATTTTAAGGATATAAATAATATTACCTCGAATTTGAAGACAAAATAGCCTCTTCCCTTTGTAATTTTGTGGCCATTAATTTCGTACATTTTGCTCTTATTTGGTAAGCTTTCATAGAGAAGGCAAAGGAGTGACTCGTATTGATTCCGATTCATGGAGTCTCCAATAAGCAATAATCTCCTTCCTCTTATTTTCACCAAGAAATCGGTTCCATTGAATCTAAATACATAATGAATCATAATTCTTTAGGGACAAAAGTAGATGCAGGATGAAAAAGATTCAAGGTTATAGATCATAAGGACATGAAATGTATCTTAACTACTAGGGTAAATCCAAGAAATAGCAACATAAGCTTATACATGGTAGAATTTAAGGAACAGATTATTAACATTTGATTTATATAACAGGAAATTAGTCGATCTCTGATCACTTTATACATAATCATACTTGGTAAAATCAAAAGCATTACGCTAATTACTACTAATGAATGCTAACAATCATTGAAGAATTGAAGAACCGAACCTTGGAAGCTCACACGAATCAGGCTTCCATCGCCATTTCATATATTCTTCGTCGGATCTTCCATTAGCTTGACAATCAAACGCTTCATCAACAAAAGGGCAAGATCCAGGTTTATAAATTGGGTACTCTTCATCTCTCACCCATTTTCCAGAATGCATATTACAACTTTTCCCCCAATCCACACTCTTTTTAACCGATTCCGCAACTGCCTCATCTTCTTCATGAACCTGGGTTATCTCTACATTCTCAGAATCAGCGATCCCAGTTTCACTTTCAGAAACCGAATCATCATTAATCGATTCCAAATCATTTGGCTTGCTTTGAGGAAGTGGGTTTTCGTCTGTAGACTCGGAGTCGATAAACCCAGTTTCATTTTTTGAAATTGAGTCGTCATTAACGAATTCTAGATCATTTGAGTTGGTTTGAAGAAATGGGGTTTTCTCTATAGGCTCAGAGTCAACATACCCAATTCCGGTTTTGGATTTGGAGTGGTCAATTTCAGGATCTGGAAGTGGGTTGTATCGATCTATTGCTGCGTATAAAGACAAATGGGGATCGAGAGTTCGTTTGCTGAAGAGGAAAATGGTTACGAGGACTACTATGAGTAAGAAGACTATGGGGAGTGTCTTGTGTGGGGTTCTAGTTAAGGTTGCCATTTTTGGGCTTGGTGGGCATGATATCTTCTTTAAATTCTTGTTTCTTTTTGGAGATATCACCAAAAGAAGATTGAATACTTGAAGTTTGAAGTAGATCTAATTTCACATTTCCTACCTACTATTGATTTTACTATTTTAGGACTACTTTTAGTTTTAGTTGTTACAAAAAATTATAACACGTTCTTATTGTTATAAACTTATAATTATATGTTTTATTATAGTATGATATTTTAGAAAACCTATTCAGATATAACATTATCATTTATCAACCAAACCAAAAACAAATTTCTATAACTGGCTAAAAATATTCAAATTAAAATGAACGATAAAGAAAGATAAAACATAATGTCTTAATAAAAAATTTAAATATATTATTTTAATAAACATAACAGAAAAAATTCCGATTGAACCAACTAAATCGGCCAAAACTAAGTAAGTGTTTGGGATACCTTTCAAAAATAGTTTATTAGCTTTTTAGGTTTTCAAAAAGTTAATAAAATAAAAAAATGTTTGTATATTTAAAAAGCGTTTTTTAAAACAATTTTTTTGTATGAGAAAACAAAGTTTTCAAAAAGCTAGAAAATCCTAACTTTTTAGTTTTTTAGTCATTTTATTCTTAAAAAACAGATTTTTTTATCCAAACATTTTTTAAAGGGCGTGTTCGGCAAAATTAGCTGTTAGCGGTTAGCTTGTAGCTTGTAGCGTTTTGTTAAACGCTACATGAAGTAACATTTGGATTTGGAGCGTTTTGTTTAAACTAAATGCTACAAGCTTGTAGTGCCAAACAAGGCTTTTTGTTCAAACGGAGCGTTTTGTCAAACACTAGAAGCTAGAAGCTCTCAAACACTCCAAAACGTTCCGTGTCGAACACGCTCAAAATCTGTTTTCCTAAAAGCTATAAGCTAATAAACATTTTTCTTAAAAATCACTTTTGTGATAAAAAAAAAAAAAGCTAACCTAAACACACCCTAATTTAGTTATATTTGTCTGATGATTTTGTTAATAGTTTTGTTAATATAAAGACACCCCCCCCCCCCTAAATCCCAGAGTACGCTGGCGAGTGCCATTTTTCGTAAAATTGTCCAAGATATGGAAGTTCATCTCGACATGATGGTCCGTCACAAAGCGGTTTTCTAGTGCTTACGTGCACCACATGCCCAAAATTTTCTTCTTGCTATCGCTATAGATGGGATTGGCCAACATATGTCTCCTGTGGAGTATCGTACTATCCTCAAATATCGACTCATGATTCCAATATTCCCAACTGACGAGATATGTCTGGTGTGTCGCAAGGCATGTTTGGACTCCTTTGGAGAGCATGCAGTTCACTGTAAAGAACTTACGGGGTTCAAATACAGGCACGATATGGTTAGAGATGTTTTGTTCAATATATTTAAGTGTGCCGGAGTTTCCGCTAAGAAAGAGGCACCTGTGAATTTCTTGACTGGCCCGACAGAAGGAAGGTCAACCCTTAGACCGGCTGACATTTTGATTTTTGGATGGGTCGGAGGGAAACATGCATGTGTGGACCTTACAGGGGTATCCCCTCTCGTGGGCTTGAGGGCGGGGGGTTTCACGGCAGGATTGGTTGCTTTAAAAGCTGCTACAGGCAAAGTCACCAAACATGAGAAATCGTGCATGGAAAATCAACTCGTGTTCATATCGTTTGCATTTGATACGTTTGGTTTCCTCGCACCGGATGCAGTAGAACTTCTTAATAGAGTACAACGGATCATGCATTGCAATGGTATATCCCCTAGTCCTATGAATGTAGTTTTTAAAAGATTGAGTTTTGTTATACAAAAAGACTTAGCGGCCCAACTTGTTGCCGTTTGCCATCTCACTTGTTGTACGTTGATAATTAAATTAATTCATGTTATTATATATAAAAACACAACCAATTATATTTAAATTTGAAATTAAGAATAAAAATATTTTTAGAAATTAGGATACAAGGAATAAAGTTTTTAAACATTGTGCATTTATGTTTTGTCTTATAATTATGAAAGTTGGAAAAAAAATTAAATGAAGCAAAGAACTTGCATTAGACAAATTAAAAAAATAGGCGTTGGTTTCAAATTGGTTGTTAAAGAGTATTTTTATTCCCTAGCATCTTTATAGGGTCCCTATTTTAATATATTTGCTGATTCAAAAAAAAATATATTTCCATTAATAAAACTTAAAAGCTGTATTTTCTCACATTAAGTTGTAAATTAATGAGGTAATTATATATCCTATGCAAGTAGGGTGATATTCATATTACCCCCGCTTTGTGGGGTTTTGTAGGGAGGAGACGTAATGTGTAAATTTCTATTAGGTAGGGACCATTTTTGTAAATGTTTTTAAAAACATGGAGTGTTTCTATAAAAACAATGTATGTGGATCTTTTCTATAAATTACAAGGATAGTTTTTGTAAACTATGTTCTATATAAGGACCAAACCTGCTAACATGTAAAAGTCTTCAACAATTTCTGTAAAACAAGTATGCACATGGATCTTTTTTTAATAAATTAAGAGATAATGTTTATAAATTATTTTATACATATGGATCAAACCTACCAAGAAAAGAAAGCGTTGTGGCCAAAGTGAACATTCCAGACAAAGGACCACAGGTGGCAATATTATAAACTCATGGAAAAAATCTAAAGGACATAAATTATATTGTTCATTTCTTAGGGGGTGTTTGGATAGGGAAAAAATAGGCTGCTTATTGATTATTGTTTAATCCCACCGCAATAAGCAAATTTAAGTGTTTGGATACGAGTCTTTAAAAATCAGCTTATTGCGATAGGAATAAGCTGATTTTAATACGCAAGGGGGGAAATGTTTATTGCTTATTGCTTATTGATCATCTTAGTCATATAAGTTGTTTTATTTGTCAAACACTTCAAATGCTTATTGCTTATTGCTTATTTCCACCGCAATAAGCTAATCCAAACACATTTTTAAAAAGTGTTTATTCTCACCACAATAAGCAAATAAGCAATAAACTAATAAACTAAAATCTATTTATCCAAACACCCCCTTAGTTCAATATATATATATATATATATATATATATATATATATATATATATATATATATATATATATATATATATATATATATACATATTTGTAGGGGGCCAATCTTGTGGACATACTAGAGTACGAGGGTCTAGAGACCAAACCTATAAACATGGCAATATACGAAAGTTAAAAGGGTGGAATTGTGTTTGTTCAAATTTGAAGGGGTAAAAGTGATACTCAAATAACCCTTATAAATAGGGGCAAAATACAAAAAAAAAAAAAAAAAAAAAAAAAAAAAAAAAAAAAAAACAATCATTTATCTACTAGCATTTAGAAAAATCGGTTTCATTTTGTTTATATGCAGAAAAACCTTAACATTTTTAGTTACCTTTCACTTTAATCCAAATATCCAGATTTTTTAAGAAATTATTGGTTCTTTTGTGATATTACATTTATATTTTTTTGTTATAGGCTAAAATGAAAATATAAATAAATGATGTTACCTCTTGTATAAAGTAAAACATGATGAATAAATCATTTACTTAACAATCATTTACACAAGCAAAAATAAATGACATCATTTATTTTTTCCCATATCAAATGTCATGTCACAAAACAATCGGTAAGTAAGAATAGATACTTTGGTAAATGTGAAAGACAATAAAAAATGTAAAGGTTTTCTATATATAAACAAAATATAAGAGTTTTTCAAAATGTTAAATATTTGTGTTTTTGTAACAACGCAAATTTTCAAACAAATTTTTTTCATTTTTAAAATATAATTATTTCCATTCAAAACAAGGCATAAATAGTTTAAGTATTCTGTCAAATACAAATATTCAAAATCCCAAGATCATAAAAGCATTCTTCAGTGTGTATCGATCACGCCGGCGCCTTCCCACGCTCCTCGCTAGTACCTGAAACACATACATAACAACTGTAAGCATAAATGCTTAGTGAGTTCCCCAATATACAATTTACGCACATACGCCTTTCCAGGCCCTGACCTTCCGGTCATCAACACCACGCCTTCCGGCCCATAACATATTCGCCTTCCGGCCCACATAACATACATAGCACATATAACAAATATCTTACCACATATAGCATACATATCACATATCGTATCTGACCTTCCGGTCACACAGTCAAACCCTTCCGGGTACAATATAGTGAGAAGACTCACCTCGTGAATGCTGAAAGCTAGCAAATCCTGAAATCACTCGTGCACAATCCGACGAGCTACAACCTCCCTATAACATCACATATCTCATTAACACATATACCTTCTAAGTGTGACTATCCCTAAGAAGTCAGACTTAGGTCAACTCTGGTCAACGGTCAACGGTCAACGGTCAACTCGACCGGACTCGGCGAGTACCATGGCGACTCGGCGAGTCTAGACGTCCTCCAACTCTCTGGGATTCCCTATCTACTCGTCGAGTATCCTCCTTGACCCGACGAGTTACTCCTGGAAGAATCGCGGGGCCACCCCGACTCAACTCGCCGAGTCTGAAGAACAACTCGACGAGTCCCAGTAAATCTTCAAGCTACTCGCCGAGTCTGCTCATCGAACTCGGCGAGTCCATGCCATGCAACCGCTCAAACTGCATCCTAAGGTCAGAACTGCTTCGACCATTCCTAGGTCTGGCCTTCCTAGAATGATCTACCACGTGAAGTCCTCATTTCAGTGCTCATGATACACCATGTGATTCATAATTTACATTTTGACCTAAGGCATAAGGATTCCAATCCAAAACCTTCATCAATTCCCGAAATGCATAGACATGGGACATTCTGGACCTCCAAGGGTCTCAATACAGGTTTACACTCGTTTAGGGAACTAGGGTCACAGTCAATCTAATCACACAAGGGTTCCATAAACCCTAAATCCATAAATACATCAATATAGCAGAGCATACACGAATTCTTACCTGGATGATGTATTCTCTGTGTCCCCAATCCTCAGAATGTGACCCCCTTGCTGCTCCCTTAGCCAATCTCTTCTCTTCCTTGCACAATCACTCTTCTATAATCAATAATGGCCTATGATCCTTGCTCCAGATGCACCCAATCGATTTAGGGTTCTTCTCAGAAGGCTAAAATGAATAATGACGGCCAATAAGTCTCCTTTATACGTCCCAAACCTGAACGGTTAGGGTTTTCGCTAAACAGCGTCGACTCGCCGAGTCCATATCTGGACTCGTCGAGTCCAGTCGCGATCCCGCGACCAAGTCTGCGATCCTACTCGGCGAGTCTAGGCTCCAACTCGCCGAGTCCCCTTCTTAAATCACCCCAAAACATAATAATAATAATACCTGAGATTTTGGGCTGTTACAACTCTCCCCCACTAGGATTAGACTTCGCCCTCGAAGTCTCACTCTGCAAATAGTTCCGGATGCTGCTCCCGCATCTCACGTTCCGGCTCCCAAGTCATTTCCGATCCCTTACGGTGTTGCCACTGAACCAACACCAGAGGTACCTCCTTGTTCCTCAGAACCTTGATCTTCCGATCCCTGATGGCCACTGGTCTCTCAGCATAATTCAGGCTCGCATCCACCTGGATATCCTCCAATGGAACCACTGCCGACTCATCGGCTATGCACTTCCTCAATTGCGACACATGAAAAGTGTCGTGGATCTGTCCCAACTCCGCTGGCAACTCCAACCGATAGGCTACCCGACCTATCCTTGCAATCACACGAAATGGCCCAATATACTGGGGCCCCAACTTACCTCTCTTTCTGAATCGAATCACTCCTTTCCAAGGAGAGACCTTCAGGAGAACGAAGTCGCCGACTTGAAACTCAAGTTCGGATCGGCGCCTGTCTGCATAACTCTTCTGTCGGCTCTGGGCAGTCAATAACCTCTGCCTAACTCGCTGAATCTGTTCTGTTGTCTGAAGCACGATCTCCGTGCTGCCCATCACTCTCTGCCCCACCTCTCCCCAGCAAATGGGGGTCCGACACCTCCTACCATACAACAGCTCAAAAGGTGGCATACCAATGCTCAAATGATGGCTGTTGTTGTAGGAAAACTCTGCTAAGGGTAAATACGCATCCCAGCTACCCCCGAAGTCTAATAAACATGCTCGAAGCATGTCCTCCAGCGTCTGAATCGTCCGTTCGCTCTGACCGTCTGTCTGGGGATGGTATGCGGTACTAAAATGCAATTTAGTACCCAGCTCCTCATGAAATTTCTTCCAGAATCTGGAAGTGAAGCGCACATCACGGTCTGAAACAATCGAGATCGGCACTCCATGCCGAGATACCACTTCTCTCACGTATATCTCCGCCAACTTCTCCGCTGAAGAACTCTCGCTGATGGCAAGGAAGTGTGCACTCTTTGTCAACCTATCCACAATCACCCAAATTGCGTCAACTCCCCTGGCAGTTCGCGGCAATTTGGTGATGAAGTCCATAGTGATTTGTTCCCACTTCCACTCCGGAATCTCCAATGGCTGTAACTTGCCATGCGGTCTCTGGTGCTCAGCCTTAACCCTACAACAAGTCAAGCACCTCTCAACGAACCATGCCACGTCCCTCTTCATACAGGGCCACCAATACTCCTTCCTCAAATCCAAATACATCTTTGTAGCACCGGGATGGATCGAGAATTTCGATCTATGAGCCTCTTCCATCAAAGTAATACGCGTACCACCCACGAACGGTACCCAGATCCGTCCCTGAAACGCCATAAGCCCTCGCCCATCCTTAACGAATTTTGAAATTAACCCCACAACCCGCTCTTTCTTCTGCATTTCTGGTCGCACAGCCTCTGCCTGTGCCCCACGAATAGCATCCAATACTGGAGTCATCACAGTCAGTCTCAAGCATACATCTTGCGATGGAGTGCTCTCCGCCCTGCGGCTCAACGAGTCGGCTACCACATTAGCCTTACCTGGGTGATACAGGATCTCACAATCATAATCCTTGACCACATCCAACCACCTCCTCTGACGCATATTTAGGTTGGGCTGATCCATCAAATATTTCAAGCTCTTATGGTCCGTGTATATCGTACATCGAACCCCATACAGGTAGTGACGCCAAATCTTGAGAGCGAACACTACTGCCCCTAACTCTAAATCATGCGTGGGATATCTCGTCTCATGAGGCTTCAGTTGCCTCGATGCATACGCTATCAAATGGCCCCTCTGCATCAACACTGCACCCAGTCCCGAAATCGATGCGTCGCAATATACCACAAAATCTTCCATCCCTTCTGGGAGAGCTAATACCGGGGCTTCGCACAACCTCTGGCGAAGTGTCTCAAAGGAGGTCTGCTGTTCGGGCCCCCATGAGAATGCAACACCCTTCCGGGTCAATCTGGTGAGTGGCACTGCGACCTTGGAGAAATCCTTGATGAATCTCCGATAATACCCTGCCAACCCAAGGAAGCTCCTGATCTCAGAAGGTGACTTCGGCACCTCCCAACTCATCACCGCCTCAACCTTGGCCGGATCGACCAATATCCCTTTCTGATTGACAACATGCCCTAGAAATTGGACCTCCCGCAGCCAGAAGTCACATTTGGAGAACTTTGCATAAAGCTTCTCCGACCTCAACACCCCAAGGACTTCCCTCAAATGTTCCTCATGCTGCTCTCTAGATCTCGAATATACCAAAATGTCGTCAATAAATACAATCACTGACCGATCCAACATCGGCTTGCATACCCTGTTCATGAGGTCCATGAACACGGCCGGGGCATTGGTGAGCCCGAAAGGCATCACCACAAACTCATAATGCCCATATCGCGTCCTAAACGCTGTCTTCTGGACGTCCTCATCCCGTACTCTCACCTGATGGTACCCTGACCTCAGATCGATCTTGGAAAACCAAGATGCTCCCTGCAACTGATCGAATAAGTCATCGATCCTCGGTAACGGGTAACGGTTCTTGACCGTCAACTTGTTGAACTCCCGATAATCAATGCACATCCGGTGTGAACCATCCTTCTTTTTGACGAACAAAATAGGTGCCCCCCACGGCGAACTGCTCGGCCAAATGAATCCCTTCCCCAGCAATTCCTGGAGCTGCGAGGACAACTCTTGCATCTCTGGAGGTGCAAGACGATAAGGCACCTTAGCAATAGGTGCGGCCCCCGGAACCAGGTCAATACCAAACTCTACTTGCCTCACAGGAGGTACTCCCGGCAACTCCTCGGGGAAAACATCTGAAAACTCGCGCACCACAGGAACCTCCTCAACTGATTTCGGTCTCTCGGAAACCTCCCGCGTATCCATCACATACGCCACAAAACCCTTACAGCCCTGCTGTAGACACTGCCTTGCCCTAGCGGCCGAACAAAAAGCTGATCCCGAACGGGTACCCTCGCCGTACACCGAAAGAACTCCCCCACTATGGTCTCGTATAGTCACCAACTGACGCTCGCAGTCGATGACAGCGCCGAATCGGCTCAACCAGTCCATGCCCACGATGACACAGACGTCACCCATCGCAATAGGAATCAGGTCAATCGGAAACCCAACCCCGAAAATCTCTAGCACACATCCCCGAAGAACCTCCATGGCATAAATCGATTTCTCGTCAGCTATAGAAACTCTCAAAGGTCGACTCAACGACTCACGACTAAAGCTGATATGCTGACTAAAGGCTAAAGATACAAAGGACCTACTCGCACCCGAGTAAAATAACACTAAGGCAGGCACAGAGTTCACAAGGAAAGTACCTACGCATATAATAACATAAGTATAACATCTCGACATCAAAAATAAATAGATGAATTACAACATACCTGCCACAACATCGGGCGCAGCGCGGACCTCCTCCGCAGTCAGCTGAAAGGCTCTCCCACGAGCCCTCGGGGCCTCGACCTTCACCGGTCGAGTCTCAGTAGTCCTGGCAGTAGGTGCAGATCCCTGACGAAGCTAAGGGCACTCGGCCTTCCGATGGCCGGTCTGGTTGCAATGAAAGCAAACCGTAAATCCCTTGGGACACTCCCTAGCAATGTGCCCCTCCTTGCCACACTTGTAGCAAGCACCGGCTCGACACGCCCCATCGTGACCCTTGCCGCACTTTCCGCAAGTGCGGCTCTTCGAACCTCTCGTCCTCGAATCGGCGGACTTGATCCGCTTGGCTGCCGGCTGAGACTGAGCCGGCCGCCGGTCTGCCTGCTGAGACTCGGCCTCCTCCCTGGCCTGAGTCTCCAACTCGATCTCACGCTTCCTGGCATTCGCCTGAAGCTCAGTAAAAGTATGGTAAGTGGAGTTTGACACAAACTCCCGGATCTCCCTCCTCAGAACACCCAAGTACCGGCTCATCCGAGCCTGCTCTGTGGCCACCAGCTCGGGGCAAAACATCACCCTCTCATGAAACTTCCGCGTGATCGCCGCCACCGAGTCAGTACCCTGCTTGAGGGTTAAGAACTCCTAAACCAATCGTTCCCGCTCCACCGGGGGAACGTACTCATCCCTGAACATGGCAGTGAACCCCTCCCATGTCACTGCCGTAGTTTCTGCCAAAGTGAAGTTCGCCGTCACGAACTTCCACCAGTCCTTCGCTCCCAGACGGAGCTGGTTCAAAGCGAACCGTACCCTCAGGTGCTCCGGGCATGAACAAGTGTAGAAGCACCCCTCTATATCTGCGATCCACCTCATCGCAGCAATCGGATCCTGCGTCCCATCGAACTCTGGTGGCTTCGTGTTGCTGAACTCTCGGAACAGCAACGAGTCACCCCCCTGTGGCCTAGCAGCGGTAGCTGCAGCGGTTGCAGCCTCAGTCAATGCGGCGTACCGCTCATCGAACGTCTCCATCAGGGTGGTCTTAATAGACCCAAACATCTCCGGGATCTCAGCCCGGATCGCCGCCGCTACTTCCTCGTGAATCATCTGACGAATCTCCTCGTCACTCACACCGCTCGAACTCGCTCCGTGGCGTGGTCTAACCATGATGTCTCTGAAATATAACATAAAACTATCAGAGACTCCAGCGAGTGTAATCACACTCGATAACGCAACCCTACTCAGTCTCCGATATCCAGGGATTCTTACTTGGGCCTCCCACTGACCCGGTGTCTTTGGTAGTACGGGCCCAATACTACCGACCACACCGCATCAGCAGTCATCCCAAATCTTCCTCCCCAAACCCCGGATAGTGAGTACTCTACTTCTGATATGCACTATCTACCCGCATACTAGCAAAGCATCTCATATAGGCAAACTTCCCTAGACTAAGGAATCACAAATCAGGCCACTCTAGTCCTATCATGATTACCTAGTCTTCTAGCATGCATAACAATTCATATCGTATAATATTGTAAGGTATTTTGGGGATCTTTACCGTTCGGGCGCTGACTGATCGTACACACTGCTTCTTTCTTGCTTACCACAAAACCATTTACAAAAGTTTATGCCTTTATTTAAAAAGTTTCCTCAAATCCTCGGTTTGAGTTCAGTTACCCCCGAAGGTGCACCCGAATCCCTCAAACCAAGGCTCTGATACCAATTGTAACAACGCAAATTTTCAAACAAATTTTTTTCATTTTTAAAATATAATTATTTCCATTCAAAACAAGGCATAAATAGTTTAAGTATTCTGTCAAATACAAATATTCAAAATCCCAAGATCATAAAAGCATTCTTCAGTGTGTATCGATCACGCCGGCGCCTTCCCACGCTCCTCGCTAGTACCTGAAACACATACATAACAACTGTAAGCATAAATGCTTAGTGAGTTCCCCAATATACAACTTACGCACATACGCCTTTCCAGGCCCTGACCTTCCGGTCATCAACACCACGCCTTCCGGCCCATAACATATTCGCCTTCCGGCCCACATAACATACATAGCACATATAACAAATATCTTACCACATATAGCATACATATCACATATCGTATCTGACCTTCCGGTCACACAGTCAAACCCTTCCGGGTACAGTATAGTGAGAAGACTCACCTCGTGAATGCTGAAAGCTAGCAAATCCTGAAATCACTCGTGCACAATCCGACGAGCTACAACCTCCCTATAACATCACATATCTCATTAACACATATACCTTCTAAGTGTGACTATCCCTAAGAAGTCAGACTTAGGTCAACTCTGGTCAACGGTCAACGGTCAACTCGACCGGACTCGGCGAGTACCATGGCGACTCGGCGAGTCTAGACGTCCTCCAACTCTCTGGGATTCCCTATCTACTCGTCGAGTATCCTCCTTGACCCGACGAGTTACTCCTGGAAGAATCGCGGGGCCACCCCGACTCAACTCGCCGAGTCTGAAGAACAACTCGACGAGTCCCAGTAAATCTTCAAGCTACTCGCCGAGTCTGCTCATCGAACTCGGCGAGTCCATGCCATGCAACCGCTCAAACTGCATCCTAAGGTCAGAACTGCTTCGACCATTCCTAGGTCTGGCCTTCCTAGAATGATCTACCACGTGAAGTCCTCATTTCAGTGCTCATGATACACCATGTGATTCATAATTTACATTTTGACCTAAGGCATAAGGATTCCAATCCAAAACCTTCATCAATTCCCGAAATGCATAGACATGGGACATTCTGGACCTCCAAGGGTCTCAATACAGGTTTACACTCGTTTAGGGAACTAGGGTCACAGTCAATCTAATCACACAAGGGTTCCATAAACCCTAAATCCATAAATACATCAATATAGCAGAGCATACACGAATTCTTACCTAGATGATGTATTCTCTGTGTCCCCAATCCTCAGAATGTGACCCCCTTGCTGCTCCCTTAGCCAATCTCTTCTCTTCCTTGCACAATCACTCTTCTATAATCAATAATGGCCTATGATCCTTGCTCCAGATGCACCCAATCGATTTAGGGTTCTTCTCAGAAGGCTAAAATGAATAATGACGGCCAATAAGTCTCCTTTATACGTCCCAAACCTGAACGGTTAGGGTTTTCGCTAAACAGCGTCGACTCGCCGAGTCCATATCTGGACTCGTCGAGTCCAGTCGCGATCCCGCGACCAAGTCTGCGATCCTACTCGGCGAGTCTAGGCTCCAACTCGCCGAGTCCCCTTCTTAAATCACCCCAAAACATAATAATAATAATACCTGAGATTTCGGGCTGTTACAGTTTTTCTGTATTTTTCCCTATAAATAGTCTTACATAAACTATGAATAACGCAATAGAATTAATTACAATGCTTTTAGAAAAAGTTGCATTAACAACACCACAATGTCATACAAAAAATGAATTTTCAAACATCTTCTAAATAAACATCATAGTAGATAGTGAATACTCTACTACTTTGTGGATCCACGACTACTTCATACATATCTCTCACTTTGTCTAACAATCCTAAACTCTATTGTTTTTTTACATGATAATGAGTTAACGCCAACTTATACTTGACTTGACGCGGCTACACTAATCTTCAACTTAATTTGTTTGTGGGTTTTGGCTCGTTTTAGATTGTGAAACGCAAGAACACATATAACAAACAAACCCTAATCTAAATGAACAAACCTAAAATACAAATCTATACCTATCTATATTTTGTAATCCCCAAAGCTCTTGGAGCGGGAGAGATGGTGATTGGAGAGGAGAAGAGACAATCGATGAAATGGTGGTTGTAGTGATTGATTTAAAATAATAATAATAATAATAATAATAATAATTTTTTTTTTTAATGTTATTGTTGTTTACTGATGAAACTTTAGAGACATATTTGTTTAAAAGTTAAATGCAACTTTTGGCATTTTCCAACTTTTCTTACATATATATATAGTTGAATAAAGTGATAAATCGGTTGTTTTTGTTTTTGCTTTTTTATAAATATATCTTTTTTCTTTGGAAAAAAACACTAGAAATGTCATTAGTAGCCTCGAGGCTTAAAGCCACAAGTGCAACATGGCTATTACAAGTGCCAATCCCTTTTAGCATATAAATTTCGATTAAAAAAAAGCATTAAGGACATTGTAAAACATAATGACAGAGCTTTAAAACATTTTAAAACATAATGACAGAGTTTTCACGTTATCCCAAAGTAATTTGGCCTATGCGCACACATCATACGCATTATGTTTCCTTAATATACGAACTGCTACAATAATATTGTTTTATTTCTTGTGAAAATTGTGACAACTTTTATTGAAGTATTACAGTTAACAACATCAGAAAACTCCAAGATGATTCGCATTCGCCACAAAAAATTTTGTATTTCTCTCGGATTTACAACCCTTTGTATTCTCCGACGATCGGAATTGACTTCGATCACCTCCAAGTTGTCATTACTCGCTTGACTTTCACTTTCTTGTCTCTTCCTCAATCTCTTCTCAGGGGAAACAAAAGTCAAGTTTATATCTATAGGAGAAAACAGTTTACTCACAACACCCACCATTTTTCTTTCTGCTAACAAAGCACTGAAGATCACAATTTCTGTAAAAATTGAACAGATAGAAATGCGTCAATTACTTGAAGGTATTTATCATGATACTGTTACTCTTTTCGGTTAATTTGCAGTTGTTTCTTTGGGTTTTACAGTAATTTGTCTCTGGGGCATTTATACAAACACATGATCTGCGTAGATACAGGAAAATTGTTTCTGATTCACTTTGCATTGTTGATGTCACTTGTCGATGCAGCAATATCTCCAACATCATTATCCATTAATGAAGACACTTCATCTACGAATCACCATCGATCAGCCTTGTTCTTTTTACTTGGAGGATTAATCTTTCTCCTAAGTTTGCTGATTCTTCTGTTTATTTTCTGGAAATATATCCAACAAGAACAACTTAGAAAGTCAGGGGAGCCTGAAAACAGCTGCAAAGGTTATAATTATCTTCCAAATCTTATTTCGTTTTCATGTATTATTACTCTGTATACATTGTGTTGTCAACTACATGTATGCTAATAAAAGACTGGATTTTGTAGCTTCAAAAGATTATTACAGAGGGAATATAAAGACAATAAGCTATTTTAAATTCCAAGCATTAAAGAAGGCGACCATGAACTTCCATGAGTGTAATTTCCTTGGAAAAGGTGGATTTGGGCCAGTCTATTTGGTATGTGTTTCTTGAATTCTTTATTACAAATTTGGATTTATTGACATATAACGATTTTATATGATTTTTCTAGGGTAAACTACAAGATGGGAGACAAGTTGCTATAAAGAAACTATCTCTTGAAAAATCACAACAAGGAGATGAAGAGTTTCTTGCAGAAGTGAAAATGATCACTAGCATACAACACAAGAACCTTGTTCGCCTTCATGGTTGTTGCTCTGAAGGATCTCAAAGGCTGCTTGTTTATGAATACATGAAGAACAAGAGTCTTGACCTCATTATTTATAGTATATGACCTAAACACCTTTCTCATAAACTGCTCTTTCTTATATTTACTTAATCTAACATCTATTATTTTGGAATTTGTGAAAAGGAAAAAGCGAAGAGTATCTAAACTGGAGCACACGATTGGAAATAATTTTGGGAATTGCAAGGGGATTACAGTATCTACATGAGGGCTCACACATGCGAATTGTGCATAGAGATATCAAAGCTAGCAACATTCTTCTTGATTCTAAATTTCATCCAAGAATTGGAGATTTTGGCCTTGCTAAGTTCTTCCCAGAGGAACAATCGTATCTTAGCACCACATTTGCTGGAACATTGTAAGGTTTTAATGGGAAAATCTTTGATTTTTAAAGTATTATGTGTTTTGTGAAAAGTTAGGACTTAATGGTAAAGACTCGTTTCCTTGTCTTTCTTTATTAAGTTAATCGGAGGTTGTGTCCACGTAAAGTCAAAAGGAAACAACACCTAAGTCACTTATGATAAAAGGGTTCATGTATGATTTTCTTTATTAAGTCATTTGTATGTCTTTTTGTGATTTTGTAGAGGATATACAGCTCCTGAATATGCCATTAAAGGAGAACTATCCGAAAAGGTTGACATTTATAGTTTTGGAGTTCTGGTGCTTGAAATTATTAGCTGCAGGAAACATACCGATCTTACTTTACCATCAGAAATGCAATACCTTCCGGAATATGTAGGCCATTTACATTTCATTTACACTTCCACATGACATCACATTACGTAGTCATGACATGACATGATTAGACTGTACATCACATCACATTATATAGTCATGATATGACATTGCATAATATGATTGGACTTATCATGACACATAACATGTCATGACTGGACTAAACGTGGCACGTGATGTCATGTCATGACATGATTGGACAAACGCATGATACATGACACATGACATGACTTGATTTTACTGGATTGAACTGGACAAGTTTTGTAGGATGTTTTTTCTAAATATTGGTCATGATTTTTCTTGTATTGTGTAATAGGCATGGAAGTTGTATGCAAGGTCAAAGATAGTTGACCTCATAGATCCAAGAATGAGGAAAGGTGGTTTTGTGGAGAAAGATGTAATGCAAACAATTAATGTGGCTTTATTATGCCTTCAACCCCAAGCAAATGTAAGGCCACCCATGTCGGAGATTGTGGCTATTTTGACTTGGAAGAGCAAAATGGTCAAAGCACCAATAAAACCGGATTTCTTTGATGGGGGGGTGTCGAGTGAAGGATGAGAATGTATCTTGGGAAGCCATCTCAGATTATTACCCTTCTCCTCTCGAAAGCAAATCTTACAACCTCATACAACCTCCAAGCTATGGAGAGTTCATCGAAAGTAGATCATACAACCTTATTCAACCTCCAAACTCTAGAGAATTTATAGTAAACTAAGCTCACACAATGTTTGGCTTGTTTTAAATCAATTTTTTATAATGTTTGGCTTGTTTTAAATCAACTTTTTATAAAAATAAAAAAATAATAAAAAAGTTACTCAGAAAGCTCTTAAAAAAAGATCCATTGGGATTTAGGATGCTCTTGACTTTCAAAGCATCTCCACCACCTAACAAAGCGACATGAAATCGACTTTTAAAAACTAGCTACCGGCAAATAGAAAATGATGATTCGATTTTATAGAACAAAGCGACATGAAATCGGTTTTTAAAAACTAGCTACCGGCAAATAGAAAATGATGATTCGATTTTATAGAACGAGCATGTAATACATTTTATTAAATTAAAGTACTAAATTAATCGTTCTTGATTATTTATGTTTAAGGGAAAAAAATTAAATCAAATTTTGAATATTATTATAAAAAATAGTTGTATATAGTAATTAATTGTTTATGCGCATAGCAAATTTGTATAATTTTTGGAATATAATCAATAAAATAAACAAAATTATATTTTTATAAGGTAAATTAAAATATTTCATTTTATATATCATCAACAATAAGGCTGTGGGGAGTGGTCACACACCCAACCCACCGAAAAAATATGGTCACCTCTGCGTCACGTCAGCTTCACCACCAACTCACTAAACATTGAAAATGGTTACCACTCCACAATTTTTTTTAATTTTTTAATATTATATTAAACAAAAAAACATAATTTATAACATAAATTAAATTTTTGAAAACATAAAAAAAAATAGGACCACATTTTATTTATTAAAAACATATAAATTTAAAACTTAAATTACTAAAATTAAACATTAAATTGTCTAAATAAATTAAAAATTAAAAAACATAGAAAAATTCTACTCGTCGTTGTTGTCGTCACCGGCATCATCCGCCTCGTCATCACTGTCCTCATCCTCTTCGTCTTCATTGTCATTTTGCCCTTGGAATTGTCTTTCCCATATGTATTCGGTCAAATCATGTCGTAGATTGTGATGTGTTTCCCGATTTTGTATTTCCAAAACCCTTGAGAATTATTCCGGGCTACCAACTTGTATAATTGCAGGTGGATTAAGCATACCGTTTGTGGTATATGAACAAATAGCCCTACCCTCTTATTCTATTATCATGTTATGTAAAGCAACACAAGCAGTCAGCACCGTCGTCAATTTTGCTTTGTCTCATGTTCGTGTCGGATGTTTGATTATATGTCACTTTTGTTTGAGGACTCCAAACATCCGTTCTACATCCTTCCTTGCAGATTCTTATGCTAACTTGAATAATTTTAGTTTATCGTCCGCCGGAAATGTGTATGACTTGACAAATGTAGCGTATTCTGGATATATCCATCACCTAGGTAATACCCATATTTATATTCATTTCTATTGACAACGTATGACATGTCTGGTGCTTTACCCAGTAAAATATTGTTAAATATCGGAGACGCTTGGAGCACATTCAAGTCATTGTTTGACCCACCATACCAAAGAATGCATGCCAAAACCATAGGTCATGTGAAACAACCGCCTCCAATATAACAGTAGGCATACCGCGGGAACTGACCACGCCACGCGTTGGGACAATTTTCCCACTCCCAATGTGTAAATCAATGCTACCAAGCATCCCTGGAAAACCATGTTTAGCTTGATGTGCGACATACAACTGTTCGACATCGCTTTTAGTCGGATGTCGTAAGTATATGTCACGGTAAAGCTGTATGACATACTTACAAAATAGATATGTACACTCTCAGCCCGTCCTTTCAGACATTTTCAAATACCCATCTGATACGTTTGCGGTGATGCCGTATGCCAATTGTCTAAGAGCAGCCATACATTTTTGTATTGTATTAAACCACGTTTACTTCTAGCATCCCATCGTAATTGGAAAAACTCATAATTATGTGCCAAATCTCTAGCTATACGTAAAAATAAACTTCTGCTAATACGAAAACGTTCTTCGAATTTTGATAGATCATATAAACTATCAATGACAAAATAATCACGTACCAAAAGTTCATGTGTCGCCTCTCGATCCCGGTTGATCCATTTTCTATGCTTCTTCTCAACGTTTGAACTTTCGCCTCTCTCACGTATTATGTCTCATCCGCGGACAACAACGTATGCAAAATCAAATCCTCATCAGAATCATCATCATCGGATGACGAAGAAATTGAACCTGGAAAATTATTCATTTTTTGGTTGAATGTGTGTGTTTGTTTTGAAATAATATGGGTGTGTTTTGGTGGAAATTATGTGTAAAATGAATGTATATATAGAGAAAATTTGAAAAATAATAAAAAGATTTTTTTTTTAAATTCATAAACGGTCGAAAAGTCATTACAACAGTCGAAAATTGAATTGCCTAATCAAAACGTGTGTCTTCACCCGTCTTCCCCCACGTCACACGCAACTCACCCACCCCTGGGGCGGTGTTCACGCGTCTCCAGGGGCGTCCACGTCAGCCCCATGCGTCCTTTCATGGACCATACTGGAAAGCCTAATGATAGTTGAGTAAATGAACTTTAACATCTAAACTTCTGAGATGTTTCCCTTTTCTTAAAATAAAATTATTATAAGGAAAAGATTGATGAATATTAAAAAATATAGTAAATGATGAACAATTACTTTCATTTTTTAATAAGGATATATTTGAAAAAATTATAAAAAAATTTCATTAGCTCTTTGGAACCTTAGTCTATTAATTATTTAAAAACTTCATTTATAAACTACTTGTGTCTTGCACAACACTAAAATAAATAAATAGACTAGCATATAAACTAGTTACAGATTGTCAAACATAGCCTTAGAGGGTGTTTGACATAGCTTTTAAAGTGACTTTTCACTTTTATTTTTTTCTAAAAGTCAAAAAGATGTTTGATAATCCTGACTTTTTCAATTTTTACAATAGATGAAATGACGTCTTTTTGAAAAGTCACATAATCGTGACTTTTCCAACTTTTACAAAAAAGACTTTTTGCCTTTCAAAAGCTAAGTCAAACACCCCCTTAGTGTATTTCACATACATCAACTCATCAACCAGGAATTTGTTTTTAGAAAACAACAAACTATATAAAAAACTAGCAATGAGCTAGAAAATTACAAAAAGTTTAAAGGTTAGTTAACCAACTAATCCAAGATAAAGAACATTTATGATTCCTATTAAAAGAACATAAAAAAGAAAAAAAATTTAATGGAGTCAATGATATCATTTTCCGCATCTTCCTAGCTTGAAACACCATATTATTCTTGTATTTCCAAATGTACCAAACAGTAGTAAAAAAATTGCATCCTTATCATCTTTCTTTTTGGGATTGATAATAAGGTTATCCATTATGGAAAACAGACCTTGAACATATTCAAACTCCAATCGATCCAATTCCAACCAATGAAATATTTCATTTCAAGTTCTAGTTATCACCTCACACTTAACAAAAAGATGTTCAAGTTGCTCAACATGTAAATAACAAACCGGGCATGAAATCGAAAGGACATCAATCCTTCTATCCGCCATATTAAAACGAGTAGGAAATCTATTCAATAAAACTCTCCACCGAAGAATATTTACCTTCCTCGGCACAAAAGGATTCCACCTGATTTTTGATTGCACAGAAGGAAGAATTATTTCATCAATCCATCTTCTAGTATCCCTAACCGTAAAAATCCTTTCTTTCTCAATCTCCCAAGAAATCACCAAATGACTCCCACCAGTCTCTGGCTCTGTCCCTCAAGCATCTTGCAGCAAATCGAACCTTCGACCCCTCGGGACAGAAGCTCGTCAACTGTGCAGACTCAATGTCTGCAATCCATCTCCTGGAAACAATGGGGTCCTTCACCCTGTGGAAGTCTGGCGTGCCACACCCCCTGAAGCCCTTGAAGGACAATGTGCGTGATTCTGACTGGTTGGATGCCATATTACTTCGGAACGCTCTGAGGCGATCCTCCATCAGCTCAATAATCCTTTCCTTGATCGACCCGAAGATGACTGGGGTCGACTCATGGATACCTCTCGTGATCTCAGACGCGATGAACTCGTGTAGCCCATCATCAACTTGCTCGGATCCTGCCCCCGAGGCTGATCCTGATCCTGACCCAGATCCTGATCCTCCTTCTCCATGTCGTGTGGTCACCATACTGAAAATAAACACATAAACGTCAGGATCATACCTACTCCCAAGAGGTCTCACACACCATCCAAGTTTACTGGTTCCATCTCAGACCTCCTTGACTCGAGTAGGGATCATCTGCTTTCAGTAGTATGGGCCCATACTACCTTCCACATATATCCGTACTTTCCTCAAGTACTGCCTCGACTCCACCAAGTCCCTTTCACTACTACTAACACTGCTCCCAGCACTACTCTCATCCTAGGCTTGCCCTAGCGTAATCTCCAACCCGCACCCAGTCCTTAGCTACCAAAGGCATCTTTATAATTCCAATTGGCCACTACATGAATACCATCACATGTGACGAGGCTCAGATAATCCTTCGGGTAAAGGACTCGTCCCTACAACGGTTAGACTCAAACGAGAGCTGTGAAAATAGGGCCAAATCCAACACTCTGAGATTATTCAACCCTGATCACATGTGAATTGACGTATTCACCTAATGGCTAGCTCTCATCACTCATAGTCCCACAAAGCACAAAGCAAGTAGCATTCAGACAAAAGGGAAATCTAACCAGAACATAATCAAGCAATTCTATCCACACAACAAGAATCTGTACTAGCATGCGATGCTAAGCTCATATAATCAGGCATAACCTAAATATGCTATCCTAACGCTGTCTAACCGACACTAGCATGCAGTTTTCATAGAGCTGAAACACATATAACAGGCATATAAGGCATCCTTCCTAGATCCTTAGTCCTAATCTAGTATGTTGTTCTAATAAAGCTGATAATCATAACCTAGCATAAACTAGTATGGATAATTTGGGAGTACTTACTTGAGCTCGGTCGATTGCACGCATCACACACCTTGTTCTTTTCAAAGTTCTTTTCTTTTTTCAATTACTTTTCAAGTCCCTTTTGAAAATTTTCATATCAAGCCCTCAGTTTGAGTCCAGACACACCCGAGAGTGTGCCCGAATCCCTCAAACCAAGGCTCTGATACCAACTTGTAACATCCCAAAATTCAAGACCAAAAATTTCGTTTTAATTAAGTTATTATATAAAACCAACAGTATAAAAACATTCATATTAATATCTCATGTCAAACCAAAGTGTCAATAATCAAACATATTATCACAAAACCATATCAGAGTGTAGTCCCAAAGATCTCATGTGCGGAAAACATAGTGGGATGCACTGCGATCGAGCCGGCTCCTTTCCTTGAAAACAAGGTACCTGAAACCAAAAATGAAAACTGTAAGCACGAAGCTTAGTGAATTCCCCAGATACCACATACCATACATACCAACTGATCCATACGTGCCATACATAACCAAGAGCTATACATAACCAACATATCCATAATCAAGTAAGGTGCTATGTGCCAAACATAATCTTGATAAGGTGCTATGTGCCAAACATAGTCTTGGTGTTATGCCACGGGCTGCACGTGGTCTTCCTGGTCAAGCCTAGGGCCACTCCCTGGGTCTTATAGACAATTGCCAAGGGACACCCCCGGGTCTTCCTACCATACATAAACTAAATGGGCCGACATTGTGTCCGTAGACCCATACAAACAGTGAGGAGACTCACCTCACACTACCGAAAACTCGTTGAACACCTCTGACTGCTAACCGGAAACTTTTGAACCGCTGACCCTTCGGCTTCCCGAACTATCAATACCTAAAATAACATTTAGATCAATAATCCAAAAGTCAACCTTGGTCAAACTTGGTCAAAGTCAACATTCAGTTGACCTGACTCGCCGAGTTGGTCCACCAACTCGTCAAGTCCAGACTCCTCCAATCCCAAAACAACCCCGAATCCACTCGTCGAGTCTAGCAATAACTCGACGAGTTCTCCTTCAACTACTCAATCGGGACCAACTTCATCCGACTCGCCGAGTTCATCCTTGAACTCGTCGAGTTCATCATCCACATATGAATGTGTCTAGTCTATGACTCGTCGAGTTGTATGAACAACTCGTTGAGTCCATCCTCATAACTAAGGAGATTGCCTTAGACTCGCCGAGTTCTTCCTTGAACACGTTGAGTACGATGAACTTCATGACCATTATGGACTCAGACTGGCTGAGTCCCTTTCCAATCTCAACTCATACCCTTAACAGAAGGGTTTTGGGGCAAGAACTGGCCTGACTCGCCGAGTCCCACAACTGACTCGCCGAGTCTCTCTATGTCCAACACTAATCTGACGATTTCAGACAAGCTCAAGGCATCCAAGACCCAGATCTGGCCTCCTAGGTTCGGGATGTCACACAAAGTTGCTACCTTTACACCCTTACATGGCCCTTTTTGCTCAAAAGGGCATAACAACCACTTAATCTTTGCATGGGGAGGATTGATGGCATAAAGCTCCCACCTTTATGCCTTTACTTCACTAAACACCCCTAGATCTGAAAGGATCTAGCTTGGGGACGTCCAAATCCCACAAGGCATCATTCTTGGTCCATAACTTCATAAAAGGAACAAAAGGAGATCTAACAAACCACAAGGCAAGAAAGGAACTTGATTACCAATATGAGTAGCAAATGAGATAGATCTTCTAGATCTACTCCTCCCTCCTTGGATCACCAATCTCCTTCTTCACCTTCCAAGCTCCAAGAATGCTTCAAGACTCACAAAATGGCTCACAAGCTCAAAGGAGACTCTAGGGTTTTGCTCCGGACGTGAGAGAGTATCAAGGGGGCTGAAGAAGGGTTGTAATGTTCTTTAAGTAGGGTACAAGTCCTGCATTTAGGGTTTTCCCAAAACCTGGCCAACTTGCCGAGTCAGTCTTTTGACTCGTCGAGTAGGTCACTTATCCCGCGACCAAATTCGCGCTCCTACTCGTCGAGTCACCCATCTAGTTGACGAGTCACTTTCTTATCTTGAGGTTTTCTTTCCTTTCTAGGTCTTCTGAATTCAGGGTGTTACATAACCATTATCTCACGATACCATCTATCTTTCCAAAATATAGTCAAAACACCATTCCCAACTTTCTTATACAACACCTAATCTAAATCAACACCACGAGAACGAAGTTTAGAATAGGAAGTAAGAATACGAGCCCAAAGTGCCGCCCAGAATAACCAACTCGATCAAGACCACCATTCTCACCATATAACTCCTTGACAACTTTAACGCAAAGCAAATATTATTTAAAAATCTCCAATGCCATTTCTGAAGAAGCGCAAAATTAAAATCCACCAAACGTCCAATCTCAAGACCACCATTCTTTTTACCCGCAAGCACCATCTCCCATTGAACCCACAACATTTTATGCTTTTTATTTGTTCCCAAGAAAAAAAATTCGCACACAGAGATCCCAAATTCTTAGCAACAACAACTGGAATAAGGAACAAAGACATGAAATATACCTAACCATCCCAATACCGACTTTATCAACATCGATCTTCCACCAATAGATAGAGTAGCAACCTTCCAGCTTGATACCATATAACCACCTTCCAATCCACCTACCTAGACATATTTTGGCCTACGAGGAGTTCTAAATAAATGAAAGGCAATTTATCTGGTCGACACCCTACAACCAAATCAAGATTTTCGACTTCCTAAAAGAAAGTGCAAACCCCATAAGTATTAGACTTGTGCAAATTAATTTTTAATCTTGAAACTAGAAAAAAAAACAGTGAAAAACTCGAACTATGTTAGTAATATTCAACCGGATCAAATCACCAAGAATGATCACATCATCCACATAAAAAAATGTGAAATTTTCATATCTCCATTTAGTTTACACATTACCAATCCATTCAAGATGACAATTATCATATACAATTTATGGTTAATAGTCTAATTTGTTAAGAAAAGGGATAAATATAATAGTTACAGATTTTGTCTGATATATTAAATTGAAAACTATATTTATAAAAATATGTTTTGTTTAGTATGTTATATTATATTTGGAAAATTGAAACCTTTAGGGTTAACAACATTTCATGCAACATATTTACATATTTTTATCAATTTAAAAGGTAAAACAAACTTATTTACAATCTTTCTTTCTATAAAATTATACGAAAGAATAGATTTTATTATCGATTTACTTATCCATAAATTGGTAAAATATTGATAATAAAATGATTGTTAAATTTTTTTTAAACAATTTAATTTGAACATTTAGTTTTATAAATACTATACTAGAGAAGTTGGAAAAGGGAGTAGAAAGAAGAAATTTTATAAATACTACATTTAATTTTAAACGGTTTAAATTGTAGGTCGAAGTATTCTTTTGTTTGCTTTTATGTTAAGTAGTAATTTGGTCTAAGTATTTAACATGTCTTTTGGTTCGTAGAAACAATTACTTATGGTATTGGTATTTTGGTTATGGTATGTTTGTAAATATGATATTGGTTAATGGTATTTTGGTCTAATATGTTTGAACTAATACACTTTCGGTTTTGGTAATGCCAATTTGGAAATTGGTAGTTTGGTTATGGTATTGCACATTAACAATCAAGTTTACATGTACATGCAATTAAATTGATAATTTGTTTTTTTGCTATTATTAGTTCACATTAAAACATAACATGAAACTTATATTACATATCATAACCATTACATATTCTTATCCCAACAACATACAATCATATAAAAAATCCTTCAAAAGCTATAACAAAGAAACGACCAAAACATTGATTTTCCCCAAAAACTTCTTGCTTTTTTACTTGAAAAAAGTAACACAACAAGAAAAACAATCAACTCAAACAAAGTAACCATTTTATTTCCTCATCATCAATCTTGCTTTGAGATTGTTTCTTCCACACAATAACCCCATAATCAAAACAGTTGACTTAGGGCACATGGGATGGTCGAACCATCCAAAATAATTGCATGTTCCTACAAACTTTGAGCAAGACCAGAAGCGACGACTAGGTTTCAGATCAGTCCAAGATGTCAACAATGCCTCCGGCCTTCCACAATGGCATATCACCATTATTCTTTTTTTTTTTTTTTTTTTTTTTTTTTTTAAATTTTTTTAGAGATATTGAGAGGGGGAGAATGGAAGAAAGGGAAGGAGAAGAAAGAAACAAAGGTGGGTGTCCAATTATATATTATGATGCACAACTAACTAAAAAGACAAAAATACTCCTATTCTAACGGTACAAAAGTGGGTTAAGATCAGGACCAATAAAGACCAACGTCGTGATATTTTTCATAATTATAGTCAAAATGCAGTATTTTATATAAACCACATGAAAAATTTTGTCTAGATTTTTATATCGTTTTACTTATCCATAAATTGGTAAAAATATTTATGTGTTAGAATTTTGTTTAGATTTTTATATCGATTTACTTATCCATAAATTGGTAAAATATTTATGTGTTAGTTTGCTTAATAATGAAAATGAAAAACCCAACGGTTCTTTCTCCCTGTGTGTGGTGTGTGTTTGTATGGGTACATTTCGAGCTTCCGTTGGTGCCAAGCACGCATGGCGATTCACCATTTCCTTCAACACCCCATTTTTCTCGCTTTCTCAGAAATTTTCTCTCTCTAGACTCCGAATCCTCTCTCTCATCTTCAATTTTGCTCTGTTTCTCGCGTTTGCAGAAGCCAGCTCATGTTTTATTCAGATTTTCGCACGTTTGGATTGGATTCACACGTTCAGGGTAATAGGTAATGTAGTAATTCATCCGAATATATTTGTGCATTTTCCGATTTTGCTTTTGCATTGTGTTGGTTTTTCATTTTCATGATATGTTCCAAGAATTTGTGTAATATATACGTGACATTTATCACAATTTGCGTTGGTTTCCTATCAATTTCGGTATCATAAGTTTGTTATGCATTTATGTGATCATGTTCACCTCGATTGACACAAACTTTGAAGATCTCCTGAAAATTTCGGAAGCTTTTCCTAAATTCTCCATTTTCATACAAACTATGGTTGTTATTTACATAAACTCCGTTATACCTATAAACTAAGTATTCACAAGAATACAGTTTCAAAGTCTAATGCATATTTATGTGGATTTCAGGTATTCTATCCCAATATTTAGGTTTTGGTGATAAAGACCCAAACTGACTGTAGCATAAAGCAGCAATCATGGCTGTTTCTATGAGAGAAGTGGATCCAGCTTTTCAAGGAGCTGGACAAAAAGCGTATCCTTTCTCTTAAACATATCTGAACTAGGAATTTTATTTTTCCCTACTATGCTACTTCAAATATAGTTATTTTTCTTCCAAATTAATTGAATATTGGGAGTTTCAATACGTACATAGATTACATACTTTCAGAGTGCAGTTTTTTTTTTTTTTTTTCTTTATAAATGTTAATCTTTACATCTTCACTGACAATTAGAGGAATTGAGGTATGGAAGATTGAGAATTCTAAGCCAGTGGCTATCCCTGAGGCTTCTTATGGTAAATTTTTTACAGGGGATTCCTACATTATTTTGAAGGTGTGTTCTCTAATCTTAAACAAAGTTTCATATTTTCTTCTTTGATTTTTTCTTTTATCTAATTCAATGTATTGACAGTATTGTCATTTTATTATATGTAATTAGTAAATCATAGGATAAAGGAAGCTACACTTCACATCTAAGATGACCATGTTTTCTAACAAGAAAAGAACACTTTATTTGACTTAGTAAATCATTTATTCTTGGATTACTATTTATTTGTTTATACTGAATACTGCAATTTACATCTATTCTACAGACTGTTACAAAAAAAAGTGGTGTCTTCCGCTATGACATCCATTATTGGCTAGGTAAAGATGCAACTGAGGTGAGTTTTCATCACATAACATCTTTTATCTTCAAAAAACCAATTTCTTTCCACTTTTGGGTTCAATCACATTACTTTCTTTACTTATCTTGTTTCTTGGTTTACATAAAACAATAGAAATAGCAATTGAAAACATAAAGAAGATACATGTCCTCTTTCTACAAGGTTGACCAAAAATCTTTGACTCACTAAGAGTTGACTTGTAGCTTTTCAATTCCATATGAACTTTTAAATTTTTGTTTACAGGATGATGCCAGCATAGCAGCCACAAAAACACTTGAACTTGATGCAGCTCTTGGAGGAAGAGCTGTTCAGTATCGTGAATTACAAGCCCATGAAACTGAAAGATTCCTTTCTCTTTTTAAACCATGTATTATACCTGAAGAATCTGAACCTCAAGAACACAAAACTCGTATGTTTGTTTGTAAAGGAAAACATGTTGTTCATGTATATGAGGCAAGTTTCTTTATATATTTTTTATTACATATCATATATAAATCATCCTACTTTCATTTCATGTTATAAATTATAACTTACAATGACAGGTTCCTTGTGCTCGATCCTCTCTGAATCATGAAGACATATGCATTTTGGACACTAAAAAAAAAATATTCCAGTTTAATGGTTCCAATACTTCAATACAAGAAAGAGCTAAAGCTCTAGAAGTTGTGCAGTATATCAAAACCACTTACCATACTAACAAGTGTGACATAGCTACCATTGGTATGTGATTTGTGCATAAAAAAAGGAAAATTACAGAAAAGCCCTTGCAATCTCATTTCCACTTGTATATGTTTGATTTCAACAGATGATGGGAGATTAATGGCTGATGCTGAAGCTGGAGAATTCTGGGGTTTCTTTGGTGGATTTGCTCCACTTCCAAAGAAAACAGCTACAAATGATGCTCAAAGTACTCATGCTTATCCTACTCAGCTACTTTGGTAATATTTTCTTATACTATTCTATCTCTTGATTCAACAATTAACAAACTTCTAAAAATTTTTTTTTTTTTTTCTTGTTTTAAGTATCATAAAGGGGAAAGCAATACCTGTAGCTGCTGATTCATTGACAAAGAAGTTACTAGACACACACCATTGTTATCTTCTAGATTGTGGAACAGAAATTTATGTATGGGTTGGAAGAAGTACTAATCTTGAAGAAAGAAAAGCTGCAAATGGAGCTGCAGAAGTAAACATTATATCAAACTATATAAATATAAATTTCCAAGCTTCTTATTATAATAAATAACGTATTGATTTACAGGAACATTTACGTGTTCATGAAAGACCAAAATCCAACATCATTCGAATGATTGAGAATTTTGAAACAGTTTCTTTCAGATCAAAGTTTGATTCATGGCCTCCACTGAGTGATGTGGTTGCATCTGAAGATGGTAGAGGGAAGGTGGCTGGTTAGTTATTTATCCTCAAAAAAAAAAAATTACTTTTAGAAGTAAAAATTAATAGATTATATTAAAATTATACTTTATTGATGATTTTGTAGCACTTCTAAAACGTAGAGGACTTGATGTCAAGGGTCTGATTAAAACTTCTACTGAACATGAGGAGGAACCTCAACCATATATTGATTGCAGTGGAAATTTACAGGTTTTTTACAAAAACTGTATTTTTTTTATCATAACAACATATATTATTTTAAAAAAAATGTATTTGATATAATTCTAAAATGGTTGCATAGGTGTGGCGTGTAGATGGAAAAGAAAAGAGTCTTCTTCCAGACATTGAACAATCAAAATTCTACACTGGAGATTGTTATATCTTTCAATATACATATTCTGGAGATGAACAAGAGGAATGTCTTATGGGAACATGGTTTGGAAAACAAAGTGTTAAGGTAAATTGACGAAATTGTCCTATTGAATGTGAGAGTTAAAGTTAAACCCTAATTATGTGATGTAGGAAGACAGAGATTCAACAATGTTACTAATAACCAAAATGCTTGAATCAGTCAAGTTTTTAGCTACTCAGGTTAGTTATAATATTATTATTATTATTATTATTATTATCTTTTTAGCATGTTTTTATATGGTTATGTGGTTATATAGGCACGTGTTTATGAAGGAGATGAACCCTTCCTTTTCTACGCAATATTTCAGAGCTTTATGGTTCTCAAGGTGAAGAAGAGAAAGAATTGTATATTTTTCTTCATTCATTTTGTAATTTTGTCTAAATTTGTAATTTCAATCAACTTTCAGGGTGGTCTTAGTAAAGGATACAAGAATTACATATCAGAAAAAGGACTACCTGATGACACATACAGAGAAGATGGAATTGGACTCTTTAGAGTTCAAGGCTCTGGTCCTGAAAACATGCAATCAATTCAAGTTGATCCTGTATGTTCTTATCTTTACATAATATTTATATTTTGTTTAAATATATATATAATATATATATTTTTTTGTTAATGGGTCAGGTTGCAGCTTCCTTGAACTCCTCCTACTGTTTCATATTACACAAGGATACACTTGTCTTTATGTGGAATGGAAACCAGACAACTACTGAGGATCATGAACTTTCTGAGAGGCAACTGGATCTCATAAAGGCATACATTCATTCATACATACATACATACATACATACATGATGTGAATTAACTTGTGATGAAAATGGTTGCAGCCTGATATGCAAACGAGAGTTCATAAAGAAGGAGCAGAATCAGACCAGTTTTGGGAAATTTTAGGAGGAAAAACCAAACATCCAAATCAAAAGATTCAAACAACTGCTGAAACTGATCCTCATTTGTTCTCATGTACATTGTCCAAAGGTTCAAATCATATAATCTTATTCTCTATTCTCTATCCCACTTTTTTTTAAAATAATTTTACTAACATTTTTTTTTAACCTTTTCTTCTTCCAGATGACAATTTAAAGGTATTGTATACATAATACATTATACATTCCTTGAATTTGTTAACTTCAAAAGACTGAATTTGAGGTTTTTTTTATGCAGCTTTATCAGATACACAACTTCAAGCAAGATGATTTATTGACAGAAGATGTATATATCATTGATGTTCTCTCAAGCATCTTTATTTGGGTAGGGCAACAAGTTGAAGCAAAAACCAAAACACAAAAATTAGCCATTGGAGAGGTATTATTTTTACTTTTTACACACATTCTTAAATTAATTTCTATTTCAATTATATAATATTAAATGGAATCCGACAGAAATTTCTGGAACGCGACATTCGTCTTGAGAAATTATCTCTTCAAACTCCAATTTTCATCATAACGGAAGGAAGCGAACCACCATTCTTCACACGCTTCTTCACATGGGATTCAAAGAAAACTGGAGTAAGCATCGTTCGTATCTTCTTCAAATTATAAAAATTTCAAATTTGTAATGTTTTTTTTTAATATTCGCTACAGATGCATGGAAACTCATTTGAAAGGAGGCTTTCTCTGATCAAAGATGGAGGTCGTTCAACTATGAACCTTGTAAGCCACAATTTTCTAAATTTTTAATCACGTCAATTCACAAACCCTAGCTTCCAAATCCAAAAACAATAACAAAACAATTGTTTTGTTTTGTGATCAGAAACCGAAAAAGAGAGCACCGGTATCATTCGGAGGAAGGTCCGGATCCGAAAAACCACAACGGTCAAGGAGTGTGTCATTCGGGTCGGACCGGCCTCGGGCAAGGGGCAGGTCTCCGGCATTTAACGCTCTCGCTTCAAAATTTGATAATCCTACCGCACAAAGAAACCTCTCAACTCCTCCGCCAGTTGTCAATAAACTTTTTCCAAAAGTCGGCGGCGGCGGCGGCGGCGACACCGGTGGTGGCGGTGGCGGCGGCAATCTTGACACCTCGAAACTTCCGGGCAGACTTGATACGTCGAAACTGTTTTCCAAGTCTAAAGCCATTGCTTCACTAACCGCCTCTTTTGATAAACCTACACGAGACAAACTCATGCCTCGTTCTATCAAGAGTAAGTTTTTTTATTTATTTATTTTTTTTATTTTGAAAAATAAAAAATAATAAATTATATAATAATGTAGCGGCGAGATCGGAGCCAGTATCAAAAATGGAGGCAAACGCAAAGGGAACACCAATGAGTAGTAGAAAAATAGGGGGATTAGCAGTAAATAAGGAAGATGCAAATGAGAATAAGGTTGAAAAAGAAGAAGAAGAAAAAGGCGGCACTTTTTACCCATATGATCGGCTTACTACATCGTCAACGGATCCTGCTCCAAATATTGATGTCGCCAAGCGAGAGGTGTGTTTTAATAAAAATAAAATTAAATATTGTTAATGTTAAGGTAAATGACTGTTTTACCCTTGTGTGTAGATGTATCTATCATCGAGTGACTTCCGGGAGAAATTTGGAATGACGAAAGATGCGTTCTACAAGATGCCGAAATGGAAACAAAATAAGATGAAAATTTCGCTTAAGATGTTTTGAATGTTATTATTTAAAAAATCTCAAAGGAAAGAAAGAATACGAATACTTACCAATTTTCTTCTACATACAAACAAACATTATCACTCTAACTGCAGTTTTTTTTTTTTTTTTTATACAGCGAACAGAACAGGTCCTTTTTTGGTATTTTAGTCTTTTTATTAGACTGATATAACTTTTCCATTATTTATTTATTCATTTGAACGGAAGTGTATATGGAACAAATGAGTGTAAAACGTCATTTCATTAATAAAAGAAAAAAAATATATGTTTTCTTTTTGTAGCATTATAATGAGAGAAGGTTTGCTTTGTAAAATAAGGTAAAGATTTATTATTTCGTGTAAAAACAATAAACATTTCTATATATATTATGTTTCTGTGTAGTGCATACCCTATAAGTTAATCACAGAGAAGAACTTGGAAGGATTTTAGATTTTTTTTTTTTCATGCATAGTGAAGGAGGGTCTTTTATTTTATTTGTTTTTAATTATCGCATGGCATGAGTGAATGATGATCTTTATTTTTATTTTTTTTAATTATTATAGTGGAGGAGTTGAGAATGAGATTACCAAAGATGGAGATTTCATATGGTATTAAGTTGCATAGTGGATACGTGAACGTGAGTGGTGGTGTGGTATTTTAGTCTTAATGTTCTTGTCCCATTTTGACTAAAATTTGAAGGTTTAGTACCATTTGACTTAGTCTTTGTTCTTTTTAGTTCTAGTCTCATTTTGTCAAATACTATTTCAAATGATTTTGTTCTTGTCCAATTCCACCAACCATGTCTAAGTGAATAGATGTATATTTGTGCGTTGATATGATTATATATTTAAATGAATCTTTTGTGAAAAGAAATGTGATTTTCTAATAATCAAGGGATTTGTTTCAGATTTTGAAATTCATTTTGATCAACTTAAAAATAATACTTTACCAAAAAAAAATCTTCAAAAATGTTTTAGTACAATAAAAAATTGGGGCATTTATGAGGAAAATGAAACATTCAAGGCTAAAAGCGTAAAATGTACTTGTGTATGTTTTGTATTTTTAATAAAGATTCAATTGTTTCTCAACACCAAATCAAAAATACAAACGACTTCGATTTTGGTTGTATTACATATTTGTCTTTATTAACGCATTAAGACTCAAACCATCCCGAGTTTTGGGTTTATCACATCATAAAAAATAATAACATACAGGATTAATTTAATAAATCGACCATCATTTTTGTCGTTATAACACAATAATCACATACTTCACGATGGGTCATTACTAAATGTGAATGCAAAAAGAAAATGTCACACCATTTAATGTACAATTATGAAGAAAAAAAATGGAGACACAGTTTGATAATTCACATTGGATTGCTCTTTCAATGGTAATCTCTTCCATAGAAAATATGACACACATCCTTTCATTGTGGAAGAAATTGTAATTATTTGTCATTATAATTATTTGTAATTTGTCTTTGTATGATTATTGTCGGTAGAAAATGTGATATAAAGTAGTGTCTAGGATATGAAATAAAGTGTGTAACCCTTAATAGTCTAGGGGGCTATATTGTAAATATGTATGTCGTATTGTAATCAAACGGTTGCAACTCAATTATGTAACCGACTCTCTTGAGCCTATAAATAGAGCCTTTGCCCGTATGGAATAAACAAGTGAAGTTTGAGTGTCTAAGACTTGAGTTGATCTCAAAGTTTTCTTCTGTTGAAATAGTCGTTCTATTTCTGAATAGCAGAGCCCTATCCAAACATACCCAAGATTATTCATATAATCATTCTTATAGTTTAAACAATCCATCGTCAATCCATCCCGACGCATCATTCATGTATAATTTCATCCTAATTTTTTATTAATTCTGTCATGTCTTTAATACAGAAAATGACTTCATTATGTCTTAGATACAGAAAACGACTTCAACAATTTGTTATCTCCACGCCTTAGATACATAAAACTTCTCTTACATTATGTCTTAGATACAGAAAATGACTTCAACAATTTGTTATCTCCATGCCTTAGATACATAAAACTTCTCTTACATTATGTCTTAGATGCAGAAAATGACTTCAACAATTTGTTATCTCCATGCCCATCAACATCGTTAGATCATTCATCAAGAACATCAAGATAACCATCCTTATGACCTGAGGTTGTAATTTTCATCACTTGAGAGAATGTGACACATATCATGTTTGTATTTCATAAATAGGGAAATAATCTTTTTTTTTCTTAAAATAATTTACACACACCCATTATTTTATTTTTAAATATGTATTTTTCATTTCAAACGACACTTAAAACCACAACATTTAACTAATGGCACTTATCTGGCAACTCGTGATACAGCTAAACCAAGTCTTTGGTATGGAATAATCATTATTGTTTAAAGATAAGGGATTTTCACCAAATGGCCACGTTAGGTAAATGTCAAGCTATACCACGATAGAATCACATTTTCATAAATAGATAAGTGAATGGATGTGATACTAGGTGCATTGATATTTGTAACTTGATATGATTATATATTTAGGTAAGTGAATAGATGTGATATTTGTGCTTGATATGATTATATATTTATATGAATCTTGTGTGAAAGAAACCCGGTTTTCTAAGAATCAAGGGATTTGTTTCAAATTTTGAAATTCATTCTGATTATGATTATATATTTATATGAATCTTGTGTGAAAAGAAATGTGATTTTCTAAGATCAAAGGACTTGCTTCAAATTTTAAAATTCATTTTGATCAACTTAAAAATAATACTTTACAAAATTTGGGTATATCACAAAAAATTAATAAAATACAAGATTTATTTAATAAACCGACCATATTTTTACCGTTTTAACACAATAACCATGTATTTCACGATGGGTCATTACTAAATGTGAACGCAAAAAGAATATGTCACACTGTCTAATGTACAATAATGAAGAAAAAATCGAGACACAATTTGATGATTCACATTGGATTGCTCTTTCGACCGTAATTTTTTTTTTGAACAAAAGCAAAACTTCCTTAAGGAACAAGCTAGCTAGAGGCTAGCAAAAAACATACAAAAGCAAATTAAGGCATTAGTGGATTGCACATCCAATCAATCCGACTAACACAAGCCGTAATCTTTCGACCGTAATCTCTTCCATAGAATAAATGGACTTAAAATGACTACAAACCAAATAACTTCTCTTACACTTTGTCTTAGATACATAAATGACTTCAACAATTTGTTATCTCCATCTACATCAACAACCTTGGATCATTCATTTAGAACATCAAGATGATCATCTTTATGACTAGATGAGATTGTAGTTTTCATCACTTGGGAGAATGTGCACATATCATGTTTGTTTTTCACAAATAAGGAAATATTTTTTTTCTTCCTAAAACAACTTACACATGCACCCAATATTCTACTTTTAAATCAGTATCTTTCATTTCAAGTGAGACTTAAACCTACAACCTTTGGTTGATGACATATATATGTCAACTGGTGATACAGTTAAGACAAAAGTATTTGGTAGGAAATAATCATTATTGTTTAAAAATAAGGGATTTTCACCAAATGACCACATTAGGTAAATGTAAAGCTATACCATAAAAGAACCACATTTTCGTAATTAGATAAAAACTAAAACAACGATTGAGTTTGAAAATGGAGATTTTAGAGCTCAATTATGTGGTCCTCCTCTTTAAAATGATATCACTTTCAGACGACCAACCGAAGGATCTTATATGCTTAAGAATCATATTAAAGTGATATTGCTAATTAACATATGATACTAATGGGTCACACTAACAACAACTTGATACAATTGATTATTTATTAGAAATTGATTTTAATAAATATTCAATAAAATTTTATAATTAAATTGAAAATTATTTATTTCTAGGAAATAATAATTTCATTAGCAAACATTACATCATTCACATGACATGAATTAATAAGTCATGCAAAACATTTTGGACTGGATAAATCATTTTGTCTTTTACCAAAAAATTAAAGTTTATATTTTATAAACTAGTTTATAAAATTTATAAAATTTTGACTTTATTTTATAAAACCTCTAACTAGTTAGACTAGTTATGTGTTTTTTATTATTTTATGTAAAAGAAAGAAAAATGGCTTATAACTTATTTTAATCTAGGAAACATGTCTTGAAAGCACGAGAATAAAATACCATAATGTGGTATGGTTGTCTAAAAGGCAAGAAGACCTTATGGTTAAAGAACTAGCTTTAAAAAAAGGGTTTGCAACTCTTTCATTTTGTAGACAAAAAATGCAAGATGCATTTGTGCATGCTTACTCTCTCAATTTTGTTCATCACATAAAGCAGAACACTTGCTTATGCTCTCTTGGATCAAATACTTGGGTATTTGCTTCAAGCTTAACAGATTAAGAGTTTTCTTACAAGACTAGCATCTTAAATCAGTTGACAACTTGATGGTGTCTTTAAAATTTATCATTCTTCATCAACTTCCAAGCCTCACAAGAGGATCCAAAGAACTACAAATGTTGTGATTTCTTCATCTTCTTCTTTGATTGTGTTTGTTTTATTTCCAAACTTTGCAAGATGATCATTAGTGGGTTTAACTTGTTTATGTTATTAAAAAATGATCAAGTCTTCCGTTGCCAAATTTTATGTTTTTGAAACTAATTTTTGAATAAAAACCCAACACCAACACCACTTAAAAAAATAACTTCTGAACCAACTTTGAAAATACGAACATGTTCGAAAATACAAAGACATGTGCACAAATACAAATGTGACATCCCCAAAATCACGGCCAGAAAAGGCCGGTTTGTTTATGCTTTGTTTAAAAATCAGAGTTACATTTTAAATGAAAGTGTTGCGGAATTTGTCCCAAAACAAAATATGATAAAGATTTATCAAAAGCATTTACATAGAAATGTATTTCATTAAAAAGACTCGGGATGTCATGTTCGTACATATCAAAAGCATAAACAGTACAATATAAGCCTTACTACATTATTTCATATCTACATGCCTATATCCGTAATCCCTCGTCCAAACATCATATCTATGCTCAAGCGCCACTACCTGTAATACATAAAACTGAGTGGGTCAGGCTTGGGAGCCTGGTGAGCACATAGGGTTTTCAACCCACAATAAATAAGTTTATTAATTTCATCGATCAACAATAACTCGATTACCCGTTCCCGTTATCCTCACTTTACGTCCCTAATCACCTATCATAAGGGACCTAGCCTAAGGATCATCATCGAGACGGACACTACTGCTAAGGGGATTCCTCAACAATAAATGTCCTAAAGGCAACCATGTGGGGGGATGGAGTACACCGGTGAACACATCGTTCACAAACACCTACAGGTTGCGAGCCTGCTAGTGTTCCACTGGACTGTCTAGAAGAGTCCGTGGTCGTCATCCATACTCCGCTAGATGACAGAATCAACAACATTAACATCGAGGCCTCTCATCATTTTATCACACATCACCTATTACATCTACCCATGTTTTACCCCAACATTTTCGTAGATATAAAATACATATACAGTTTAAATCATTGAAAACATGTATAACAATGTTCATCCGGCATAGATAACAAGTATTCAGATAATATGCACACATAGCACGTAATTTATATAAAATACTTCATATCTATGTGTAAGTTGAAAGTAACTATGCACTCACCTGATTCGGTGGTGACTCAGCACTCGGACAGCGCTTCGATACTCTCAAAACGATATTCCTTCGATAAAACCTAGTATCGATACCACTAGGGTTTAGTTTAACGATAACCGCGACAATTTAATTAGTCCGAGTATTATTAAGCGTTAATAATACTCGATATAACTCATAATAATAGCCCAAATAATTATTTTAAGGACCTAATAACATTCCTATAATTATTTGAAAGCTATATTAAAAATTGCGTAAGCGTAGCATACTTACAACGAATTTTATCGAAAACCGGGACTTAATTGGAGCAGAGTTTCGAAACCGAAAAACTCCTTTTTCTCGGGACTCCGGGAGCCTCGGGGCTTCCCTAGGGTGCTAGGGGTTTTATCTAGGGCTTATGGGTGGTTTGGGGTTGTAGAGAGAGAAAGAAACTAGAGAGAGAAAGGGTTTTGGTGTGAAAATGGAGGCTGACGTCGGACCCTTTTATAGGCTGCGAAGCCTCTGTCTACGCGGGGCGTCCAGCAGCGCTACGCTGGGCGTAGCTCGGATAAGGTTGCCAGCTCGCACCAGCTGGCTCGCACTCAGACTCGGAAGGATAGGAGCGAAGGTACGTTGGGCGTACAGGCCTCGGACGCGGGGCGTAAGCGAGGGGTGGCGTGTTGCAATCCGAAGCGAGGACCGTGTTCAGCAAGCGACGGTCAGGATCTTGCCACGTCATCGTTCTAGCATTAGATTTCGCAATTTCGAGTTACAACTTCAAAAATTCGTAACTTTCGCGTACGACCTCCATTTTTTACGTTCTTTATATCCACGCAAAGGTGGGAACGTACTCTACAACTTTCGTTAAGACTTTGTCGGCTAATTTTGGCTCGATTTTAAATTTTATATTATTAAGGGGCCGGGACACGATTGGTCCGTTAAATCCTCATAACTTCTTCATCCGACATCCGTTTTCGCCCATCTTTTTCTCGTTACGCTACTCTCAACGAGATCTTCGATTCTCGTTTAGGTCGTGTCGGCTAAAAACCGCTCGATCTAATATTCGAATTTCAGGCTGTACACTGCTATTCCGAAACTTCGAAAAATCATAACTTCTTCATACGAAGTCAGATTTGGGCGTTCATTTTATCGATGTTCTTAGTTTAACATATTCTACGACTTTTGTTTAGATCACTAAGGCTAAATCTCTCTCTATCGTAAATTCACTATTTACGCTCTCCGGTATCGTGTCGGTTCTGTCGCGAAACTTCGACGAGTCATAACTTATTCGTTATAACTCGGATTTCGGCGTTCCTTATATGCACGGAAACCTTGAGACATATTCTACAACTTTACGTAGAGATATCGTGCTTATTTCACACTTTAATTTTGACGCTCATTTTTATTCTTTATTAATTATACATTTATAATTAAATTATAAGCACATAAATACACATAATTCACATAATACTCAAATATTTCATCTTTATTACTTCAAAAAGAGTTACAAGAGTTGACCTAAACTATTACATTGACAAAAATACTTAGTCCCGAAACCCGGGCGTTACAACAAAGAACATGTTCTATAATTTCAAAAAAAATAATCAAAACTGTTTTTTATTCGAATGGTGTACACGATGGAAGTAAGCATTTCTCCGATTTATATTCAAGTTCGAAAATTATAAACATACATGTTCGAAATAATAGAAAGACAAAAAAGGAACACGTTATAAAATAATATAACTACCTTTTGGGATATGTTCGAAATTTCAGGAAGAACACTTTCGATTTTTTTAGTAAGAACATATTTGGAACTTTAGAGCATGTTCGAAAATTTAGACCATGTTCATAAATCTTAGGTAAGAACATGATATAAAATTTGAGTTTTTACATGTTATTAATTGTTACAAAATAACTAGAAGATGTAATTCGTTATTATAAAAGTATTAGGTAACAATATGTTATTAATTTTAGTCTTTAAGTTTTCCTTGTTCGGGCGATCATCAAACCAAGAGAAGGCATTGCTTAGGTATCCATGTCTATCACATGAAACCTTTAGTGATCATGACTACCACCAAGAACAAGAGTAGAACTTAGAGAGGAGAGGAGTTGTCGTTGATATTCTTTGCTCCAATTTTGGTGTTGTCATGACATTTGGAGAAAGATTTCTTGTTATTCATTGACTTAGGGGGTGTTTGGATAAATAGTTTTTAGCTTATTAGCTTATTGCGTTGGAAATAAACACTTTTTTAAAATGTGTTTGTATTAACTTATTACGGTGGGAATAAACAATAAGCAATAAGCATCTTAAGTGTTTGACAAACAAAACAACTTATATGAGTAAAATGACCAATAAGCAATAAGCATTCTCCCTCCCCCCCCCCCCCCCCCCCCCCCCCCAATTGCTTATTAAAATCAGCTTATTTAGCTTATTCCTATTGCAATAAGCTGATTTTTAAAGACTCCTATCTAAACACTTAAATTTGCTTATTGCGGTGGGATTAAGCAAATACAAATAATAAACCTATTTTTTCCCTATCCAAACACCCCGTTAATGCTGAGTCTACTTGTTATTATTGTATGGATTATGAGATGAAGGTGAACATGTGTTGAAGACTAGTCTTTTATGTGAATGGTCATCGACCAAGATGTAGCAATTCATTCCGAGTCCTTTTTAACAATGATCTAGATTTATAGAAAAAATTTATGATGAAACTTTATTTTAAATAAAATTATGAGATTATTACATTTAATAGCATATGATAGTTATATGTAATCGATGTGTTATTTGGCAATAGATTCCTTAAATTATATGGAATGATTGTAAAATATTAGAAATTACAAAAAAACATAATAAACTATTTAAACTAATGTGTACATATCACAATGCGAAATGAATGTATACACTTTTCAACGGATTCCCTATAAAAACGATGGTCGCTTTAATAGAAATTCCTTCGAAACTCCAAGAATGAATAACTACTTCTTAAACATTAACAACGACATTTTCACTGGAGTTTCCATCGAAACAAGTAGTGGATAAAAATTTGTAATCTTTGTTAATCTTGTTATCTATTATACCATCAACAAGGTTCATGCAAGTTCACTAGTTATTTCTTGAACTTTTTTCCATCTTGCAACTGCTAACCAAATCATAGGTAAGAACCGACCCGTGAGGTTCTATTTAGGACAACTCTATTAAGATGAATTTTCAATTGTTTGCAAGGAAGTTATTTCGGTGTTCCGAGTCAAATTCACGTAACTCCCTCGTCGTCGACTACTTTACTCGATGCATTTGGAATGTGCATTTGAGATCACTATGAGAGAGTATGTTAGATCTACACAATTATTTCTATTTTTGTGGGTTTAATAGTACACCTATTGTTTTAATACATTTGGAAAATTTGTGAGTGAGGCATATCTTTCACACATGACTTTAGGAGCTCTTTGACTTTGGATCTATGATGTTATCAAATTCCATTTAGCTATTAAGTTGGATACATGCGGTTAGGAATAGAGGTATAATGGTATTGATGTTTTAGTTAAGTTGGTTTTTAGTTTTTTTCGTAAGCGGGTTGTTGTTCACTCCATGAGTTTAGCACTAGGCCTTTCGCCCAAGGCGCACTTACACTATCCACTACTACATGGTCTATAATCAAACAATACATGCAAACAAATGAGTCTTTTACTCATATTTCTTATTGAATGCCTGTCTATTAGGTGTCTAGTTAAGTATACAATGTTATGTTATCTTAGGCCTGTCGAAAAAACCCGAAACCCGTTCTATCCACCCGACCCGTTTCGAATTCGGGTAGAATGGGTCGGGTAGAACGGGTAATGTGTATGAACATTCGGGTAATAGGTTAACCCGATAATAATATAGGTCGGGTTTTAGGTATGAATATTTATTTTCGGGTATACCCGAATACCCGAATTCATTTTTTAAATAATACCAAATATACAATGCAGTCACATACGCACACTTCAAATAAAACAAAATCTTTCGTTTCCTTCTTATGAACGACGACTCGACAGTCGACGCAAACTTGCAAAAGGAATACAACGTTGAAGCTGAAATCCTGAACCGTCATCACAATTCTCAGTTTCTCACTATCGCACGGAATATAATTAAAAAAGTACATAACATATATAATGATTTGTATTGTTATTATATATGTACTTGTTAATTGTATGAAGTATTTTTCTACCCAATTCTTTATTAAACCAACCAACATGTAATATATATATATATATATATATATATATATATATATATATATAAGTGTCATTTAAGAAATTTTCGGGTATACCCGATAATTACCCGACCCGACCTCAAACCCGAATACCCGAAACCCGAATTACAATATAGGTCTGGTATCGAGTATTATTTTCTTAAGGAAATACCCGTTTTACCCGAAACCCAAAAATTTTACCCGTTCGACACCCCTAACTGTTATCTAGTGCTTCACTCTCCTAGGAAGTTTGAAATATTCTTTTGTAATGTAATAATTGGATACTTCACATTTTTTGGACATTGAAATTTTTTGTAAACTTTTTTTTTTTGGATGTTTATTACATTCATTTCCACTAAAATCTTCCATTGCTCAATAATATCATTAAAGTTTTCAGTTTCAAAGTTCAAACAATGCTTGCAAGCTCCTCTAAGACTGGAGAGTATGAGAGAGATGTTTCCCTCATTTTTTTGTGGGTCATAACATCATTTTCCTCACTTTTCTTTCTTTCTCTTAAAACCCAAAGAATAGGTGAGAAGAACTTCATTCGCCATTTTTTTTATTATTTTATAAATAAAATTAATTGATTTTTATGATTTATAATTTTTAGATTAAAAATAACCAAAAAATTTAATTAAAATGAAAATGCATTTCATTAATTAAAATAATGATTACAGTAAAACTAAAATTTAAAAAACTAGAAAATTAAAAAAAAACACACACACAAAATACAAATCAAACAAACCAACAACTGTTTGGGTTTGGGTTTGGGGTTGGGGTTGAGGTTGATTTGACGATGGTTGATCCGGAAACATAACAAATGTTGAAAACATTTACGGCGAAACATTTAGAACTTGGATCGGGTAATATTGTCCAACATTTTGGTATTGAAATTGTAGTGGAGATTGAATAGGAGCATCGGGTTGGAGGCGATAAACTCCTTGTGGTGATGAATCGATAGCAAAAATGTTTCCAGAAAGGATGTTTAAACTCGAACCATGACTTTTTTTTCCTTCGATCGGAAGTTGGGGTTTGATTGTCGGGATTCATTTTTTTTAGAAGAAAATAGAGAGAATAGAGGGTTTGTTTGAATGTTGTTTGATGGTAAATAGTTGTGTATTTATAGGTGTTTAAAAAGAAAAAAAAAACAAAAAAAATTGGTGTTAAATGCATTTAGCCGCTGCTAAAAAAATTATTTTTTTTACCATTAATCAACAGCTCATTCACAAAAAAATAGAAAAAAAGAAAAAAGAAAAAAAAAATGCTCCAGCCAATCACTGACGGAGAGAGAACGTGGGAAAGCCTCCCCTCACCCGTTCCCGCGCCACCCTTCCCCGTACCGACGGTGCGGTAGGAAGCTTCCCGCGGGTCTTCCCTGCAACCATTCCGCCCGGCCTAATCTAGTATACTTATAAAGAAATCATTTTTTCTTTCACCTCATTTATTTGAAACTCTCATGACTTTTCAATTTCTTAGCAATAATAATATAAATAAGTTAAATAATGTTCTATAAACAAGAAAAAATGTTTTATTACAATGTCTTCATCCCACATCGATAGTGAGAGTAAACAATAGACCGTTTCTTTTTCTATAAATAGGAAAAGTTGTAAAATGTTTCAAAGGGACCAAACCATGAGAACTTCTTTATGCCTACATTTGTAGGATTTTGAGGGTATTATTTGGTGAGATTGTCTATATTGGCAAGTGTCCAGTTAAGTTTTAAAATTCCGAAAATGGTTTTGAACCGAATTTTTTCAGGTTCAAACCATGTTTCAGTAGAAAAAAAGTTATATAGTTTGATATATTGAGTTGAATCGAAGCTGAATCAATTTGGACCGATAAATGAATCATTTTCGTTTCACCACATACAATTGAAACTCCCATGAATTTTCAAATTATTTCTAATAATATTATAAATAAGTTACATAATGTTATATAAATATAAAAAAAACATCTACCTAAACCAAAAATTATAACTGTTTGAAAAATCACTTTGATTCAAAAGCACGAAATACATACAAACCGGGTTTCACTAGAAAAAAGTTATGTAGTTTGGTATATTGAGTTGAATCGCTCCGAGTTTGATTAATTTAGACCAATAAATGAAACATTTTTCTTTCACAACATACATTTGAAACTCCCATGATTTTTCAAATTGTTGCCAATGATCTTATAAATAAGTTACATAATGTTATATAAATATAAAAAAAAAACATTAACCTAAACATAAAATTATAATTTTTTATAAAATCTCTCTAATTCAAAAGCACGAAATATATACTCGATTATATTTTATAAATGAATTCATTTTATAGTGAACTTTTGAATCATGAAAATACATATAAACAAACTTTCTATATTAAGTACCTAACTAAATTTATGCTTTTAGAATTTATCAAAAAGTTATTCAATAAAAACTTACATTTTTGGATAGAAACTTACGAGATTATAGAAAAATGCAACTAATGAATAATAAAGAAAGTGTAAACAAGAGAAATGATGTTTTATTAAATAAGTGAAATAATGTTTTATAAACAAGAAAGTGTGTTTTATTATAATGTCTTCATCCCACATCGATGGTAAGAGTAAACAAGAGAACGTTTCCTCTTCTATAAATAGGAAAGATTGTGAAAAGTTTGAAAGGGATCAAACCATGGGAATTTCCTTACGCATAGCTTTTTAGGATGTTGAGGGTATTTTTTTGTGATATTGTCTTTATTGGAAACTGCCCAGTTAAGTTTTAGAATTCTGAAAATGATTTTGAACATGATTTTTTCAGGTTCAAACCGAGTTTCAATTGAAAAAACGTTATGTAGTTAGGTATATTGAGTTGAATCGGTATGAGTTTAATCAATTTGGACCGATAAAGGAAACATTTTTCTTTCACCACATACACTTGAAACTCCCATGATTTTTTCAAATTGTTCATAATAATATTATAAATAAGTTACCTAAACATAAAATTAATAATTATTTGAGAATTGAATTTGATTAAAAAACAGGAAATATATACAAACCGAGTTTCAGTAAAAAAACGTTATGTAGTTTGGTATATTGAGTTGAATCGGTCCAAATTTGATTTGGACCGATAAATGAAGCATTTTCCTTTCACCACATACATTTGAAAATCTCATGATTATTCAGATTGTTTCTAATAATATTATAAATAAGTTACATAATGTTATATAAATAAAAAAATCTACCTAAATATAAAATTATAATTGTTTGAAAAATTCAAAAGCACGAAATATATACTCGATTATATTTTATAAATGAATTAATTTTATAATGACCTTTTGAATCATGAAACTAAATATAAACAAACTTTTTCTTTGGTGAGATTGTCTTTGTTGACAAGTGACCAATTAAACTTTAGAATTTCGAAAATTATTTTGGACTGGATTTTTAGATTTGGATCGAGTTTGATTAATATCTAAGTGTATTTTGGCGGAGTTAGGCAAACTCGCTTCCATTGGAGGCTGAGTTTAAGTAACATCCCAAGTATTTGGTTGTGTTAGCCAACTTTTACAACCCTATATGTAATACAATTTTAAGTTATAACCTTAGAAAAGACGTCGCTATTATCATATATTCTACATAATTATAGTAATATTTATGATACAAAAAAATTTTAATTTACTATTTAAGATAAAAAGATGTCTAAATTATCATATGTTGTACATAATAATAATAATATTTAAGATATATAAAAAGTTGACTTTGTTATCGTATGTTCTACATAATGATAATATTTAATATAAACATTTTAATTTAATATGAAATTATTATTTAATAGATACTAATGATTTATTTATTTTTAAAAAATTTATAATTTTTTTCTATTTTAACCATATAACTTTGTATATGCATAACAACTTCAAGTTCCAACTTTATCTCTTATGATATAGTTTAACATAATGATAATATTAAAAATCATTTTTTATATTTGTTATGAAATTATTATTTAATTGTTAATAATAATTTAGTTATTTTTAATTTAAAATACTTTTTTTCCTATTCTGCACAATGCGCGGAAACTCGCCTAGTTAGGGTAAAAACCAAGCATATTAAATTGTTTGATTGGATGAATTATCCAATACATTGGATAATACAACTAAAAGGTTGTCAAAGAATGAAGATACTTTTATTGCACATAGGGACCATCTCGATTTTTATTGAAGACATGAAAAAATAGATTGACGAAGCCAGACAAACGTGTTGGGACCTTCTTATAAATTTCCACCATCTCAAAGTAACAAGAAAGACAGAGAGATTGATGAATATATACATTTTATCCAAAACAATATATTTAAAGAGATAATTGATGAATATAAAATATCTTTTATGACCTTATCTTAAAGATAACTAACATTTTCCGCAAGATGTTTGTTTAAGCCACTCACATGAAACCACATGTTAGGTCGACCCAACTATATTCCACTACATTATACAAACAAACATTCCATCCATTGTCTTATATGATGAACTTTTTCTATAAGTCCTAAATCATAAACATCAATTTCATATAATTCATATGATTTCACAAACTATTTTACAAAATATAAACTAATTCATAGATTAAGCAATTTCACGAATTCCAATTTTAGTTATTTTGCAATCGGGCATTCACCATTTTATTCGTTCCATGAGTAAACATCCCTATTCTAATAATATAATAGTTTTATTTTCCTTTTGACATGTGTCACCATATTAGACCTCATAATTAATGTATATTTTATTTTTCTTTTGCCATGTATCACACTATCATATCTCCTAATTAATGTATGCCACTTATCAACCTATTGATTATTCGTTTCGAATTTTAAAATTTAAATTTCTACTCTAATTACATTAAATTAATAATATTAGAATAAAAATTAAAATAAAATTAATACAAATTATAAAGTGATATAACTATACATATTTATTTAAATCAATGATTATAATTTTATATAACTAAAAAAATCTCTTAATTAATAATTTATTTAAAATAAGTGATCAATAATTTTGAATTTTTTACTATTAAAATTTAATTAATTTTGTAACTGTGGTTTCCACGGGTTATAAACTAGTTAACATTATATAATCCCTTTTAAACCGTAGCAAATGTCATAATTCCAATTTTGGTCGTTGTAAGTTTTAATATGCATAAATTATACTTCAGGTTTTTATAGTTTATAACTTTGTGAAATGATTGAATTACACTTTTTGTTCCTATGGTATTTATGTATTAATTACAGATTTGGATACTATTATAGTTGTTCTTTTTTCTATTTTTTTATTTTTTTTATTTTTTATTTATTTATTTATTATTATTATTATTATTATTATTATTATTATTATTATTATTTTGCATTAGTTATATTTTTGTTATGGTATTTATGTATTAATTAAAAATTTGGATATTACTATATTTTTTATTGGGTTAGTTATATTTTTGTTAACTGAATTATACTTTACTAGTATTTATGTTTTAATTATAGTTTTAGTCTTATTGCGTTAATTACATTTTTGGTGTCTATATTTTTAATTTAAGAAAATGACTCATTACATTTTTGGTCAAAATTGTTTAATTACAAATTTTGTTCTATAGTATTAATTTACATTGACATTTTTTTTTGTCTTTGTACTTTATGATTTAAGAAGTAAGTGAATTATATTTCTGGTCCGTATATTTTTTTGTGTACCGATCATAGTTTTGGTCCTATAGATTTGTTCATAAAAGAACAAATTCCATAAAGCCCTCATGTTTACAATTTTTGTCTGTTTTTTCCTAAGTCGTTTTTTGTGTCCATAATAATTCATATTTGTACTGTTTTTTCATTTAAACTTTTTTAACCGATTTTGCTCTCAATAGTTGGTCACCATGAACAAGTTAGATGCTAGGTAAGCCTTTTTCCCTCCACGTCTCCTTTATAAGCTTCCATCCCTTATAAATTAATGAATTTGTGAAGGTAATTCCATCCCAAAACTGAATCGTTGATGTTCTTCGCGTTATTCGTGCAGTGAAGCCATTCACTTTTCATGATCTTCACTGCTGATCTTCATTGAAGATACATATGTATACATATATGTTCACTTTCCTTTCTTCCCTGAAATCTCCGACAACCTTTTGTAGTCCTTAATATTTGTAAAAGTTAATGATTCAATCGCAAATCGAATGGAATCTTCCTCATCCTAAAGAACCAAACGAGAAATCCAAAAAGGGAAATGATTAAAAGCAAACCCACACTGATTCCACCGCCTATGAAAACCTACTTATTTGAGGAGCCACCACAGGGGCTAGGCGCTACTGGGTTTATCTATAGATCTGGTAGAAACAAAGAATCGACCCCCCCCCCCCCCCTCTTTCAATTGATATTAGGTATGGTGGTGCGACAATGATGACGATGTATATGATGTAAGAAATGGGAATGGATGACGATGGTTGTGTTCGTCAGGGATAGGAGGGGGTGACAGTAGCTAATGGTGGTGCTGAAGATGGGAGGGTATGGCGGTGACTAACAGTCGTAGGAGTATGTTAACGATGGTGTCGGAGATGAGAGGGGATAGTGGTGAATGCGGGGAGTGTCGAAGACAGTGTTGAATATGGCAACCGATGGGGTTGAAAGTGGTGGTGGCTACCTCTTTAAGATGAATGTGGTTAAGAAGGTAATGCGGTCTTAAGGTTGTGATTGTTGTATAATGTAGAAATAATTAGAAGATAATGGGTATTGAGTTATATAATAAAGTTCAACAAGATATTCACAAAATTTCTAGCTTAGCGGAAAGAGGCTTGATTGTTGTGCTGGTGGTCACTGGTTCAAAACTTGCTCATCTCATTTTCTTTTCACTATAAGCATTTTATTTTTAATTAAAGTAAAACATGTTAATGTGTAATGCCACGTCAGCCTCACACGATCACCGCAACATGACGTTCCATGTGAAAGGTGTTACCAGTTTGAGCTGCAAAAAGGTTAATATGACAAAAACTTGGCAAATGTGATGCATTAATGGACACAAAAACGCAAAAAGGTTAATATGACAAAAACTTGGCAAATGTGATGCATTAATGGACACAAAAACTACTTAATGTAAAATCGACAACAAATTGTAAACTTGAGGGCTTTTATGATATTGAATACAAATTGTAAACTTAAGGGCTTTTATGATATTGAATGAGTATCTTTGGTTGTATAGTTTTTATTGGTAAAATTTAGTTTTGGTCCCTTGTGTTTGCGTTGTTGGCCCATTTAGGTCTTTATTTTGAAACTTTTATAAGAAAGCTAAATTATAGTTTTGATCCTTATGGTTTGCAATGATATCTACTTTAAGTCCATGCTTTGAAATTTTCATATGATGGTCACTATGGTTGGAAAAAATTACATGCATGGTCTAAAGATGTTATCGTCAAATCTTCTTTGTTAAATGTTCTAAAATAAGAATTTTACCTACATTTTTGTGTTTGTTATAGTATTATTTATTATTTGTTTTATTAAATAGACCAACTCTGTTTTTATTTTTGTAATTATTTTATGTGGATATATCTCAAATATATAAATTACACATTTTGTATTGGTTTATTCAGTCGAAATATATGATAAACCCCGCCACGTAGACATCCCTTAGTTTTCAATTAAATAGTATAAGTTACTATGAAATATGACTAATGTGACATCTAAACTTCGAAAAGTTACAATTTTAGTAAAGTTGAAAAGGAACCTTTAATTAAAAATGAAAAAGTAATTTTGAACATGGACTTAAATGGACAAAGTTCTTTTGTTAAAGACTAAAAATGAAAAAATTAACTTTCAAAGGACTAAACCTGTATATTTTGAAAGTAGTCTTAGGAATAATTGATGTAGTTCACTCATTTGTTTTTATCCAGAAAGCAGACGTTACGGCGTCATGATATCACATTACCATCAACACAAAGAGCAAACCACACAGTTTCTGGAGAAAAAATGGCGCTACATGCAGAGATTTAGACACAGTGTTGTTGTTCGTTAGTGCGAAGGATAAAATTTGCAGTAGGTTATGGAAGTTGATGATTGATGAACGAGATGTCGACCTCAGACTTCGAACGAAAACCGATTGAGGTCATTAAAGCCATCAACGGCCTCGAAAAGGTTGTGCTCCGTGAAATCTACGGTAGTCGTGTTGAGGTCAGTAAGTTAATTTCATCTTCTTGCTCCGATTTGTCTATTTTACTGTACTTCAGGGTTTTGCGCGAAGGAGCTGTTTATGGATTTGATCTTACTCGTAATAACAACAGTCCAGATCTGCAGACTATAGATTACGTTGAATCAGTTCAAAATTTTGTGGTTTTCTATGATTTAAATACAGCGATTCATGACAATTTATTGCTTTTTTCGAGGATTTTATCTAACTATGGTGTAATTGATGTGTGTTTTATACTACGTATCCCTGGTAATGTGAAATTGAGCTATGATAATCGAGTTTAATGCTTTATATAGTTAAAACTGTAAATTGTTATTTGAAAATCATGTAGATTTGTGATAGATAACTTGAGCTTTCCCTTCTAATTGTAGTTTTATACAAAATTAGCTCTATGTATGTATAATTGTTCTTTCTTATGTTTTAGAATGATTATGGATGCTGGATTTAGCTATATATTATCAGTTGGATTAATTGTTCTCCTATCGATGTTCTTATAACTTTCTTTATAGTTGCTAACTTTGCGTCTTCATTCCTCTTTTTCTTCTTTCTATCCTGTAGGTATATTTGTATGGGGCCCATGTGACATCTTGGAAAAATGAGAATGGAGAAGAGTTGCTGTTTGTCAGTAGTAAGGTGTCAAGTCTGCCAAATAGTATAACACTTATTTCTTTTTGACTTAAAAGCATACAATACAACATGTCTTAATGGGTTAAGTCAGACCTCACTTTTACAAAATTACCCTTGTGTTTGCTTCTCCCTTTTAACTAAATATCTTCTCTCTGCAGGCGATCTTCAAGCCTCCAAAGCCTATACGTGGGGGGATTCCTATATGTTTCCCTCAAGTGAGTGACTCCTTGTGTTTTGTTGCTATTTCTTGCATTTAGTTCTTTCTCCTAATCTTGGAAACTTGATTATTTTTCTTGATGCAGTTCTCAAATCTAGGCCCTCTTGAAGCACATGGATTTGCTAGAAACAGATTATGGACATTTGATGATGATCCACCTCCTTTTCCAACTGATGCCACCAATAAAGTTTTTACTGATTTGATTCTTAGGCCTACTAAAGAGGATTTGAAAATATGGCCCCACAGGTACTTACTTCTTCTATTCAACTTTCTTTAATGCAAGAAAACTTTCCTTTTAAATAATATCTTTTATCTTCTTCTTCTTTAAAAAAAAAAAAAAAAAAAAAAAAAGCTTTGAGTATCGGTTGAGGATTGCTTTGGGACCTGGAACAAACTTGATGTTGACTTCACGTATCAGAAATACAAACACTGATGGAAAGCCATTCACATTCACATTTGCATATCATACATATTTTTCTGTTTCTGATATAAGGTACACCTTTCTTCTCTTATTAAACATAAAGTTAATTAGAAATATAAATTATATTATAATTTATAATTATAATAATAATACATAAATACAGTGAAGTTCGTGTGGAAGGATTGGAAACTTTGGATTACCTTGACAACTGTCAAAAAAGAGAACGCTTCACAGAACAAGGAGACTCAATAACATTTGAATCAGAAGTAACTTTTTCTTATTCCTTAAACCTCAATCTTCATTACTTAACCTAACCATGGCCCATGGGTATTTTCGTCTTTGTAACCAGGTTGACAAGATCTACCTCAGCACACCAACTAAAATTGCAGTTATGGATCATGAAAAGAAACGAACATTTGTCATCCGCAAAGACGGACTTCCAGATGCTGGTCAGATTATTATTTTATTTCCATATTTTATATAATTAAATTAAATGATGTTATAATTAATTATTAATTACCCCAATATACATAAAAATAAGCCCCTATATTTTCACCTTTTTTTTCCGTTTAACCGAAAATATCGGTCAATTAAAGCCATCCGTTTTTAAAAGAAATTTCCACTGCAACCCTTGATTTCGAGTTTAGCATGTGTTAAACCGACATGACTTCTCATTTACATGGGTGACATCATCTTTACTCTATGAAATACCATCTTGTTTCCTGAAATGGGTTCTAAGTCATTTCAGAAAGTTAGATGGTATTTCGTAGAGGAAAGATGATGATGATGTCATGCATGTAAATGAGAAGTCATGTGAGTTTTAACACCTGCTAAACTGGAAATAAGGGGTCACAGTGGAAATTTCTTTTATAAATGGATGTCTTTCATCGACTGAAATAAAATAGTGGTTGAACGAAAAAAGGTAAAAATATAGTGGCTTATTTTTTATGTTTCCTTTATTTTATTAATTATAAACCTTTTTTAAAATAAAAATAAAAAAAATGTGTAGTGGTGTGGAATCCATGGGATAAAAAGTCAAAGGCTATAGTTGACTTTGGAGATGAGGAGTATAAATATATGCTGTGTGTGGAGGCTGCAGCGGTTGAAAAACCGGTGACATTAAAACCGGGTGAGGAATGGAGAGGAAGGCAAGAACTTTCGATTGTCAGCAAGAAGCTTTGAATCTTAAAAAAAAAAAAAAAAAAAGAATTCAGTGGTTGAAGAAAAATATAGGCCTATGTATCATGGATTATATGGCCTATGTGTTATGTACAGGTATGTTGTGCATTACATACATACATACATAGAATACATGCATGATACATTCATACATACACGTGTCTTGTTTCAGGTTTTGTATTGCATTATGTGGTTTTAATGGGAAAAACAGGTAAAGCTTCTATATTTAGACCATGGGTTATGATGCAAGTTGGCATATATATATGTTTGTTATACATATTCAATTAAATGTATATTGAATGGGTGGTTAAATATTATACTTTGGACACTTTATTGAATTTAAGATTATATATTGTCCTTGGGGAATGTAAACATAGTAATATTTATTTGTTGTTCTATATATATATATATATATATATATATATATATATATATATATATATATATATATATATATATATTAAAGTTATCAATTATGAATGTTTAACAACTGAGTCGTTAGAGTTAACGACATGACGATTAAACTTACAAGGAAAACAAACCTAAAAGATGAGTGATGGAAGAAACAAGCTCCTGGATCTACAAAAACCACAAGGATTATTTATGTAATTTAGTCTTGAATTATTGTCCTTAAATGTAATATTTGATAAATAATAATATAAAATTTTCCAAAAAAGTAGGAAAATTAATTAAACTAACCACAATGTAAAGTGTATTTAAAGAAAATAAATATTGTTTTTTTTTGGCAAAATAGCCACCGATTCTGGAATGAACACAAAAACTATTTTCCTGACAAAAGAAAATTACATTTCAGAATAACATTACGGACTCCAAACTAAAATTTCGAAAAAAAACTATGGAATTTCAAGAAAAATGTCGAAATCCGATGAACAATTTTGGAATTTTAAAAAAAATCGTTTTCTTAATAAAACATAACAAAAAGTTAAAAAAACATAGTAAATGAAAACTATATACAATATTAGGATTTAAAATGAGAAATTTGATTGAAAAACATCACATTATACACTTGGAAATGAATATTTTAGACATAAATAGAGAAATTTTCTTAAAAAAAAATTGCAAAGAAGGAAAATGATCTTTAAAATTTGATGAATAATCCGGAATAAGACATTCACAAGTAAGTAGTTATTTTCAAAAACTGATTTTTTTTAAATATCTCATTTAAAATGGTTAGAGCGACGGGTGTGGGCAACACCTGGCGTTATTTGACGTGGCCGCGTCCATAACGGCGCCATAATGCGGAAACACCGCCCCAACCTCCCGTTATGGGGCGTAACGCCAAGACGCGTTACCATGGTAATAGATGGTAACGCCATTTTTTCAACCGTCGCATTATCTTTTCAATTGAAAAACGGTAATATTACCGTTTAAAAACGGTGAATTGTAAAAAAAATTACTAATTAATTTTTGTAAACTATATCAATACATATATACCTCATTTTACACTTCTATTTCTCTATATCTATCTCTATTTTTTTTATCATTCAAAACCAAAAAACCATTATGGATCAAAACCCAAATATCATCTTCCGAACACAAACACATTCCATTAAGTTTTGCGGGATACGAGGGATACATGAACCTTCTAAACTCCCAAAACTCACCACAAATTCCATATTCCGGCAATTTTTTCAATCACGCCTCACCCCCACTACAATTCTCTACCTCGCCATTTATGCAACAAAATGCAAACATTCAACAAAACCTTTTTAACACATTCGGTCCCATGCCCCAAACAGTCACACAACCCACACCCACGCAAGAAACCGTTGTCAAGACGCAAGTCGGGGTAGTCAGAAAGCATCGAGAAAAAAAGGGAGACCAAAAAAGAAAAGGAAAGAGGTCGTTGTCGGGGGCGGATCAAACGGAAGCACCTCCAACATGGTGGACACCGGAGGAAGAGCATGCGTTGACGACGGCTTGGTGCGGTACTTCAAAACAATCAACTATGGGGAACGATATGAAAAGAGTTGCTTTTTGGGATGCCGTAATTTTCAAATTCCGCATAATTTTGAACAAGGGAGACACATATCGCAATAATGATATGCTTAGTGGCAAATGAACTCAAATTAGCCGGAAGTGCACCACATTCAATTCCATATACAACAAACTTTCTTCGCAACGTCAAAGTAGTGCCAATGATTTCGATGTGTTTAGAGTCGCGAGGGAGGAATATCATGTCCAAATGGGTCACGTATTTGAGTATGAAAAAGTATGGGAGATAGTGAGGAGATATCCAAAATGGATGAAAACGCCAACATCATCGGAACAACAATCAAAGAGGTCTCGTGGTTCGGGTTTGGTTGACGTTTCCGACGGACACACGAACATAGACCTCAACACGGACACCTATGAGATCCCGAACGGTTTTGACGACATCGAAGAAATCTCTCCGCCACAACAACCTATGGGACGCCACAAAGCGAAGCGCGCTCAACGACATGTGGAGGAGAATGAAAGTCGGCTTCGAGAGCACGAGGACATGAAAAAAAAATTCGACGCCCACACGAAAATCGCAAATAAAATATATGAATTGCAACGGGAGCATTTGGATTTCCTTCGTCAAGAAGCCAAAGAAGATCGCATATCGAAGGATTTGACAATTCTTACGACAAACGAAGAAAATTTGCCACCGAGACGAACTGAAGTGATACGGAGGATGAAGACAAAGACCGAGAGCAAATACTTGGGTGAAGAATAGTTTGTCGATGTTTTTTTTTTTTTTTTTTTTTTTTTTTTTTTTAAATTATTAGGACTATCGTGTGTTTTTTGTTCAATATATTTTTCTTTTCTTTTGTTTTTTTTAATGTTTTTTTTAAGTTTGTGTGGTATTTTTAATTTACTCGTTAATGAAATTATGTTTTATTAATTTATATGTTTTTCTATAGATATATAAAATAAATAAAAAAATAAAACAAATTAAAAATATATTAAGTAAATAAAAAAATAAAACAAATTAGAATTAATAGAAATTAAAAACATCCAAATAAAAAAAAATAGAAAGTAGTATGTGTTATCCCATATTATTTGATGTTATAACAACAAATTGTGACTAGAATGATGAGGTGGACAATTTGGGTATGCTAACATGTAATAACATATTGCCCACACCTAATAATCTTAGTTTAATGAATCATCCAAAAAATGATGCGATGATAAAAACGGCTTCAAAAACTAATTCTTTCAAAAAACTTCCTATAAAATATACTATTTACATGTTAAATTTGCAAAAATCATGGTTACAACTGACAACATGAATTGTTTCACCATTAAAATACCATTATATTTTAATGAAAAGTCAACTATATACTTGAAATAAAAATTATAAAAATAGATTCCTATAAGAAAAAAAGTTAAAATATATGCAACTAATTCTTGTATTTAATTTATAAAAATGAACATGCTTTTACATTTCAATATGGTTACATGTAAAATTAAATGTTGCAACTTCTAAATATAAAAAAAGATGTAATATAAAATTAATTAAGATGGAACGTGGGCATGTACCTATACCCTAACAAAAACCAAACTAAAAAATCCAAGCTTTTCCTGGTTGGCAATTTACTAGCCATGTAGCCGACTTTGTTGTCTTCAAAATTTATACATGTATTAAATTTAACTAATTTTGTTGTATATTATTGGATTTAAGACTAATGGTTTTATGCATTCTTGGTTTATACAAAGGATTGTTAGTTCCAGTGCAGACCTTATAAATAGTTTCCGTGTAATATATTTTGTGATCAACAAAAAATGTTTTTTAAAAGGGTTATTATTGATAGTTTTCATTAAGTGGCTTCCTTTTAAAATTAAAACCGTTAAATTTAGTCTCATAATATATCTCTAACTTTACACTAAACTTAATATTTATGTTAACTTTAGAACCACTAATAAATATAAGGGCTGTTTTTATACAATTATAAAAGTTGGGGAAAAATGAATATATGTAGGATATTTCTTTGTGTTGAAGTGTAAATATACGAAGTTATGCTCGATATGCTCGATGAATATAATTATATAGATAAAATAATAATTTCTAACAAGTATTAAATATTTATACATAAAAATTCATTTTCAGTAGCAAAACAAACATATTAACTTATTAGTTTTATTAAGCATCATAGTTTTAAATCATTAGTTATGTTTACCGTTAATTGATGATTTTATAGACCGTTTTAAATTGTATAATAATATATATATATATATATATATATATATATATATATATATATATATATATATATATATAATGAATAACAAATAATATGAAAAAAATACAACTTTTAATAACATAAACATAAAAACACTTGTAATATATAAATAACTATGTGTAAAATATATATTACTTATAACAACGTATCTACATATTCATACCATGAAAAAATAATGATGTTTTGATTTGATATCTATAAAATTCGAAAGTTTAATTTGGAATAAAACATGTTAAATTAGAGGCATGAATTGTGCGCTTCTTGAGATTATAAGAATCTCACTTCTTTTTTTCAATCATCTTCGTGTGCTTTCTTTGTGAAATATGATTTCTTGTTGGCTTACCAATATTCAAGACAAGTTTCTACTTTATTGAAGGGTAATATGATCATACGACGACTTCTTATGTGTTGCTTGAAATTTATTCATTTTTTTTATTAGTATTGAAATTAAAAAAATCTTATTTACTTCAAAAGTCGTATAGAATGGTTCTAGTCGAAACATATCATAAAATCTAAACCTAATCATCTTTCAAAAAGGTAAAACTGTCATGGTAAATGATCAAAACCTGATTGTAGTTTGTGATGTCATGGTACCACTTGAAGTATGAAAAAAAGGGTTTCGTAGAGTGGAAAAAAAAATTAAGTAGCACCCCAATTATGAATCAGCTATTGGGCAAAAGTCGTTATCAATTGTAATGTCAAAAGATGAACCCTAGATAACAAGGAGGTACCTTCACAAGGACGTCACAAGAAGTTAAACAGTTGCTTGGAAATTGGAATGACATTATTGGGAAGAATTTTCTCCTTATATTCCATTTACTCAATGATATAATATTAATAATTCAAAAAACAATTAAAATTTACATCGTTGATAAGTTAAAACAAGTTTGACAACATGTATATTTTATCTATGGTTGTTTATATTTTTTAAAATCATGAGCATAATATTGGATCGAGACGGGAATATCATACTAAAATGAACTAGTCTCCAAATTTGCACTAAATGTCTTGTTTTTGCAATATCCAATATAACTTGATGTAGATTAAAAAGTCTATGGTGGAATTAGTTTAATTTCTTAAGAAGTAACAACAATTATTGTAGACGCAACGCAAACAACAACAATTAAGAAGAAAACATTTTAAGGAGAAAAATAAATAAGATCATCAATAACATGTACAACTTAGGAAAAAATGAGAAATACTTATAACATGTGTGTTGTGATGTTTTGCCTAATTCAAGATGAATGGATAAACAAATGATGCCATATGAGCTTTCTACAATTTGTAATCCTCAAATTTAATAGACGAATTTTTTGAGGTGCGATTTCAAACTAAATGAATAAATATTTTTTGTTCTCCATGAGTTTTTTTAGTAGAAATGACGAATTTCTTACCGTTTAGAAGACTAAATATTCAGACTATTGAATAATTACTAAAAATTAGAATTGACTCGGTTTATTAACTTACAATCTTCATCAGGATTCAAAGATCTTTGTATAGATCTTGTTTCAGAATTTGTCTTGATTTGATCAAAATTATTTTTCCTTTGAAAAGACTTAGGATTGTAAGATCAAAATCTATATTTTAAAATTCATGAGTTAAAAGAAAATAAGAAGTTTGAAAAAATTAAATTATTGTATGATTTACAAATCCAACCTTGAATTGATGAAATTTATGCTTTTTAAAATATGAAAATTAATAAGATTTTTTAAAAGAAGAAAAAGAGCCCATGAATAAAGTGAGATTCGCATAGCACATGTTTAACTATATCCTAACTGTTTCCTATGACAACTGGCTAATGGACCATGTCATCTTTCTATTCTTACAGAATTCCAATTATTTAGCTAACCCCCTTTATTTGAATAGCTTTTAAGAGTTACTTAAAATTTGGTAAAAAGATAGTTCACATCATCGCAAATTATAAAATATAATGATATCTATGTTCTTTTAACATTGTGGAATGTCGACAAACGAATCCGATAATTTATTAAAGAGTATCAAACGGTTTTACCCCATGGTTTTGTACGTTAAAAACATTCACCGAGAGAATATTAGGTATGTTGAAAGCCACCGGCCTTGCTAAATGCCTACTGAACCCATGTTAGGGGTGATACGATCAAATAAAATCCACATTTTTATGGATAAAACTATCTATTACTTTGATCTTGTCTAGTATCATTTAACAGTTGTTACAACACATTGATAAGTTTGATTCTGTTTTCCAAGTTTCTGATATTTGTTTACGTGAGTCATTTCAGATTTTGATCATGAGTAATAAGATATTTCCTTCTAAACGTATTTTTTTTTCTTCAAAATTTTTTAATAAACATTAAGCATAAATCATACATCAGCAACATTCAACATTACTTTCATGTTGTATGTTAGGAAGAATAAAAAACACACACAAAGACACCGTTTTAACATGGTTTTGTCTATACGACCTGCGGGGTAGGAAGAAATATTCTTATTCAAGAGCTTGAAAAAGATAGTACAATAAAACCATAACTATAAGTTGTATTATATAGACATATTACAAAACCTAACCTAACTAGAACATTGTCACCAAAAGGCCTTTGGTCTAGCGGTAAGGAATGATCATTTCAAATGAGAGGTCATGAGTTCAAATCTCTTAGGAGACATAAGTGGTATACATATAAAAGTAGGTCGATAACATGGGGGGCTTCACCCCATCTACCTACTCCAAACACCATGTTTCTTTACTTTGCTTAGGTGGGTCAGATATCCATTTAGATCGTTAATTCTGAAGTCACATCTAACAATCCCCACACTGACTTCAGTATTTTCCAAACTTCATAAACCAAGAACTCCAGCTCCTTCCTGCCATTTTGCCCCTGGGGGCAGTTCATATCAAAGATAAAGAATATGAAAACCAAGACTATCAAAACTCGGATATACTGATTGTTGCCTACATAGGATAAGAGCTTAAAATCTAGACTGATTATGGACTGTTGGATCAGATTTGATTCGGACCGTTGGATCGAGACAAGAGACCCTATATAAATGTGACATCCCCATTTTCACGGCCAGAAAAGAACGATTTTTGTTTATGCTTTATAAAAATCAGAGTACTTCTTTTCATAAAAATGTTGCGGAATTTGTTCCCATAAAAATACGATAAATACGTTATCAAAACATTTTCGAAGAAACGTATTTTATTCATTTTAAAACGTTTGGGATGTCATTGTCAATACAGGAACATAAGCATAAACAGAACTTACATTTATTTACACTAGTGATCTACATCTCTTTAATCTCTCAGTGTAATGTCACTTCATATCGACATCTGTGATATAAATAAACTGAGTGGGTCAGGTTGGGAAACCCGGTGAGTACATAGGGTTTTCAACCCACAATAATATAATTATTATATTTAATCATCAAACAGTTAACCCAATTACTCATCCCCGTTATCTTCTTTATTCTTAAGGATCTACCCTAAGAATCAGCTATTTCTTGTTCATTCATTCCTAAGAAGTATCCTAAGGAATAGGTATGAATTCCATCGTTGTAAATAACACATCTATCAGGCACAACTGCTAGTTCTGTCACTTAGGCGTAACTGCCAAAATTGTGACATTCTCTATGGGGCGCATCTGCCGGAATAGTCCTTTTAGGCGCATCTGCCGGGGTCATGAGGTTCTCTATTAGGCGCTTCTGCCAGTAGAGTCCTTTAGGCGCATCTGCCAGGGTTTTATTGACAGTATCGTTTTCGAGAGTCCACTTGCAATACATATCAATGGGTTTTTAAAGGACACCGGTGAACACATCGTTCACAACACCTACAGGTTGTGAGCCTGCTAGTGTTCCACTGGACTGTCTAGAATAGTCCGTGGTTATCATCCATACTCTGCTGAATGACAGGGCCATCATTTGGGAAAAATGCTTCTCACATCGTCCACCTCTCACCCTCACCTCACAGTCTATTTCACCTCTCAACTCATTATCCAACTCATATTTCATCTATTACATCTACCCATGTCTTACCCCAACATTTTCGTAGATATATAATACATATACAGTTTAAATCATTTAAAACGTATATAAAATCGTTCATCCAGCATAGACAGCAAGTACTCAATTAATATGCACACATAGCACGTAATTTATATAAAATACTTCATATCTATGTGTAAGATGAAAGGGACCATGCACTTACTTGATTAGGTGGTGACTCGGTACTTGAACAGCACTTCGTTATCTCAAAATAATTTTTCCTTGACCAAAACCTAGTATTAATACCACTAGAGTTTAGTTTTAACGTTAATCGCGACTAATTAATAGTCTAGCTATTATTATTATTATATAAGCGTTAAATAACACTCAATATAACTCTTAATAATAGCCCAAATAATTATTTTAAGGTCCTAATAATGTTACTATAATTAAATAAAAGCTATATTAAATATAGTATAGGCGTAACTCACTTACAACAGATTTTTATTAAAAACCGGGCTTCGCTGGAGCAGCGTTTCCGAGCCGAAAGCTTTTCTTCTCGGAGCCGTCGGGCGCTCCGGGACTTTCTTCTCGTGATAGGGAGGTTCCCTAGACTTGGGAGGGGTTTAGGGAGGTTAGAGAGAAGTTAGAGAGAGAAAGAAAGGTTTGAAGGTGTGAAGAAAATATGAGGAGTTCACCCTTGTATTTATAGGAGTTTTATAGTAAAGTAGTCTCTAAGCTTCGTCCGTAACTTTTGCATACGAGCTCCATTTTTGTCTGTCTTTTTACCGTTGAATTCCTATTAATGAGATCTTCAACTTTCATTTAGACCTCGTTGGCTAATTCTCACTCTATCTCAGATTTACAAAACTGTATCGAATTCGCAACGCTCGAAGAGTAGGGACTAAGCTTCGTCCATATGTTTCGCATACGAGCTCCGTTTTCGACTGTCTTTTTATTGTTTAACTCCTATTAACAATATCTTCATTTATCGTTTAGATTATTTTGGCTAAAAATCGACCGATCTAAAATTCAGATTTCGGGCTGTGTACTGCTATGCTAAATCTTAGAAAAGTCATAACTTCCTCATACGAAGTCAGATTTGGATGCTCTTTTTATGCACACTATCAGTTTAACATATACTACGACTTTCGTTTAGATCGCTAAGGCTAAATCTCGCTCTATCGTAAATTCACTATTTACGCCTCCTGGTATCGTGTCGGTTCCGTCGCGAAACTTCGACGGGTCATAACTTCTTCGTTATAACTCGGATTTCAACGCTCTTTATATGTACGGAAACCTTGTAACATATACTAAAACTTGGTTGAGATTATTTATTCTTAATAATCTTTTGTTGAAAAGTCGTTTTCGACCCCTATTGCCTCTAAATTGACTAGCCCGGATCTACAGGCGTTACAATAAACGAGGTCTCTCTCTTTGAAAACTTGCCAATTTCTCCCCCATCTCTCTCCGTCCTTCACTAGAATCTCTCTCTCTCTCTCTCTCTCTCTCTCTCTCTCTCTCTCGTTCCAACCGCCGCAAACCATCGCTGACAGCCCACCTCCGCCTCCTTGGAAAAGCGAGAACCACCAGAACAGTTGACTGCCATTCCTTTTTCCTCCGAGAAATCATCTATGAGCATCCCTCTGACCAGCCTCCACCCTCCAACAACCTCTGGTGAGCAAAACGACGTCGACAGTTACCGCCGACCATCGTTTACCGCCATTCGTCGTCGTCCGACATCGTCGGAGCAGTTTTCCAGCCATATTTGAGTGGTATTTTGATCAAGCTCCGATTGAGTACTATTCACGCCGGTAAACATCACTATTGACCTGTCAAAGTTACTATTCATCGGAGTGTGAAACTGCCAATTTTCGAAAAACCATATTCTCTTTGGTTTATCGTATGTGCTTCAACCAAGTGAGTGTCACAGCCCCATTTAAAGTCTTTTACTGTTTTCTCGGGGGGGGGGGGGGGGGATACATTCAGTAGCTGTTTTATTTTTATTAGGTTTATAGAGACGGTATTTAAACTATATCAGGAGTCTGTTTAATCAAAAGATATAGTTGGTTTGTGTTGTGTAATGCAATTTCAATACCCAATTCAACAGTCTTACTATGGAACCTCGAACTAAGGAATATTTGAATTAATGTATATTATTGTGGGAATAATAACCAAAAACTTATTATCAAATTTAGGGTTATTAATATGCTTTAAATTCATGTGAGCCTTTTATTTATCAACGTAAGTATCACTATACATAGAAATACCACTAACTTATAACCGTTAATTTGTAAGGAGCGGGAAAATGATGTATAGATCTATACGTGTTGACACTCCCACCTACGGTTACTAGCTACAACCTTGATTGTCGAGAGTATATATATGATACAAAACGACGTAGTATGATGAATATATATATATATATATATATATATATATATATATATATATATATAGGGTTAGGTTATAATGTGGATGTACAATTATTGTGCAGACGTGTGGATAGTGCTATTTTATGAGAATTACAAAGAAAATAAGTTGTTTAGTAATGTGAATACGTTCAACTTTATACAACTATCGTCATTTTCATGCATTCTCACTAATTTTTATTCATTTTTGTTCTCACACATCGTTTTTCACTCATTTTCATTCTTACAGGATACGACACAATAAACATCCTGACAGAATAAGAATAGTAATAATAAAAAGTCTATGATAACCTTATAGATGATTTAATTAGTGAAAATGTATGATAATGACAATATTTATGTAAAATTAAACGTATTCATATTATCAAACAACATATTTTCTTTGTCATTCTCACAAATAGCATTGTCTACACGTCCACACAATAATATCAATCCACCTTTGAACCTATATATATATATATATATATATATATATATATATATATATATATATATATATATATATATATAATGACAATAATAAAATAATATTTATAGGTATTTATATCACATATTTATAGTAACCAATGGCAATAATAAAATAATATTTATAAGTACTTATATAAACATCTTCACGGACAATGTTACTGCAGAAAGAGAAGAAACTCCGAAATGAAGAAGCAAATTCTGTCTTTGGTATTGCTCTCTTTCTTCGTTGCTACGTCTTACGCACAACTTAGACAAAATTTCTATCAAACCAGTTGCCCAAATGTCGAATCCATAGTCCGATCAGCAGTCACTAAGAAATTCCAGCAGACTTTCGTTACTGCTCCAGGCACTCTTCGGCTCTTCTTTCACGACTGTTTTGTTCGGGTTAGTCTAATTTCATTATACCTGCTATACTGCTCTTAACTTCGGTTTTAGATTTGTAATTTTATAAGTTATTGTATGTCGTTATATATAGGGCTGCGATGCTTCCGTCTTTCTGTCCAATCCTAATGCCGAGAGGGATCATCATGACGATTTGTCACTTGCCGGAGATGGATTTGACACCGTCATCAAAGCAAAGGCCGCCGTTGACAGCAATCCCAGCTGCCGTAATAAAGTGTCTTGCGCAGATATATTAGCCCTTGCCACTAGAGACGTTGTAGCCCTGGTAAATATTCTGGTTATTTTTCATGAAGTACTCGAAAAGAATATTGTTTGTAAAGGGTAAAGAAATAGTAGTATTTAATTACTATAAAAATTAGTTAACTGATTAAATATAGAAAATATGAAAATACAGGCATTTTCTATATTTGATCCTATTCTAAATTGATGGATTATAAGCTTTAACATGTTAGTTTGGTTTTTGTTTTCTTTAAATATATAGACAGGTGGGCCATCATACAAGGTGGAATTAGGAAGGAGAGATGGAAGAATCTCTACAAAGAAAAGTGTCCAACACAAACTTCCACACCCAGAGTTTACACTTGACCAACTTAATACCATGTTCGCGTCTCATGGTTTATCTCAAACCGATATGATTGCACTTTCAGGTAAATATTTGATACAATGAGAAAAATATATTGATCTTGTTGTCTTTAATTTCAATGAAAATTTCATCTTTATAATGTTTAATCAATCACATTTCGATTAAACCTGTTGTTTTCCAGGTGCGCATACACTTGGATTCTCTCACTGTGGTCAATTTTCAAAGCGCATTTATACGAAATCTGGAATAGACCGGACATTAAATACAAAATATGCTCTTCAGCTTCGACAAATGTGTCCAGTAAATGTAGATCCTAGGATCGCGATCAACATGGACCCCACAACCCCTCGCACTTTCGACAATGTGTATTATCAGAATCTCCAACAAGGAAAAGGCTTGTTTATCTCCGACCAAATCTTGTACACAGATAATCGGTCAAGACCAACTGTTAACCTATTTGCGTCGAACAACAATGCCTTCAACCAGGCTTTTGTGGCAGCCATGACGAAGCTTGGAAGAGTTGGGGTTTTAACAGGGAACCAGGGGGAAATCAGACGGGATTGTAGCAGAGTTAACTAAAGAATAATGCTCTTATTTTTATTTATTATTTGTTTATATACAAAGGGTCATTTTTGTTCTTGAATAATCAGCTACGATAGTTCAAAATGCATGCATGTAGCTTTTGAAGAACACTCATTGTGGTCCCTTTTTTTTTTGAATAATGATAGACAGTTTCTTGTGATATCGATTTGATTTGCAAACTGTTTACAATATATATATATATATATATATATATATATATATATATATATATATATATATATATATATATATATATATATATATATATATATATATATATAAAATATCGAGAACACAAAAGATTAAGAAGACAAGAATACATAAAAGGTTGATAAGCCCTATGGACTCTTAGGAGCCGTTTGATAATTGCTGATTGAGAAAGTGCTGACTGGAAAAGATCTGTATGGGTAAGAAATCTTGACTGAGTAAGAAACTATATTGTTTGATTGTACATCTGACTGAATGTGCGGACTGATAAAAAATAACCATTTTACCCTGCTGACAGTGATGGAGGAAATTGCTGAAAAATAAATCCAAAAATTATTAAAAAAAAAAAGTAATTACTAGCATACAAGATGTACATGAAACTTAAATAAAAAAATTATAAAACATTTTCTAGTTTATTTATCCATTCACAAACACCATTTTTTTTTGGTGTTTTTAATAGTGAACAATTTTTATTTAATATAAATTAGTATTATGGTAGGTTATGTCAACATGAAGAGCTTCAGGGACCAACTTTGCCATTTTCAGAAACATGGATCTGTTTCTTCTCTTCAGCGACACAACAATAATGGAGGATGCGTTGTTTTCTGTTGTTGAACCTGCAATTAAAAGTTACAGGGAAAATTATTTTATCCTTAACCTAAAATACTCTCATCGATCGTTTTAAAGGAGGCAACATTCAAAATGGTTGAAACCAGGAGTGAAAGAAAGGGAGAGAAAGAACGGTAAGACAAGGGCAAATTAGGAGAAGATTCACAGTCAGCGATCGATTCTCAGCTTTCTCGCCCAGACTTCTCTTACCGAGTCAGCCAGCCTAATTTGGTTTAACAAACAACCTCAGCTGACCGAGTCAGCCAAATACGTCTGACCCGACTCGGTCAGACGTATATCAAACAACCCCTTAGTTTATGGTATAAGGGCTTGGAAGCCAAATGTCTAATCTTCTGCACCTTACTTCGAGAATTGGTGTATGGAGGGCAGTTTGGTTTTTTATTTATTTTGCAAATTAGAGTTAGTGGTGAGACAAAGTAGTGAGGATATTACCTTGTTAAGCTGTTATTCCCTTTTGTCATTTTCTTTAGTAGTATATATATAGTGGTTAGTAGGAGTGAGGTAGCTAAAAATGGAGTAATTATTAAGTGAACATTGTTCTTCATTTGAAGAGACTCGTACTTCTAGAATTGTGAGAAAACTATCTTTATCAATATTATCATGTATTTTTTTTGTTAGTATGAGTGTTAGAATGTCTGGGGTATACGATTGATTCAAAAGAGTCTATTACATTTACCCACATACAACCCAAGAATCATAAATAATAAAAGAAGAAGAAGAGGTGGGCATACAACCAAAGTTGCCCTTATTACAAGGCCATAACAATCAAAATCATAAAGAGGAAGTGTATTATTTGTTATTTACCTACGCCGATACTCAAATACAAGATCCTATATACCTTGTGTTTATTGTCTCTCATTTATTCATCATTGCATATCAAGTTGAACAGCGGAGGGCTGCGAGATACATATACACCCAAACGAGGGGATACGTTTTTGTGGAACACAATAATACCCATAAATACAAAATATGGTAATTAGAGAATAGTTATATTTTTTTTTCTTTCAAATTTGATGTATGCATTGTTTTATAGTATTTTAAAGAACTCGTGGTCTTTTCTATACCACAATTCCCAATTTCCAAAGCCTTTCCTTTTAATTTATATTTTTTTTGTTTATTTAGTATTATTAATATTTATTTTGGATTGCATGATGCTTTTAAGAAAAATCGTTGGTTCTCTTATGACAGTATTCATAAAGGATCAGCAAGTTATGTGTTCCTATTTAAATTTACATAACAAATGAATTGCTATGTTTAACAAATTGTGTTTGTTTTACTATTTCAGTATTCATAAGTGATTATCTAGGTGATGAAGTGATTATCAAGTTAATGTGATGGGTATTCATATATAATTATAATATGTTACTATAAAAATTATGCTACCGTAGCATTACGTTATATATTTATTCATTCATGATTTCACTTTAGATTGAAATGAATGATGAATTTTTATCTTAAAGATATTATATTCGTTTTACTATTATGGTTATTCATAAACGATTATAACGTCATGTGTTCACTTTATTATTGTTAGGAAAATATAACCCAAAATTGTACGAAAGAACAAAAGCATAAAATTCATGACTGAGGCCTGTGTTTAATATAGTTTCCTTAAAACAAATTCGCCCTATATGGGTGTTTGTTTCCTTAAAACAAATTCGCCCTATAAATATATTTGATTTGCATTTTTTCCTTTTAGTTAACAGTTACAAAAATGAATTAAAAGCAATTAATCATAGATTTCGATTTTGATTTCTTGATTAATTTCTTATTTAATTGTGACAGTTACGATTTCGTTTTAATTGCATCAGTTACATTGGGTGTTTAACACAGTTTCCTTAAAACGAATTCGCCCTATATATATATATATATATATATATATATATATATATATATATATATATATATATATATATATATATATATATTTCGTATACTACAATGTTCGTAAGTAAATAATAAAAAATTCTATTTTTATTTACTAATCTATAAACACAATAATATAAAATATTTTATTCGATACAAAATAAAATATAAAAAACAAAAAATGATACAAAGATTAAAAATGTTATCATTTCTTCGTTTCAAGATTTCAATATTTTCTTCAATTTATCATTTTTCACAAATATTTTGGAAACCAGGCTGGACATCGAACCGACCGTCTTACTGGTTCGATGATTCAATTGGTTCAACCGGTCCTAAAAACCAGATAAACTGGATATATATATATATATATATATATATATATATATATATATATAGAGAGAGAGAGAGAGAGAGAGAGAGATAGGTTCAAATGTTTTTGACAACTATTGTGTGTCTGTATGCACCAATAAGAATTCAGGAAATAATAAATCATTAAATAAATCATTTAAGGGTATTATAGTAATCTTTACATATTTAATTATGGTAGATAATTAATATGTTTATTATCCCTTTAAATATGGGATGTCAAAGTCAAAACTGTAGAAAAAAACCCTACAATTGCCGTCTTCAATTTTCTTCCTTCTCTGTTGTCTCGCTGGAGAAATCGAACCATCAAAGTCGTTCATCTACCTTCTTCTTTAACATTCTAACCCATTATCTTCCATAGCCACACTACTTGTAGCAACACACAATTTCGTCTTCCTTCCTTCCTCTCCATTGCCGATACCCAAACCAAATCATCATCTCGTCACCACAACTCTCTTGTCGGACCACCATCAGGTGACGTCGACGTCCACAACACCGATGACAAGTCGCTCCTCACCGGCAACGTCGACAATTTAGTTCCCGGTGACGACGACCACGACCACGACCAGGTAGCTTCTTCTTTTCTATTTTTCTTTTTTCGTTCTCTTCCCCCTGTGACATATTCGTTATTGATGTCCAATTGTTTCAATCCCTTTCCAAAATTGCTGAAGATATGACATAATTTGTACTTGCCTATCCATATCTTATGTTATCTGCTAGAATTTGGTTGGAAAATTGGTCTTGCTGTTGTAATACCACCGCAACTCCGATGTCAAAATTGAACTGGTAAGCTTTTTCTTGTTCCTTTTTTCTTTTCATTAATCTGATAATACATGTTATTCTGCTGTTTTCTTTTTCTTTCTTTTTTCTGATATGAGGTAACATATGAAATCATATGTTGTGTTTTCTAGAATATAAAATTATATATTCTTTGTTTGCTAAAACACTGTGTTTGCTGAAACATGAAACTAGATGCAAAAATCAGTTTTTTTTTTAAATGATATTACTTTACTGAAATATGATATTAGATGAAGAAATATGAACTTTGATGCTATTTGTATGCTAAAATATGAAGTTAGATGTAAACAAAGGTGCAAACAAATGTGGTTTATTACACCTGGTGGGATAGATACTATCTATTTGGACCTTTTTACCCTTGGAGGGTCTTCTTCCTATTGATTGCTCCCTTACGAAGATGGTTTATATATTCTAATTGTTTTTTTCTTAGTCACTTTTTGTGTTTACATGAACTTTTCATGCATTTATATTTCAAATGTTTTCTTTGTTGGGTATATTCTTGATAATACAAATTCTTTAAGAATATTCAAAACTATTCTGCAAGAATGCTTTATTCTGTAAAAATATTATTGTTTTATTCTGATAGAATTGTAGTTAATTATTTATATGTTTAATGTGCAGTTGTTACAAGTGTATCACTACAAAATATTTGACAATGAATTTGTGATAGAAATGGCTTGAAGACTTGATGAGAAAGGCTTGAAAAATGAATTAAAGAATGATCACACTCATTGTTTAGGAATGTTGTTATTTTTTTTAATAAATACACTTGTTATTCTTTCAGAATGTTGTTATTATTCAATGAATCACAATCATACAATGCAATTATTTGGTATATTATTAGTTCAAGAATCGATTTTGTGTATTCTTTCAGAATGTATTTACTAGTTTATGATTGACATCCTGTCATTCTGACAGAATAAAATCGAAAATATATTTACTAGTTTATGGTTGGCATTCTGTCATTCTGACAGAAAAAAATCGAAAAATATATTACTAGTTTATGGTTGGCATTCTATCATTCTGACATAATAAAATTGAATTTTTAAATTTGAATTAATTTAAAATATTCAGAATTTTTAAAATAAAGGAATTATTTACCCCTAAAAATCCAAAAATTTCCATTTTTAATATAGGTTAATTGACTAAAATGCCCTTATGCTGAAATTTATGTGATTATATGGTACATGTTATCCTATTCTAATATCATAGACCCTCATATCATGACCTTTGATTCTATTCCATCCGGTGGTCCAGATCTGTGCATTCCGACACACGATAGTTAGTAAAAACAAAATAACCTAAGCGTATATATATATATATATATATATATATATATATATATATATATATATATATATATATAGCGCTAGGTTAATGTGTTTTTTACATTTATTGTGTGCTAAAATGTACCAATAGGAATTTAGTAAAATGAAATAATTATTTAATTAAATAAAGATGAATATTAAATGATTTTTCATAATTATATGTATATTAAATGATATCCATAATTATAATTCTCTTTCTATGGAAGCTAATTAAATTCGTCATTAATGTCACAATAACATTCTTTCAGAATGAATTCGTATTTACGTTTTTATGTATGAGTTCGTTTTTTGTTTCAGGACTCACTCACCTGAAATACAATAAAGTTGTATGGAATATGAAGAGTGATAGTGTATTCTACTAGAATATACTCTCATTCTGCTAGAATACACTCTCATTTTTCTAGATACGAATTCATTCTGAAAAAATATTATTGTTCACACTAATGAAAAATTTAATTAGTTTCCATAAAAAAAAAATTATAAATATGCATATCATTTAATATACATATAATTTTTACTAAATTTTTATTGGTGCAATCTAGCACACAGTAGACGTGAGAAAACATTTGAACCTATATCTCTCTCTCTCTCTCTCTCTCTCTCTATATATATATATATATATATATATATATATATATATATATATATATATATATATATATATATATAAGAAGATAATTCCATTAATGAAATTGATATTTATTTATTACTACATTTAATATTATTATTACATTAAAGTATAATATGGAATTTATTATAATAAAAAAACCTATAAAATGATATATGGAAAAGACATTAATATAAAATAACCACAAAATGACATTTGACAAATTGAATGAGTGTGACATATGACAAGATAAACTTTCATTTATTAAAGTGTATATATATATATATATATATATATATATATATATATATATATATATATATATATTATGATTTTAAAATTTTAAAATGAAAGAACAATATCTTATTTCTATTAATTTATGTGTTACTCTCTTTTAACCATACTATATTATAATTGAAGCATTTTTCCTTTCACCATATTCATTTGAAACTCCCATGTAATTTTCCTTTCATCACATTCACTTAAAACTCTCATGACTTTTCAATTTCTTTCTAATAATAATTATAAGTTGGTTAGTAAGGTTAAATAAATATCAAACCTAAAGTATATTCATATATAAACTAAATTTCAATATTAAAATAATATATTTACTTATACTTATAAAGTTATGTTTTTTAACTTTTAACATATTATATTTAATTTATTGGTTTTAATATATTGTTGTATGTAAACCATTATCATTTTTAAGATAAAACTTTGGACCAATTTGTATAAAATACTTAAATTATTAATTTAAATATAATATTACAGGGTCAACGTAAATATAAATTTTAGTTTAACTTAAACAACCTAAAAAATATTTTGTAAATAGCTAAAAGTGATAAATTGTAATGTCTTTCTAATAATGATTATAAGTTGGTTAATAAGGTTAAATAAATATCAAACCTAAAGTGTAATCATAAACAAACTAAATTTCGATTTTAAAGTAATATCTTTGCTTCTAATTATAAAGTTATGTCTTTAACTTTTTACATATTATACTTAATTTATTAGATTTAAAATGTTGTTGTATGTAAACCATTGTCAGTTTAAAGCTACGACTTTCGAACAGTTTGGATACAATACATAAATGTTAGTTTAAATATAACATTACAGTGTCAACTTAAATATAAATTTTAGTTCCACTTAAAAAACCAAAGAATATTTTGTAAATAGTTAAAAGTGATAAATTATAGTGATAAATGCAAAAACTAAATTGTAATCTCAATTTAACTAGAATATTTCCTAAAGATATTTTTATAATTGTTAAAAGTTTTCAAATAAATAGTTTAAAATAACTTACAATAATAATAATTAAAAATAAATTTATATAAATGATTATATTGTTACCTTTAAAATCAAAAAACAATGTTTGATGGTTTAAATTATTATAATGATAGAAATTAAAATATTAATAAATTTAAAAAAAATTAATTAACAATAACAACAACTATAAATAACATCAAACCATATAATATATTTAATTTTATTCATGTGTAACTTGAGGGTAGAAGTCATTCAAACGATTGAAATTATGCAGTTATAATAGATGTATATATTATCATATAATTAAAAATAATCAATATATTATATCAATTTAGTATATGAATTATTATATCAAATTTAACAATATTATTGTTATGTTAAAAAAAACATATATTTGTAAAGACTTCAACTATAGATGTTTCTGCGCAACGCGCAGACATTTGCTTAGTTTGTTATAAAGCTAACGGAAAAAATGAAAAAAATAATGTATATAAATATTAGGTATAATTGAACGTTGGAAAAGATGTACTATTCATTTTGAATCGGTGATTGTTTAGCCTCATCCAACATCGCCAAAAATAATAAAGTTGAGGCTTAGAGAACTGTATAATAGGACAAGAAAGCTAGGGAGTTAGCCAAAGCAAAATTTCAATACCGCGTATTAAAGATCTTGTTTGCTTTCTTTTAGTATAAAATTAATTATCTTTTTTTAGTGAGCCTGTTTGTTTGTTTGTTTTTTTTGGTTAGACCAGTCCGGTTTAATACGGTTTTTGGTTGAACCATTGGTTTTTACCGGGTTGATTAAAGTGCAGTTTTTTGCCATTAAAAAATTGGTACCCAAATTGGTTCTCGGTTGAACCGGTTCAACCAGCCGGTCCGGTCCAGTTTTCAAATCTATGTTTTTCATATCTTCAATCTTTTTCAAAAATCTTTGCAAATCTACAAAAAAAAAATTTAAAATTGATTAATGCCAGAACACTCACAAAAATGCATATATATATATATATATATATATATATATATATATATATATATATATCTATATATATCTTGTAATATTTACATTTGATTATATAATGTGATTTTCATATGTGATTGTATATTTGTATCATTTAAAATTCAAATGTGAAATTCAAAAAAAAAATTAAAAAAATAATTAACGAAGAATACTCACACAAAATACATGCGTGCATATAGACATAATTCATATGTGATTCACTTGTGATTTTCATGTGAATCACATGTAATTCATATGTGATTCACTTGTGACTTATATGTGATTTACATATGATTCATATATGAATTATATGTGATTGTAATTTATATGTGATTTTAAATGTGAATGACATGTAATTCATATGCGATTCACTTGTGATTTACATGTGATTTATGAACATGATCTATGAGTTAAAATGATTTCAATTATGTCAAAGTTCATATGTCAATTTAACCAACTTTCAGTGGTGTTGTATATATATATATATATATATATATATATATATATATATATATCAAGGTTGTAGAAATTGCTCGACGTAGGCTAATCGGGGGACTGGGGTCAAGGGATTAATCGGGGACCATTAATTATTAAAAAAGTATTAAAAAATTAATAAATATAACATTAGTCATAATAATATAAGTAAACAAAAATTATAACACACAAACATGAACCTGGAACAAATAACAACATTTTAACCACATTAGGCATTTCATCGAGCACATTGTATGCATGTTGATAAACACAAATTATAACACACAAACATGAATTTCTTATTTCCAGTATACAAACAACTGCTTATTTCCAATATACAACCAAATAGAATCAAACCCAAACACAAATTATAAGTGATTACAGATTCACAAATTCACGAATTCACAACCAATATATAACAAGAAGAAGGAGCAAAAGGAGCCTAAGCTATTAAACTACAATTTGTTATTGTTATGTGTTTCGTGGTTTGATGGGGCATGGGCGACTCGTCATGATGATTGAGAATGAGAACAACCACAATTGCGATGGCAGTTGATTGCTTCTCAGTGTTTCGACAAACAACAAATTTACAATCACTTCGTCCGATTCAATCGCTAACGAGAGGGAGAGAGAGTCGATCAGGTGAAATCGACGAATTCTGATGAAGCGATGAGCCGATGATACATGAAGCGATGGGTGAGGATCCGTCGATTTCGAGCAGCTCTCAATTCCGACTATTTTGAGTTGGAGCAGCTCTCAATTCCGATGCTTGTTCTTCAGCCCTGTGTTTGATCCCGGATTAAAGAAAAAACAAACAATCCAATATCTTAATAAAAGCATATGAAATCATTGGAGTAGGCTTTTCCGATCAAATCGAGATACCTAAACATCCTCTGAACATACGAATAAGAAAATAGAAGAAGAAGAGAGAATGAATTGTTGATTTTGAGTTTGAGCAGCTCTCAACTCTATTAACTGTGTTTTTTCAATTGAGTATCCCACATCATTGGTGGAATGAAAAACAAAGGGCAAACATTCCTATAAAAAAGGTAGAAGGCCTCACTGAAATTCAAATCCAACCATGCTTTGGGGGCAGCGGTCTCTTTTGAGCCCAATTTTGGATCCGATTTTGGGTCCGATTTGGACCGAATTTGACCGGTTTTGACCGATATTGACCAAAACCGATTTTTTTTACCCTCTAACCCTTATTCGTAGGCGGCTGGAGGCCGCTAAGCGCCTAGGCGCCGATTAATCGGCCGCCTAGAGTGATTTTTACAACCATGGTATATATATATATATATATATTTAAACTGATCAAGATACTAAAGTAATTAAAAGAGAAGGAACAAAGTGTGACATGATGCTCAAGATAATGTTAAATAAACCATTACTACTAGCTGCAATAAATGTCTCGAAAAGCACAAGAAACAAAGTGCGAGAATCTAAAAGTATACTACATCATATGGCTATGGTATCAAAACTAAGCAACATGGGCTTCAGAGGATCTATGGAGGTGTTAGGGGTAAACCATGGTGTCCTTCAAACTGTCAGGTGCAATGAATTTTTTTGACAATATATATGGTGTAGTGTTTTCGGTATGCTATCCTGTAAATTTGCGTGAGCTACCTATGACATTTTGTTCTAGCTTCCCCACTCACATAGGGGTGGCAGAAAAACTTAAAGCATAAAAACTTGAAGGTTCACTTAAAAACTGTGAAAACTTACAAATGGCGGGTGTTGTTAATCGCACCTCTATAAAACTAAAGTCAATTTACTAACATAATTATTACATATAAATAAACATTAAAACCGTAAAATATATTATCAGTCCTTCACTTATGATTTCATTTTTGTTTTCCTCCCTTTCAATTTAATAAAGTTCAAATTAATAAATAAGTTGATAAACCATCACGTACCATTAACATCACATTTATGGTTATATATATATATATATATATATATATATATATATATATATATATATATATATATATATATATATTGCATCCCTTTAATTTAAAAAAAGTTATTATTATTATTATTATGTATGAAAAATTAAATATCCATTTACTTTTTTGTTTCTACTATCTTCCTATTTATTTTAAATGGTAATAATTGTCATTCAATTTAATTTAAATTTGATTGAGATGTTAAATTTATATATATGTTATCATCTTAAATAGGTAGGAACAAAACGTAGAAGGATATTTAGTTTCTCTCTCTCTCTCTCTCTCTCTATATATATATATATATATATATATATATATATATATATATATATATATATATATATATATATATATATATATACTAATGGTTTTATTAAGTAAATGATTTACCTATCTTTAAATTAGGAGACATGTGTTTGAATTAGGAAACACGTGTTTAATTAATGAAAGTTTCAGATTTTAAGGGATATTGATTCTTTTAATTTTGAATTCTGATTTTTTTACTTAATTCATTTTTAATTCTTACATAATTTGTTATTTTACTCGATTTTATTATTTTAGAATGCAATTATGTTAGAATGATATTCTATGAAAATGGCAAAATATATTCTGATAAAGTTGATATTTTGATTGAAGGAATTTCTTGTGGAAAATCAATATTCTTGAACCTTCAATTGAAAAATAACATGATCCTTATATATTCAAACATTGAAATGCAAATACAGATTCATACATATTCTTATAGAATAATAACAAAATTCTTGTATATTTGTAACATCCAAAAAATTCAAGTCAACTTAAAACTTTTCAACCATTTAAAAACCATTAATTATTACAAACTGTTTTCAAAATAGTTTCATGTCAGAGTATCCCAAAAATCAAAATCATAAAATATGAGGAGGTGCACGATCACGCCTTCACCTTCCCGCGATCATCTGAAGTACCCGAAACAAAATTCAAAACTATAAGCCCGAAGCTTAATGACTTTCCCTAAAATACCAATGTCATAAAATCATAATCACCATAGCAAATCAACAGCATGCATATAGAGTCTAAAGAGTGACTGGATTGCCTTCACCGTGCCTGCAGTCTATTTGGCCCACTCTCAGAACCTTCAACATGTCTGGTCCGCCCACCCAGGCCTTCAGCCTGTCTGGATCGTTCTCCGGGCCTTCGGCCTGAATTATATGCCCTACCGGGCCTGCAGTCTATCCGGGTCGCCCTGAGTATGTTGGCCTACAGCACAAATCAGGTCCGCCTCAACCCACCCCCAAACACAATCAACACATAGTTACCACGTAAGCAAAACCAAGGCTCCAAATTGTAGATCTAGCCTCCTTAGGAATAGTTATCACGTAAAGTTGCAAACTTTACGTGCATGCAATGCCTTAAATGCCAAAACCAAGCTAAGGAAGAGGTTTAAGCCAAAGGGAAGAGTCGAAGCTTGATAAATTTGATAACTTTATGACTATGAGGGCTTAGAGGAGTCCAGATCTGAAGTTACAACTTCAAATCATGCTCAATACCAGAAATGACCCACAAATATCTTGAATAAGGAGATCTAGCACTAGAATGATCAAGGTAACAACTTGTTACCTTCAAATGGAAACCAAGACGAAGTAGGTACTGGATCTACAAGCTTCTCCTTGATCCAAGCTCTTGAGTCTTCTAGTGTCTTTCACTAAAACCACCTTCCAAGCTTTTACACACACAAAATGAGGAGTAATACACGATTAGGGTTTTATGAGGTCAAGGGGCGATAAGAGAGGCAGAGGGTGGCTAATGAGCCTTTAAATAGGTTGCAAAATCCTGGAAATTAGTGTTTCATATTCTAGCTCCAACTCATCGAGTTGGGTCCTCCAACTCGTCGAGTAGGCCTCTAAATATGAATATAAAGCTTTAAAATTATACCTGGGAGTCGGGGTGTTACAAAATATACATGAAGATTAACTAAAATGAGATGGAATGAACTACAATAAACTAGGAAAAAAGTAACAAAATGAAGCTATCACGTTTCTCTCATCTACTAAATCATATTTTCTTCTTCTGTTGAAAAGTAATCGATGATGGATGAAGGATCGGTTACCAGTAAAATGATATTTCCTATAGTGGTAGTAGCCAGAGGAAAAGTGACGACGCTAGGAGGAAGAAGAAGAACGTTATATATATATATATATATATATATATATATATATATATATATATATATATATAGAGAGAGAGAGAGAGAGAGAGAGAGAGAGTTAGGTTCAAATGTTTTTAGCAACTATTGTGTACCTAAATGCACCAATGAGAATTTACGAAATAATAAATAATTAACTAAATCATTAAAGGGTATTTTGGACCTTTTGTACCTTTATTTAAGGAAATTATTTAATTGAAATCATTCAATTAAGGAAATAAACTAATCATTCAATTAAGGAATTAAACTAAATATATTTGACCTAGTTATGTTTGTGGCTGAACACTTCATCATCGGCATTAACACAATCACCATCAACCTAGTTATGTCGACGAGGCCAAAGGGAAAAGGCTGTGAAGAAGTCGAGGTCTTCGTCTTCAGTTGATCGGGGAAGAAACCAAATTAAAGATGCAAACCGAGGTGGGGTATCGGAGTTGGCGAAGCAACTCCGCCGAGGGAGGGATAGCCGGCAGGAAGGGATGCGTCGGCGATCTCTTTTCTTTTCTGGTTCGATCGGTATCCACTCATGAAGGGGGAGAAAGGACTTCGGTCCTCTGTCTTTGTCTGCTCGAGAAGAGGAACTTGGTGGGAAGCAGTCACAAGGGTGGTTCTGTGGTGCTCGTGGATCACAGCTTCTTCTTCTCCGGTGAACTGTGCCAACAGGTAAAAGAAAATTCTTTTTCTTCTTTTTATTTTTGTTTGATTGCTTGATAGAAATCAAAGGAAAGAATTTATGTTTGGTTTTTCCTAGAAAAATTGATGATAATGAAAGGGATATGGGTTTGATTGTTTGAACATAACTCATTGTTTGTTTGGGTTTTGGTATTTGACAGGGGAATTCATGGGTGTTTGTTTCTTGTGTACTTGACTGGGAACGAATGCAGATGTGTGATCTTGGGTTTACTGAGTGTTTACGGGTGGTTGTCTTACATGGTGAACGCAAGCCTTCTTCTAGCCAGGTATTCCAAATTCGTTTCTTTTCTGTTCATTTTCATCTTTTTCTTTATCTTGCTGTGAATTATGAATACATACTCTAGTGGTTACTGGGAATGAACGCATATGCGTGTTGGTGATTTAATCATAGCTATTGAATTCTGTATTCAATCACAACTCTTGAATTATGTAATGTATTCTATTAGAATTTATTTTATATAGATGTATTCTGTTAGAATGTTTGAGAATAATTGTCAACAACAAGTACATTATGTCAGAATTTATGGTTTTTATTCTCTTAGAATGCATTGAATTTTTTAATTTTTGAAACTTGATTATGTTTTCTTTGTGGATTTAGGTTTTGAAGAGACTAACATTGATGTGGAGAAGGAAGAAAACATAGAGAACGAGAGTGTATTATACCAGAATGTGTTATGCTACAATGTATAAAGTGTTGCTAAAAAATAATATTCTATTAGAATAGATTAGTGTTTTTGTTAGATTGTGATGTTTTTTTTTTATTTTTTCTTTCAGAATGTTGTTATTATTCAATGAATCATAATCATACAATGTAATTATTTGGATATTATTAGTTCAAGAATTGATTTTGTGTACTCTTCTTAGAATGTACTTACTAGTTTATGGTTGGCATTCTGTCATTCTGACAGAATATAATCGACGACTATATTTAATAGTTTATGGTTAACATTCTACAATTTTGATAGAATAAAATCGAATTTCTAATTTTGAATTAATTTAAAATATTCAGATTTTTAAAAATAAAGGAATTAATTATCCCTAAAAATCCGAAAATTTCATTTTTTAATATAGGTTAATTGACTAAAATGCCCTTATGCTGAAATTTGTGTGATTATATGGTATATGTTATCCTATTCTACTATCATAGACCCTCAGATCATTACCTTTGATTATATTTCATCTGATGGTCCAGATCTGTGCATTCTGGCATACAATAGTTACTAGAAACAAAATAACCTAACCATATATATATATATATATATATATATATATATATATATATATATATCATAATTTTATTAAAATTTATAACAAAATAGATGGACCGAGTTTCTCTAAGTTGGACCAATTTTCTCCGATTTGGACCTGAGTTTGAACGATTCCAAATTTTTTGTTAGATTTTTATAAAACCGCATCGTCGTCTTTCTTTCCATACATCCCAGACCATCACATCTAGAAACATGATCAATTGGTTCTTTTGGTTACGAATTTTTTTGGCATGTTGCCAATTATAATAAAATTAAAATTAGATTCAGTTGAAACGGTCAAACGAAACATCAAACCAAAATAAAATTTTTGCACGATAATTTAATAAATTTCATTTATATTTTTATTGGTGAATATATGGAAACTTTTTTAATGCATGAATGTTTATATAATAAAAAAAAGTTAAAAATATATAATTTAAAACTATTTATGTAAGTAGGGTATAATTTGAAACATTTATACAAATTAATATGCTAATAAAAAATATAAAATGGTACGATTTAAATTCGTTGAATTCATTTATTTTAATAGAAAGCGAAAGGAGGATGTCGTTACAAATATAATAAACTAAAGGGAAAAAAATGTAAATATATAACATAGTACACTCACATGGTAAAATAGATTTAAAAACAATTTAATTTAAAATAGTCAAAGACATCAAATCAATAGGGTCATTATGTAATTTTTTGGTGTGAATAAAATCCCCCACAAAGAGCTAACCATGTAATTCCAGTATCTCACGATGAATTATATAGGTATATTTCCATATCAAAAATTAATGTTTCATTTATCTTCGAGTGGTTCAATACTTCAATTACAAATAATAATAAAAACTTCAATTATAATTAATAAAATAATTACATTGTTATTCCCTATGTTTATCGAACCCTATTAACCAAAGTTGGACAATTTTGACATGGAAAAACAAAGTGTGGCAAGATGATAGCAGAATAAGGAAATTATAAGGTGGAAAATTTAATTTGATTGTTCAAAAACAATCAAATTCACCTAAAAAATAATTACGTACCATAGATTCACGTGATCAATATATCTAGAATTGAGACAGATGTGAGATATATGGAGGTTGTAGTGGTTGTAGGAGGCGTGATTGGAAAACAAGGCATCCAAGACAAAACATCATCGCCAGATCGAAGTGATTAACAAATGCGATTGGATGATCGATTCCAGATCAACCTATAACAACAATGGGATTTGATTCGGTAGATAAGCCAGAGATGCGAATCGATCTTTGAGATGTAAATCGATCGTCGAAGATGTGAATTGGTCGTCCGAGATGAGCCGGAGATCAATCGTAGGTGATGGTAAGAGTAGAGGAGACAGCGTCGATTTTTTTGTGATTGTGAGACGTATCTAAGAAAGTACCGTGAGAAAAAGAGAGATACCATTAATTAAGCTAATTTTTAGAAATTGTTTTTTATACCTGAAATACCCTTATCATTTGTTTTAAAAACCAAATCTTCCAATAAATTCTTTATAATTACAAAAATGACACCTTTAATCTTAGCTTTCAGTTTTTTTATCTAACGTTCCACTTTTAGTTTTCAAGTTCTTGAAAACCTATAAGTTTTCAAATAATCTCCCCTCCCTCTCTTTCTCTCTCTCTCTCTCTCTCTCTCTCTATATATATATATATATATATATATATATATATATATATATATATATATATATTTGGTAGGAAGGGTAAAAAATGCACAATTTTCATTTTTATTGGTAAATCAACGAAATGAATCATTAGATGATACAAAAATAACATGATTCATAAAAAAATTACGGAAAAAGCATTGATGATTCAGTAATTTACTAAATTAAATTTTGATTCACTTTTTAGAAAACTTTAGTGAGTCATCGATGCAGTATTGGGATTTTTTTTGCAAATGATATATTTTCTGTATTATCAATGGATTCATTTTGTTGAGTCATCAGAAATCATACAAATGATGTACTTCTCACCCATCCTACCAAATGTTTCCTTCTTACTAGATCCACACACACACACACACACACACACACACACATATATATATATATATATATATATATATATATATAGACACACACACACACAAACATTTGATATTTTCTTAAAAAAAATTCAAATACAACTAAACAATCGGACTCGAATGCCAATGTCTAAAAGAATTGCAACTTAAAGTGTCAAAAATTTTAAAAAATATAACAAATGTGTATATATGTGTGACATCCCAAAATCTCGGCTAGAAAAGACTGTTTTCATTTATGCTTTTTAAACATTTTCAGAGTAAATCCTTTTGATTTTAAAAGAGATGCGGAATTTGTTCCAAAAAACAAAACATGATAAAATAGATTATTATCAAAACATTTCATAAAGAAATATGATTTCATTTCATAATAAAAAATCGGGATGTCATGTTCCGATACATCATAAAGGATAAACGATAACATTACAAGTCATTCAACAAATATATACATATACAGACTTGTAAACAAAACAACTTGATGATTCATCCATCTTATGCCCTTGCGCCACTTCCTGTAATACAAATAAACTGAGTGGGTCAGGCTTGGGAGCCTGGTGAGCATTGAGGGTTTTCAACCCATAATAAATAATTATATTTAATTTAGCAATCAACAATAACCCGATTATCCATTCCCGTTTTCCTCACTTTACGTCCCTAAAACATCATCTATTATAAGGGACCTAATCTAGGATTTTCATCGGGACGGACATTACCGCAAAGGGGCTTCCTTAACAATAAATATCCTAAAGTCAACCATGAGGGGGATAGAGTACACCGGTGAACACGTCGTTCACAACACCTACAGGTTATGAGCCTGCTAGTGTTCCACAGGACTGTCTAGAATAGTCCGTGGTCGTCATCCATACTCTGCTGAATGACTAGAATAACACCAACAACATCGAGGCCTCTCATCTGTTTATTACACACCAATTATCTACCCATGTTCTACCCAATATATTAGTAGATAAAAATATACATTTTTATACAAAGTTTAAAACCTGTATAGCATGCTCGATCAATACATTTTTCCACATAACAGATGAGGCACACACACATAACACGTATTTCATAGAGAATAAATCAGATCTATGAGGTAGAAGAAAGTGAATATACATTCACACATATAATCAACAAAGTATACACGTAACACGTATTTCGTATAAAATACTTCATAATAATGTGTTGGAAGAAAATGACTACACATTCACCTGATCAGAAGATGATCGGGCAACACTACGGCTTGCAGAAGTAGTGTTTCTCCGTAGATCTGGAAGATCTTCACAAAAACCGGGCTCCTCGCGGACAGGGCTTCAGCTCGAAAATCTCACTTCTCGGGATTCTCGGGGCTTTGGAACTTGCTTCGGGGCTCGGGAATGATACCGGGGCTTCGGGATATGATTGGCACGCAAATCGAGGCAAAAACTAGAGAGAAGAAAGAGTTTGAATAAGAGAAAATGGCTGATCTCGGTTTCTATTTATAGGCTGCTGGGTCTGGGATTACGCTGGGCGTAATTTCAATTTACGCTGGGCGTACTCAGTATGCTGGGCGTAATTAGGTTACACTGGGCGTACTTTGACGTCACTGCGTGCGTCAATCGGTGGCACTCGAGTATTAGTCAGACAAGTTGCACCCCTCTGAGTACGTTGGGCGTAATTTGACTCGTCAAACTTCTAAATTGTGTAACTTTCGCATACGAGCTCCGTTTACGAAGTTCTTTATATCCACGCGTAGGTCAGACCATACTCTACAACTTTCATTTAGACTCCGTCGGCTAATTTTGAATTTTATTTTTATTATTTATTTTTAGAAGGCAGGGACAGGAAAACTTCGTTATAAATTCATAACTTCTTCGTCCGACGTCCGTTCTCGCCTAACTTTTCATCGTTTCGCTACTAACAACGAGATCTTTGATTCTCGTTTAGATTGTTTCGGCTAAAAACCGCTCAATCTCAAATCGAGTATTCGGGCTGCATACTGCCAAGTCGAAATTTCAGAAAATCATAACTTCCTCATACGAAGTCAGATTTGAGCGTTCTATATATATTCGGAAACCTCGTTTCGGCCACTACAACTTTATGTAAAGATATCGAGTTTATTTTACACTTAAATTTTGACGCTCATTTTATTCTTAATTCATTAAATTATAATAATTAAGAAAATACACACATAATTCACATAATTCACATAACTCACAAATAATACATTTTTGTTATTTCAAATTGGGTTACAAAGGTTAACTAGACTATTACATTGCTAAAGATGGCAAGCCCAGAAACACAAGCGTTACAATTCTCTCCACCTTAGAATGATTCTGTCCCCGGAATCACACATCAACAAAAAAATGCGGATAGCGACCCATCATGTCACTCCCCGTCTCCTAGGTGAGATTCGGCCCATTCGTGTGTTTCCAACGGACAAGCACTAACTCAACCATCTTACGTCGCAATTTCTTAGTCTTTCGGTCAATGATTGCCTCTGGTTCTTCAATCAACCTTTTGTTTTCATCAATTCTTAACTCCGAAAGTGGAATCATGTTGGGAACTTCTCCCGTGAACTTCCTCATGTAACACACATGAAAAGTGTTATGAATTCCATTCAGTTCTTCTGGTAGTTCGAGCTTGTAAGCTTGGTTCCCAATTCTCTGAAGAACTTTAAACAGTCCAATAAAACTTGGACTTAACTTTCCCCTTTTACCAAATCTTATAAGTCCCTTCCACGGCGAGACTTTAAGCAAAACCGAATCTCCAACTTCAAAAGTCATCGGTCTTCGCTTTTTGTCAGCATAGCTCTTTTGACGATCCTGAGCTGCTAACATTCTCTCCCTAATTATTTTCAACTTTTCAGCGGTTTGATGGACTATCTCCGGTCCCATAAACTGCTTTTCCCCAGCCTTAAGCCAACAAGACGGCGTACGACACTTCTGTCCATACAAAGCTTGATAAGGTGTCATCTTAATGCTCGAGTGGAAACTATTATTATAGGAAAATTCTACCAATGGTAAATGTTCATCCCAGTTACCTTGGAATTCTAAGGTACATGCTCTTAGCATATCTTCTAGTGTTTGTATCGTCTGTTCGCTCTGACCATCAGTCTGCGGATGGTAAGCTGTACTTAAACACAACTTGGTACCCAATTCCTCTTGTAGACTTTTCCAAAATAGTGAGGTGAAACGACTGTCACGATCTGACACAATCGTTAACGGAACACCGTGAAGCCTCACAATTTCCTTAACGTAAGAACTCGCAAGCTTTTCCATAGACCATTTCTCATTGGCTGCTATGAAATGCGCACTCTTAGTGAATTAATCAACGACCACCCAAATGATGTCTTGACCACTTTTTGTTCTGGGCAGTTTAGTGACAAAATCCATAACAATGTCTTCCCACTTACCCATAGGCATAGGCAAAGGTTCTAAACTCCCGTATGGTTTCTGATGTTGTGTCTTGACTCTCGCACAAGTCACACACTCCGCCACATACTTCGCAATGTCGAGCTTCATCGTCGGCCACCAGTAATAGGGTTTCAGGTCCCTATACATCTTTGTGCTACTGGGATGAATGGAGTATATGGTCTTGTGAGCTTCTTCCATCAGAAGATCTCTTATTCCTCCTGACTTAGGTACCCAAATACGATCTTGGAACACCTTCAGTCCATGACTGTTTATATTAAACACCAACGTTTTACCCAAACGTTCCTCCTTTCGGTCATTCTTCTCACAAGCTTCCTCTTGAGCTTTCTTTATACTTTCCACAATGGTCGAGACAAATTCTATTCTCAACGCTCTTGGCCTTTTTCTTTCAAGATTGACTTTCCGAATGAGAGCATCAACAACAACATTTGCTTTACCGGGGTGGTAAAGTATCTCACAGTCGTAGTCCTTAAGTAACTCTAGCCAGCGTCGTTGCGTCATATTCAATTCTTTCTGATTAAAGAGATATTGGAGACTCTTATGATCAGTAAAAAGTTTGCACTTTGTGCCATAGAGGTAATGCCTCCATATTTTTAGAGCGAAAACTACCGCAGCCAACTCCAAATCATGAGTTGGGTAGTTCTTTTCATGCTCTTTCAACTGTCGAGATGCATACGCGATCACCTTATCTCTTTGGGTCAAAACACAACCCAATTCTACACCAGATGCATCACTATAAACAGCGAAGTCTTCAACTCCATCGGGCAGAGAAAGAATCGGTGCCTCGCATAGCTTCTTCTTTAGTTTCTCGAATGCTTCTTTATGCTTATCACTCCAAGCATAAGTAGCTCCTTTGTGGGTCAAAGCTGTCAATGGACTAGCGATCGAAGAAAAGCCTTGGATAAACCTTTGGTAATATCCGACTAATCCCAAAAAGCTTCGGATCTCTATGGGATTCTTCGGTTGCTCCCACTTTGTCACAGCTTCAATCTTTGCCGGATCAACCATTATACCTTCTTGGTTGACCACGTGACCCAAGAATTGGACTTCTCTAATCCAAAAATCACATTTGGAGAACTTAGCATACAACTTCTCCTTCTTCAAGACTTCTAACACTTCTCACAAGTGTCTGCCATGCTCTTCTTGGATTTTTGAATAAATCAGAATGTTATCTATGAACACTATCACAGATTTATCAAGGAACGGATTACAAACCCTGTTCATTAAATCCATGAATGCTACTGGAGCATTGGTTAGTCCAAACGACATAACCAAAAACTCGTAGTGTCCATTCTGAATGCAGTCTTCTCTATATCCTGCTCTCTTACTTTTAACTGATGATATCCTGACCTCAGGTCGATCTTTGAAAATAACTTGAACCTTGTAGTTGATCGAACAGGTCATCAATCCTCGACAACGAATATCTATTCTTTATTGTTGCCTTGTTCAGCTCTCTATAATCGATGCACATTCTCATATTTCCATCTTTCTTCTTCACGAATAACACATGAGCTCCACAGGGTGATGAACTAGGTCTAATGAAACCCTTGTCCAATAACTTCTGAAGTTGCATCATCAGCTCCTTCATCTCCGTCGGTGCTTTTGCTATAGGCGTCGTTCCAGGCAACAAATCGATACGAAATTCTACTTGTCGATCAGGCGGTAATCCAGGAAGATCTTCGGGAAATACTTCCGGATAATCACACACGACAGGAATATTCTGCATCACCTTCTTTTCCATCTTAGCATCGATCACAAATGCTAAATACAATGTACACCCCTTGGTCAAACACTTTTTGGCTTTCATTAGGGAAATGATCCCAGAACTTACTCTGCGTTTGTCCCCATACACCATAACTGTCTTTTTCCCTGGTGGGTTCACTTTCACTATTTTCTTCTTGCATAAAATTTCGGCATCATTGGCGCTAAGCCAATCTATTCCCAACACGATGTCGAAACCATTAAGTTCTATAGGCAATAATTCCTTGTGGAACTTATTCCCATTCAAGTCAATTAAGATGTTTTTCATACGAAGGCTAACAGGTACAAACTTGCCACTAGCAACTTCAACTAATAAAGCATCATCTAGTCTAACAACAGTCAAAGCTAGTTTTCTACCAAATTCATGCGATATAAAGGAGTAGTTGGCTCCAGAATCAAATAAAATTTGGGCAGGCAATTCATTTACGAGAAAGGTACCTGAAGCGACATTAGCTTCATCTTTAGCAGCTTCCAGTGTCATCTGGAATGCTCTCGCTTTCGGCTTTGGCGGAGTGTTGGGTTTTGCTGCCTCCTTCTTCTTTGGACAATCTCTTGAGATGTGCCCTTCCTCACCACAACCATAACAAACATTCTTGGTGAGGGTGCAGTCGTTGGCATAATGCCCTGGCTTTCCACATTTGAAGCATGTGGCTTCCCCGCCGCACTTCCCCTGATGCTTCTTCTTGAATTTGTCGCACCATTTCGCCTCTACCTTTCCTTCACTTCCTCTCGAACCAGATTTCGAGAATTTACTTTTCTTGCTGGACCCTGAAGATCCATCGATTTTCCTCTTTCCACCCACCTCTAACCTTTCCAGACCTTTTTCCCTGATCTGGGTCTCAACATTTCTAGCAGCCCAGATGGCGGCTTTCAATGTGGTTGCTTGCTTAACCATTGGACCATAGTCCGCTGGTAGTCCGTGGGCAAACTTGTTGACCTTAGAGAGTTCTGTTGGTACCAAATATGGGATAAACTTCATCTTTTCTGTGAAACTAGCAGCGTATTCAGTAACGCTCAATTTCCCCTTTTTCAAATTCTGAAACTAATTACTGATTTCCAGAAGGTCCTGCTCGGAGCAGTACTGCAATTTTAGTTGTTCCACAAAGTCTTCCCAAGACATTTTGCATGCTTCTCCTTTGGGCATAGAGTCAGCTAACAGCTTCCACTAACTCAACACGCCATATTTTGGTAGAGGGATCGCAAGAGCGGTCTTCTGCCTGTTGCTGCATTCGCAACTTTCAAACATTGTCTCCATTTCGGAGATCCAGTCCATAACTTGTACCGGCGTCGGGCTTCCGGATAGACATGGTGGTTTGGATGCCATGAAATCCTTATACTTGCACCCACGACCATCATTTCCTCCATTCTGGTTGTTGTGTCTAACCACCGGTTGGTCGTCTTGACCAACGATCCCACTAAAGTTTCCTCCTTCAGACTGCCCTCCATTCTCCTCGGGCTCTTCCACTTGAATTGACGGTTCTTCATGATTCTGCCTAAGCAAACGTCTTGTTTCTTCCATCTGACGATCCAACATCGTTTGAATCATCATTTGTACACCAGCCATTGTTATCGGCTCAGGTGCTGCTGCTACGACAGGTATTTGCTCAATTGGTGGTTGATTCCTGTTTTCATCAGCATTTCAACTCCGCTTCTTGTTCTCACCATTCTTGATCTATACACCGAATAAGGTGAAATTAGATCCACATTCACGATAGATATTCAAATCATCCTTATCACTCCGAAACGTTTACATGCTAGATCTAATAACGTAGACATACGCTTAGAATCCTACACACATATGGTTTCCAGATCCGGTCGGCAACAGACCATAGATCCGAACAAATTATATCATATATGGCAACATATAACATTTAGCACATAAAAGCATTTTAGGCAACTTTCCTAAAATAAACTAGTGCTTGTGTCTGATATATAACATACATACATCTAACAACCTTCACTTAGCATTCTAAGTTTAAGTCTAGAAATCCTACAAATTCCTAGTTCGTTTAAACTAGTGCTCTGATACCAACTGTGACATCCCAAAAATCTCGGCTAGAAAAGACCGTTTTCATTTATGCTTTTTAAACATTTTTAGAGTAAATCCTTTTGATTTTAAAAGAGATGCGGAATTTGTTCCCAAAAACAAAACATGATAAAATAGATTATTATCAAAACATTTCATAAAGAAATATGATTTCATTTCATCATCAAAAATCGGGATGTCATGTTTCGATACAAATCATAAAGCATAAACAATAACATTACAAGTCATTCAACAAATATATACATATACAGACTTGTAAACAAAACAACTTGATGATTCATCCATCTTATGCCCTTGCGCCACTTCCTGTAATACAAATAAACTGAGTGGGTTAGGCTTGGGAGCCTGGTGAGCATATAGGGTTTTCAACCCACAATAAATAATTATATTTAATTCAACAATCAACAATAAGCCGATCACCCATTCCCGTTTTCCTCACTTTACGTCCCTAAAACATCATCTATTATAAGGGACCTAATCTAGGATTTTCATCGGGACGGACATTACTGCAAAGGGGCTTCCTTAGCAATAAATATCCTAAAGGCAACCATGAGGGGGATAGAGTACACCGGTGAACACGTCGTTCACAACACCTACAGGTTATGAGCCTGCTAGTGTTCCACAGGACTATATAGAATAGTCCGTGGTCGTCATCCATACTCTGCTGAATGACTAGAATAACACCAACAACATCGAGGCCTCTCATTTGTTTATTACACACCAATTATCTACCCATGTTCTACCCAACATATTAGTAGATAAAAATATACATTTTTATACAAAGTTTAAAACCTGTATAGCATGCTCGATCAATACATTTTTCCACATAACAGATGAGGCACACACACATAATACGTATTTCATAGAGAATAAATCAGATCTATGAGGTAGAAGAAAGTGAATATACATTCACACATATAATCAACAAAGTATACACGTAACACGTATTTCGTATAAAATACTTCATAATAATGTGTTAGAAGAAAATGACTACACACTCACCTGATCAGAAGATGATCGGGCAGCACTACGGTTTGCAGAAGTAGTGTTTCTCTGTAGATATGGAAGATCTTCACAAAAACCGGGCTCCTCGCGGGCAGGGCTTCGGCTCGGAAATCTCACTTCTCGGGATTCTCGGGGCTTTGGAACTTGCTTCGGGGCTCAGGAATGATACCGGGGCTTCGAGATATGATTGGCATGCAAATCGAGGCAAAAACTAGAGAGAAGAAAGAGTTTGAACAAGAGAAAATGGCTGATCTCGATTTCTATTTATAGGCTGCTCGGTCTGGGATTACGCTGGGCGTAATTTCAATTTACGTTGGGCATACTCAGTACGCTGGGCGTACTTTGACGTCACTGCGTGCGTCAATCGGTGGCACTCGAGTATTGGTCAGACAAGTTGCACCCCTCTGAGTACGCTGGGCGTAATTTGACTCGTCAAACTTCTAAATTGCGTAACTTTCGCATACGAGCTCCGTTTTTGACGTTCTTTATATCCACGCGTAGGTCAGACCATACTCTACAACTTTCATTTAGACTCCGTCGGCTAATTTTGACTTTTATTTTTATTATTTATTTTTAGAAGGCCGGGACAGGAAAACTTCGTTATAAATTCATAACTTCTTCGTCCGACGTCCGTTCTTGCCTAAATTTTTATCGTTTCGCTACTAACAATGAGATCTTCGATTCTCGTTTAGATTGTTTCGGCTAAAAACCTCTCAATCTCAAATCAAGTATTCGGGCTGCATACTGCCAAGTCGAAACTTCAGAAAATCATAACTTCCTCATACGAAGTCAGATTTGGGCGTTCTATATATATTCGGAAACCTCGTTTCGGCCACTACAACTTTATGTAAAGATATCGAGTTTATTTTACACTTAAATTTTGACACTCATTTTATTCTTAATTCATTAAATTATAATAATTAAGAAAATACACACATAATTCACATAATTCACATAACTCACAAATAATACATTTTTATTATTTAAAATTGGGTTACAAAGGTTAACCTAGACTATTACATTGTTAAAGATGGCAAGCCCAGAAACACCGGCGTTACAATATGCATATTTAATGCATACTCAAATGTGCATATATTCACATTTCAACTACAAATGTTTCGTTAATTTTTTTGAGTTTGTATATGTCTTAGACGCTGCATTTCGAACAGATTGGTGGTGTTGGTTTCAGAAAATATTGAGCAGATTAGGAGTTCTAAGGCTCTCACAAATCTTTAATTTTTCAAAAGGACTTATATATATATATATATATATATATATATATATATATATATATATATATATATATATATATATATGATGGGTAATAGGTTACAAATTCATTGTATCTGTGAAAATTCTCTTAACACTTAAGGGTACATGCAACCTAAGGATCTATGTCTTTACAATTAATATCAACATACATTGAAACTACAAGAACCTATGTTACAATAAAAATTCATAAATTAGGGTTACATACCTTTTGAATTGTTATTATAAACAATTAATTGAATCCTTCCTTGAACTTTAAATAGTAAGCACCAAAAGTATGATGCTTCTAATAGCTTACACCCAAAACCCTAGAATGAATAGGAGAGAGGGGGGTGGGGGTGGGGGGGGGGGGGGAATAAATTTTGGCCATAAGCCTCTAGGGGATGTCATGCACGAAAATTGCAAGCCAATGAGTCTTATTTATAGTTTAGGTAACTTACAGATGAATCCATATTTGAGTTTATTTAATAATAGATTTAATCCCAATTAAAATCATTTCTTTATATGTTACCTAGAGGCTTCCAAAAACCCTAGAACCTACTTCAAAACTGTCCATACCATGGATGTTTCTAGAATTGCTTCTTTTGTTCAACTACTAAACAAATTACAATTCACCCATCGCACCTTTAATTAATTCCAATTAATATAGAAATTAATTCTAATTAAATCTGATTAGTTATGAGCTTAGACACCTTAATCCAACAGTCTCCCACTTAGATAAGTCTATAACTACAATTGCAAGTATAACCTTGAACCAAACAGCAAAGTGTGATTTCCAAAGCCACTGCCGAACTCTGATTCAAATCAAACGTTGGCCCTATGATAAGTGATAAACTATTCCTTTGTTCTAAAAGATTTCATATGAACAAATTCATTAATTAAATGGTCAACCTCATGTTCAATTGTTAGTTTCTCGGTCTACGATTTTATGATCAATTCAGACTACAAGATCGAACACATCAATTTAGTTCGAGCCAGGCCTAGGTCTTATAGATCAAATAAAATAACCGAGGGGCCCAAAGATATTGATTTTCCTGTTTAGGAAAAAGGAACGAATAAATATTGACTACATAGTTATAACCTTTACTCATCAAATCACACATGACACTACTTTTTATAACATCAAGTTACTGATGCATTTACATAATATCTGTAACACCCATAAAAATCATGCCAAATTTGAAATTTTTAAAAAATTTTCAAAACCATTAATCATTACAAAACTTGTTTTCAAAATAGTAAATATCGGAGTATCCGAGAAACAATGTCATAAATGTGAGGAGCTGTACGATCATGCCTTTGCCTTCCCGCGATCATCTAATGTACCTGAAACAAAAACTGAAACTGTAAGCCCAAAGCTTAGTGAGTTCCCCCAAAATACCGATACACTGCAACTAACACATATACAAATAACAGCATCTACTGGGTCTACAACTTTACAGACTGGATTACCCTTGGGCCCACAACGTGAGTCTTGATTGCCTTCCGGGCCCACAACTCACATCTGGATTGCCACTGAGCCCGCAGTACGAGTCTGGTATGCGCTACCCGGCCCTTAACTCGTATCTGGAATGCTCCCGAGTCCTCAGTATGAGTCTGGCATGCCCTGCCCGACCCTCAGCTCATATCTAGAATACTCTAGGGTTTTTTGGCTACCGCACGGAGCAGTACAACCTCAACCCAACCCACATAATATGTCGACATATAACATAACTAATGCACATATAGGAAATCAGATAGTAACACAGGTAGTCCTACAGATCTACCAAACTGGCATAGCACTAGCATGCATAACTAACTCGTACCTGAGAGTCGGGGCGTTACAATTCTCCCCCACTTGAACTAGACTTCATCCTTAAAGTATGCCGCGGTGAACATCTCCGGATAGTGCTCCCGTATCTCAGCCTCTGGCTCCCATGTCCTTTCAGACCCTCTACGGTGCACTGTCCCTTTACCAAAGGTATCTCTTTGTTCCGCAGAACCTTCACCTTCATCTCCAGAATGGCCACGGGCCTCTCCACATAAATCAGGCGCTCATCGACCTGAATGACATCCAATGATACTACCGCCTCCTCATCCAGAATGCATTTTCGCAATGGTGAAACGTGAAAAGTGCCGTGGATCTGACTGAGCTCCTCAGGAAGATCTAGTCTGTAAGCTACCTTGCCAACCCTGACAATAACCCTGAACAGCCCGATGTATCGAGGACCCAATTTTCCCCTCTTCTTGAAGCAGATCACACCCTTCTAGGGCGATACCTTCAGGAGTACCATGTCACCGACCTGGAACTCTAACTCTGATCGGCGTCGGTCGGCGTAGCACTTTTGTCTACTCTGTGCAGTCTATAACCACTGTCTAATCTGCTGAATCTTCTCAGTAGTTTGTAAAACTACCTCTGTCCTCCCCATCACTCTGTGGCCAACCTCACCCCATCAGACCGGGGTGCGACATCTCTGCCCGTACAACATCTCAAAAGGTGGGGCACCAATACTGGAATAATAGCTGTTGTTTTAGGCGAACTCTGCAAGGGGTAGGTGGGAATCCCAACTCCCACCGAAATCGATGACACAAGCCCTCAACATGTCCTCGGGGGTCTGTATAGTCCGCTCACTTTGGCCATCGGTCTGCAGATGATATGTTGTGCTAAAATGTAGCTGTGTGCCTAGATCTTCGTGGAACTTCTGCCAGAAGCGGGAGGTGAATCTAACATCTCGGTCGGAAACAATAGAGACCAGATATACACGTCGACTAGCTTCTCGGCTGACGAACTCTCCCGTATGGCCAGGAAATGGGAATTGTTGGTCAATCGATCCATGATGACCCACATAGCATCAAATCCCTTCGCGGTCCTTGACAACTTGGTAATGAAGTCCATCATGATCTGTTCCCATTTCCTCATGGGAATCTCTAGAGGTCGTAGCTTGCTATGTGGGCTCTGATGTTCGGCCTTGACCATCCTGAAGGTCAATTACCTCTTGACGTACCAAGCGATTTCTCGCTTCACGCACGGCCACCAGTAGCTCAAACTCAAATCCCAGTACATCTTAGTGGCTCCCGGGTGAATAGAGAAGTGAGACATATGATTCTCCTCCATAATCGTCCGACTGACCCCACCAAACATCAGAACCCATAACCGTCTGCATAGGGTCAATAATCCCCGACTATCTTGCACAAATTGGGCGTTCTTGCCCCTAATCCTCTCTAGTTTCCAGTTCTCGGGTCGCATGCCCTCAGCCTGAGCATCTATAATCAAACTCACGAGTGGAGAATCCACCGATATCCTCATACATATCACTGGTGTAGAACACCCAGTTAACTTGCAGCTTAGGGCATCCCCTACCACGTTCGCTTTACCTAAGTGGTAAAGGATCTCACAGTCGTAGTCCTTGACTACATCTAGCCACCTGCGCTGTCTCATATTCTGGTTCGGCTGATCCATGATGTGTCTCAGGCTCTTGTGATCCGTGTATATGGTGTAGAAGACCCCATAGATGTAATGTCTCCAAATCTTGAGAGCGAATACCACCGCTCCTAACTCCAGATCATGAGTAGGGTATCTCGTCTCATGCGACTTCAACTGCCGCGATGCATAGGCTATCACCCGTCCTCTTTGCATGAGGACCGCCCCCAGTCCCGTGATGGATGCATCACAGAACACTACAAAATCCTCAACTCCTTCCGGGAGAGTCAAGACTAGAGCCTCGCATAGTCGCCGTCGGAGGGTCTCAAACTCCCTCTACTGCTCGGCGCTCCACCGGAAATCCACCCCCTTCCTTGTCAAAACGAGTAAGGGGTACTGCAATCTTGGAGAAATCCTGTATGAATCTCCGGTAGTACCCTGCCAATCCTAGAAAACTACTGATGTACGAAGGAGATTTCAGAACCTCCCACTTCGTAACCGCTTTGATTTTTGCTAGATCGACCAAAATCCACTCCTGGTTAACGAGGTGTCCGTGTAACCAAAACTCACACTTCGAGAACTTGGCATAAAGTCGTTCCCATCTCAGAACTCCTAATAACTCCCGCATATGCTCCTCATGCTACTCTCAGGTCTTGGAATATACCAAGATATCATCTATGAACACGATGGCCGACCGGTCAAGCATCGGTCTGAAGACTCGATTCATCAGGTCCATGAATACTGTTGGGGTGTTAGTGAGCCCAAACGGCATCACCACGAACTTGTAGTGTCCATAAAGAGTCTGAAACACGGTCTTCTCCACTTCATCCTCCCTAACTCTGACCTGATGGTACCTGGACCTCAGGTCTATCTTGGAAAACCAAGATGCTCCCTGCAACTGATCAAAGAGGTCATCTATCCTCAGGAGTGGATAACGGTATTTCACCGTCAGCTTGTTCAACTCCCGGTAATCAATGCACATCCGGTGTGAACCATCCTTCTTCCTGATGAAAAGGATCAGTGCTCCCCATGGAGAACTACTCGGACGAATGAACTGCTTGCCCAACAATTCCTGCAGTTGTGATGACAACTCCTGCATCTCTGGTGGCGCCAATCGGCACGACGCCTTGGCGATAGGGGCCGCACTGGCACCAGGGCGATCCGAAACTCGACCTGCCTCTCTGGAGGTATCCTTGGTAACTCCTCCGGGAACACGTCCTCGAACTCCCTGACTACTGGAACCTCTAAAACTGAAATCCGATCTCTGTCTTGCGTATTCACCATATAAGCTAAATAACCCGCTGACCCTCGCAGTCAATCGTGGCACCAAATCGACTAAGCCAGTCCATCCCCACAATTACACACACATCCCTTATGGGAATTGGAATCAAGTTGATCAGAAAAGATACCCCGAAGATCTCTAACTCACATTTCCGGTAGACCGTAGAAGATGAAACTCCGTGTTCGTTAGTGATAGAGACTCGCAACGGACACTCTAGCTCTCCTACTGGCACACTGAACTCCCTACTAAACGTCTGAGATAAAAATGACCGACTCACCCCCGAGTCAAACAAAACCAATGCAGGCAAGGAGTTCACTAAAAACGTACCTAATCATAGGTATAAACAGATAAGCGTAAAACATATACAATCAATAAGATAAGGGACAGAAACATACCCGCAACCACATCCGGTGCTGCCCTGGCCTCCTCTGCTACGAGCTGGAAGGTGCGTCCCTGAGCCTTCGAGGGCTCTGCTCTATCTGGCCTCCCATCCATAATCCTCAGTGTAGCTGGCGTGGGAGCCTGTGCTGGCTTGGCGGCAAGTAACGGACAGTTGGCCTTCAAGTGGCTAACCTGATCACAGTGATAACATAACCTCGTACTCGGAACCGAGGCAGGATGGCGACAATCCTTCGCATAATTCCCCTCCTTGCCACACATGTGGCACCCACTACCAGCTCGAAAAACCCCATAATGACCCTTGCCACACTTTCCACAAGTGCGGATCTGCTGACTCCTGGTCCTAGAATCAGCGGTCTTAGACCGCTTTGGCAATGACTATGACAGTGCCGAGGCCAAAAACGTTCAATTCTCCCCCACTTAAACTCGTGGCCAAAAACGAGTCAGGGCATCCAACTCGTCGAGTAGACCTTTCAATATGAAAAATAAAGCTGTAAAATTAATACTTAAGAGTAGGGGCATTACAATACCAGTGCACAACTGACTTACAAATTACAACTTATGTTTATCCGTTTGAAGAATAGAAGATGTTATTGTCTTAGAACTACTTGTGATTAAATCCATGAAATAATCTCTTAGCGTGGTTTTATCTAATACTTAAAATCTCCATTTCCTAAGTACTCATGAATATTGAAATAATTTGTATGCAATGTCTAATCTCAACAGACAATCTACAAACGATCATGACAGTCTTAATTCACTACTTACTTCTAAAATTATGAATGACTATGGAATTGAATAATAAAATTATTCAGGAAGTAAAACATGCAAAGTGAAAACACAATAATAAACTAATTAACTATGCTATAAAACCCCTTGAATATAAGTAAATCCTTATTCTCTAATCACCATAACAATTGCAAATTTATTCAACCACTTAAATTAAATAACATCAGCCATGCCATGTTATGAACGTTCATACTATGCATCTCTATGGTCATTCCTTTGTGAACACATCGATTGGACATACTCCAACGATACTCATTTCACAATTTTAAATTCTTATCATTATCTAAAATTTAATGGAATTCCATCTTTACATGAATTAACCTCCTGTGATGTCAAGGTTCTAAAGTCATAGAGACTGAGCCTTCGATATTACAATATATTACACTGGAACTTGTTACTTGGAACAATTCCATGATAATAAAGCCCTAAATTCAAGGTATACTCCTTGAACACTTCCAACTCACATATAGATTTTATAACTATCTCCCATTTTGGAAACATTTCCATATACCCATATGACCATTAATTATGACCAAGAATCATCTCAATCCAAAACGTGCCACTATGGTACTTCCCCACCAATATCATACTTCCAAATATCCACAAGCAATCAGTCTTCGGTAATACCTAAAAATATTCTTAACAGTTGTTTAACAACTTTAGTCACATAAAATATTAATCCTTTTCTCACAATGCTAAATGCATTTTGAATTTTTTTAGAAAAAGTACATATTATAACATTTGCAATCGATCCTATATTTGAAACATATAGGAATCAACTCATTATTACCTATACAAGGATTTAATATCTGTTAAATTTCTTGCTATAATATTTCCATATTGAATCTCCTATGTTGAACCATTTTCAACATGATATTCATATATGTTTTGACTAAGTTCCATTAAACTATACTATCTAAACCTTTAGATACGAAATGAAGTATGTGTGCCCTCTCTCTTAAGTCCACTATAGCGGAACATTTCTCAAACTATGCAATTAGCAAACTAGAGACATCATTTCCTATGAAAAATATTGTCCTCGTGCAATTCTACAAAAACAATTATGCTCCCATTAGCTTTGACATGTACCCAAAAATCAACTGGACTTCTAAAAATTAATATCCTTTAACTTTCTTACAAAAGTGCATATTTATATTATGTGATGCTTCGTTAAGTCTCTAATTAAACTTCTTAGGCTCATACACCTTATTTGGATAGTGTGTTTGTATGTTTAAACCCTTCAAGAGTGATAGACATATCTCTTGAAAGTTCAAACAATTCCTTACCATTCCTCTTAATTTGAAATATGAAGAGGGATGTTGTACTCATATTGTCAATAAGAGAATGCAATTAAATCAACCAATATACAAAATGATCTTTATCATATTTTAAAATATATCAGTAAAAATATCTCCTTGCAACCATATACATGAATTAGAGCGAACTTCTGTCATGGACTAAACTTCGCTATTTTAAATTTCTTGCCTTCTGGCAGATCAATGCCTACCAGTGCTTCCATGTCTTTAGCATCTCACCCATATTGATTAGTGTACCTTCACTGAACAACATGCTTTTCTTTTGAAATTAAATGAAAAAGAGATCTCATTAGCATTTTTAACTTAACCGGAAGTGCACAAAAATATGAATATGTCAATAAAAACACAATGGGTTATCAACCTCAGGTTGCATCATAACGATAACTAAAAGGTTCATTGTCAGTTGAATCTTGCAACTCTCAAGACCATTACGACTCCCACTGACTTCTTGACAATGATTTTTTTTTCTCTCAAGGAACATTCCTTGACAAACCAAAACAAATATTCCAAAGTTCGTACGGATTCCCCACAAGAATACACTTCATCGAATTGGACTGAGTTTATCTTTTGTTTCTCGATCAACGAAAACATTGAAACTCTAATTCTAAATGTGCTAGAGCAAGGAAAGCATTATTACTCTACATATTACAAGGTGTTATCAACCTTCTTAGTTTGAAATGAATTTCAAGATACGAATTATAGTTACTAGAGCATAGTTCTAAAACTTGATTGGGAATAAAGCATGACTCATCTTTTGATCGAACCATTTCCATCATGTTCGATTCCTCCTCTTAGTCATCCAATTGCATTAATATGTTCTTTGAGGATTAATTTTGATACTATTCCATAATTACTAAGATGCTCATAAAACATGATACAAAAGCACTCTCCTTTCTTTTTATATTGGATAATCTTTTATCTTTCTGTATGAATGATTCTTCTATGTCGTTCTGCTACTCTTTGAACCTTTCCAAAAGTAGTGGACTTATGTTTAATCTTATAAACATAATCATATTTACTAAAGCATAAGCAAATCATAAAAAATAGAGTTATCGTTCCTTGTGGTGGATCCGAAATGTCTATATCAACATATACTAGATCCATCAATCCTTCATTTGCCTCACATAAACATATGGACAATGATTTAATCATAATTTTTAAATGAACAAGATTCTCATATATTATACAATTTGAATTGTATGACTCCAAGTATCTATCCAATTGGTGATGGGATTTCTTATCACTTGGTCAATTATGATAGTACTACAAGCATAAACTCATAAGAATCAAATCCACAATTAATATTGCTATATTAGAAACATAATCACCATATTAACTAATGCCATTGCAAGGAAGTATAAAATAAGGCAACCAGATAAACCAAAACTTAATTTTTTTGATAAAAAGAAAATTGGAACTTGTCCTTACGATGCATAAAATTAAAAACTATGTTTCTAGACATCTCTAAGAGTAATATCAAACTATTAAAACTATCCTAAGTCCTTAGTAGTAGCTCCAAATTCTAACCATTGAACCATGCGACTAAAGTCCATTTCCACGATCAGATTTAGATCACTTTTCTCAAGCTTTCTTTTTTCCTTTAGATCCTTAAATACCATCAAAATGTGATCATCACATTATGTATTAAAGTTCTATGATTAGGAACTTATGGAGTTAGATAATGGATGTACTTGAAGTAGAGTCATACGAATTGACTTTACCAAAATTAGGACCCTTCAGGTATTTTGGGCAACATCGCTTCCAATTCCCCTTTAATTAGCAGTGGAAATAAATGGACTCATTAGGGTCCACATTGGGAACGATCTTAGAATCGACCATTCTATTTACCTTACTATCAAACGATTTGACCTTGGCTAATCCCTTTTGATTGGGAAGAGAAATATTTTCCAGATTACCAATGTTACCAATGTCAATGTCGAGGGAACTCTTGGGATTAGATCTCATAAGCATTTTTGCTTCAGTTGTACTCTTAAGCATTTTTCCTTCAACAGTTATCAACATATATGAAAGAACAGTTAGGGTTACATCGAGGCTCCTCGTATGAAAGTTCTCAACGAACTGACAACATGAATTTGGAAGCGACAGAGGAACCAAATCAATGGTTGGCTCCTTTGGGAATACAACACCCATTATTTCCAGTTTGTCAATGTACGATTTCATTTTTAGAACATGCGCACATACAAAGTTTATATCTTCATGTTTACATGCCAATAAGGCTTAAGTACTCTCATTTATTTTAACTTAAGGAAAACATGACGTTTGGGATAGTCACAGGAGGAGGAGGTGGAAGAGTTGAAGAGAGACGATGTTAAGTTCCACCACTGCCTAAGGAAGGGCAGACATTTTCACCTTGATTGGAATGTAGAAGACCATCTCCAATAGAACGAGTTACAACATTCCCAAAAGAATGAGGAAGACAATTACTATCTTTATAAGACATCTAATAGTGGGAAAATCTAGAATTCAAGTTACTTAATTTTAATCCGTAATTATTAACTCAAAATTTAAATTAAGGCTAGGATCCATATTTTCATTTCGTAATAAGAATAGGAATTTCGTAGTCATATCATGAAACTATTTTAGGTAGGTAGAAACATTTCACCAATTTCAATCACATGAAACTCCTAGATATTTTTAGTTTTTCATTGAAACATCAATGACATGTATAATATCGGATTATGCTCTTACCAATTGTGGTTGGGATGTCGATGACCACAATTAAGGTGTGAATAACCATGCAAACCCACTCAAACACCCTCAATCGATTTATAATCTCCCATTGACGTGCCGGTTAACCACAAACGCTCCATCAACAATCATAAACACAAATTGTTTCATCATTTCATTTTTATAGTCCCACAGTAGTGTTCCGGTTAACCACACACACTCCACTAACGACTCATAAAGAAACATTGTGCATTTTCATTGATTAACATACATTTCACATTTTTCCTAAAGTAGCTTGAGTGGGATTTTAAAGAATATCTTTGTACTTTATAGTATTATACTTTTAATGTAATTATGTCATATCAAACCCGTTCGGATGACGACCCTCCACCACACAAAGGAGCGGTGGGCGAAAATGACACCCATTGAATGTCCATTTTATAAGTCGTTTCTTTATACCCTCTTATAGCATGGCTTTGTTAACGAGGCCTACTATTGATTCGACCGCCTTTTGTTATACATAAAGTATTAAAGATGTTATACATATGTATATGATGTATTTTAAACATTTTAAAATCTTCAAGGTTTAAAATTAATTTTTGGATTAACTAATAATTAATTAATTAATCTCTTAAACCAATTTATGATTTATCTTTATCTTTTAATTAATCAACTAATTAAATTAATTAAATCTTTTAAATTAAATGTGAATTTAATATTTTTTTTATGAATATCACAAATTAAATTAAATACTAAAATCATGAGGATAATCATGCAATTATCTTATAACTTGATTGGGTTTCCATGAACATCTTCTTATCTTAAAAATTTGGGTTTTTAATCATATATGGCAAGTGAAATTCAGCTTTTAATAGAACCAAAATAGATAATTATAAATTAACAACCTACTAATCAGATAAGGTAGAAGAAACCCGAAAATTGGATTACATATTGATCTCACATCGTGGTAGAAGAAATGCAAAGTCGTGACTAAACAGAATGTTGATTTTTTGTTGAATTCATCTCTTGCACAATCAGTGTATGACAATTAAGCTCTGATACCACTAATGAGTATCATAGGTAAGAAATTTAATGTACTTGCGAAAGTTCTCTTAACACTTAAGGGTAAATGCATCCTAAGGATATATGCCTTTATAATTAATAGCAACATACAATGAAACTATAAGAACCCTAGGTTATAATCAAAATTCATAAACTAGGGTTACATACCTTTTAAATTGTTATTGTAAACAATTCCTTGAACTTTAGAAAGCAAGCACCAAAAGTATGATGCCTTTATTAGCTCACACCCAAAACCCTACAAACCCTAGAATGAAGAGAAGAAAGAGGAGGGAGGAAGAAATTTTAGCCATAAGCCTCTTGGGGATGTCATGCACGAAAACTGCAAGCCGAAGAGTCCTATTTATAGTTTAGGTAACTTGTAGATGAATCCAGATTTGAATTAATTAAATAATACATTTAATCTTAATTTAAATTATTTCCTTATCTGCAACCAAGAGGCTTTCAAAAACTCTATAACCTCCTTCAAAACTGTCCATAGCATGGATGGTTGTAGAATTGCTTCTTTTGTTCAACTATTGAACAACTAGCTGTGAGTCCCGTGTAATACGTATGTTTTTTTAAAAAAAATTAATGTATTTTGTTAAGCATTACATGTTTAATAATTTACAAAACTAAATTTAAAAAGAATATCAACATTAGCCGTGAATGAAACGATTTTTGCAAGGTTTTTGCAAATTATTGTGAATTCAAAAGGGTTTGGACAAAAATTATGTTTTTCAATTAAGAAGGTTGATTTGAACTTAAATTGAATTTAATACATTAATTGACAAATTATGTGCAAATTTACGGAGACATTTAAGTTTCCTTATTTTCTTTATTATATTTTTAGATTAATTTTTTTTATAATTTAATAACAAAGCCAAAAAAACCACAATTTGCCAAGTGGATTTAAATAAAATTGAAAAATTAAAAAAAATGTCATGTGGCATATTGAATTAGGTAGATGACATTTGGCAAAAAAAAACAGTCATTTATTAGTTAGGATTACAATTCACCCATTGCTCCTTTAATTAATCCCAATTAATCCAGAAATTAATTCCATTTAAATTTGATTAGTTCTAAATTAATTATTATTGATTTCTTATTAATTTATCAATCATATAAATTAACAAATCAATTATTTAACTATTGATCTCATATTAATTTATTAGTCACATAATAAATTAACAAACCAATTTTCTATTTCTAATCAATGTATTAATCATATAATATATTAACTAATCATTTCTTCTTTTTCCTAATATCATTTCTAGCTATTTCTGGTTATGAGGGCAACCCAAAAAAGACTTTACTTTTAATTACAAGAATATACAAATTTAGTGATGTGCTTAGACACCTTAATACAACTATATATATATATATATATATATATATATATATATATATATATATATATATATGTTGGAAATTATAGAGGTGTAGTAGTAAGTTGACCAACTTACATTTATACCATATTGATGGGGGAAGAAACCAAGTGTCAATTTATAAGCCTTTACTCTTAAGAGGTCTTCAAAGGCTTTCAGTCGATCAAGAGATGAGCCAAACCCTCACGCGCGCTTAGCTTAGCCAATGACACGTGTGCGTGAAATGACCTGCGTTAGGTGTACTTGGCGCAACACATTTGTCGCTGGGCGCCGATGAACTTTTATTTTCGACGAGGTTCGATCCAATTTGGGTCAGATCGAGTTTGACCAATCCGGTTAAATAGTTGATCGATGTTGACTTCGTAAATAGACTTTAGGTTTGAGTTCGTATAAGTGCATATAAAAATATCTGATTCAAAATTCAAATTGCGTTATCTTAGCTTGTGAGATGCCATACTTAGTCAACAGGTTCGATTTTTTAGGGGCCTGTAGGGTTTTCATTCCACTATAAATAGGATCTCCTAGGTCCCATTTACAACACACAAAAATCTAATCTCTCACTCACTCCCTCTCTCTCTCTCTCTCTCTCTCAACAATCATAGTTTCCTCATATTTCTAAGTATTTGCTTTATGTTTATTGTTTTCCATAGTTGTTGGAAAACCAATAAGTATGCGTTAAATCCCGAGCTTTTACTTTGTCTTAGAAGTGAAGTAAAAATCTTTAATGATAGTTGACAAATCGGTGTAGTTTTCTACAATCAACATCAACTATCGTCAGGATAGTTTTAATTTATTGTTTCGTCTTTAAATTCGGTCAACAACAAGAAAATCTACTTCTACTCCTTACTTACAATCAGATCTGATCGTGAAGGATCATTCAACTTTATAGACGAAACTTTATAAAAATATTAATAATAATTGAAGTTATTATCTGTGGCATCTCAACGTTTAATCCTCGATATTACTCGTTAGTTGTTTGTGTTGGATGAAGGTGCCTAATGTCTTAACTAAATTGGTATATTATTGATGAATAAAAGTAAAATCCTTTTGGGTTGCCCTCATAACCAGAAAATGACTTTGATTGATCAAATGAGAGAGATGTTTGATTTACTAATATATTATATGATTAGGGTATTAATTAGAAATAGTAATAATTAATCAAGCATAATTAATTTGGAATTAATGTTGGATTAATTAGAATTAATTAAAGGGGCAAGCGCTGAACTATAATTGTTCAATATTTGAACAAAAGAGAGGACCTAGAATCCTCTCAGCCTTGGACGGTTTTGGAGGCTTTTGATAGAGCTTCTGGAATCCTCTAAGATTACCAGGTAGCTTTATAAAGGGATATACCCTTGGTATTTTCGGCCTAACCTTCATACACAAGAGAATTCTGAAATTCTCCATCCTCTCCCTATCTCCTTCAATCCTAGGGTTTTCTGAGTTTTTGGTGTGATGCATTAGAGGCAGCATACTTTTGGAGCTAGTTTTTCAAGGAGACTACAAGGCTTTTGGTTAGCTTGTTTCAAATCAACCAAAAGGTATGTGGTTCTATTCATAAACTTGATTCCATAAGGTTTATAATTTTTATTTCATAAGTATGTTGCTATTAATTGAGAAAAAACATATATCAAATTTAGGTTGCATGTACCCTTAAGAGTTAAATGAAATTCCATATGTACAAATTGATTGTAACCTAAAAACCCCAAAAATGGTATCAGAACCACGCTTTTCTATTAATTGTACATAGAATATGAAACTCAAAAAACAAAAAAAAATTGTTCGTAGGGCGCGTCGTGCCTGGGCAAGCCGCGTCTTTCAAAAAATTTGAGTTTACTTGTTCTTCTTGCCTAATTCGATTAGTAGGCTAATTATAAGTCATTATCTGTAATTTTATCTGATAAAATCCGAACCAAATAATACAAGATAATTTTGAAACCCTAATTCGAGTTTGAGGAAGTAATAAGAAAACCAAATGTTTAATTATAAGATAATTAAATAGAATTATCCTTAATATATTTTGATATAATATTTAATTAATGGTTTAATTAAAAGATAAATACAAATCCATCATTGGTTTAAAAGATTAATTTATTAATTGTTTAATTCAAATAATTAAATTTAAACCTCGTGTTTTGAAAAGTTTTAAAATACACCCTATATATATATATATATATATATATATATATATATATATATATATATCATTAAAAGATAGTTGAATCTCTAATATGCCTCTTTCAATAAGCCATACTATAAGAGAGGTGTAGGGAAACGGTATATAAAATTAATGACCGTTGAATGGTTGTCCTTTTCACCCACCGCTTCTTTGTATGGTGGAGGGTCGTTAGCTGAACGAATTTGATAGGAAATAATCATATTAAAAGTATAGTGTGTAAAGTACTAGAACATTTTATAAACTCTCACTCTCGTTACTTTAGGAAAAATGTGAATATTTATGCTAATCCATGAAAACACACATCATTTCTTTGTAAGTCGTTATTGGAGCGTGCATGGTTAACCGCCACACTAATGTGGGAGTATAAAGATGAAATGATGGCACATACTCGAATTATGTGTGGTTAACCGGAACATCAATGTGAGATCATAAATGACCTCGAGCATGTCACACGTGTTTGCATGGTTATCCTCGAGATCCCAGTTGAAAATTAAAGACATAATCTAAGATTAAACATGCCATTGAATAGTTCAATGAATCTCAAATGATCTATGAATTTCATATTAGATTGAAATTGGTAAAATGCTTTTCCTACCTAAAATAAATTCGTAATAAGATTACGACATCACTCTTCATAATTTCAAATTGTATTTTTGGATCCTAGCCTTGAATATTAATTTGGGTTAAAATATTAAGGAAATGAATCAAATAACTAAAATCTTTATCTCTTGTTTTAGATGTCTGGAAATGGTGATCTTCCTCCTCCTCCTCCTTGTCACAACTGGAAATTTTGTGTCATGTAATCTATACACCCAAGTTAGTGTGAATCAAAAACTTAAGAACATGTGTAACACCTACTATTATGACATCAAAAACTTCAATCAAATACATCATGCAAGTACTACAAATAGTCATCAAACAATTGGAGACCCTAGAAGTCCTTGTTTAAGTCCATTTTGGACTAGGACTTCCTTATTGGATCCAAATGGACCAATAAGCTTCCAATTAGACTATCATGGGCTTAGAACCCTAATTGGGCTCTAATTGGACCCACACTAATTTATTTCAACATTTTGGGTCATATTGGGCCTAGAATGAAATAAATTAAAAGCTTTGATCCATGATTAACCTAATCTAGCTTATTAAAGCATAAAAATCACAATTTTATTTTATAAGGCCAATAAACACCCAAACTAACTCTAATATTGGGCTTAGGGGCAAAAAGCCCAAAAATCTTTTTTTCCCTCTCCATTCTCGGCCCAAGCCCAAGGAAAAAGGGAGAGTTGACTTTGGGTTGCCACCTCACTTTTATTTGTTGGGTTTCCATGCACACAACTCATGTTTCCAAGCAAGTATCACTTCAAAGATCACTTCTTCCTTCTCCCTCTCTCACTCTCGACCATACACACACACACACACTCACAAAAATCTCTCAAACTCTCTCAAGAACACTCCTCCCTCTCCACTCAAAAATCTCGAAAATTAGGAGGCTTTCAAGAGGATATTTCCACCAACTCTTCATCCAAGGTAAGGTTATGCTTGGATCTATGAATTAAATTCTTTGTTTTATCAAAATCCTTTCCTAATCCATGCAAAAATCGTGATCTTGCATCCTAGAACCATCTCAAACTCGAGATCTTCAAGAAAAGGGTGCTAAGGCCAAAAATCACCAAGTTTTCTTCCATCTTTTCTTCAAGAACCGAAATCACACCCTAAGGTGAGCTTCATACCCCCTATTTTCTGTTTTTATGAGTTTTGTGGGGGGGGGGGGGAATACAAGTAAAAGTGTAGATCTATATGTGTTTTGTATGCCTTGTATGATTTCCATGCTTATATGTGTGCTTTTGTGTGTTATAATGTTGGATCTAGCCATAAAACCCCTCAAAACCGAGATATACCTTATGTTAAATGATTTTAGCATCAAATATATTTCTACATACAAAGTGTTTCTAGAAAAATAGCTAAATGGCTTAGTAACAATTTCTTTGGGCTAAAAACACAATTTTTGGACCTAAAATGTGAAAAATACAAAATTAAAGGCCCAAATTGACATATCACGAATTCTGATGGATGAGGTGTGTCAAAACAGTTTCAATAAAACAATTTCTGGAAATATACTCATTTAGAGGATTAAAAACATAACTTTCAAGCTTAATGGGCTAAAAATGACATTTTCGGCCCAATGAGGCCCATTATGCGAGATTTTCTGTTTTGGAGGCCCAAAACTGTGTTTTTCTGTAAAACAGTGGACTATAAGTGTTCCAAGTCCTTTTCAAAGGTTTAAAATGCTTTCTAAATTTAAAAAGGACCAAAGTTGCAAAAATTTTACAATTTGGGCCAAAAGTGTCAAAGTTGCGAAAAAGAAGGGCTATTACCGAGAAAACTGCAATTTCAGGGACTAAAACTGTTTTCTATGAAAAATATGCTGAAAAATATTAATTTCAATAATTTTTGGTGTTAAAATGTCAAGAAAATTGATTTAAGGACCAAACCGGAAAGTATTTAAATAAAGGGTTGAAAAAGTAAATTTTACAAACAATGAGGGGCTGAAAACAGAAAACTTTCAAGGCTAATTCAATACATACAATTTGATCAAATGATGGCACCGCGACTATCGACGAAATACAATACACTACAATACCTAAAATCATTGTGAAACGAATTGGTTCGGTCTCGAACCAATGAAAATCCGAAACTACTAACACGACGACGCTGCGATTCATACAAATAACGTTTGGGAATTCAATATACATGCGAGTGTGCACAGACGTCTACGCACCATCTTTGGGCCCCAAAAGTGTAAAATCTTGTTTGTTGAGCCTAGTTAGCCCAATGACCTGATCTTAAGGCCCGAAGACATCTATCTTACGAAGTGTTGGGTTTTACCGATCTAACACATCGTAAAAGGACTTTCAATGGCTTGTATACTACTGGTCCCCAAGGGTCCTTTGGTATTGCTAGTAGAGTCTACCTTTTTATGCGAGGCGGGTCTGGGACCCCTCGTACATTTTTATCCCCAACCGGTCAATGGAGTCATTGAGGTCTTCGTGTCCTCTTTCTCTTCGGATGTGGGACTACACCTAGTCAGGGCGATTGGATAACGTGATTAGTACGGACGACGCCTACGGGATCGTTAGTATAGCTATAAACTGGTCGTTTGTGTAACGCGTGTTTGTAGCAAATAATCATGCTAAAAAATAATCCAACGTCGCCTGGGACTGATACTACACGCTATGCTATGGTTTCATTGTAACTTCATGGAATTCAAGGAATTAGGAAAACATCGGGTTTTCCTAGGGTTTTCAATACATACTGGTTCGAAATACCTACATCTCTAATGAACAATTTTTACAAGCATAGAAACAAACAAGCATACCTATGGATCTTCACAAACGTTTTCAAAAGCTTTTCTTTTCAGAAAATATCGGATTTTCTGGTGGTTTTCAAACGACACGAAACATTGTTTTTCAAATACCGCTTATGAACTCACCAACATTTCAAATGTTGACGTTTTTCAAAATACTTGTATTCTCAGGGAACCAGTGAATCAAAGGAAATCATATTCAGTGATGGCTTGCAGTTTATCTATGTACGAATCGAACAATTTATTTTTGGGAATGTAATGTTTAAACAATGTACTTCATGTAAACTCTACTGGTTGTACTATATTAATGCATGGTGACGAATGTTGTTATGTTTCATATATATTCAATGTTATGGTATTCAATTGAGTCACGACAGCCCCCGGACGTTTCCGCCGTCTGGTTCGGGGGTGTGACAGGTTGGTATCGGAGCTTTGTTTATAGTGAACTAGCATGTCGAGCCACACATTGATATGCAACTATAAACCAAAAAGAGGGACTAACATAACTCTGAACAAAACAAGTAAATAAAACACACTTGCTTGCATTAGGAATAAGGACCTAACGCTGAATCAAACACAATAATGCTGGTATCTCGGTTAATTCGGGACTGTTCTTAGTGATACCAAGGAGTGAATGTAGCCTGATCAACTACATTCTCTCCAAAGTAAAACTAACACACGTCTTGATGAGATCGGGATGGCTAGGGAACCTAAAACTATACCCTTATCACCAAAAAGAGAACGTTCGCTTAGTCTGTACAATAGTCATAGCACCTAGGAATAATGTTAGCATATTTACATACTCGCGCAGACAGCATGGCTGGTTTTCATCACCCTGGAGACCCCTACTTCCCTAATCAGGGAAACAACGGGTGGCTAGAAGAGGAGGAGCCTGAGGAAGAGCCTGAAGAGGAACCTGAGGAAGACCCCGAAGAGGAATCTGACGGGGAACCGGAGGAAGAAGTCGAGGGCAAGCCTGCCGAACCCGAAGAAGACGAGGAGCATTTCGAAGAGGAGCTCGATGACAGCGGAGGGGGTGATTCGGACACAGAGTCCGAGGTCATCAACCCCCCTTACCCGATCAGGGTGCCTGCTTATCGTGTGGGTCCCACTGGACCTACCCCTCCTTGGGGCATTGATCTTTGGAGATGGAGCAGACATCAGGGACAACGAACCCCGTTTGGCATGTCACGTTAGTTCTTTGGCCTGAGGGACGGAGGACCGGCCGACCGAGCCCTACCGGTCATGGTGAGACGATTACGGGACACCGGCGACCTTGCTCAGGGCACTGCTGATCAAGTACGCCAGTTGTGGACTAGGGTCGAGCGTGCGGAACAGGAGACTCGTGACGTCCTCCAGGAGTTTCACATGAGGCAGGTAAGGTGGGAGTCTCGACTTCAGGACGCAGAACGCTTGGTGGCTCGTCTTCAGGGAGCATCCACATCTTCGGCACCACCTCTAGACACAGCTCATCACGGTTAGGGACAAACTTATCATAGTAGGTCATTAGGGACTATGTTATGTACTCCGGCTCTATGTTTAAGTGACTACACTACTCATGGAGCCGTTATGCTGTCGGATTAGTGTCCCTTATGTATGCTCTTACGAGCAAATTTTCTTGTGTTAAATGCGGATAATATTAATGAACTCTTGTGTGTTTTGCTATGATATCACCAGTTGTTATGTGTTGAGACATTATGATTGTATGCTCGATGGTAGCAATGTCTAAGTTCGTACCATACACCTAGTTAGTAGGATCACAACCTCACAGAAACCACGTACACTCAACATCTTTCCGTTTCATGACAGAAAGATGCCTCGCCGAGCTACTCGCGGAAATCCCGAACCAACCCCGCCCGAAGTTGACACCACTGCTTTTCAGGTAGCCGTGTCTGCTGCGGTCACAGCAGCTATGGCACAACTTCACCGAGGAAACAACAGAGGAGGTAACGGGCAAGGATCCGGAAGTTCAAACAACGGGACGAATCAAGGACCCACTAAAACGTGCACCTACAAGGACTTCACAAACGCTAAACCACGGACTTTCAACGGCACTGGAGGAGTGATCACTCTGAAGCGATGGATCGAGAAGGTAGAGTCGGTATTCGAGATATGTGATTGCCCCGAGCAGATGAAGGTGAAGTTCGCGGCCTGTACTTTTGTGGACCAAGCACTCACTTGGTGGAACGGACACGTGGAAGCTATGACGCTCCCTGTCGCCAACTCTATCCCCTAGGTAGAAATGAAAGAGATGTTAACGGCTGAGTACTGCCCCCGAGGCGAAATACAAAAGATGGAGCAGGAGCTATGGAACCTCACTGTGCAGAATGCGAACATCGATGCCTACATATCGAGATTTAGCGAACTATCTCTGTTGTGCCCGGGTATGATCACATCAGAAGGAAAGAAGATCGAACGATTCATCTGGGGACTGACACCTCCCATTCAGGGGAATGTGATAGCTGCGAACCCTGAAACGTTTGACAGTGCGAAGAGATTGGCAAAGAGGCTATATGATCATAACAACAAGAAGGGCGAGAAGCCAGTGGAGACTGAGAAGAAAAAGGAGGGTGATGGCAAGAAAGGGTGGAACAACAAGAGAAAGGGGCGTCAGGGCCCCGAGACCTCTAAAAAGCAGCAGACAGTGGCAGTTAACGCTGTCACCGCACCGGTTCCAGCCACACCACATGCTCCAACCTCAGCTGCTTCAAATGCTTCAAGACCCTATTCCGGTAATTTTCCCAAGTGCAACAAGTGCGGTTTCCATCACCATGGAGAATGTAAGGAGTTCCATTGCACCAGTTGCAACCGAAGGGGACACACTGCAAGGTTCTGCAGGACTTATCCTCCCCAGAATCAAAATCAGGGAAACAACCACAACAACAACAACCACCGCAATAACAACAACACCAATGCCGGCGGCAACAATGCAGGGCCTAGCCACACCTGCTTCGGGTGTGGAAGGACAGGACACTTCCGTCGAGATTGCCCTAACAACAACCACTCAGGAAACAGAGGAGCAGGAAGAATGCTGACTATGGGTCAGAGTGATGCGGTTCAGGACCCCGCAGTTGTGACTGGTACGTTCCTCCTAAACCACACTTATGCATGCATCTTATTTGATACCGGAGCGGAGCGAAGTTTCGTAAGCGAGAAGTTTAAACATTTATTAAAACAACAACCCCAGAAGCTAAATGAAACCTATACGGTGGAAATGGCCAATGGGAAAACCGAATCCACTAGGGACATCTACATCGGATGCACCCTAACCCTCAACCAACACGTTTTTCGAATAGACCTAATGCCAGTATCAATTAGGAGTTTCGATGTGATTATCGGCATGGATTGGTTAAGCCCCCACCATGCTGAGATTATATGCCACGAGAAGGCCGTTCGCCTTCGTCTCCCAAATCACGAAACCCTAGTAATTTACGGAGACAAACCTAGCACGAATCTTCGTCTCATCTCGTGCATCAAAGCACAAAAACATCTGCGAAAGAACAATTTGGCGTTCTTGGCTCACATAGTGGACAAGAACAAAGAAGAAACTAACATCCAAGATATTCCGGTAGCGTGTGAATTTCCGGACGTGTTTCCTGAAGATCTTCCAGGAGTACCCCCAGAGAGACAGGTTGAATTCCGAATCGACCTCGTTCCAGGAGCAACTCCTCTCGCTAAATCGCCATATCGATTGGCTCCTGCTGAAATGCAGGAATTGTCCAGCCAACTCAGTGAGCTTCTGGACAAGGGATTTATCCGACCTAGCTACTCGCCATGGGGAGCTCCGGTGCTCTTTGTCAAAAAGAAGGACGGATCTTTCAGAATGTGCATCAATTACAGAGAGTTAAATAAACTCACTGTTAAAAACCGCTACCCACTCCCACGAATCGATGATCTATTCGACCAGCTCCAAGGAGCTAGCTATTTTTCTAAAATAGATCTACGGTCCGGATACCACCAACTCAAAGTCCGAGAAGAGGATATTCCTAAAACCGCTTTCCGAACCCGCTACGGACATTATGAATTCGTCGTAATGCCCTTCGGTCTAACAAATGCACCTGCCGCATTCATGGACCTAATGAATCGAATCTGTCGACCGTTCCTAGACAACTTCGTCATTGTGTTTATCGATGACATCCTCGTCTATTCTCGAAGCAAAGAGGAGCATGGCCAACATCTCTGACAAGTCCTAGAGACTCTGCGATCGGAAAAGCTTTACGCCAAACTCTCTAAGTGTGAGTTCTGGCTCCGGAGCGTGAATTTCCTAGGCCACGTAGTCAGTCAAGACGGAATTCATGTGGATCCCTCTAAGGTCAAAGCCGTGGAAGGATGGGCAACTCCGACTACGCCGACATAAATTCGTCAGTTCTTAGGCCTAGCAGGCTACTATAGGAGATTCATCCAAAACTTCTCTAAGATCGCCAAGCCGCTTACCTTGCTTCCGCAAAAGGGCGTGCCATTCAAATGGACAGACCGACAAGAAATTGTGTTTCGAACCTTGAAGCAAGCTCTCTGTAGTGCTCCTGTACTATCTCTACCTGAAGGAACTGAAGATTTTGTGGTCTACTGTGACGCGTCGAATCAGGGCTTAGGTTGCGTTCTCATGCAACGTGGAAGAGTGATAGCATATGCGTCCCGCCAGCTAAAGACGCACGAAGTAAATTACACGACCCATGACCTAGAACTGGGAGCCATGGTCTTCGCTCTGAAAATTTGGAGGCACTACCTGTACGGTACAAAGTGCACCATCTTCACGGACCACAAGAGCCTCCAACACATCCTGAATCAGAAAGAGCTGAACATGAGACAACGAAGATGGGTGGAATTACTAAACGACTACGAATGCGAGATCAAGTACCATCCAGGCAAGGCCAACGTGGTAGCTGATGCATTAAGTCAGAAGGAGTACTCTAACCGCCATACGAAACTCACTCGATAACCATTCAATCTCATCTGGCCACTCAAATTGCATCAGTCCAGTCAGAGGCTATGAAGACGGAAAATAGAATTAGCGAGGCATTGCGCGGGATGGAAAAGAACCTAGAAGCAAAAGAGAATGGGGTATACTACTTCATGAACCGTATTTGGGTCCCAAAAATCGGAGGATTTAGGGAGACCGTTATGAAGGAAGCCCACAAGACACGTTACTCCATTCATCCCGGTTCGGACAAGATGTATTTGGACATTAAACAACACTATTGGTGGCCTAACATGAAGGCAGAGATCGCTACCTATGTTGGTAAGTGCCTTACGTGCGCCAAAGTAAAGGTGGAGTACCAGAAACCTTCTGGATTGTTACAGCAACCGGCAATCCCTGAGTGGAAATGGGAGGGGATTTCTATGGATTTCGTGACCAAGCTGCCCAAGACGTCGGACGGACTGGACACCATATGGGTAATAATCGACCGACTGACGAAATCTGCCCATTTCCTGCCAATCAAAGAATCCTACAAGATGGAGAGACTGACGCGTTTGTACCTACGAGAAATCGTAAGACTCCATGGAGTGCCAAAATCTATCATCTCAGATAGGGACAGTAGGTTCACATCGCGCTTTTGGCAATCACTCCACAAGGCAATGGGAACTCATCTTGATATGAGCACCGCATATCACCCACAAACGGACGCTCAAAGTGAACGAACCATTCAAACGCTTGAAGACATGCTTCGTGCATGTGTGATAGACTTTGGAAAGTCTTGGGATACCCACCTACCATTGATCGAGTTCTCGTATAACAATAGTTACCATTCGAGCATCAAGGTGGCTCCTTTCGAAGCACTGTACGGGCGTAAATGTAGATCACCGTTATGTTGGGCTGAAGTAGGTGACACCCAGCTAGCAAGAACACATGCGTTGGACAGGGCACTAACAGGACCGGAGATCATTCGCGAAACCACAAAAAAGATCGTTCAGATTAGAGCCCGATTACAAGCATCGCGTGACCGACAAAAGAGCTACGCCGATAAACGGCGAAAGCCCTTAGAATTCCAGGTCGGTGATCGAGTACTGTTGAAAGTCTCACCCTGGAAAGGGGTCATACGTTTCGGAAAACGGGGAAAATTGAACCCGCGATACATTGGACCTTTCGAAATCGTCGCCCGAATAGGCCCAGTAGCATACGGACTACAACTACCCGCGGAGCTAAACGGTGTACACCCCGTGTTTCATGTCTCTAACCTGAAAAAGTGCCTATCAGATGAAACCCTTGTCATTCCTCTTGACGAAATCGAAATCGATGAGAATCTCCTGTTCGTCGAAGAACCAATCGAAATCATGGACAGGGAGGTGAAGCGTACTAAGCAGAGTCGCATCCTGATCGTGAAGGTATGGTGGAACGCAAAGCGTGGGCCAGAATTCACGTGGGAACGCAAAGATCAAATGAAGCAAAAGTACCCTCACCTATTCTAGCATTCTCAAATCTAGCTTTCAAACAGAATTTCGGGACGAAATTCCCTCTAACGGGGGGATGATGTCACAACTGGAAATTTTGTGTCATGTAATCTATACACCCAAGTTAGTGTGAATCAAAAACTTAAGAACATGTGTAACACCTACTATTATGACATCAAAAACTTCAATCAAATACATCATGCAAGTACTACAAATAGTCATCAAACAATTGGAGACCCTAGAAGTCCTTGTTTAAGTCCATTTTGGACTAGGACTTCCTTATTGGATCCAAATGGACCAATAAGCTTCCAATTAGACTATCATGGGCTTAGAAACCTAATTGGGCTCTAATTGGACCCACACTAATTTATTTCAACATTTTGGGTCATATTGGGCCTAGAATGAAATAAATTAAAAGCTTTGATCCATGATTAACCTAATCTAGCTTATTAAAGCATAAAAATCACAATTTTATTTTATAAGGCCAATAAACACCCAAACTAACTCTAATATTGGGATTAGGGGCAAAAAGCCCAAAAATCTTTTTTTCCTTCTCCATTCTCGGCCCAAGCCTAAGGAAAAAGGGAGAGTTGACTTTGGGTTGCCACCTCACTTTTATTTGTTGGGTTTCCATGCACACAACTCATGTTTCCAAGCAAGTATCACTTCAAAGATCACTTCTTCCTTCTCCCTCTCTCACTCTCGGCCATACACACACACTCACAAAAATCTCTCAAACTCTCTCAAGAACACTCCTCCCTCTCCACTCAAAAATCTCGAAAATTAGGAGGCTTTCAAGAGGATATTTCCACCAACTCTTCATCCAAGGTAAGGTTATGCTTGGATCTATGAATTAAATTCTTTGTTTTATCAAAATCCTTTCCTAATCCATGCAAAAATCGTGATCTTGCATCCTAGAACCATCTCAAACTCGAGATCTTCAAGAAAAGGGTGCTAAGGCCAAAAATCACCAAGTTTTCTTCCTTCTTTTCTTCAAGAACCGAAATCACACCCTAAGGTGAGCTTCATACCCCCTATTTTCTGTTTTTATGAGTTTTGTGGGGGGGGGGGGGGAATACAAGTGAAAGTGTAGATCTATATGTGTTTTGTATGCCTTGTATGATTTCCATGCTTATATGTGTGCTTTTGTGTGTTATAATGTTGGATCTAGCCATAAAACCCCTCAAAACCGAGATATACCTTATGTTAAATGATTTTAGCATCAAATATATTTCTACATACAAAGTGTTTCTAGAAAAATAGCTAAATGGCTTAGTAACAATTTCTTTGGGCTAAAAACACAATTTTTGGACCTAAAATGTGAAAAATACAAAATTAAGGGCCCAAATTGACATATCACGAATTCTGATGGATGAGGTGTGTCAAAACAGTTTCAATAAAACAATTTCTGGAAATATACTCATTTAGAGGATTAAAAACATAACTTTCAAGCTTAATGGGCTAAAAATGACATTTTCGGCCCAATGAGGCCCATTATGTGAGATTTTCTGTTTTGGAGGCCCAAAACTGTGTTTTTCTTTAAAACAGTGGACTATAAGTGTTCCAAGTCCTTTTCAAAGGTTTAAAATGCTTTCTAAATTTAAAAAGGACCAAAGTTGCAAAAATTTTACAATTTGGGCCAAAAGTGTCAAAGTTGCGAAAAAGAAGGGCTATTACCGAGAAAACTGCAATTTCAGGGACTAAAACTGTTTTCTATGAAAAATATGCTGAAAAATATTAATTTCAATAATTTTTGGTGTTAAAATGTCAAGAAAATTGATTTAAGGACCAAACCGGAAAGTATTTAAATAAAGGGTTGAAAAAGTAAATTTTACAAACAATGAGGGGCTGAAAACAGAAAACTTTCAAGGCTAATTCAATACATACAATTTGATCAAATGATGGCACCGCGACTATCGACGAAATACAATACACTACAATACCTAAAATCATTGTGAAACGAATTGGTTCGGTCTCGAACCAATGAAAATCCGAAACTACTAACACGACGACGCTGCGATTCATACAAATAACGTTTGGGAATTCAATATACATGCGAGTGTGCACAGACGTCTACGCACCATCTTTGGGCCCCAAAAGTGTAAAATCTTGTTTGTTGAGCCTAGCTAGCCCAATGACCTGATCTTAAGGCCCGAAGACATCTATCTTACGAAGTGTTGGGTTTTACCGATCTAACACATCGTAAAAGGACTTTCAATGGCTTGTATACTACTGGTCCCCAAGGGTCCTTTGGTATTGCTAGTAGAGTCTACCTTTTTATGCGAGGCGGGTCTGGGACCCCTCGTACATTTTTATCCCCAACCGGTCAATGGAGTCATTGAGGTCTTCGTGTCCTCTTTCTCTTCGGATGTGGGACTACACCTAGTCAGGGCGATTGGATAACGTGATTAGTACGGACGACGCCTACGGGATCGTTAGTATAGCTATAAACTGGTCGTTTGTGTAACGCGTGTTTGTAGCAAATAATCATGCTAAAAAATAATCCAACGTCGCCTGGGACTGATACTACACGCTATGCTATGGTTTCATTGTAACTTCATGGAATTCAAGGAATTAGGAAAACATCGGGTTTTCCTAGGGTTTTCAATACATACTGGTTCGAAATACCTACATCTCTAATGAACAATTTTTACAAGCATAGAAACAAACAAGCATACCTATGGATCTTCACAAACGTTTTCAAAAGCTTTTCTTTTCAGAAAATATCGGATTTTCTGGTGGTTTTCAAACGACACGAAACATTGTTTTTCAAATACCGCTTATGAACTCACCAACATTTCAAATGTTGACGTTTTTCAAAATACTTGTATTCTCAGGGAACCAGTGAATCAAAGGAAATCATATTCAGTGATGGCTTGCAGTTTATCTATGTACGAATCGAACAATTTATTTTTGGGAATGTAATGTTTAAACAATGTACTTCATGTAAACTCTACTGGTTGTACTATATTAATGCATGGTGACGAATGTTGTTATGTTTCATATATATTCAATGTTATGGTATTCAATTGAGTCACGACAGCCCCCGGACGTTTCCGCCGTCTGGTTCGGGGGTGTGACAGGTTGGTATCGGAGCTTTGTTTATAGTGAACTAGCATGTCGAGCCACACATTGATATGCAACTATAAACCAAAAAGAGGGACTAACATAACTCTGAACAAAACAAGTAAATAAAACACACTTGCTTGCATTAGGAATAAGGACCTAACGCTGAATCAAACACAATAATGCTGGTATCTCGGTTAATTCGGGACTGTTCTTAGTGATACCAAGGAGTGAATGTAGCCTGATCAACTACATTCTCTCCAAAGTAAAACTAACACACGTCTTGATGAGATCGGGATGGCTAGGGAACCTAAAACTATACCCTTATCACCAAAAAGAGAACGTTCGCTTAGTCTGTACAATAGTCATAGCACCTAGGAATAATGTTAGCATATTTACATACTCGCGCAGACAGCATGGCTGGTTTTCATCACCCTGGAGACCCCTACTTCCCTAATCAGGGAAACAACGGGTGGCTAGAAGAGGAGGAGCCTGAGGAAGAGCCTGAAGAGGAACCTGAGGAAGACCCCGAAGAGGAATCTGACGGGGAACCGGAGGAAGAAGTCGAGGGCAAGCCTGCCGAACCCGAAGAAGACGAGGAGCATTTCGAAGAGGAGCTCGATGACAGCGGAGGGGGTGATTCGGACACAGAGTCCGAGGTCATCAACCCCCCTTACCCGATCAGGGTGCCTGCTTATCGTGTGGGTCCCACTGGACCTACCCCTCCTTGGGGCATTGATCTTTGGAGATGGAGCAGACATCAGGGACAACGACCCCCGTTTGGCATGTCACGTGAGTTCTTTGGCCTGAGGGACGGAGGACCGGCCGACCGAGCCCTACCGGTCATGGTGAGACGATTACGGGACACCGGCGACCTTGCTCAGGGCACTGCTGATCAAGTACGCCAGTTGTGGACTAGGGTCGAGCGTGCGGAACAGGAGACTCGTGACGTCCTCCAGGAGTTTCACATGAGGCAGGTAAGGTGGGAGTCTCGACTTCAGGACGCAGAACGCTTGGTGGCTCGTCTTCAGGGAGCATCCACATCTTCGGCACCACCTCCAGACACAGCTCATCACGGTTAGGGACAAACTTATCATAGTAGGTCATTAGGGACTATGTTATGTACTCCGGCTCTATGTTTAAGTGACTACACTACTCATGGAGCCGTTATGCTGTCGGATTAGTGTCACTTATGTATGCTCTTACGAGCAAATTTTCTTGTATTAAATGCGGATAATATTAATGAACTCTTGTGTGTTTTGCTATGATATCACCAGTTGTTATGTGTTGAGACATTATGATTGTATGCTCGATGGTAGCAATGTCTAAGTTCGTACCATACACCTAGTTAGTAGGATCACAACCTCACAGAAACCACGTACACTCAACATCTTTCCGTTTCATGACAGAAAGATGCCTCGCCGAGCTACTCGCGGAAATCCCGAACCAACCCCGCCCGAAGTTGACACCACTGCTTTTCAGGTAGCCGTGTCTGCTGCGGTCACAGCAGCTATGGCACAACTTCACCGAGGAAACAACAGAGGAGGTAACGGGCAAGGATCCGGAAGTTCAAACAACGGGACGAATCAAGGACCCACTAAAACGTGCACCTACAAGGACTTCACAAACGCTAAACCACGGACTTTCAACGGCACTGGAGGAGTGATCACTCTGAAGCGATGGATCGAGAAGGTAGAGTCGGTATTCGAGATATGTGATTGCCCCGAGCAGATGAAGGTGAAGTTCGCGGCCTGTACTTTTGTGGACCAAGCACTCACTTGGTGGAACGGACACGTGGAAGCTATGACGCTCCCTGTCGCCAACTCTATCCCCTAGGCAGAAATGAAAGAGATGTTAACGGCTGAGTACTGCCCCCGAGGCGAAATACAAAAGATGGAGCAGGAGCTATGGAACCTCACTGTGCAGAATGCGAACATCGATGCCTACATATCGAGATTTAGCGAACTATCTCTGTTGTGCCCGGGTATGATCACATCAGAAGGAAAGAAGATCGAACGATTCATCTGGGGACTGACACCTCCCATTCAGGGGAATGTGATAGCTGCGAACCCTGAAACGTTTGACAGTGCGAAGAGATTGGCAAAGAGGCTATATGATCATAACAACAAGAAGGGCGAGAAGCCAGTGGAGACTGAGAAGAAAAAGGAGGGTGATGGCAAGAAAGGGTGGAACAACAAGAGAAAGGGGCGTCAGGGCCCCGAGACCTCTAAAAAGCAGCAGACAGTGGCAGTTAACGCTGTCACCGCACCGGTTCCAGCCACACCACATGCTCCAGCCTCAGCTGCTTCAAATGCTTCAAGACCCTATTCCGGTAATTTTCCCAAGTGCAACAAGTGCGGTTTCCATCACCATGGAGAATGTAAGGAGTTCCATTGCACCAGTTGCAACCGAAGGGGACACACTGCAAGGTTCTGCAGGACTTATCCTCCCCAGAATCAAAATCAGGGAAACAACCACAACAACAACAACCACCGCAATAACAACAACACCAATGCCGGCGGCAACAATGCAGGGCCTAGCCACACCTGCTTCGGGTGTGGAAGGACATGACACTTCCGTCGAGATTGCCCTAACAACAACCACTCAGGAAACAGAGGAGCAGGAAGAATGCTGACTATGGGTCAGAGTGATGCGGTTCAGGACCCCGCAGTTGTGACTGGTACGTTCCTCCTAAACCACACTTATGCATGCATCTTATTTGATACCGGAGCGGAGCGAAGTTTCGTAAGCGATAAGTTTAAACATTTATTAAAACAACAACCCCGAAAGCTAAATGAAACCTATACAGTGGAAATGGCCAATGGGAAAACCGAATCCACTGGGGACATCCACATCGGATGCACCCTAATCCTCAACCAACACGTTTTTCGAATAGACCTAATGCCAGTATCAATTAGGAGTTTCGATGTGATTATCGGCATGGATTGGTTAAGCCCCCACCATGCTGAGATTATGTGCCACGAGAAGGCCGTTCGCCTTCGTCTCCCAAATCACGAAACCCTAGTAATTTACGGAGACAAACCTAGCACGAATCTTCGTCTCATCTCGTGCATCAAAGCACAAAAACATCTGCGAAAGAACAATTTGGCGTTCTTGGCTCACATAGTGGACAAGACCAAAGAAGAAACTAACATCCAAGATATTCCGGTAGCGTGTGAATTTCCGGACGTGTTTCCTGAAGATCTTCCAGGAGTACCCCCAGAGAGACAGGTTGAATTCCGAATCGACCTCGTTCCAGGAGCAACTCCTCTCGCTAAATCGCCATATCGATTGGCTCCTGCTGAAATGCAGGAATTGTCCAGCCAACTCAGTGAGCTTCTGGACAAGGGATTTATCCGACCTAGCTACTCGCCATGGGGAGCTCCGGTGCTCTTTGTCAAAAAGAAGGACGGATCTTTCAGAATGTGCATCAATTACAGAGAGTTAAATAAACTCACTGTTAAAAACCGCTACCCACTCCCACGAATCGATGATCTATTCGACCAGCTCCAAGGAGCTAGCTATTTTTCTAAAATAGATCTACGGTCCGGATACCACCAACTCAAAGTCCGAGAAGAGGATATTCCTAAAACCGCTTTCCGAACCCGCTACGGACATTATGAATTCGTCGTAATGCCCTTCGGTCTAACAAATGCACCTGCCGCATTCATGGACCTAATGAATCGAATCTGTCGACCGTTCCTAGACAACTTCGTCATTGTGTTTATCGATGACATCCTCGTCTATTCTCGAAGCAAAGAGGAGCATGGCCAACATCTCTGACAAGTCCTAGAGACTCTGCGATCGGAAAAGCTTTACGCCAAACTCTCTAAGTGTGAGTTCTGGCTCCGGAGCGTGAATTTCCTAGGCCACGTAGTCAGTCAAGACGGAATTCATGTGGATCCCTCTAAGGTCAAAGCCGTGGAAGGATGGGCAACTCCGACTACGCCGACATAAATTCGTCAGTTCTTAGGCCTAGCAGGCTACTATAGGAGATTCATCCAAAACTTCTCTAAGATCGCCAAGCCGCTTACCTTGCTTCCGCAAAAGGGCGTGCCATTCAAATGGACAGACCGACAAGAAATTGTGTTTCGAACCTTGAAGCAAGCTCTCTGTAGTGCTCCTGTACTATCTCTACCTGAAGGAACTGAAGATTTTGTGGTCTACTGTGACGCGTCGAATCAGGGCTTAGGTTGCGTTCTCATGCAACATGGAAGAGTGATAGCATATGCGTCCCGCCAGCTAAAGACGCACGAAGTAAATTACACGACCCATGACCTAGAACTGGGAGCCATGGTCTTCGCTCTGAAAATTTGGAGGCACTACCTGTACGGTACAAAGTGCACCATCTTCACGGACCACAAGAGCCTCCAGCACATCCTGAATCAGAAAGAGCTGAACATGAGACAACGAAGATGGGTGGAATTACTAAACGACTACGAATGCGAGATCAAGTACCATCCAGGCAAGGCCAACGTGGTAGCTGATGCATTAAGTCAGAAGGAGTACTCTAACCGCCATACGAAACTCACTCGATAACCATTCAATCTCATCTGGCCACTCAAATTGCATCAGTCCAGTCAGAGGCTATGAAGACGGAAAATAGAATTAGCGAGGCATTGCGCGGGATGGAAAAGAACCTAGAAGCAAAAGAGAATGGGGTATACTACTTCATGAACCGTATTTGGGTCCCAAAAATCGGAGGATTTAGGGAGACCGTTATGAAGGAAGCCCACAAGACACGTTACTCCATTCATCCCGGTTCGGACAAGATGTATTTGGACATTAAACAACACTATTGGTGGCCTAACATGAAGGCAGAGATCGCTACCTATGTTGGTAAGTGCCTTACGTGCGCCAAAGTAAAGGTGGAGTACCAGAAACCTTCTGGATTGTTACAGCAACCGGCAATCCCTGAGTGGAAATGGGAGGGGATTTCTATGGATTTCGTGACCAAGCTGCCCAAGACGTCGGACGGACTGGACACCATATGGGTAATAATCGACCGACTGACGAAATCTGCCCATTTCCTGCCAATCAAAGAATCCTACAAGATGGAGAGACTGACGCGTTTGTACCTACGAGAAATCGTAAGACTCCATGGAGTGCCAAAATCTATCATCTCGGATAGGGACAGTAGGTTCACATCGCGCTTTTGGCAATCACTCCACAAGGCAATGGGAACTCATCTTGATATGAGCACCGCATATCACCCACAAACGGACGCTCAAAGTGAACGAACCATTCAAACGCTTGAAGACATGCTTCGTGCATGTGTGATAGACTTTGGAAAGTCTTGGGATACCCACCTACCATTGATCGAGTTCTCGTATAACAATAGTTACCATTCGAGCATCAAGGTGGCTCCTTTCGAAGCACTGTACGGGCGTAAATGTAGATCACCGTTATGTTGGGCTGAAGTAGGTGACACCCAGCTAGCAAGAACACATGCGTTGGACAGGGCACTAACAGGACCGGAGATCATTCGCGAAACCACAAAAAAGATCGTTCAGATTAGAACCCGATTACAAGCATCGCGTGACCGACAAAAGAGCTACGCCGATAAACGGCGAAAGCCCTTAGAATTCCAGGTCGGTGATCGAGTACTGTTGAAAGTCTCACCCTGGAAAGGGGTCATACGTTTCGGAAAACGGGGAAAATTGAACCCGCGATACATTGGACCTTTCGAAATCGTCGCCCGAATAGGCCCAGTAGCATACGGACTACAACTACCCGCGGAGCTAAACGGTGTACACCCCGTGTTTCATGTCTCTAACCTGAAAAAGTTCCTATCAGATGAAACCCTTGTCATTCCTCTTGACGAAATCGAAATCGATGAGAATCTCCTGTTCGTCGAAGAACCAATCGAAATCATGGACAGGGAGGTGAAGCGTACTAAGCAGAGTCGCATCCCGATCGTGAAGGTATGGTGGAACGCAAAGCGTGGGCCAGAATTCACGTGGGAACGCGAAGATCAAATGAAGCAAAAGTACCCTCACCTATTCTAGCATTCTCAAATCTAGCTTTCAAACAGAATTTCGGGACGAAATTCCCTCTAACGGGGGGATGATGTCACAACTGGAAATTTTGTGTCATGTAATCTATACACCCAAGTTAGTGTGAATCAAAAACTTAAGAACATGTGTAACACCTACTATTATGACATCAAAAACTTCAATCAAATACATCATGCAAGTACTACAAATAGTCATCAAACAATTGGAGACCCTAGAAGTCCTTGTTTAAGTCCATTTTGGACTAGGACTTCCTTATTGGATCCAAATGGACCAATAAGCTTCCAATTAGACTATCATGGGCTTAGAAACCTAATTGGGCTCTAATTGGACCCACACTAATTTATTTCAACATTTTGGGTCATATTGGGCCTAGAATGAAATAAATTAAAAGCTTTGATCCATGATTAACCTAATCTAGCTTATTAAAGCATAAAAATCACAATTTTATTTTATAAGGCCAATAAACACCCAAACTAACTCTAATATTGGGCTTAGGGGCAAAAAGCCCAAAAATCTTTTTTTCCTTCTCCATTCTCGGCCCAAGCCCAAGGAAAAAGGGAGAGTTGACTTTGGGTTGCCACCTCACTTTTATTTGTTGGGTTTCCATGCACACAACTCATGTTTCCAAGCAAGTATCACTTCAAAGATCACTTCTTCCTTCTCCCTCTCTCACTCTCGGCCATACACACACACACTCACAAAAATCTCTCAAACTCTCTCAATAACACTCCTCCCTCTCCACTCAAAAATCTCGAAAATTAGGAGGCTTTCAAGAGGATATTTCCACAAACTCTTCATCCAAGGTAAGGTTATGCTTGGATCTATGAATTAAATTCTTTGTTTTATCAAAATCCTTTCCTAATCCATGCAAAAATCGTGATCTTGCATCCTAGAACCATCTCAAACTCGAGATCTTCAAGAAAAGGGTGCTAAGGCCAAAAATCACCAAGTTTTCTTCCTTCTTTTCTTCAAGAACCGAAATCACACCCTAAGGTGAGCTTCATACCCCCTATTTTATGTTTTTATGAGTTTTGTGGGGGGGGGGGGGAATACAAGTGAAAGTGTAGATCTATATGTGTTTTGTATGCCTTGTATGATTTCCATGCTTATATGTGTGCTTTTGTGTGTTATAATGTTGGATCTAGCCATAAAACCCCTCAAAACCGAGATATACCTTATGTTAAATGATTTTAGCATCAAATATATTTCTACATACAAAGTGTTTCTAGAAAAATAGCTAAATGGCTTAGTAACAATTTCTTTGGGCTAAAAACACAAATTTTGGACCTAAAATGTGAAAAATACAAAAATAAGGGCCCAAATTGACATATCACGAATTCTGATGGATGAGGTGTGTCAAAACAGTTTCAATAAAACAATTTCTGGAAATATACTCATTTAGAGGATTAAAAACATAACTTTCAAGCTTAATGGGCTAAAAATGACATTTTCGGCCCAATGAGGCCCATTATGCGAGATTTTCTGTTTTGGAGGCCCAAAACTGTGTTTTTCTTTAAAACAGTGGACTATAAGTGTTCCAAGTCCTTTTCAAAGGTTTAAAATGCTTTCTAAATTTAAAAAGGACCAAAGTTGCAAAAATTTTACAATTTGGGCCAAAAGTGTCAAAGTTGCGAAAATAAAGGGCTATTACCGAGAAAACTGCAATTTCAGGGACTAAAACTGTTTTCTATGAAAAATATGCTGAAAAATATTAATTTCAATAATTTTTGGTGTTAAAATGTCAAGAAAATTGATTTAAGGACCAAACCGGAAAGTATTTAAATAAAGGGTTGAAAAAGTAAATTTTACAAACAATGAGGGGCTGAAAACAGAAAACTTTCAAGGCTAATTCAATACATACAATTTGATCAAATGATGGCACCGCGACTATCGACGAAATACAATACACTACAATACCTAAAATCATTGTGAAACGAATTGGTTCGGTCTCGAACCAATGAAAATCCGAAACTACTAACACGACGACGCTGCGATTCATACAAATAACGTTTGGGAATTCAATATACATGCGAGTGTGCACAGACGTCTACGCACCATCTTTGGGCCCCAAAAGTGTAAAATCTTGTTTGTTGAGCCTAGCTAGCCCAATGACCTGATCTTAAGGCCCGAAGACATCTATCTTACGAAGTGTTGGGTTTTACCGATCTAACACATCGTAAAAGGACTTTCAATGGCTTGTATACTACTGGTCCCCAAGGGTCCTTTGGTATTGCTAGTAGAGTCTACCTTTTTATGCGAGGCGGGTCTGGGACCCCTCGTACATTTTTATCCCCAACCGGTCAATGGAGTCATTGAGGTCTTCGTGTCCTCTTTCTCTTCGGATGTGAGACTACACCTAGTCAGGGCGATTGGATAACGTGATTAGTACGGACGACGACTACGGGATCGTTAGTATAGCTATAAACTGGTCGTTTGTGTAACGCGTGTTTGTAGCAAATAATCATGCTAAAAAATAATCCAACGTCGCCTGGGACTGATACTACACGCTATGCTATGGTTTCATTGTAACTTCATGGAATTCAAGGAATTAGGAAAACATCGGGTTTTCCTAGGGTTTTCAATACATACTGGTTCGAAATACCTACATCTCTAATGAACAATTTTTACAAGCATAGAAACAAACAAGCATACCTATGGATCTTCACAAACGTTTTCAAAAGCTTTTCTTTTCAGAAAATATCGGATTTTCTGGTGGTTTTCAAACGACACGAAACATTGTTTTTCAAATACCGCTTATGAACTCACCAACATTTCAAATGTTGACGTTTTTCAAAATACTTGTATTCTCAGGGAACCAGTGAATCAAAGGAAATCATATTCAGTGATGGCTTGCAGTTTATCTATGTACGAATCGAACAATTTATTTTTGGGAATGTAATGTTTAAACAATGTACTTCATGTAAACTCTACTGGTTGTACTATATTAATGCATGGTGACGAATGTTGTTATGTTTCATATATATTCAATGTTATGGTATTCAATTGAGTCACACAGAGTCCGAGGTCATCAACCCCCCTTACCCGATCAGGGTGCCTGCTTATCGTGTGGGTCCCACTGGACCTACCCCTCCTTGGGGCATTGATCTTTGGAGATGGAGCAGACATCAGGGACAACGACCCCCGTTTGGCATGTCACGTGAGTTCTTTGGCCTGAGGGACGGAGGACCGGCCGACCGAGCCCTACCGGTCATGGTGAGACGATTACGGGACACCGGCGACCTTGCTCAGGGCACTGCTGATCAAGTACGCCAGTTGTGGACTAGGGTCGAGCGTGCGGAACAGGAGACTCGTGACGTCCTCCAGGAGTTTCACATGAGGCAGGTAAGGTGGGAGTCTCGACTTCAGGACGCAGAACGCTTGGTGGCTCGTCTTCAGGGAGCATCCACATCTTCGGCACCACCTCCAGACACAGCTCATCACGGTTAGGGACAAACTTATCATAGTAGGTCATTAGGGACTATGTTATGTACTCCGGCTCTATGTTTAAGTGACTACACTACTCATGGAGCCGTTATGCTGTCGGATTAGTGTCACTTATGTATGCTCTTACGAGCAAATTTTCTTGTATTAAATGCGGATAATATTAATGAACTCTTGTGTGTTTTGCTATGATATCACCAGTTGTTATGTGTTGAGACATTATGATTGTATGCTCGATGGTAGCAATGTCTAAGTTCGTACCATACACCTAGTTAGTAGGATCACAACCTCACAGAAACCACGTACACTCAACATCTTTCCGTTTCATGACAGAAAGATGCCTCGCCGAGCTACTCGCGGAAATCCCGAACCAACCCCGCCCGAAGTTGACACCACTGCTTTTCAGGTAGCCGTGTCTGCTGCGGTCACAGCAGCTATGGCACAACTTCACCGAGGAAACAACAGAGGAGGTAACGGGCAAGGATCCGGAAGTTCAAACAACGGGACGAATCAAGGACCCACTAAAACGTGCACCTACAAGGACTTCACAAACGCTAAACCACGGACTTTCAACGGCACTGGAGGAGTGATCACTCTGAAGCGATGGATCGAGAAGGTAGAGTCGGTATTCGAGATATGTGATTGCCCCGAGCAGATGAAGGTGAAGTTCGCGGCCTGTACTTTTGTGGACCAAGCACTCACTTGGTGGAACGGACACGTGGAAGCTATGACGCTCCCTGTCGCCAACTCTATCCCCTAGGCAGAAATGAAAGAGATGTTAACGGCTGAGTACTGCCCCCGAGGCGAAATACAAAAGATGGAGCAGGAGCTATGGAACCTCACTGTGCAGAATGCGAACATCGATGCCTACATATCGAGATTTAGCGAACTATCTCTGTTGTGCCCGGGTATGATCACATCAGAAGGAAAGAAGATCGAACGATTCATCTGGGGACTGACACCTCCCATTCAGGGGAATGTGATAGCTGCGAACCCTGAAACGTTTGACAGTGCGAAGAGATTGGCAAAGAGGCTATATGATCATAACAACAAGAAGGGCGAGAAGCCAGTGGAGACTGAGAAGAAAAAGGAGGGTGATGGCAAGAAAGGGTGGAACAACAAGAGAAAGGGGCGTCAGGGCCCCGAGACCTCTAAAAAGCAGCAGACAGTGGCAGTTAACGCTGTCACCGCACCGGTTCCAGCCACACCACATGCTCCAGCCTCAGCTGCTTCAAATGCTTCAAGACCCTATTCCGGTAATTTTCCCAAGTGCAACAAGTGCGGTTTCCATCACCATGGAGAATGTAAGGAGTTCCATTGCACCAGTTGCAACCGAAGGGGACACACTGCAAGGTTCTGCAGGACTTATCCTCCCCAGAATCAAAATCAGGGAAACAACCACAACAACAACAACCACCGCAATAACAACAACACCAATGCCGGCGGCAACAATGCAGGGCCTAGCCACACCTGCTTCGGGTGTGGAAGGACATGACACTTCCGTCGAGATTGCCCTAACAACAACCACTCAGGAAACAGAGGAGCAGGAAGAATGCTGACTATGGGTCAGAGTGATGCGGTTCAGGACCCCGCAGTTGTGACTGGTACGTTCCTCCTAAACCACACTTATGCATGCATCTTATTTGATACCGGAGCGGAGCGAAGTTTCGTAAGCGATAAGTTTAAACATTTATTAAAACAACAACCCCGAAAGCTAAATGAAACCTATACAGTGGAAATGGCCAATGGGAAAACCGAATCCACTGGGGACATCCACATCGGATGCACCCTAATCCTCAACCAACACGTTTTTCGAATAGACCTAATGCCAGTATCAATTAGGAGTTTCGATGTGATTATCGGCATGGATTGGTTAAGCCCCCACCATGCTGAGATTATGTGCCACGAGAAGGCCGTTCGCCTTCGTCTCCCAAATCACGAAACCCTAGTAATTTACGGAGACAAACCTAGCACGAATCTTCGTCTCATCTCGTGCATCAAAGCACAAAAACATCTGCGAAAGAACAATTTGGCGTTCTTGGCTCACATAGTGGACAAGACCGAAGAAGAAACTAACATCCAAGATATTCCGGTAGCGTGTGAATTTCCGGACGTGTTTCCTGAAGATCTTCCAGGAGTACCCCCAGAGAGACAGGTTGAATTCCGAATCGACCTCGTTCCAGGAGCAACTCCTCTCGCTAAATCGCCATATCGATTGGCTCCTGCTGAAATGCAGGAATTGTCCAGCCAACTCAGTGAGCTTCTGGACAAGGGATTTATCCGACCTAGCTACTCGCCATGGGGAGCTCCGGTGCTCTTTGTCAAAAAGAAGGACGGATCTTTCAGAATGTGCATCAATTACAGAGAGTTAAATAAACTCACTGTTAAAAACCGCTACCCACTCCCACGAATCGATGATCTATTCGACCAGCTCCAAGGAGCTAGCTATTTTTCTAAAATAGATCTACGGTCCGGATACCACCAACTCAAAGTCCGAGAAGAGGATATTCCTAAAACCGCTTTCCGAACCCGCTACGGACATTATGAATTCGTCGTAATGCCCTTCGGTCTAACAAATGCACCTGCCGCATTCATGGACCTAATGAATCGAATCTGTCGACCGTTCCTAGACAACTTCGTCATTGTGTTTATCGATGACATCCTCGTCTATTCTCGAAGCAAAGAGGAGCATGGCCAACATCTCTGACAAGTCCTAGAGACTCTGCGATCGGAAAAGCTTTACGCCAAACTCTCTAAGTGTGAGTTCTGGCTCCGGAGCGTGAATTTCCTAGGCCACGTAGTCAGTCAAGACGGAATTCATGTGGATCCCTCTAAGGTCAAAGCCGTGGAAGGATGGGCAACTCCGACTACGCCGACATAAATTCGTCAGTTCTTAGGCCTAGCAGGCTACTATAGGAGATTCATCCAAAACTTCTCTAAGATCGCCAAGCCGCTTACCTTGCTTCCGCAAAAGGGCGTGCCATTCAAATGGACAGACCGACAAGAAATTGTGTTTCGAACCTTGAAGCAAGCTCTCTGTAGTGCTCCTGTACTATCTCTACCTGAAGGAACTGAAGATTTTGTGGTCTACTGTGACGCGTCGAATCAGGGCTTAGGTTGCGTTCTCATGCAACATGGAAGAGTGATAGCATATGCGTCCCGCCAGCTAAAGACGCACGAAGTAAATTACACGACCCATGACCTAGAACTGGGAGCCATGGTCTTCGCTCTGAAAATTTGGAGGCACTACCTGTACGGTACAAAGTGCACCATCTTCACGGACCACAAGAGCCTCCAGCACATCCTGAATCAGAAAGAGCTGAACATGAGACAACGAAGATGGGTGGAATTACTAAACGACTACGAATGCGAGATCAAGTACCATCCAGGCAAGGCCAACGTGGTAGCTGATGCATTAAGTCAGAAGGAGTACTCTAACCGCCATACGAAACTCACTCGATAACCATTCAATCTCATCTGGCCACTCAAATTGCATCAGTCCAGTCAGAGGCTATGAAGACGGAAAATAGAATTAGCGAGGCATTGCGCGGGATGGAAAAGAACCTAGAAGCAAAAGAGAATGGGGTATACTACTTCATGAACCGTATTTGGGTCCCAAAAATCGGAGGATTTAGGGAGACCGTTATGAAGGAAGCCCACAAGACACGTTACTCCATTCATCCCGGTTCGGACAAGATGTATTTGGACATTAAACAACACTATTGGTGGCCTAACATGAAGGCAGAGATCGCTACCTATGTTGGTAAGTGCCTTACGTGCGCCAAAGTAAAGGTGGAGTACCAGAAACCTTCTGGATTGTTACAGCAACCGGCAATCCCTGAGTGGAAATGGGAGGGGATTTCTATGGATTTCGTGACCAAGCTGCCCAAGACGTCGGACGGACTGGACACCATATGGGTAATAATCGACCGACTGACGAAATCTGCCCATTTCCTGCCAATCAAAGAATCCTACAAGATGGAGAGACTGACGCGTTTGTACCTACGAGAAATCATAAGACTCCATGGAGTGCCAAAATCTATCATCTCGGATAGGGACAGTAGGTTCACATCGCGCTTTTGGCAATCACTCCACAAGGCAATGGGAACTCATCTTGATATGAGCACCGCATATCACCCACAAACGGACGCTCAAAGTGAACGAACCATTCAAACGCTTGAAGACATGCTTCGTGCATGTGTGATAGACTTTGGAAAGTCTTGGGATACCCACCTACCATTGATCGAGTTCTCGTATAACAATAGTTACCATTCGAGCATCAAGGTGGCTCCTTTCGAAGCACTGTACGGGCGTAAATGTAGATCACCGTTATGTTGGGCTGAAGTAGGTGACACCCAGCTAGCAAGAACACATGCGTTGGACAGGGCACTAACAGGACCGGAGATCATTCGCGAAACCACAAAAAAGATCGTTCAGATTAGAACCCGATTACAAGCATCGCGTGACCGACAAAAGAGCTACGCCGATAAACGGCGAAAGCCCTTAGAATTCCAGGTCGGTGATCGAGTACTGTTGAAAGTCTCACCCTGGAAAGGGGTCATACGTTTCGGAAAACGGGGAAAATTGAACCCGCGATACATTGGACCTTTCGAAATCGTCGCCCGAATAGGCCCAGTAGCATACGGACTACAACTACCCGCGGAGCTAAACGGTGTACACCCCGTGTTTCATGTCTCTAACCTGAAAAAGTTCCTATCAGATGAAACCCTTGTCATTCCTCTTGACGAAATCGAAATCGATGAGAATCTCCTGTTCGTCGAAGAACCAATCGAAATCATGGACAGGGAGGTGAAGCGTACTAAGCAGAGTCGCATCCCGATCGTGAAGGTATGGTGGAACGCAAAGCGTGGGCCAGAATTCACGTGGGAACGCGAAGATCAAATGAAGCAAAAGTACCCTCACCTATTCTAGCATTCTCAAATCTAGCTTTCAAACAGAATTTCGGGACGAAATTCCCTCTAACGGGGGGATGATGTCACAACTGGAAATTTTGTGTCATGTAATCTATACACCCAAGTTAGTGTGAATCAAAAACTTAAGAACATGTGTAACACCTACTATTATGACATCAAAAACTTCAATCAAATACATCATGCAAGTACTACAAATAGTCATCAAACAATTGGAGACCCTAGAAGTCCTTGTTTAAGTCCATTTTGGACTAGGACTTCCTTATTGGATCCAAATGGACCAATAAGCTTCCAATTAGACTATCATGGGCTTAGAAACCTAATTGGGCTCTAATTGGACCCACACTAATTTATTTCAACATTTTGGGTCATATTGGGCCTAGAATGAAATAAATTAAAAGCTTTGATCCATGATTAACCTAATCTAGCTTATTAAAGCATAAAAATCACAATTTTATTTTATAAGGCCAATAAACACCCAAACTAACTCTAATATTGGGCTTAGGGGCAAAAAGCCCAAAAATCTTTTTTTCCTTCTCCATTCTCGGCCCAAGCCCAAGGAAAAAGGGAGAGTTGACTTTGGGTTGCCACCTCACTTTTATTTGTTGGGTTTCCATGCACACAACTCATGTTTCCAAGCAAGTATCACTTCAAAGATCACTTCTTCCTTCTCCCTCTCTCACTCTCGGCCATACACACACACACTCACAAAAATCTCTCAAACTCTCTCAATAACACTCCTCCCTCTCCACTCAAAAATCTCGAAAATTAGGAGGCTTTCAAGAGGATATTTCCACAAACTCTTCATCCAAGGTAAGGTTATGCTTGGATCTATGAATTAAATTCTTTGTTTTATCAAAATCCTTTCCTAATCCATGCAAAAATCGTGATCTTGCATCCTAGAACCATCTCAAACTCGAGATCTTCAAGAAAAGGGTGCTAAGGCCAAAAATCACCAAGTTTTCTTCCTTCTTTTCTTCAAGAACCGAAATCACACCCTAAGGTGAGCTTCATACCCCCTATTTTATGTTTTTATGAGTTTTGTGGGGGGGGGGGGGAATACAAGTGAAAGTGTAGATCTATATGTGTTTTGTATGCCTTGTATGATTTCCATGCTTATATGTGTGCTTTTGTGTGTTATAATGTTGGATCTAGCCATAAAACCCCTCAAAACCGAGATATACCTTATGTTAAATGATTTTAGCATCAAATATATTTCTACATACAAAGTGTTTCTAGAAAAATAGCTAAATGGCTTAGTAACAATTTCTTTGGGCTAAAAACACAAATTTTGGACCTAAAATGTGAAAAATACAAAAATAAGGGCCCAAATTGACATATCACGAATTCTGATGGATGAGGTGTGTCAAAACAGTTTCAATAAAACAATTTCTGGAAATATACTCATTTAGAGGATTAAAAACATAACTTTCAAGCTTAATGGGCTAAAAATGACATTTTCGGCCCAATGAGGCCCATTATGCGAGATTTTCTGTTTTGGAGGCCCAAAACTGTGTTTTTCTTTAAAACAGTGGACTATAAGTGTTCCAAGTCCTTTTCAAAGGTTTAAAATGCTTTCTAAATTTAAAAAGGACCAAAGTTGCAAAAATTTTACAATTTGGGCCAAAAGTGTCAAAGTTGCGAAAAAGAAGGGCTATTACCGAGAAAACTGCAATTTCAGGGACTAAAACTGTTTTCTATGAAAAATATGCTGAAAAATATTAATTTCAATAATTTTTGGTGTTAAAATGTCAAGAAAATTGATTTAAGGACCAAACCGGAAAGTATTTAAATAAAGGGTTGAAAAAGTAAATTTTACAAACAATGAGGGGCTGAAAACAGAAAACTTTCAAGGCTAATTCAATACATACAATTTGATCAAATGATGGCACCGCGACTATCGACGAAATACAATACACTACAATACCTAAAATCATTGTGAAACGAATTGGTTCGGTCTCGAACCAATGAAAATCCGAAACTACTAACACGACGACGCTGCGATTCATACAAATAACGTTTGGGAATTCAATATACATGCGAGTGTGCACAGACGTCTACGCACCATCTTTGGGCCCCAAAAGTGTAAAATCTTGTTTGTTGAGCCTAGCTAGCCCAATGACCTGATCTTAAGGCCCGAAGACATCTATCTTACGAAGTGTTGGGTTTTACCGATCTAACACATCGTAAAAGGACTTTCAATGGCTTGTATACTACTGGTCCCCAAGGGTCCTTTGGTATTGCTAGTAGAGTCTACCTTTTTATGCGAGGCGGGTCTGGGACCCCTCGTACATTTTTATCCCCAACCGGTCAATGGAGTCATTGAGGTCTTCGTGTCCTCTTTCTCTTCGGATGTGAGACTACACCTAGTCAGGGCGATTGGATAACGTGATTAGTACGGACGACGCCTACGGGATCGTTAGTATAGCTATAAACTGGTCGTTTGTGTAACGCGTGTTTGTAGCAAATAATCATGCTAAAAAATAATCCAACGTCGCCTGGGACTGATACTACACGCTATGCTATGGTTTCATTGTAACTTCATGGAATTCAAGGAATTAGGAAAACATCGGGTTTTCCTAGGGTTTTCAATACATACTGGTTCGAAATACCTACATCTCTAATGAACAATTTTTACAAGCATAGAAACAAACAAGCATACCTATGGATCTTCACAAACGTTTTCAAAAGCTTTTCTTTTCAGAAAATATCGGATTTTCTGGTGGTTTTCAAACGACACGAAACATTGTTTTTCAAATACCGCTTATGAACTCACCAACATTTCAAATGTTGACGTTTTTCAAAATACTTGTATTCTCAGGGAACCAGTGAATCAAAGGAAATCATATTCAGTGATGGCTTGCAGTTTATCTATGTACGAATCGAACAATTTATTTTTGGGAATGTAATGTTTAAACAATGTACTTCATGTAAACTCTACTGGTTGTACTATATTAATGCATGGTGACGAATGTTGTTATGTTTCATATATATTCAATGTTATGGTATTCAATTGAGTCACGACAGCCCCCGGACGTTTCCGCCGTCTGGTTCGGGGGTGTGACAGGTTGGTATCGGAGCTTTGTTTATAGTGAACTAGCATGTCGAGCCACACATTGATATGCAACTATAAACCAAAAAGAGGGACTAACATAACTCTGAACAAAACAAGTAAATAAAACACACTTGCTTGCATTAGGAATAAGGACCTAACGCTGAATCAAACACAATAATGCTGGTATCTCGGTTAATTCGGGACTGTTCTTAGTGATACCAAGGAGTGAATGTAGCCTGATCAACTACATTCTCTCCAAAGTAAAACTAACACACGTCTTGATGAGATCGGGATGGCTAGGGAACCTAAAACTATACCCTTATCACCAAAAAGAGAACGTTCGCTTAGTCTATACAATAGTCATAGCACCTAGGAATAATGTTAGCATATTTACATACTCGCGCAGACAGCATGGCTGGTTTTCATCACCCTGGAGACCCCTACTTCCCTAATCAGGGAAACAACGGGTGGCTAGAAGAGGAGGAGCCTGAGGAAGAGCCTGAAGAGGAACCTGAGGAAGACCCCGAAGAGGAATCTGACGGGGAACCGGAGGAAGAAGTCGAGGGCAAGCCTGCCGAACCCGAAGAAGACGAGGAGCATTTCGAAGAGGAGCTCGATGACAGCGGAGGGGGTGATTCGGACACAGAGTCCGAGGTCATCAACCCCCCTTACCCGATCAGGGTGCCTGCTTATCGTGTGGGTCCCACTGGACCTACCCCTCCTTGGGGCATTGATCTTTGGAGATGGAGCAGACATCAGGGACAACGACCCCCGTTTGGCATGTCACGTGAGTTCTTTGGCCTGAGGGACGGAGGACCGGCCGACCGAGCCCTACCGGTCATGGTGAGACGATTACGGGACACCGGCGACCTTGCTCAGGGCACTGCTGATCAAGTACGCCAGTTGTGGACTAGGGTCGAGCGTGCGGAATAGGAGACTCGTGACGTCCTCCAGGAGTTTCACATGAGGCAGGTAAGGTGGGAGTCTCGACTTCAGGACGCAGAACGCTTGGTGGCTCGTCTTCAGGGAGCATCCACATCTTCGGCACCACCTCCAGACACAGCTCATCACGGTTAGGGACAAACTTATCATAGTAGGTCATTAGGGACTATGTTATGTACTCCGGCTCTATGTTTAAGTGACTACACTACTCATGGAGCCGTTATGCTGTCGGATTAGTGTCACTTATGTATGCTCTTACGAGCAAATTTTCTTGTATTAAATGCGGATAATATTAATGAACTCTTGTGTGTTTTGCTATGATATCACCAGTTGTTATGTGTTGAGACATTATGATTGTATGCTCGATGGTAGCAATGTCTAAGTTCGTACCATACACCTAGTTAGTAGGATCACAACCTCACAGAAACCACGTACACTCAACATCTTTCCGTTTCATGACAGAAAGATGCCTCGCCGAGCTACTCGCGGAAATCCCGAACCAACCCCGCCCGAAGTTGACACCACTGCTTTTCAGGTAGCCGTGTCTGCTGCGGTCACAGCAGCTATGGCACAACTTCACCGAGGAAACAACAGAGGAGGTAACGGGCAAGGATCCGGAAGTTCAAACAACGGGACGAATCAAGGACCCACTAAAACGTGCACCTACAAGGACTTCACAAACGCTAAACCACGGACTTTCAACGGCACTGGAGGAGTGATCACTCTGAAGCGATGGATCGAGAAGGTAGAGTCGGTATTCGAGATATGTGATTGCCCCGAGCAGATGAAGGTGAAGTTCGCGGCCTGTACTTTTGTGGACCAAGCACTCACTTGGTGGAACGGACACGTGGAAGCTATGACGCTCCCTGTCGCCAACTCTATCCCCTAGGCAGAAATGAAAGAGATGTTAACGGCTGAGTACTGCCCCCGAGGCGAAATACAAAAGATGGAGCAGGAGCTATGGAACCTCACTGTGCAGAATGCGAACATCGATGCCTACATATCGAGATTTAGCGAACTATCTCTGTTGTGCCCGGGTATGATCACATCAGAAGGAAAGAAGATCGAACGATTCATCTGGGGACTGACACCTCCCATTCAGGGGAATGTGATAGCTGCGAACCCTGAAACGTTTGACAGTGCGAAGAGATTGGCAAAGAGGCTATATGATCATAACAACAAGAAGGGCGAGAAGCCAGTGGAGACTGAGAAGAAAAAGGAGGGTGATGGCAAGAAAGGGTGGAACAACAAGAGAAAGGGGCGTCAGGGCCCCGAGACCTCTAAAAAGCAGCAGACAGTGGCAGTTAACGCTGTCACCGCACCGGTTCCAGCCACACCACATGCTCCAGCCTCAGCTGCTTCAAATGCTTCAAGACCCTATTCCGGTAATTTTCCCAAGTGCAACAAGTGCGGTTTCCATCACCATGGAGAATGTAAGGAGTTCCATTGCACCAGTTGCAACCGAAGGGGACACACTGCAAGGTTCTGCAGGACTTATCCTCCCCAGAATCAAAATCAGGGAAACAACCACAACAACAACAACCACCGCAATAACAACAACACCAATGCCGGCGGCAACAATGCAGGGCCTAGCCACACCTGCTTCGGGTGTGGAAGGACATGACACTTCCGTCGAGATTGCCCTAACAACAACCACTCAGGAAACAGAGGAGCAGGAAGAATGCTGACTATGGGTCAGAGTGATGCGGTTCAAGACCCCGCAGTTGTGACTGGTACGTTCCTCCTAAACCACACTTATGCATGCATCTTATTTGATACCGGAGCGGAGCGAAGTTTCGTAAGCGATAAGTTTAAACATTTATTAAAACAACAACCCCGAAAGCTAAATGAAACCTATACGGTGGAAATGGCCAATGGGAAAACCGAATCCACTGGGGACATCCACATCGGATGCACCCTAATCCTCAACCAACACGTTTTTCGAATAGACCTAATGCCAGTATCAATTAGGAGTTTCGATGTGATTATCGGCATGGATTGGTTAAGCCCCCACCATGCTGAGATTATGTGCCACGAGAAGGCCGTTCGCCTTCGTCTCCCAAATCACGAAACCCTAGTAATTTACGGAGACAAACCTAGCACGAATCTTCGTCTCATCTCGTGCATCAAAGCACAAAAACATCTGCGAAAGAACAATTTGGCGTTCTTGGCTCACATAGTGGACAAGACCAAAGAAGAAACTAACATCCAAGATATTCCGGTAGCGTGTGAATTTCCGGACGTGTTTCCTGAAGATCTTCCAGGAGTACCCCCAGAGAGACAGGTTGAATTCCGAATCGACCTCGTTCCAGGAGCAACTCCTCTCGCTAAATCGCCATATCGATTGGCTCCTGCTGAAATGCAGGAATTGTCCAGCCAACTCAGTGAGCTTCTGGACAAGGGATTTATCCGACCTAGCTACTCGCCATGGGGAGCTCCGGTGCTCTTTGTCAAAAAGAAGGACGGATCTTTCAGAATGTGCATCAATTACAGAGAGTTAAATAAACTCACTGTTAAAAACCGCTACCCACTCCCACGAATCGATGATCTATTCGACCAGCTCCAAGGAGCTAGCTATTTTTCTAAAATAGATCTACGGTCCGGATACCACCAACTCAAAGTCCGAGAAGAGGATATTCCTAAAACCGCTTTCCGAACCCGCTACGGACATTATGAATTCGTCGTAATGCCCTTCGGTCTAACAAATGCACCTGCCGCATTCATGGACCTAATGAATCAAATCTGTCGACCGTTCCTAGACAACTTCGTCATTGTGTTTATCGATGACATGTGAATCAAAGGAAATCATATTCAGTGATGGCTTGCAGTTTATCTATGTACGAATCAAACAATTTATTTTTGGGAATGTAATGTTTAAACAATGTACTTCATGTAAACTCTACTGGTTGTACTATATTAATGCATGGTGACGAATGTTGTTATGTTTCATATATATTCAATGTTATGGTATTCAATTGAGTCACGACAGCCCCCGGACGTTTCCACCGTCTGGTTCGGGGGTGTGACACTCCTCCTCTAACTACTCACAACTTCACTCTCTTGTCTTGCCTCTCAAAAGACAAGCTTACTGGTCCACATGGATTGGTTACATAATTTGAAGATGACGTTGAGATATGAGAACAAGGAATATGTTCTTGAGAATCCAATCCCAGAAATTGACAAAGAATCTGCTACTTCTGAAGAATTGGACGATTACAACCAGCACGTTGACAACGCTACAATGGTCGCTTGCATTATGATTGCAACCATAGCACCTATGCTGCAAAAGATCTATGAGACCATTTGACCCTATGATATGAACTTGGCTATATACAAAATGTTTCTCAAGAAAGAAAGAAAAGAGTGTTATGAAGTCGTTAAGGCCTTTATGACATGCAAGTTGAAAGATTGGGAATCTATGTGTGCTTATGTGCAAATGATGTAAATACACATGGAAAGAATGGAAAAGCTTAATGTGAACTTTGACAAGGAGCTTGCCATGGACATGGTGCTTAACTTCTTGACTAGTAGTTATGATTAGTTTTTCTTAACCTATCAGTTGAACAATACTAAGACCACATTGATTGAGCTTTGAAATCTATTGCAAAAAACTGAAGCAAGAATGATGAAGTCTCATTCCAACAATGTTGCAACTGCCCCAACCATGGCTATTCAACAAGGAACGGGTAAGAAGAGAAAGGCCCATTCCCAAACCAAGCGGAAAGGGAAAGCCCAAATTGGAGAGTCCAATGGGTCAAAGGGAAAGCCCAAATTCGATACTCCTCTTGTTATTGATCCAAAAGAAGCCATGTGATTTCATGTGGCTAGAAAGGTCATTGGAGAAGAAGCTACCCCAAGTATCTTCAAGAAGTGAGAGAAACCTAAGGGCAAGATGTCTGGATCTTCAGCTGGTACATACTCTATCCAAATCAATAACACTTATATTTCAAATTCTTGGGTCCTTGATACGGGATGTGGTTTCCACATTTGTTATGATTTGTATGGACTAAAGGAAAGTGAATAAGTCGAGCATAGGAAGTTGAAACTGATCATGGGGAATAGGCGAAAGTTAGTTGTTACCAAGATTGTGACTTATGAACTTATGTTTGATGGTGTTAGGATTGATTTAGAAAATTGTCACTATTCTTCAGAAATGACAAGGAACATAATTTCATTTCCTGCTTTATTTGGACAAGGATATCATTATAGTTTTGATAATAATGATGGTAGAATTTCAATTTATCGTAATGGTGCATTTATTTTCAAAGCTTATCCTGGTGATAGTGTGTATGAAACTATTGTGTGTGTAAATAAACATGGAAATAATGTTTATAGTATTGATTATTCTAATAGTTTCATCTTGGGGCACATCAATAAGAAGTGCAATGCCTAATTCCAAAAGGATGGAGTGTTGGAATCATTTGACTTAAAATCAGACGATGAATGCGAATATTATTTAGTGGGCAAGATGACTAAATAACCTTTCACTAGTACTTGTGAAAGAGGTGAATATTTTTTAGACCTCATCCATACTTATGTATGCAGTCCTTTCAGATCCACCACAAGGGATGAAAATCGCTACTACGTAACGTTTACTGATGGTTATAGTAGATATGGGTATATATACTTAATCAAGCTTAAATTGGAAACCTTTGAAAAGTTTAAAGAGTTTAATCATGAAGTAGAGAATCAATTGGGCAAGAAGATAAAGATGTTTCGATCTGATAGAGGTGGAGAGTATATAAGTAACGAGTTCAACAAATATCTTAAGGACTGTAGAATTGTTTCATCATTGACACCTCCTAGGAAACCAAAACTCAATGGTATGGCTGAGAGGCATAATCGAACCTTGCTAGAAATTGTTTGTTCCATGATGAAATGATCTTCCTTCCCTATATCATTCTGAAGATATGCTTCAGAAACATGAACCCATATTCTAAATCTTGTTCCTACCAAGAAGGTTTCCAAAAAACCTCATAAGATTTGGACAGGGAAACCTCTATCACTCGCACATATCAAGGTTTGTGGTTGTGAGGTTCTCGTTAGGTGCGAGACCTAAGATAAACTAGAATCCTGAGTTGTGACAACCCGTGATTTCTATCTTGTACAATAGACCAACGTAATCAAAGTTAGACTCGTTTTTCTATCTTTTAACATTGTTTAGGGTCTATTTGAGTGTTCTAAACCTAGTACAATCAAGGTAGGAGCCTAGAAATGGGATATCACGATGCATGTCAAGCACACTCGGGCCAAACACTCCAACACATGGAGTGTGCGGCCGCACACTTGAGTGTACGGACACACACAGGTGTGTGCGGCCGCACACCCATTCCAACCACACACTCCCACCTATAAATGTCACACTTAGTCATTTTGAACACTAATTCCCACTCCTTCAAAGCTAGAGCACGTTTCTCTCTCAAGTACCATCCACCTCTTTATCTTGATCTTCATAAAAGTAAGTAATCCTTGCTTTGATTAGTTGATACTTGAACTTATGTAGCCTTCTCCACTTAGATCCATGAAGACACGTTTTTGGTGTTAGATCCCCAAGAACACCAAGAACACACACTAGGTTTTGGACCATAATCACCTCTTTCAAGCCTCTATGACGTGTACACACTTATCACAGCTAGTTTTATGCTAAGAACACTTGAAATTATACATGAAAAACATCATTTCGTATGATCTTCAAGTGTGCGCGGCCGCACACACCATGGTGGCCGCACACACCCTTTTTAGGTCCCAAAATGGAAACAAACTTCATTTAAGGCTAAGGCATGAAGAATGAAACCTTCCTAGATGTCCCTTATAGCTTAAAATCACGTTTTGGCACATTCCATAAGGAGTGTGCAGCCGCACACACTCCCTGACCGCACACTCTGGCTGCACACACACTAAACCTTTGGTTTTGTGGCCTTACACTTCAATATAGGACCATACACCCCTTATGTGCAACCATATGTGTTGGTAACACTTAGTTATAAGTGTTTTTATGTCCCTAAGGCATGCCCCTATCACCATTAGTGGTTATATACATTAAATGTATTCATATATGTGTAACCATATGTTAAATAGGATTCGTTTGTGCTCAAGACCTCAATTGCACCCAACAATCCTATATCGATCTTTCATTCGAGTAACACACAACATGTGAGTTCATACCCCTTAATTAACTTTTGAAATGTTTATAAATTCTTTTATGGGGGGGATACAATTTGAATCATGCTAGTTATTATATCAATCACATGTGATTAATAACTAGCATGCAAATGGATTTACTACACTTTTAGCTGTTTACTCAGTGTACTACTTCCAAATGACTTACTAAAACGTTTTTACATGTTAAAACTCTTTATCAAGCTGTCTTACATACTGTATGTTTCCTTTCAAACTCTGTTACAATTGTGTTACAAACAAAGGTTTTCTTATACATAAAACTGTCTTATCAAACTAACTACTTTCAAATCGTTTTATAAACTGACATCAAGTCATCATTTCTTAGTTATTAAACTTTTCAAAGGTTTTACAAAACTTCTCTTATACTTTTATATAGACATAAAAGTTTCCATCAATTAGTTCAGTACCTTTGGGTAGCAAAGGTATACCTTCGATTATACACATACATTACTAGTAACTATAATAGGTATAGTTAGGTGATACTACTTACTATTCCAAGTACAAGGAATCACACAAGAGTCAGTTCATTCATGAGTCTATACTAATACATTACATACTATAGGAAGAGATACAATTACAGAAATACGAATACATTACATACTATATGAAGAGATACTAATACATATAATTACAAGACATACTATTACATAGTTATCATAACATAGATACTATTACATAGATACTACTAAAGTGATACGATTACATACTATATGATGAGATACTATTACATATTATATGAGTAGATATTATTATATAAGTACAAGACTAACCATTCTACCCCCAACTGTTAGCTACAGAGGGAAAATGCACATCGACGGATGTCTATGGTCAATACTATTCGGCAAGTAACTCTGCCGTGATTATCCTAGTACCAAAGGATAATACTTAAATGATTATATTATTTTCCTTATTACCTTTACTTTGTCTTACATTCACATAATTGATGAGGTAGATTAGATTTGAATAATAATAGTTGTATAAGGAAAAACCTTCACTTATGTTGAGGTTCAAACTTTCAAAACAGTCGGGTCTTGGTAGAAGGCTACTTTCAAAACAGTCGGGTCTTGGTAGAAGGCTACTTTCAAAACAGTCGGGTCTTGGTAGAAGGCTACTTTCAAAACAGTCGAGTCTTGGTAGAAGACTACTTTTTATACTAGTAGGAAATATGGGATTTTCTAGGGTTTTCAAACGTTTACAATTACTTACATACATGTTCATTGATACAAAATTTTCTTCAAACATTTACAAGTCTTTCCTTTACAGTTTTACAAGTCAAAGATACATAAATACTTATGAATTCACCAGCTTTATTGCTGATACTCGCTTTCAAAATAACTTGTATTCTCAGGTCACAAATAGACAGGTACGATGACCAGGTTTTGTGAAGACGGAGCAGTCAAGACTCGTCTTTTATTTTGATTATTCATTATGTTGTTTTATACTATGAAAGAACACACTTGTAATTAAAATTATACTATTAATGCAATGGATGATGTTGTTGCATGTTTACTACTTTGCAATGTTGTGATACTATACATGACGTCCTCCGCCCCAGAACGTTTCTGCCGTTCTCGGTTTTGGGATGTGACATGAGTTGAGAGATGTATTTTCATTGGCAGTCCACAAAAGTACTTTGGATACTTGTTCTAAAGATCCACTGAGAACTTGGTAATCATAGCTCGAAGGGGAGTCTTTCGTGAGAGAGAGAAATCATATCTAAAGAGTACAGTGGAAGTGCGATTGATCTTGAATACATTCAAGAGTCGTCCTGTAACGTCCCAAAATTTAAAGCCAAAAGTTTTGTTTTCATTATAATAAAACCATCAACCAAAACGTGTTCATAAAGCCATTAAGGAAAATCAGAGTATGTCAATCAATCATCTCAATACATCAGAGTCAAATAAAACATAAATCGTTGTGTGTGCGATGCGTGTAATATCCCAAAAATGAGACCCAATTTTTTTTGCTTAATTATATTACTTATGAAAACATTTTACAGAAAACATCATTGTTATCATTTCAAACATCAAGTCACAAATCACAAGTCTCAAAAACCATATTATCAAATAGTAAAATATCAGAGTATAATCCTAGAGTTCTCAAAGAGGAAATCATATGTGTGCGATGCACTGCTACCCTGCCGGCTCCTTCCCCTTAGCTGAAGAGGTACCTGAAACCAAAACTAAAAACTGTAAGCACGAAGCTTAGTGAGTTCCCCCACCATACCATATACCATACAATCATACATACTACTGGGCAATTCTGGGGTGCCCGACGTACCCATGTCAAGCCATTCTAGGGTGCTGACGTACCCATGTCAAGCCATTCTGGGGTGCTCACCTACCCATGTCAGGCCATTCTGGGGTGCCTGCCTACCTTCTGGTCTATCTCACCCGGTCACGGGGACTATTTGCAACACCATAAATTTCAAAAACAATTTTTCGCATTTTATAAAAACATAATTCATTTATTACTCATAAAAACATCATTGTTTAAAACTCAATTCACAACATATAACAATCCCAAGATCTCATAGCATAAAAATCCCGTGTGTGTACTGATCAAGCCGGCGCTTTCCCGCGATCCTCACTAGTACCTGAAATAAATAACACAAAACACTGTATGCACGAAGCTTAGTGAGTTTCCCCAAAATACCATATATAACACATATTAGCCACTCGAGGCTATAACCCTATGGGTTCGTGCACCCAACTCTGTGAACCCTTAGGCTCTATCTCTGTGAACCTTCTGGTTCTAACTCTATAACATGCACATCATAAATCACATAGAATAATGAAGTGCAACACATAACACATATATAGCATACAACACTGTATCACATAACTCCAATTACCTACTCAAGGTAAAGTATAGTGAGAAGACTCACCTCGCGTATCTCGGTAACTCGTAAATCCCGGAAATCACTAGTGCTCGATCTCGTGAGCTATCGTCCTCCTATAACACAAGTATATCTCTAATTAACACTATCCCCAACTATGGTTGACTAATTCTACCAAGTCAACACCGGTCAACTCTGGTCAACGGTCAACGATCAACCTAACTCGCCGAGTCCCTACGGGGACCCAATTCCTCTGAATCCCTTCTGGCTCACCGAGTCACTCACCTAACTCGGTTACTCAACCCCTGGTTCGAAAGCACGGAACAACCCGCTCCAACTCGTCGAGTCTGCCCATGAACTCGACGAGTGCATTCCATGCACAACCCCAAATGACCTCCTGAGGTCAGATCTATTCCTCTAACTCATAGATCCAATCTTTCCAAGCTTATTTATCACGTAAAGTTTATGTCTTGGCACTCATATCACACCTATCGACTCTTAAATGGTGTTTTAACCTCAAATACAATGATCCCAAACCAAAACCTCCATAGACTCATATAAAGCTTGGACAGAGAGGCACTCTGGACCTCCATGGGTATAGATCCAGAACCTTAACTCGCTAAGGGACCATGGGAACACTAGATCTATTCACAAAAAGGGCTCAATAAGCCCTAAATCAACATGAACATCACCACAACAGAAAATGGGTCGAAAATGGTACCTCAAATGTGATGTTCTGGACCTCAGATCTTCAGGAAATCAACTCCCTTGCTTCCTCTTGGCTAGAGCTTCCTTTTTCTTGCTAGACAACACCTCCAAGGTCAATAATGGCTCCTTCTCTTACTCAAATCGCTCAAGCTCACTAGGGTTTCGCTCTGGGGACTGATGAGCACATATGACGGCCATAAGGCCCTATAAATAGGTCCCAAACTCGAGAAATTAGGGTTTCACTAAACAGCGCGGACTCGCCGAGTCCACCAATGCGACTCGTCGAGTCTGGTCATTAACCCAGGTGAGAAATCGCGTCTCTACTCGGCGAGTCTACGCACCAACTCGCCGAGTGCTTCCACAAAACTTGAAATAAATTGAATAAATATAATACTTGAAATTCCGAATGTTACAATTCTCCCCCACTTGAATCAGACTTCGCCCTCGAAGTCTCATCCCTGAAATAACTCCGGATGCTGCTCACGCATCTCCCGCTCTGGCTCCCAAGTCAACTCGGATCCTTTCCGATGTTGCCACTGAACCTGAACAAAAGGCACCTCCTTGTTGCTCAGAACCTTGATCTTCCGATCCACAATCGCAATTGGTCTCTCTGTGTAGTTTAGGATCGCATCCACCTGAATGTCCTCTAACGGCACTACCGCCAACTCGTCGGCTATACACTTCCTCAACTGAGACACGTGGAAGGTATTATGAATCCGCTCCAACTCTGTAGATAGCTACAGGCGATATGCTACCCTGCCCACCCTCGCGATTACTCTGAATGGCCCAATATACAGGGGCCCTAGCTTGCCCCTCTTCCTGAATCGAATCACTCTTTTCCAAGGAGATACCTTCAGGAGAACATAATCACCGACCTGTAACTCAAGTTCGGATCGTCGCCTATCCGCATAACTCTTCTGGCGACTCTGAGCGGTCAACAATCTCTGCCTGACCCGCTGTACCTGCTCTGTCGTCTGAAGCACAATCTCCGTGCTACCCATCACTCGTTGCCCTACCTCTCCCCAACAAATAGGAGTCCGACACCTCCTCCCATACAACAGCTCAAAGGGCGGCATACCAATGATCGAATGATGGTTTTTGTTGTAGGAGAACTCTGCTAAGGGCAAATACGTGTCCCAACTTCCGCCAAAATCCAACACGCATGCTCGGAGCATGTCCTCGAGCGTCTGAATCGTCCGCTCGCTCTGACTGTCAGTCTGTGGGTGGTATGCGGTACTAAAATGCAGCCTCGTACCCAACTCCTCATGGAATTTCTTCAAAAATCTGGAAGTGAAACACACATCTCGGTCTGACACAATCGAGATCGGCACCCCATGCCGTGATACCACCTCTCTCACATATACCTCTGCTAACTTCTCTGCAGAAGAGCTCTCAGTAATGGCGAGAAAGTGAGCGCTCTTTGTCAAACGGTCTACTATCACCCAAATCGCATCAACACCCCTCGCCGTTTTCGGTAATTTGGTGATAAAATCCATGGATATCTGCTCCCATTTCCACTCTGGGACTTCCAGTGGTTGCAATTTACCATGCGGTCTCTAATGTTCGGCCTTAACCCTACGACAGGTTAGGCACCTCTCAACAAACCACGCCACATCTCTCTTCATACAGGGCCACCAATACTCTCTTTTAAGATCCATAAACATCTTAGTGTCCCCAGGATGGATCGAGAATCTCGATCTATGCGCCTCCTCCATCAAGATGGTACACGTTCCTCCAACAAACGGTACCCAAATCCGACCCTGGAAGGTCATAAGCCCTCTGCTATTGGTTACGAACTCTAACACCTGACCGATAACTCGCTCTCTCTTATGGTTCTCCGGTCTTACTGCCTCAGCCTGAGCCCCTCTGATGGTGTCCAACACCAGAGTCATCACCGTCAATCTCATACAAATATCCCGAATCGGGGCGCTCTCTGCCCTATGACTCAGGGCGTCAACTACCACATTAGCCTTGCCCAGGTGGTACAGGATCTCACAATCATAATCCTTTACTACATCCAACCATCTTCTCTGACGCATGTTTAGGTTTGGCTGATCCATCAAATACTTCAAAATCTTGTTGTCCGTGTATATCGTACACCGAACCCCATACAGGTAATGTCGCCATATCTTGAGGGCGAACACCACAGCCCCCAACTCTAGATCGTGGGTGGGATACCTTGCCTCATGGGGCTTCAGCTGCCTTGATGCGTACGCGATCACATGCCCTCTCTGCATCAACACCGCGCCCAAACCATATATCGATGCGTCACAATACACCACGAAGTCCTCCATTCCGTTTGGAAGAGCCAACACCGGGGCTTCACACAATCTCTGGCAAAGAGTCTCAAATGAGGCCTGCTGCTTTGGGCCCCAGCTGAACACCACACCCTTCCGGGTCAATCTGGTGAGAGGAACAACAATCTTGGAGAAATCCCTGATGAACCTCCGATAATAGTCGGCCAACCCTAGAAAACTCCTGATCTTCGAAGGATATTTTGGCACCTCCCAGCTCAACATCGCCTCGATCTTGGCCGGATCGACCAAGATCCCCTTTTGGTTAACGAGGTGACCAAGGAATTGCACCTCTCGCAACCAAAAATCGCACTTGGAGAATTTGGCATAAAGCCTCTCCGATCTCAGCACACTGAGGATTTCTCGCAAATGCTCCTCATGCTGCTCCCTGGATCTCAAATACACCAAAATGTCGTCAATGAACACAATCACTGATCGATCCAACATCGGTCTGCATACCCTGTTCATGAGATCCATGAACGCTGCAGGCGCATTGGTGAGCCCAAATGGCATCACCATGAACTCGTAATGCCCACAACGAGTTCTAAATGCGGTCTTCTGGATATCCTCCTCGCGCACCCTCATCTGATGATATCCAGATCTCAGATCAATCTTGGAAAACCAAGATGCTCCCTGCAGCTGATCAAACAAATCATCGATCCTCGGCAAAGGATAACGGTTCTTGACCGTTAGCTTGTTCAGCTCTCGATAATCTATGCACATTCGGTGCGAACCATCCTTTTTCTTCACAAAAAGAATCGGTGCTCCCCACAGCGAGCTGCTCGGCCAAATAAACCCCTTCCCCAGCAGCTCCTGAAGCTGAGAGGATAACTCCTGCATCTCTGGAGGTGCAAGGCGATAGGGCGCCTTGGCAATAGGTGCTGCCCCCAGAATCAAATCAATGCGAAGCTCAACCTGCCTCCCGTGAGGCACACCTGGTAATTCCTCGGGAAAGACATCTGGGAATTCCCGCACTATCGGGACCTCCTCAAAAGCACTCGGTCTCTCTGCACCAACTCGCATATCCATCACATATGCTACAAAACCACTACAGCCCTGCTGTAGACTCTGTCTCGCTCTAGCAGCCGAACAAAACGCTGAATCGGGACGGGTACCCTCACCATACATCGTAAGAACTCCCCCACTTGGGTCTCGTATAGTCACCAGCTGCCGCTCACAATCGATAACGGCTCCAAATCTGCTAAACCAATCCATGCCTATGATGACACAGACGTCCCCCATCGCAATTGGAACCAAATCAATAGGAAACTCTACACCGAAGATCTCGAGTACACACCCTCGAATCACCTCTGTGGCATACACTGCTCTCTCGTCGGCGATGGAGACTTTCAGAGGTCGACTCAACGCCTCCCGACTAATACTGATGTGCTGACTAAAAGCCAACGATATAAAAGATCGACTCGCACCCGAGTCAAATAACACCAAAGCAGGTACATAATTCACAAGAAAAGTACCTACACATATCATAATATAAGCACAAAATCTCATACATTAAAATAAATACATGGAAGAATACATACCGGCCACGACATCGGGTGCTGCGCGGACCTCTTCCGCAGTCAACTGGAAGGCTCTCCCCCGAGCCTTCGGCGTCTCTGTCTTCACTGGCCGACTATCCGATGCTCTAATCGCAGCAGGGGCAGACCCCTGAAAAGCTCCCTGTGCTGACCCTCGTAGCAGTGGACACTCGACCTTCCGGTGTTTGGTCTGGTTGCAGTGGAAACACACTGCAAACCCCTTGGGGCAGTCCTTGGCTATATGCCCCTCCTTGCCACACTTGTATCAAGATCCAGCTCTACAAACTCCATCAGGACCCTTGCCGCACTTTCCACAAGTGCGGTCCTTCTGACTCCCTGCTTTGGGATCAGCGGGCTTGGCCCGCTTGGCTGCCGGCTGGGACTGTGCCGGTCGCCGATCCCTCCCCTGAGACTCCGCCTCCTCCCTAGCCTAAGTCTCTTCCTCGATCTCCGTCTTCCGGGCATTTTCCTGAAGCTCGGCAAATGTACGGTATGAGGAGTTCACCAGGAACTCCTGAATATCTCTCCTCAAAATACTCAAATAATGGCTCATACGTGCCTGCTCAGAAGACACGTGCTCAGGGCAGAACATTGCCCTCTCATGAAACATCCTGGTAATAACCGTAACAGACTCCGTACCCTGCTTGAGGGTCAAAAACTCCTGTGCCAACCTGTCCCATTCCACCGTGGGAACGTACTCATCACGAAACATGGCGGTGAACCTCTCCCAGGTCACCGTAGCAAGCTCTGCTGGAGAATAGTGTGCTGTCGTGAACTTCCACCAATCCTTCGCCCCTAAGCGAAGCTAGTTCAGCGCAAACCGAACCCTCAAATGCTCCGGGAACGAGCATGTATAGAAACACCCCTCAATGTCAGATAACCATCTCATCGCTGCAATCAGATCCTGCGTCTCGTCAAACTCTGGTGGCTTCGTGTTGCTGAACTCCCTGAACAACAACGAGTACCCCCTTGTGGCCTAGCAGCAGCGATGGCTGCGGTGGCCGCTGCAACAGCAGCCTCAGAAAGAGCGGCACAACGCTCGTCAAAATTCTCAATCAGCGTGGTCTTGATAGACCCGAACATCTCTGGTATCTCTGCCCTGATGGCCGCAACCACCTCCTCATGGATGATCCGGCGGATCTCCTCATCACTGGTCTCGCTGCTCTCTGGCGCATGACGTGTCCTCACCATGATCTACCTCTGAAATACAACATACGATATATTAGAAACTCACTCGAGCATACTCACACTCGATGACTCATCCCTCCTTGATCCCTGGCATCCCAAAGATTCTTACTTGAACTGTACACCGTCCCGGTGTTTTCAGTAGTACGGGCCCAATACTACCGTCCACATCGCGTCAGTATACACCCCAAGTCCTCCTCCTAGGATCCCAAGTCCCAAGTACTCTATTATGCAACATCCTTTCTCTAACAGATCTCTCATAAGCTCCTCACTGCTACCTACTCACTCTCAAGCATCTCATAGCAGCTCACCTCCCTCAAGGCTAAGGCATCACAAATCAGGCCACTCTAGTCCTAATAGGATTACCCAGCCCACTCTAGCACGAGAATACATCATATCACTATCATAAGCATATAATATAAAGGTATCTTAGGAAATCACCGTTCGGGCGCTGACTGATCGTACACACGACTCTGCTCTGCGTTTTCCAAAAATCTTTTACTCTCTTTCAAAAACTTGGTTCTCTTTTGAAAATATTTCTCAAAACCTCAGTTTGAGTTCAAATACGCCCGAAGGTGTACTTGAATCCCTCAAACCAAGGCTCTAATACCAACTTGCAACACCGTAAATTTCAAAAACAATTTTTTGCATTTTATAAAAACATAATTCACTTATTACTCATAAAAACATCATTGTTTAAAACTCAATTCATAGCATATAACAATCCCAAGATCTCATAGCATAAAAATCCCGTGTGTGTACTGATCAAGCCGACGCCTTCCCGCGATCCTCACTAGTACCTGAAACAAATAACACAAAACACTGTAAGCATGAAGCTTAGTGAGTTTCCCCAAAATACCATATATAACACATATTAGCCACTCGAGGCTATAACCCTATGGGTCCGTGCACCCAACTCTGTGAACCCTCAGGCTCTATCTCTGTGAACCTTCCGGTTCTAACTCTATGACATGCACATCATAAATCACATAGAATAATGAAGTGCAACACATAACACATATATAGCATACAACACTGTATCACATAACTCCAATTACCTACTCAAGGTAAAGTATAGTGAGAAGACTCACCTCGCGTATCTTCGTAACTCGTAAATCTCGGTAATCACTAGTGCTCGATCTCCCGAGCTATCTTCCTCCTATAACACAAGTATATCTCTAATTAACACTATCCCCAACTATGGTTGACTAATTCTACCAAGTCAACACCGGTCAGCTCTGGTCAACGGTCAACGGTCAACCCAACTCGTTGAGTCTAGCGTGGACTCGCCGAGTCCCTACGGGGACCCAATTCCTCTGAATCCCTTCCGACTCACCGAGTCACTCACCCAACTCGGTTACTCAACCCCTGGTTCGAAAGCACGGAACAACCCGCTCCAACTCGTCGAGTCTGCCCATGGACTCGACGAGTGCATTCCATGCACAACCCTAAACGACTTCCTGAGGTCAGATCTGTTCCTCTAACTCATAGATCCAATCTTTCCAAGCTTATTTATCACGTAAAGTTTATGTCTTGGCACTCATATCACACCTATCGACTCTTAAATGGTGTTTTAACCTCAAATACAATGATCCCAAACCAAAACCTCCATAGACTCATATAAAGCTTGGACAGAGAGGCACTCTGGACCTCCATTGGTCCAGATCCAGAACCTTAACTCGCTAAGGGACCATGGGAACACTAGATCTTGTCACAAAAAGGGCTCAATAAGCCCTAAATCAACATGAACATCACCACAACAGAAAATGGGTCTAAAATGGTACCTCAAATGTGATGTTCTGGACCACAGATCTTCAGGAAATCAACTCCCTTGCTTCCTCTTGGCTAGAGCTTCCTTTTTCTTGCTAGACAACACCTCCAAGGTCAATAATAGCTCCTTCTCTTACTCAAATCGCTCAAGCTCACTAGGGTTTCGCTCTGGGGACTGATGAGCACATATGACGGCCATAAGGCCCTATAAATAGGTCCCAAACCCGAGAAATTAGGGTTTCATTAAACAACATGGACTCGCCGAGTCCACCAATGCGACTCGTCGAGTCCGGTCATTAACGTGGGTGAGAAATCGCGTCTCTACTCGGCGAGTCTACGCAGCAACTCACCGAGTGCTTCCACAAAACTTGAAATACAATGAATAAATATAATACCTGAAATTCCGGATGTTACACTATTTCACCCCTTACTACGTTCACATAATCACATATCATAAACATGCTGTCAGACATATCTGGGGTGTCCGACCTACCCTTCGGTCCTAACGATCGAATTAGGGGACTATTCCCCTCCTACTATCTCTATCACATAAAGCATATCATACAAGCACATAGAACTCATCAAGTAATAGCAAAACAGACAATTATCACAAATAAAATCATCTTAACTGTAATCATCTACCAGTGGGTCGGCCTTGGTGCGTTAGACCCACTTTTACAGAAGGGTAACTCACCTCAACGTTGTTTAATGTCTGCACTATCCTCGGTGTGTAAATCGACTTTCCCCGACTGCTCAATCCCTACATGATAACTTTTCTAAGTTATCAACTCATACTCATAACCCTTACAAGAGTTACTCAAATCCAAGTCAAAGTCGAAGTCAAATCCTTGGTCAAAGCCAACTTTTGGTCAAAGCAACATCTGGTTGACGCGACTCGCCGAGTTGGCTCGCCAACTCGTTAAGTCCCCATATCCACAAAATGCCATAATTCCGTCCCTAATCATCGATTCTAGCAAGAGCTCGACGAGTTCGCCTTCAACAACACATCAGACTATCTTCAATCGACTCGTCGAGTTCGTCCTTAAACTCGCCGAGTTCACCTTCATCTATAAGAAGGTGTTCGGTCTATGACTCACCGGGCTCCCCTTGAACTCGCCGAGCTCGTCTTCATGTGGCTGGGACATTGCCTTGAACTCGCCATGTCTATTCATCCGTTCACCGAGTCCTATCATTTCCAGTCTCTTAGTGAAGCTAAACAACTGGGGAACCTTCGATCTTAACATCTGGTCCATAAACAGAAAGGATTTGGTGGAAAATACACCCCGAATCGTCGAGTCGCAAGAACGACTCGCCAGGTCCGTCTTTGTCCAAAACTATACAGTCGATTATAATGGGTCTTAATGCATCAAAACAATAGATCTGGCCTCCTAGGGTCCATTTTATACGTAAAGCTACAAACTTGATGTACATGCATGGGGCCTTTGGCTCAAAAGCCATAGAAGGAGGTCTACAAGACGCATGGGGTGTTTATGGCAACAAAGTTGGCACCTTTATGCCATAAAGATCCCCAATAGCCCTAGATCCGAAGTACAACTCTAAGCACACCCACAAAATCCGATTTCTTCTTCTCTATACTCATAAAAAGGGTAGAAATAGCCCCAAGTCAAAATATAAGAGATTGATGGTCAAGGTTCCTGCTTTTTACCTTGAATGAGTTGAGAATGAAGTAAAAATTCTAGATCTCCTTGCTTCTACTTGAACTTCCAAGCTTCCTTCTTCTTCTCCAACTTCAAACACACACAAAAAGCACCAAAAAGGCTCAAGAACACTCAATAAGGGTTTAGGGTTTCAATCTAGGGTTTCTCCGAGTTGGGAGGGTGATGGAGGTTGGTTTGGGCGAGATAATGTGTTTAAATAGGGTGCAAACCCTAAATATTAGGGTTTTGTCCAGACAGCTCTAACTCGCCGAGTCGGTCTCCCGACTCGTCGAGTAGATCATTAAAACCCCGCATAATGTCGAGTCTACTCGACGAGTTGGGCCTCCAACTCACTGAGCACCAGAGTAAATTACGACAATACTTGAATTTAAATACTTACCAGGAAACGGGTGTTACAATGCGATCATCCCCGACTCTTCCCCTCTGATCCGGAAGTACCTGAAACATAAATTGAAAACCATAAGCATGAAGCTTAGAGACTACCGCTAAATACTGCATAACATACATATCTGCCAGCTGATGGTTATTCTAGGTCTATTTCACCCCTGAGTCTATTTCAACTCATGTGTCAGCCCAACTCCGTACCGAGTCTATGTCACCCCCGAGTCTATTTCAACTCATATGTCAGCACAAAGGTTGTACCGCGTCTATTTCACCCTCGGGTCTATTTCACCCCACATACATATAGTAAACAGGCACACATGCATATAAAACATATAACATGAGTCATAAAGACTACAAGCACATAACATATTCTAGTGTCCTACAGTATAGTGAGTCAAATCACCTCTCGATCGATAATCAACTACTGCTGCTCTCATGGTCAGCTACACCAGTGCTACACCACACCTAGATAATCATACAAGGCAAACCTTTAGTTTACCCTTCAAAACCAACAGTTGATCAAAAGTAAACTTTAATCAAAAGTCGATGCCTAAGGTCAACGGTCAACATTCCTATCAGCTCACCCTCACGTCGTGACCTGCTGTCTGGTCACGTCGTGAGAATGGACTCGACCCGGACCCACTCAACGAGTCGACTCAGTCACAACTCATCCAACCCGATTTATCGGATCAGGGCAACCTCATTTCTCACGTTGTGAGATCCCATTTCTCATGTCGTGAGACATGTTCTGACCAACTTTGAGAATTAAGCTCTTAATCCTTTAAGATATTCTTTAGGGCCTTCCAGAGGACCTTTATCGACCCTAAGGACTATAAAAATCATAGTGTTTTAGTCATGCATGTCTAATGCATGACTTAGATACTAACTAGATCAAAATAAAGGTATTAAGATCAAGACTCATGCTTGGAGTCTAGAACCAGCACCAAAACTCAGATCCAAAGCCTCATACATAGAAGATGTTTCAATAATCCATAAAATTGCCAACTTTATGGATCCCATGCATGCTACACAACCCAACCATGCAAAGAAAATATCCAAAACCTAGATTTAGCATGCAAGAGGCAAATAAGTAAGAGCTTTATGACTTACAAAGGTCCAAAAGCTCAACACGACCAAGAGATAGAAGCTAGATTGAGTCCTCTTCCACTTCAATGGACCAAAACCTAACAAATATGCTCTTCAAGGTCACCAACAATGCCCAAAGGTCTCAAGGAGGTAAATCTGGGGTTTTTAGGAGGCTAAGGAGTGAGAGAGGATGAGGACGGGAAACCCTAGCTTTCTTATTCCATTAAATACTTGAAAATTAGGGTTTTAGGTCATCAGACCATGCTCACATCATGAGGCCTGATGGCTCACTTCGTGAGACTTCAAGAATGCGGGTCAAATGGTCAATGGTCACTCATGTCGTGACTGGCCTCCAAAATGTAAGAATTTAATAAATTAAGTACCTCAAGGATTCAGATGCTACAATTCTCCCCCACTTGAATCAGATTTCATCCTCGAAATCTGCCACAACAAATAACTCTGGATAATGCTCCCTCATCTCATCCTCAGGCCCCCATGTCCATTCTGAACCCTTTTGGTGCTGCCACTGCCACTACACCTTCACCAGACCTACAACCTTATTCCTCAAGGACTTCGTCTTCCAATCAAGGATCGCCACCGGTCTCAATATAATTCAGGCAATCATCCACTTGAATATCCTCCAATGGAACCACAACATAATCGTCAACAAAAATTTCCGCAGTTGAGAGACGTGAAATGTGATATGGATCTAACTAAGCTCCATGGGTAGATCCAAGCGATAAGCAACCCTGCCCACTCGGGCCAAAATCCTGAAAGGATTGATATACGTAGGGCCCAACTTTCCCCTCTTCTTGAATCGGATGACACCTTTCCAGCGTGACACCTTCAAGAGAACCATGTCCCCAACCTGGAACTATAGATCTGATCAAAACTTGTCGACATAACTTTTCTGCTAACTCTTTGTTGTGTGAAGTCTACCCTGAACCAGCTGAATCAACTCAGTAGTCTTGAGTACCACCTCATAACTCCCCATGACTCGCTGACCAACCTCACCCGAACATCTTGGGGTCCTGCACTTCCTCTCATAGAGCAACTCAAAAGGAGGTCGATGAATGTTAGTGTGATAACTATTGTTGAACAAAAACTCCGCCAAGGGAGATACATATCCCATATCCCACCAAAATCCTATACACATTCTTGAAGCATATCCTCCAAGGTCTGGATAGTCTGCTCACTCTGTCCATCAGTCTGCGGGTGGAAAGTTGTGCTGAAATGCAGATGAGTACCCACTGAAATTGGCACTCCATGTCGTGTCCCAACCTCCCTGATGTAAATTTCATCCAACCTCTCTGCAGAAATACTCTCCCAAGTCAGAATGAAATACGTGCTCTTGGTCAATCGATCCATGATGAAGCATATCAAATCGTTCTCTGCATCGTCGCCGCCGCCATGCGGCTGTTCCATTTCGTTGTTGCTCTCCAACGACCGCCTGCCACCACGAGATTAGTTGATTTGTGTGTGTTTCTACGACATCCCCAAATTCACGGCCAGAAAAGACCGGTTTAATTTATGCTTTTGAAATAATTTCAGAGTAATCATTTGATTAAAAGTGTTGCGGAATTTGTTCCCAGAAAAACATAATAAATATGTTATCAAATCATTTCCGAAGAAATGTATTTTATTCACTTAAACCATTGGGATGTCATTTTCAATACAAAAATATAAGCATAAACAAAACTTACATTCATTTACACTAGTGATCTACTTCTCTTTTAATCTCTCAGTGTAAAGCAACTTCGTATCGATACCTGTGATACAAATAAATTGAGTAGGTCAGGCTTGGGAGCCTGGTGAGCATATAAGATTTTCAATCCACATTAAATAATAAACTTATTAAGTTCTCAATCAACAAAAAATTTATTAATTTCACCAACCAAAATAACCCTAATTACCCATTCCCATTATCCTCACTTTACGTCCCTAAAACAACTATCAGAAGGGACTTAGCCTAAGGATTATCACTAGGGGTGACACCATTGCTTTGGGGGTTCCTCAGCAAGTTATATCAAATAAAACAAACATCGGGGTGACAACATTGCTTTCCCTCAACAAGTTATGTCAAACAAGACATCCTAACATAAAACAACCTATAAAGTGACAACATTGCTTCCCTCTGCAATTTATGTCAAATAAGACATGAAGTCACATCGTTGCCATGTGCTAAGTCCATAGCTCTTATTCATCGACAATATTTCCCACGGGTGTTCCCCCCTGCAATACATGTCAATGGGTTTTCCATACAGATGATGAACATACTAAGGGGTTTCCCCAGCCATACATGCCCTAAAGGCACTCATGAGGGGAATAGAGTACAACGAATGAACACTCAAGTCCATTAACACTTACAGGTTGCGAGCCTGATAGTGTTCCACAGACCATCTAGAACAGTCCATGGTTGTCATCCCTACTCTGCTGAATGACGGGGGTCAACGTTTGGGTAAGGGCTTTTCTCATATTGCACCACCCACGCCAACGTTTGGGTAAAAGCTTTTCCCATATTTCACTACTCACTCTCAACTCATGATCTATATCACTGATCATCTCATCTATCCAAATCACCTTTCATCACACACCCAATATTTAACTCATGATCTATATCACTAACTCATGAAGCTAGTCCGATCACTTCATAAAAGAACAAAGACTCCAAAGCTCTTCCAAATAAAAGTATAGGGAAAATACTGATAAATTACTCCCGTACGCTTCCGTACCCCGACACGTAATAGTGTCAAAAAGAATAACTAATGGATGAACACATAGTTCAAAAACACCTAATGAAAATATAGTTCAAGAACACTTTATGAACATATAGTTCAAACATACGTACCGATTACAAGTCTACTAGCGTTCCACTGGACTAGCTAAAATAGTCTGTGGCCGTTGTCTATACTCTGCTAGTTGACTAGATCATCTTAAACATCGATACCTCTCATCACTTTTATTTCATCACACATCATCTAATTCATCTACCCATGTTTTACCCAACATATTTGTAGATATATATATATATATATATATATATATATATATATATATATATATACAGTTTTAAACTTGTATAAAACATCTATTCAATAGTCACCTTAATTAAACAATCAATATAATTACACATAGCACGTATTTTAAAGAAAATACTTCATATATATGTATAAGGTGAAAGTAACTACACACTCACTTGATTTAATGATAATCGGGCAACACTTTGTTGCCTAGAATGATCGTTTCTAATAAAACCGGGAGTTTTATTGAGATACTGGGCTCTACGAGGGTCGGGCTTCGAAACCAAAAAAATAAATTTCCCGGGCTTCTCGGGCACTTCGTGGCGTATTCTGGGGGTTATAATCGGTACAGGGGCTTCGGGGAATGTTAAGATGAAGAAAATATGGAAAAGGGGGTTAAAAGTGGCGAAACTCCAAAACTACCCGAGAAGGCTCGCATACCCCTTCTATTTATAGGGTCTGAAGTTGGCTTAAGGAGGAGAGGAGTCAGCATGCGAGGGCAGGTGGCATCAGGAGCGAAGGCCACGTGACAGTAGCTGGGCGAGGGTGCGCAGGTGGCTTGCACGTGATCTGCACATGCGAGGGGCTCGCCGTCGCCTCCTGATTGGACCGCGGTCTAGTCCGAGGCTTCGGACATGGCTCCTCCTGCGAGACTCAGACACGAGGAATGGGACACACGTCGGACGCCTAGTGGACCCCTTCGGATGACTCAGCAGTATTTTGAACACGTGGCGTGTTTTGAGCGAGGGTGTCGTGGCAAAAACGTGACTATGCGAATTTTCTCGATTTTTGTGCGAAAACTTCTAAAATCCATAACTTTCGCATACGACCTCCGTTTTTTACGTTCTTTATATGCACGCGTAGGTAAAATTACGCTCTACAACTTTTGTTTAGAATTCGTCGACTAATTTGGAATTTAATTTCTATATTATTATTTTTAACAGACCGGGACAGGAAATCGGTTAAAAATTCATAACTTCTTCATCCGACGTCCGTTTTCGTCAGAATTTTTACCGTTGTGCTATTATTTACGAGACCTTCGATTCTCATTTAGGTTGTGTCGGCTAAAAATCACTCGATCTAAAATTCAAGTTTTTAGCTGTCTACTGCTAAGCTGAAACTTTGAAAAATCATAACTTCCTCATACGAAGTCAGATTTGGGCGTTCTTCTGATACATACTCTCGGTTTAATGAACACTACGAGTTTCGTTTAGATCACTAAGGCTAAAAAGTAGTTTATCAAAAACTCACTTTTTACGACATTCAGCATCGTGCCGGCTTTGTCGCGAAACTTCGACAGGTCATAACTTCTTCGTTATAACTTGGATTTTGGTATTCTTTATATCCCCGGAATCCTTGTTTCGACCACTACAACTTTATGTAAAGATATCGGCTTTATCTAATGTTTATTTTTGACGCTCAATTTTATTCTTAATTAATTAAACTCTAATAATTAAGCATAAAACACATAATTCACATAATATTCACATAATTCCTTTTTCATTTCTTCAAAACGAGTTACAAAGGTTAACCTAGACTATCATGTCAAGATTAATGACTAGGCTAGAAACACGAGTGTTACAATTCTCCCCCCCCCCCTTAGGATGATTCCGTCCCGGGAATCACATATCACCAAACAACTGCGGGTAGCGACTCATCATGTCACTCTCCGTTTCTCAGGTGAGATTTGGCCCATTCGTATGTTTCCAGCGCACAAGCACTAAATCAACCATCTTGCGTCGCAAATTCATAGTCTTACGGTCAACGATCGCCTCAGGTTCTTCAATCAACCTCTTGTTTTCATCCAACCTTAACTCAGAAATCGAAATTATGTCGGGCACATCTCCCGTGAACTTCCTCTAATAACACACATGAAATGTGTTATGAATACCCTCCATTTCTTCCGGTAATTCTAGCTTGTAAGCTTGATTCCCGATCCTCAGAAGAACTTTAAATGGTCCAATAAACCTTGGACTCAACTTTCCCCTTCTACCAAATCTTATAAGTCCCTTCCACGGCGAGACTTTAAGTAAAACCGAATCTCCAACTTCAAAGGATATCAGTTGTCTTTTCTTGTCAGCATAGCTCTTTTGTCGATCTTGAGCAGCTAACATCCTTTCCCTTATCACTTTCAACTTTTCAGCAGTCTGATGGACTATTTCGGGTCCCATAAACTGCTTTTCCCCAGCTTCCAACCAATATGATGGCGTTCGACACTTTTCCCCATAAAAAGCATGATAAGGTGCCATCTTAATGCTTGAATGGAAACTATTATTATAGGAAAATTCTACTAGAGGTAAGTGTTCATCCTAGTTATCTTGGAATTCTAGGGTACATGCTCTCAACATATCCTCCAAATCTTTGAATTATTCGTTCGCTTTGACCATCAGTTTGTGGATGGTAAGTTGTACTCGAACACAACTTGGTACCCAATTCCTCTTGTAGACTCCTCCAAAACCTTGAGGTAAAACAGCTGTCACGATCAGATACAATCTTTAATGGAACACCGTGAAGCCTCACAATTTCCTTCACGTAAGAATTTGCAAGTTTATCCATAGACCATTTCTCGTTGGCTGCTATGAAATGCGCACTCTTAGTGAATCGATCAATGACCACCTAAATCATGTCGTGACCGTTCCTTGGTCTAGGAAGTTTAGTCACAAAATCCATAGTGATGTCTTCCCATTTTTGCCCATAGGTATAGGCAAAGGTTCTAAACTCCCATACGGTTTTTGATGTTGTGCCTTAACCCTAGCATAAGTTACACACTTGGCCACATACTTTGCAACATCGAGCTTCATCGTCGGCCACCAGTAATAGGGTTTTAGATCCCTATACATTTTTGTACTGCCGGAATGAATCGAGTACATGGTCTTGTGAGCTTCTTCCATCAGAAGATCTCTTACTCCGCCCGCCTTAGGTACCCAAATCCTATCTTGGAATACCTTCAACCCTTGGTTGTTTGTACTGAATGCTAACGTTTTGCCCAAACGTTCTTCCTTTCAGTCATTTTTCTCTAAAGCTTCCTCTTGAGCTTTCTTTATACCTTCCACAATTGTCAAAACAACTTCAATTCTTAACGCTCTTGGCCTTTTCTTTCATGGTTTACCTTCCAACTGAGAGCATCAGCAACAACATTTGCTTTACCAGGGTGATAAAGTATCTCACAGTCATAGTCCTTGAGTAACTCTAGCCAGCGTCGTTGCCTCATGTTCAATTCCTTCTGATTAAAGAGATATTGAAGACTCTTATGATCAATGAAAATTTTACACTTAGTAGCATAAAGATAATGCCTCCATATCTTTAAGGAAAATACTACCGCTTCCAACTCCAGATCATGATTGGGGTAGTTCTTTTCATGCTTCTTCAATTGCCTTGATGCATATGCGATCACTTTATCCCTTTGGGTCAGAACACAACCTAACCTAACTCCAGAGGCATCACTATAGTCTGCAAAGTCATCAACTCCTTCAGGTAACGAAATAATCGGTGCTTCACACGACGTCTTCTTTAACTTCTCAAAGCTTCCTATGCTTCTCATTCCAATTATAGACAGCTCCTTTGTGGCTCAAAGCTGTCAATGGAGTCGCGATCGAAGAAAAGCCTTGGACAAATCAGCGATAATATCCAGCTAATCCTAAAAAGCTTAAGATCTCCATAGGACTTTTAGTCGTAACCTTCGAGTTACAAAATAAATCCTTATTGAGGACTCCTTCTTCTTGGAATAAGTACTTTCCTTCATTTATTGTAACATACTGATGGGTCATGTTCTAATGATCTCTCATTGTATACTGCACTACTTAGACTCAGATCTCCTAGGGAAAAATTTCTGAACAAACTATACCTTCCTTCATGTTCTAATGTGATACAATCACGGTTCAACATGTATCATTTCTAACTACCAACTTCTTTAACAATGAGTGCGATACTTCTATTGATCGCTTTGCTCATTTTCCACTTCAATCTTCTGGCTTAAGTCAACTACTACATCAAACTTGGTTCTCTGAAACACATAATAAACTCATCTTAGTCGGACTCGATTCGATATGACCTCTAAGGTCGGAATAACAATCATCTTCTTAGTCATTACTGAAACGATGGTAACTAAAGACTAGAATAAGACGGAATCAATTACGAGTTTCTTGGTAACCTTGTGACTTTCACTGATCCAAGCGTGAGTCCTGTGCTTCCAGTAGTATAGATCTCTACGACTATTCACACCTACTCATACTCGTCCCAAGTACTGTCTCGTAGTCCCCAAATCCTAAAATCACAAGACAATTTAACACATACAAATGTGTCCAATTAATCATAAAATTTTCCTAGACACTACTAGGACTTCTTCCATGCGTATCTTCAGTCTTCAATTCTACTTCAACTTGCTTGGTGATGGAAATTCCAGACGATGGAACAACTTCAAGAATTACACCAACCATTCCATCATCCTGCCAATCGAAGGTGTACTTCAGACGTACCGTACCCCTCTAAACGTTATGTTATTTTATTAGACATGTTCTAAAGGCAAGATACTACTCTTATGATATCTTCTGATAGGTATCATTCACTATCATAAGCTTTTCATTTCCTCCATCTATTCATTTCTCTAAGAGTCTTTACCATAATGTTTTGTACACCCAAGCAGACGTTCGGTGTACTGGGCGAGAATTTAAGATAAGAAAGCTTTACTTACGATAGACGTATAAATCTCCTTATCACTTCGAAACGTTTACATGCTAGTTCTAATCTCGTAATCAAACGCTTAGAATCCTACACACATAAGGTTTCCAGATCTGGTCGGCAACAGACCATAGATCCGAAAAAATAACAGCATATAAGACATTCTTATAGCTATAACATAAAATGTTTAACACATAAAACATTTTGGGCATCTTCCTAAAATAAACTTGTGCTCGTGTCTAAAATATAGCAGACACTCATCTCACAATCATCACTTAGCATTCTAAGTTAAAGTCTAGAAATCCAACAAATTCCTAGTTCGCTTAAACTAATGCTCTAATACCAACTGTGACATCCCCAAATTCACGTCCAGAAAAGACCGATTTAATTTATGCTTTTGAAATAATTTCAGAGTAATCATTTGATTAAAAGTGCTGCGGAATTTGTTCCCAGAAAAACATAATAAATATGTTATCAAATCATTTCCGAAGAAATGTATTTTATTCACTTAAACCATTGGGATGTCATTGTCAATACAAAAACATAAGCATAAACAAAACTTACCTTCATTTACACTAGTAATCTACTTCTCTTTTAATCTCTCAGTGTAAAGCAACTTCGTATCGATACCTGTGATACAAATAAATTGAGTGGGTCAGGCTTGGGAGCCTGGTGAGCATATAGGGTTTTCAACCCACAATAAATAATAAACTTATTAAGTTCTCAATCAACAATAAATTTATTAATTTCATCAACCAAAATAACCCAAATTACTCATTCCCATTATCCTCACTTTACGTCCCTAAAACAACTATGACAAGGGACCTAGCCTAAGGATTATCACTAGGGGTGACACCATTGCTTTGGGGGTTCCTCAGCAAGTTATATCAAATAAACCAAACATCGGGGTGACAACATTGCTTTCCTTCAGCAAGTTATGTCAAACAAGACATCCTAACATAAAACAACCTATAAAGTGACAACATTGCTTCCCTCTGCAATTTATGTCAAATAAGACATGAAGTCACATCGTTGCCATATGCTAAGTCCATAGCTCTTATTCATCGATAGTATTTCCCACGGGTGTTCCCCCTCGTAATACATGTCAATGGGTTTTCCATACAGCTGATGAGCATACTAAGGGGTTTCCCCAACCATACATGCCCTGAAGGCACTCATGAGGGGAATAGAGTACATCGAATGAACACTCAAGTCCATTAACACCTACAGGTTGCGAGCCTGCTAGTGTTCCACAGACCGTCTAGAACAGTCCATGGTTGTCATCCCTACTCTGCTGAATGACGGGGGTCAACGTTTGGGTAAGGGCTTTTCTCATATTTCACGACTCACGCCAACGTTTGGGTAAAAGCTTTTCCCATATTTCACCAGTCACTCTCAACTCATGATCTATATCACTAATCATCTCATCTATCCAACTCACCTTTTATCACACACCCACTATTTAACTCATGATTTATATCACTAACTCATGAAGCTAGTCCGATCACTTCATAAGAGATCAAAGACTCCAAATCTCTTCCAAATAAAAGTATAGGGAAAATACAAATAAATTACTCCCATACGCTCCCGTACCCCGACAGATAATAGTGTCAAAAAGAAGAACTAATGGATGAACACATAGTTCAAAAACACCTAATGAACATATAGTTCAAGAACACTTTATGAACATATAATTCAAACATATGTACCGATTACAAGTCTACTAACGTTCCACTGGACTATCTAAAATAGTCTGTGGCCGTTGTCTATACTCTGCTAGATGACTAGATCATCTTAAACATCGATACCTCTCATCACTTTTATTTCATGACACATCATCTAATTCATCTACCCATGTTTTACCCAATATATTTTTAGATAAAAATATATATATATATATACAGTTTAAAACTTGTATAAAACATCTATTCAACAGTCACCTTAATTAAACAATCAATATAATTACACATAGGAAGTATTTTAAAATAAATACTTCATATATATGTGTAAGGTGAAAGTAACTACACACTCACTTGATCTAACGATAATCGGGCAACACTTTGTTGTCGGGCTTCGAAACTAAAAAAATAAATTTCCCGGTCTTCTCAGGCACTTCGTGGCGTATTCCGGTGGTTATAATCGATACAGGGGTTTCGGGGAATGTTAAGATGAAGAAAATATGGAAAAAGGGGTTAAAAGTGGCGAAACTCCAAAACTACCGGAGAAGGCTCGCATACCCCTTCTATTTATAGGGTCCGAAGTCAGCTTAAGGAGGAGAGGAGTCAGCATGCGAGGGCAGGTGGTTTTAGGAGCGAAGGCCATGCGGCAGCAGCTGGGTGAGGGTGCGCAGGTGGATCGCGTGTGATCTGCGCATGCGAGGGCTCGTTGTCGCCTCCTGATTGGACCGCGGTCTAGTCCGAGGCTTCAGATGTGGCTCCTCCTGCGAGACTATGACACGAGGAATGGGACACGCGTCAGACTCCTAGTGGACCCCTTCGGATGACTCAGCAGCTTGGATGACTCAGCAGTATTTTGGACATGTGGCGCGTTTTGAGCGAGGGTGACGTGGCAAAAACGTGACTATGCGAATTTTCTCGATTTTTGTGCAAAAACTTCTAAAATCCATAACTTTCACATACGAACTCTGTTTTTGATGTTCTTTATATGCACGCGTAGGTAAAATTACGCTCTACAACTTTCGTTTAGAATTTGTCGGCTAATTTTGATTTTAATTTTTATATTATTATTTTTAACAGACCGGGATAGGAAATCCGTTAAAAATTCATAAGTTCTTTATCCGACGTCCATTTTTGTCATACTTTTTACCGTTTTGCTACTATTTACGAGACCTTCGATTCGTTTAGATCACTAAGAATGACTAACTCAAACCTTAATCAGTCCTACCCTTAGGTGATTAGGTTCTTAATGGGTTAAATGTTCTTGCTTACCTTAATCGTCATTTTATGTGAAACCCTAATCGTTATTTCATGTGAGGTAGTCACTATTGCAAGTGACTATGACATGTGATCAGGTATTGACTAAAGTATCTTCCTGTAGGTGATTGGTAGCGAGTTAAAGCTGGTAGAGTTCTTCGTTGCTACTGTGGGTACCTACGCACATATCGAGGTTAGTTTTGCCTCACAGTACCGTGGGTCGAAGGAACCAATGCTAGGCCACTAGTTTTGGTTATCTATTAGTAGATGGATGTCGTAGGGACTGTATGTAATCATGTAGTGTAGACTGATGACCCTTGATCTAGAATTCTTTCCTTTTCCTTTTTTGGATGTCGCTCGAGAGTAAGATTATTTGTCCGGGTGTCTATCTCACCTCTAAGTACATACATTTATGCATTCATTAGATAGTTGGTATTTAGTATTTTGTTATGCTATATTGATCTGTTAGATCTCTATCTTGGTATCGAGTATGTTGTTGTGTTGTAGTAATCGGTAGAACTGTATGTTATCTATGCTTGTTGGCTATCATCTGGGGAGTGCCCTTAGGGACTATATGTAGTCATGTTGGATAGGCTGAGAACTCTTGATCTTGGCTTTCTTTCATTTTCCTTATTTGGATGTGGCTTGAGAGTAGGGTCATCTATTCAGGTGGCTATCTCACCTCTGGTTACTTATGGTTACGCATTCTATGGAGGTTAGCTGGTAGCAGGACTGTATGTTGTGAGAGGACTAGTAAGCGGTAGTGAGCTGTATGATTGTTATTTGCATGTATTATGTGCCTACTTGATCCTGATTTTTTATATGTTGACATGTTGTGTTTGATTTGGGTTGAGGCGATGTTGCTTTGTGTTGTAGGCCAAAATACCCGGTGTGGGCCAACTGTAAGCCTCATGCTAACACTGTGATATTGAAGATGTTTCTGACATCATATTAAGAACAATTATTCCTGACTTTTAGGAAGTCTTGGATAACTTAACACCTGCACATCTCTTATACGCACTAGTTAAAAGGTCACCTAACCACTTAGTATTATCTTTAGATGGCCTAGGTGTATTCACGATTTCTATAACCTAGTTATATGCCGATTACAAAAGTTCTTAAAATTAGATGTATATCTAATGTTCTGACATGTTATGGAATAGTGTTAGAAATAAATCCGAGATGACGAATGCGGAAATGTCAAGAACAATCAAGAATCAATCACCATAATATGCAAGTAATCTGATATAGTTTTGTGTATATTGATTATGATATGAACATACAAAGAAAACCCTAATCAGGAAAACGGGCACATGAAAAGCTAACCTAATGATTATTTATAGGGAACATAAAATATTTACCAAAAATATAAAACAAATGCCTTAGAAGAGCTCGATGAAGAACTTCTACTGTAAAGACAAAGTAGGGAATCACCAAACGATTAACCCTAATAAGGCTTCCCTAAATAACCAAACATGCTAAATCAGTTTCAATATCTCAAATACTCAACAATCTCCCCCTAGATGTTGAAACTGATGAAGATCACAATTTTCGATCTTCTTGGCATTTCTCCCACTAAATTGTCAGACTCATCAGCAGATGGGGTCTTCAAAGCGAGAGAAAAAAATATCATCTTCCAAATACGAACTCCCCCTTGAATAATCATCACCCCCTTGAATCTTCAACAAATACCATGGAGAGAATCCGAAAAGTTAAGAAGTATCACTAACAATCTTCGCTATCTCATAGAGTAAGTCGTGTAACTTGCTCTGTCATAATGAGCAAGTTGCCAAAAAGGATCTTCAAAACTCGTCTGACTTGATGAAACAAATCTTTTTAGAATATACCCAATTCTCAAAAATTAAAACCGGAAAAATAACAAAAGTTAATTTTGTATTTTTCGATTTTTATTAGACAAAAAGAATTGAATAAGAAGAAATTATTTAGAACGGTTTGAAAAGAATAAGACCAAAGAAAAGAATAAGAAGTGAAAATAATTTTGGTAAGAATGGGTTAAAATGGTAAAATCCATGAATTTGAAAAGAATTTTGGATGTGGGGTTGAAATTGTGAAACTCTGAAAGTCAGGGGACTGAATTGGAGAAAAAGAACTCATCTTGAGTTTAATAGGAATGAAACATGCCATTTTGTCTTGTAAAGTCAAAATCAGATTCCGATCATATATATGATGAAAATCGAATGCTGACCTTTCTTCATAAGTTCGGATTATGTATGTGAATTCCAATTTCTGATCGAGATGTTCATTAATTCCGATTCAACAGATCTGATGGGACTTCCAATTCCGATTTGGAATTTCATGAATGAATTTCCGATTTCAATTTGCTTGAAACTCGATTTCAGTTTCGTTTTGCTTGCAGTCTTTACATTCGATATCGAAATATTTTGATTTGAGGGAGAGTAACCTGCTATACGATGATGATTTCCGAGTTCGTCACATTTAATTCTGATTCAGAACAATTCCATTTTCCATGTAAGATGGGAGTCCAGAATTCCTTGTCCGAAAGTGATGAAATTCCGATTCTGATTTGAACTTCGGAATCCGAGAGGGTTGAGGTTCCGAATCCCATTGATACCGAGTCTGAATAGTTCCGAATGCTCGGAGATGAACATTAGATTCGCATTCGTAGCTTCAGATTCCGATTTCGTTTTGCGAATAAAATTCCGATTGTGAATCCGATAAAGGTTTCTGATCTTAGAACTCCAAATCGATCGCAACCTCCGAGCCTAGAACTCCACTCCGAGCGATCGGAGCAATTCAGAGATTGATTTTGAATACGAGTCCCAATTCCGAATGCAGTTTTCAATTGCCGATTTTGGTTTCTAAATTCCGTTCGGAGATAAACAAAAAACTCAGAGGATTGATTTTCAATTGCGAGTCCCAATAGCTAAATGCTCGTTCCTATTGATTTCCGTTAGAAGTTACGAAGAGCAAGTTTTGATTGCAAGTTTCAATTCCTGTAAAACCATTTGTTCGTTCGTTACCAGATGCAAAATGAGGATTTCATCACAGTTACATTTTTGGCCCCTAGAGAATCAGCGAAGAATCGAATTCAGCCCAATATACCGATCAAACTTTCATCTTTGATTGTAATTCCGAATTTAACCTTTTATTTCTCCAAAGTTCCGAAACTAGCCCCTGTCAAGAGTACACTTGACAGCTTGCACCCCTTTTGCTGAATTATGTCAGATGGAAGCCCTCTTTTTGCAGAAAAAGTCCTTTTCAACCCATCTTTTTCAACTTTTTAGCTTTTTTTTTATTTCCAACAATTAAAAATCAAAAAAATTGATTCCTTCAACAAGATTTCATCTATTTGACTCAATTTTTGTCAGCTTTCACCTGATTTTGTCCTTTTTTTAAAGGACAAAACTTTTATGAAACTTGTGGTACCCATGTAAGATTCAAGATTGAAGTTGGTTTCTTGCACACCCATTTATTTGAAGAGAATCGGTCATCTTCTGATAATAATACCCGCTTTTTAGTTGGAAAACAAAAAATTCCAAAAGTTTCATTAAACCAACCCAATATTCTTTTCTCTTTTCTCCAACTTCTAACATCTTTATCTAAAGAAAAATAAGAATTGAAGTTTCTTTGAACATGCTTGACTTCAACTTTCTAAACCTTTTCACATGCATTAGGTACTTGTACCTTAGGCATCCAAATCTTCTTTATTTTATTCTTGTTCTTCTTCTTCCTCTTTCTTTTTTGATTTGAGGCTTCAAAAACGAATTTCGGATCTGAACAACCTCTTCACCTTTCTGAATCTGAACATTTGAAGATTTTTGAACACAATCCTGAGGAGTTTGGTAAATCTGAACATCTTGAATAATTGGCTTTCTGTAAGGAACCAATCCTTCAAGAACATTATCAGAACATAAAAAATCATCTGTTTGAGTTCAAATAGATCAAAACATCTTCACTTTCACGATTTCAGGAGATTTGCTTTGAGATTTGTCTTCTGAAGTACCAGATTCGGAATGTAACACTTCTGAAAATCATGAACCACTTGACTCCCTCTCAACAAGAACATCTGGAGTCATCTTTTCTTCACAAACATGAGGAACATTATGAACTTCACCAAGAACACCAAGAACATCAAGAACATCTTCCTTTTTCTTTTTAGCTCTTTTCATCTCCAAATTTTGTTGTTTATTTTTTTGATCTAAATGTCTATGTATAATACGAAATTGTTCTACTATTCTCTCATCCTTTTATAATTCACCGTCATTAACACATGAGTATTCAACTATTTTCTTATAAACAAAAAGATTATATAACTCAGTAACATCCCTCAACGTATATTCACCAAGAATATGAAACATAGTAACTTTGTTGACACCATAGATTGGTTTAGTAACCTTTAATCAAAGTTCTAAAATAGAGTTATAGAATAAAAAATCCATTAGATCTTCAACAAGTGACAGAACTTGAAGAGAGAGAAAGTAGATCTAATAAGATTTATAGAGAGAAAAATGAATCTGAGATGTTTTTTAGAGAGATAAAGTAGATCTAAACACAAACATGCGAATAAACACGAAAATCCTCTTCTATTTCTCTTCCAAAACACGAATCAATAACAAATTAAGTGAAAGAATGAGTAGAAAATAACAGATCTGAGATGGATTTTGCAACAAAACGTGATATTTCACTTTTTCTTTTAAGAAAACTTACAAAACTTGAAGAACAAGGTGAGATTCATGATAAAATATCGCCATAAACAAGATCAATTCTTGTAATAATCGCTGAGATCTACAAGAACCTGCTCTGATACCACTTGTTAGAAATAGATCCTAGATGACGAATGCAGAAATGTCAAGAACAATCAAGAATCAATCACCATAATATGCAAGTAATATGATAAAGGTTTTGTGTATATTCATTATGATATGAACATACAAAGAAAACCCTAATTAGGAAAAAGCTCACATCAAAAGCTAACCTAATGATTATTTATAGGGAACATAAAATATTAACCAAAAATATAAAACCAATGCCTTAGAAGAGCTCGATGAAGAGCTTCTACTGTAAAGGCAAAGTAAGGAATCACCAAACGATTAACCCTAAAAAGGCTTCCCTAAATAACCAAACATGCCAAATCAGTTTCAGTATCTCAAATACTCAACAAATGGACACCTTTAAGCCCAAGAAATCCAAGCGGGAGAAAATATATGGATCATGTTTCTTTTGTGAAGAAACAAAGTCACTGGAAGAGGAACTGCTCATCTTATAGGAAAAGAAAGTCTAAGGAGACCAGTAATTTCGGTATCTACTAGATAGAAGTCATACTTTTCATATAACACTCAAGTACTTGGTACTTAATGTTTATCCAATATTTGTAATTGACTTGAAGATATTTACAGAAGAGTAACCAGGCGAGCACAAGCAAGTTGGAACTACACTCTCGGAGTATAGTTTATTAATTATGCTTAGAAAATAATATACTTATACTGTTAAACAATATTTCTTTTGGAACAATATATGTTTTAATTTAGCTTGTCTAAATATAGATATGTCTCAGTTAATTCATTAAATGATATGTTATTTACTTAAATCCTTATTTATATCGATCAGTTCATATTCTGTATTGACTAAAATTTGTTTTATGAGACTAGATCTCTTATTAATAATTATAAAGTAAATATCAATGTTTTATAAAAAATAAGTTCTATATACAAAAACATTTGAATTAAACTTGTTTTGAATCAAAGTTATATGTGACATTGTTATCTTTATTATATAAATGACATTCACATATTCCAACTTTAACAAATGGATTTTGGAAGGCAAGTGATGTAGTTTACTTGACATATGTAAATCTTATTTATATATATATAAGATTCCTTATGATATATTCATGAAAATCTAGAGAAAATTTTATTAAGAAACTATACACTATGATGTATGACTTCCTTTCTAATGAGTGTCTGAGTTTTAGCATAGCATACCAAATTATCTTTATTAACAACTATAATCGTTGTAATTATGTTTTACATGGTAAAACATAATTGTGAAACCTTGGTTAAAGTTTCAAAGTATAAAGTTGCGATACAAATCAGTAGAACCTTCCAAAGCGTTAGTGATAAAAGGATGCACTTACTGGATATGATTTACTTTCTAATCGATAGAAATCAGCTTCCTTTATTATTTTTAGGATTATACCTTTATCACTATCACTCGTACCTTGATTAAAAATACCAACTAATAAGTATATAAAACACTTTATAAGATTTAGTATGGAAAGGATCTATCCTTATGTTACTTAATGTTTGTGGATTGAAAGCCTATGTTACACTAAAGCTTCTAAACCTAAATCTACTAATTACATATTTGCAGAATACTCTAAAAGGTTGCTATATATTATTTATATAAACCCACCAAAAATAAGTTTTCTTATTCCTTTGAAAGATGAGTTATCAGAAAGCAAGCTTCTAATGATAAAGCAAGTGAGAGGCACATGGAACTTGAATAAGCTCAAGAACCATAGCCAATTGTAGCAGCAGTTGACACTAGTTTCAACAAAGAATTGTTAAACATGGATACCAACAACTCACAAACACAAACCATTATCATTGTAACAACCGGTTATTTCGGGTCAATATAAGCCAATAAAAGTCTAACTCTTAATCATGCATAAGTCAAACCACATTGTAACCTTGTTACATTATATCACAATTAGCCATGGGGGCATGTTTATATATGTTAATATATACAATTATACTTTGAAACTCATCCTTATATAAGACATATATACTTATATCTTAAAAACTATGTTGAAATAAGTTAGTATAAGTCAATATAAGTCAAACTTGTTTAAATAAAAGTCTAACACAACAAAATCATGACATTTCACATTATATATATGGTTTTCGGTTTAGGGAATCTAATTCCATACCAAAACCGAAAACACTTACTTTATGGAAATCAAGAACCAAAAACACCTCCTTTATGAAAGTCTTGGCCGAAATCATTAACATACTTATCTCTTGGACCGAAATCTCATTCAAAGATGAAGCTAGGACTGAAATCAATATCAAAGAGTGTAAGCAAAGTGATTTCGGTCATGCTAGACCGAAATCCTTCCCACTTAGGGCAAAAACCCCCTTTTAGATTAAGATAAGATGCCTTTCCAATGCACTATTACACTTACCAATGTAAATATCACTTCATTGACACTTCTTATAACATCCTCTTATCTCATTCCATATATAATATACGAAATAGAGACTTTCCCAAATTCCTTTATAGTTAACCCATTTTCATTTCATATTCTCTAAAATACAAACCTTTCTTCTCTCCAAGTTCTTCACAAACATTTTCCCATGAAGCTTTATGATCCATACTATTCCTTAGTATTTTGGTAAGTTCCTATATAACTCTAGTGTTTTTGCAAACATCTCATGATTATTATCATCTTAATCACACATAATTATGTGTTTAAAACCATTTGGATTACAACATCCTTCCTGTATTCTAACTCAAAGTCACCATTTCTATCCCGTTATCTAGTCGCAATCACACCCGAGGTGAGTTCATATCCCCACATTTTCCCAAGCTTTTTTTATCTCTTAGGGGGAACAATACAAGTAAAACACAAGAAATTTTGTGTTTAAAAATATAAATCGCTTATTATGTTTTCTTATGCTTTATAAACACTTTACACAAAATATGTTAAAACGTAATGGTTATCATTTCAACATAATATACAGTATAAACTATAATAGGTATAGTTTATGGTTCATTTAAAAAGAATTATACACTTAGAAATCTCTATGGAAAAGTTACAATTTCATTTACTAAAGGGTATGATATTTCATTTACTAAAGGCTATTACCTTTCCTTTACTAAAGGGTATTACATTTCCTTTACTAAAGGGTATTACATTACATTTACTAAAAGGGTTTTCAGTTTATTACTCGTAAACTCGTTGAAGTAATTTGTGAACTCATTTACTAAAGGGTATGACATTTAATTTACTAAAGGGTATTACCTTTAATTTACTAAAGGGTATTACATTTCATTTACTAAAGGGTATTACATTTCATTTACAAACTCATTTCACACCATGTAACAAAATCATGCCTTCACATGGAAGTAACCAGCATACCAATGCAACACCGAGTCTACAAATAGACCCCGCTACATTCCAAGCCGCCGTAACAGCTGTCATGGCGCAACTAAACACTAACAAGACACATGGAAATCGAAATAGTGTCAAAAATTCCAACCGTAGTGACAACCAAGGAAACCAACGGGTGTCTACCTACAAGAACACCCCAAACCACAAACCTAAGAACACGAAACAAAAGTTTTGGAACAAGAAGGGTCGTTCGACGCAAGGACATACCAAAAGACAACAGACTATGACAGTCCCTACCACCACCATCCCTACTACCTCAGTACCGAACAGATCATATGCTGGAAGCTTCCCAAAATGCAACAAGTGTAGCTTTCATTTGAAACACTGTAAATTTTCAAATAAAATTTTCATTTAAAATCACATATTTCTCATAACATATTTCACTTAAATCTCATTTATTTAATTTACAACTCACAACTCCATACTTGTTTGATTAAAATCCAGGATCTTTGAAACATAAGTCTTTCACTAGTGTGTACAATAGAGTCGGTGCCTTCCCATGATCATAAGAAAACCTGAAACACATAACACATAACACGGTAAGCATGAAGCTTAGTGAGTTTCCCAAAATACCACGTAAAACACATTAGCCACTCGAGGCTATAACTCTGTAAGACCCTCCGGTCTATGTGTCTCAGTGGGACCCTCCAGTCCCATGGTGCGTTGGACCCTCTAGTTCGGTCTCAGTAAGGACCCTCCAGTCTCACAGCTCGTTGGACCCTCCGGTCCGGTCTAGGTAACACATAACATAGCATATATATCAAACAGACAAAATTCATAACTCAAGTAAGCACATAAGACCCTCTGATCATACACAAATACCATTCAAGGTAAAGTATAGTGAGAAGACTCACCTCGCAAGAAGGTGAACAAATAACCTTGCGCTCGGATCTCGAACTAGCCTCCTCCTAACAAAAAAGATGAATATATCTAATTAATACTCTTTTCATGACTCAATTAACAAAAGGATATTCTTTCCCTCTCTAACTCTTAGAAGTGGATAAAAGACCATTTTACCCCTCCATTGTCTCTATTACTCATGTTGACCAAAACCCCAAAGTCAACAGAAGTCAAACTCGAGTCAGTAGTCCAAGTGTGACCTGACTCGTCGAGTGCACTCTTGCGACTCGTCAAGTCCCCTCGTATCCCCATAAGTCTCAAAAAGTCCAGCTCAACTCGTCGAGTTGACCCCCCAGCTCACTGAGTTATTGCACAATCAACCCATCGGGACAAACCCTCACCGACTCGTCGAGTCAGGCCATGGACTCGGCGAGTACCTTCGATCAGAATCCTCATTCAGATGATTTAAGGCAGATCCATCACTCCAAACACTAGATCTACCATCCTAAGGGTCGATTGGCACGTAAAGCTGCAAGCTTTATGTTTAAGCATGGCATATGTAACAGCGGAAAATTTTAAACAAAATTTTCATTTCTAAAAATGTATTTTCATCCAAAACAAGGCATAAATATCCATCGTATCATGTCATAATACAAATCATATGAATCCCAAGATCATAAATCATCTTATCAGTGTGTACAGATCACGCCGGCGCCTTCCCACGGTCCTCGCTAGTACCTGAAACACATACACAACAACTGTAAGCATAAATGCTTAGTAAGTTCCCAAAATACAACTTACGCACATACGCCCTTCCAGGCCCTGACCTTTCGGTCCATGTGTCTCAGGGGACTTCCGTCCCTGCTGGGTAAACCTTCCGGTCCTACCCATGCCAACCCTTCGGTCCACATTACAACGCCTTCCGACCCATAACATATTCGCCTTCCGGCCCATAACATAATGCCTTCCAGCCCACATTAAACATATCATACATAGCACATATAACAATTAACTTATCACATATAACACATATGTCTCATATCATATCCGACCTTCCGGTCACACAATCAAACCCTTCCGGGTACAGTATAGTGAGAAGACTCACCTCGTAAATATCGATAGCTAGCAAATCCCGAAATCTCTCGTGCTCGATCCTCCGAGCTACAATCTCCCTATAACATCATACATCTCTTATTAACACTTTTTATCTCTAAGGTTGACTATCCCTAAGAAGTCAACACAGGTCAACTCTAGTCACGGTCAACGGTCAACGGTCAACTTTGACCGGACTCGGCGAGTGCACAAGGGCAACTCGGCGAGTCTAGACGTTTTCACCAACACTCTAGGATTCCCTTCTTACACGTCGAGTACTCCCCCTGACTCGACGAGTTCCACCTGGAAGAATCACGGGGCTACCCCAACTGAACTCGCCGAGTCTCAAGAACAACTCGGCGAGTCCCAGCTTGACTTAGACCACTTGACCACCCTTCCCTAACTCGCCCTGACTCACCGAGTCAACCCATGACTCGACTGGACCACTCACTGGTCGATCCAAGGCAATCTTCAAGCTACTCGCCGAGTCTGCTCACCGGACTCGGCGAGTCCATGCCATGCAATCACTCAAACTCACTTCTAAGGTCAGATCTGTTCCACCAATTCATAGATCTGGCCTTCCTAGACTGATTCACCACGTAAAGCCCCAGACTTGGTGTACATACAACCTCTAAATGTCCATATATGAAGAATTATCAACAAATATCACAACTCAAGGTCATAACCTCTATTGTTCTTCATAAAGCTTGATGAATGAGGCTCTCTGGACCTCTATGGATCCAGATCCAAAGCCTCATCACTAGCAAGGGACTATTTGACCATCAAATCAACCCAACAAAGGCCACAAGAAGCCCTAAATCCAAATATACTTCACAAAACAGAAGGTGAGCCGAAATCATACCTTTAGATCGATGATCTAAGCTTCAATTCCACAGAATAGCAACCTCCTTTGCTTCCTCTTGGCTAGGACTTCCCTCTTCTTTGCTAAACAACACACAAAGGTCAAGAAATGCTTCCTTTCTCTCTCTCAAATCGCTAAAGCACTCTAGGGTTTTTCTCTATGGACTGCTGGGTACAAATGACGGCCATAAGGTCCTTTAAATAGGTCCCAAACCCGAGAAATTAGAGTTTCATTAAACAGCGCGGACTCGCCGAGTCCATATCCTGGACTCGCCGAGTCCAGGCAAATCCCGCGTCCAGAATCGCGTCCCTACTCGGCGAGTCTGAGCTCCGACTCGCCGAGTCCCCTCTCAAACACCAAAATCATAAACAATAAAGATACCTGGAAATCCGGGCTGTTACAATTCTCCCTCACTAGAACTAGACTTCGCCCTCGAAGTCTTGTTCTGAAAATAGCTCCGGATGCTGCACCCGCATCTTGCGCTCCGGCTCCCAGGTCATTTCTGATCCCTTCCGGTGTTGCCACTGAACCAACACCAGAGGTACCTCCTTGTTCCTCAGAACCTTGATCTTCCGATCTCTGATGGCCACTGGCCTCTCGGCATAATTCAGGCTCGCATCCACCTGAATATCCTCTAATGGAACCACTGCCGACTCATCGGCTATACACTTCCTCAATTGCGAGACATGAAAAGTGTCGTGGATCTGCCCCAACTCTGCTGGCAACTCCAAACGATAGGCTACCCGACCTACCCTCGCAATCAAACGAAATGGCACAATATACCGGGGTCCCAACTTGCCCCTCTTCCTGAATCGAATCACTCCTTTCCAAGGAGAGACCTTCAGGAGAACGAAGTCGCCGACCTGAAACTCAAGCTCGGACCGGCGTCGGTCTGCATAACTCTTCAGTCGGCTCTGGGCGGTCAATAACCTCTGTCTGACCTGCTGAATCTGCTTTGTCGTCTGAAGCACGATCTCTGTACTGCCCATCACTCTCTGCCCAACCTCTCCCCAACAAATGGGGGTCCGACACCTCCTACCATACAACAGCTCAAAGGGTGGCATACCAATGCTTGAATGATGGCTGTTGTTGTAGGAAAACTCTGCCAAGGGTAAATACGCATCCCAGCTACCCCCAAAATCTAACACACATGCTCGAAGCATGTCCTCAAGCGTCTGAATCGTCCGCTCACTCTGGCCGTCTGTCTGGGGATGATATGCGGTACTAAAATGCAATCTAGTACCCAACTCCTCATGAAATTTCTTCCAGAATCTGGAAGTGAAACGCTATCACGGTCCGAAACAATCGAGATCGGCACCCCATGCCGAGATACCACTTCTCTCACATATATCTCCGCCAACTTCTCCGCTGAAGAACTCTCACTGATGGCAAGGAAGTGAGCGCTCTTCGTCAACCTGTCCACAATCACCCAAATTGCATAAACTCCTCTGGCAGTCCTCGGCAATTTGGTGATGAAATCCATAGTGATCTGCTCCCACTTCCATTCGGGAACCTCCAATGGTTGCAACTTGCCATGCGGTCTCTGGTGCTCGACCTTAACCTTGCGGCAGGTCAAGCACCTCTCAACAAACCAGGCGACGTCCCTCTTCATACAGGGCCACCAATACTCTTTCCTCAAATCCAAATACATCTTCGTGGCCCCCGGATGGATCGAAAATTTCGACCGATGAGCCTCCTCCATCAAATTAGCACGCATACCGCCCACAAACGGTACCCAAATCCGACCCTGAAAAGTCATAAGCCCTCGACCATCCGTAACAAACTCTGAAACCAAACCAACGACTCGTTCCCTCTTCTGCATCCCCGGTTGCACAGCCTCGGCCTATGCCCCACGAATGGCATCCAATACCGGAGCTATCACGGTCAACCTCAAACATACATCTCGCAGTGGTGTGCTCTCCGCCCTGCGGCTCAACGCATCGGCTACCACATTAGCCTTGCCTGGGTGGTACAGGATCTCACAATCATAATCATTGACCACATCCAACCACCTCCTCTGTCGCATATTTAGGTTGGGCTGATCCATCAAGTACTTCAAACTCTTATGGTCCGTGTATATCGTACACCGAACCCCATACAAGTAGTGACGCCAAATCTTGAGAGCGAACACTACTGCCCCCAACTCTAGATCATGCGTGGGATATCTCGTCTCATGAGGCTTCAACTGCCTCGATGCATATGCTATCACATGACCCCTCTGCATCAACACCGCACCCAGCCCCAAAATCGATGCATCACAATATACCACAAAATCCTCCATCCCTTCCGGGAGAGCTAATACCGGGGCTTCGCACAACCTTTGGCGAAGTGTCTCAAAGGAGGTCTGCTGCTCGGGACCCCATGAGAACGCAACACCCTTCCGGGTCAATCTGGTGAGTGGCACTGCGATCTTGGAGAAATCCTTGATAAATCTCCGATAATACCCTGCCAACCCAAGGAAGCTCCTGATCTCAGATGGTGACTTCGGCACCTCCCAACTCATCACTGCCTCAACCTTGGCTGGATCGACCAGAATCCTTTCCTGGTTAACAAGATGTCCAAGGAATTGGACCTCCCGCAACCAGAAATCACACTTGGAGAACTTTGCATAAAGCTTCTCCGATCTCAAAACCCCAAGGACCTCCCTCAAATGTTCCTCATGCTGCTCTCTACATCTCGAATATACCAGAATGTCATCGATAAATACAATCACCGACCGATCCAACATCGGCCTGCATACCCTGTTCATGAGATCCATGAACACAGCCGGGGCATTGGTGAGCCCAAAAGGCATCACCAGAAACTCGTAATGCCCATATCGCGTCCTGAACGCTGTCTTCTGGACGTCCTCATCCCGCACTCTCACCCGATGATATCCCGACCTCAAATCTATCTTGGAGAACCAAGATGCTCCCTGCAACTGATCGAATAAATCGTCGATCCTCGGTAATGGGTAACGATTCTTGACCGTCAGCTTGTTCAACTCCCGGTAGTCAATGCACATCCGGTGTGAACCATCCTTCTTCTTGACGAACAGGATAGGCGCTCCCCACGGTGAGCTGCTCGGCCGAATAAACCCCTTCCCCAGCAGCTCCTGAAGCTGCGAGGATAACTCTTGCATCTCTGGAGGTGCAAGACGATAAGGCACCTTAGCGATAGGCGCGGGCCCTGGAATCAAATCAATACTGAACTCCACTTGCCTCACAGGAGGCACACCCGGTAACTCCTCGGGAAAAACATCTGGAAACTCACGCACCACCGGAACCTTCTCAACTGAACTCGGTTTCTCGGAAGCCACCCGCGTATTTATCACATACGCCATAAAACCCTTACAGCCCTGCTGTAGACACTGCCTCGCCCTAGCGGCCGAACAAAAAGCTGATCCTGAACGTGTACCCTCGCCGTACACTGAAAGAACTCCCCCACTAGGGTTTCGTATGGTCACCAGCTGACGCTCACAGTCGATAACCGCGCCGAATCGGCTCAACCAGTCCATACCCACAATGACACAGACATCACCCATCGCAATAGGAATCAGATCAATCGGAAACTCAACCCCGAAAATCTCTAATACACCTCCCCGGAGAACCTCCATGGCACAAATCACTCTATCGTCAGCTATAGAAACTCTCAGAGGCCGACTCAACGACTCACGACTAACACCGATCTGCTGACTAAAGGCCAAGGATACGAAAGACCGACTCGCACCCGAGTCAAATAACACTAAAGCAGGTACAGAGTTCACAAGGAAAGTACCTACGCATATCATAACATAAGCATAATATCTCAACATCAAAATAAGTACATGAAATAAAGCATACCTGCCACAACATCGGGCGCAGCGCGGACCTCCTCCGCAGTCAGCTGAAAGGCTCTCCCACGAGCCCTCGGGGCCTCGGCCTTCACTGGTCGAGTCTCAGTAGCCCTAGCAGCAGGTGCAGATCCCTGAAGAAGCTGAGGGCACTCGGCCTTCCGATGGCCGGTCTGGTTGCAATGAAAGCAAACCATAAACCCCTTGGGGTAATCCCTAGCGATGTGCCCCTCCTTGCCACACTTGTAGCAAGCACCTGATCGACATGTCCCCTCGTGACCCTTGCCGCACTTTCCGCAAGCACGGCCCTTCGGACCTCCCGTCCTCGAATCGGCGGATTTAGTCCACTTGGCTGCCGGCTGAGACTGAGCCGGCCGCCGATCCACCCGTTGAGACTCGGCCTCCTCCCTGGCCTGGGTCTCCAACTCGATCTCACGCTTCCTGGCATTCGCCTGAAGCTCAGCAAAGGTATGATATGTGGAGTTCGACACGAACTCCCGGATATCCCTCCTCAATACACCGAAATACCGGCTCATCCGAGCCTGCTCTGAGGACACCTGCTCGGGGCAGAACATCGCCCTCTCATGAAACTTCCGCGTGATCACCGTAACCGAATCAGTACCCTGCTTGAGGGTCAAGAACTCCTGAACCAACCGTTCCCTCTCCACCGGGGGAACGTACTCGTCTCTGAACATAGAGGTAAACCTCTCCCACGTCACAGCTGAAATCTCTGCCAACGTGAAGTTCGCCGTCACGAACTTCCACCAATCCTTCACTCCCAGACGGAGCTGGTTCAAGGCGAACCGTACCCTCAGATGCTCCGGACATGAACAAGTGTAGAAGCATCCCTCGATATCAGCAATCCACCTCATCGCAGCGATCGGATCCTGCGTCCCGTCAAACTCAGGTGGCTTCGTGTTGCTGAACTCCCGAAACAGCAACGAGTCACCTCCCTGTGGCCTGGCAGCGGCCACAGCTGCGGTAGCTGCAACGACTACAGCCTCAGTCAACGCCGCGTACCGCTCATCAAAGGTCTCCATCAAAGTGGTCTTAATAGACCCAAACATCTCCGAAATCTCGGCCCGGATTGCCGTAGCCACCTCCTCATGAATCATCTGACGAATCTCCTCGTCACTCACACTACTCGTACTCGGTCTGTGGCATGGTCTAACCATGATGCCTCTGAAATACAACATAGAACTTATCAGAGACTCTATCGAGCATAATCGTACTCGATAACGCAACCTACTCAGTCTCCGATACCTATGGATTCTTACTTGGGTTGCCCACTGACCCGGTGCCTTCGGTAGTACGGGCCCAATACTACCAACCACACCGCATCAGCATTCATCCCAAGTCCTCCTCCCCAAACCCCGGATCGTGAGTACTCTACTCTTGTTATGCACTAACTACCCGCTCGCTATCAAAGCATCTCATAGCAACAGACTTCCCTAGACTAAGGCATCACAAATCAGGCCACTCTAGTCCTATCATGAATACCTAGTCTTCTAGCATGCATAACAATTCATATCATATCATATCTCTTAACACAACATTGTAAGAGTATTTTGGGGATCTTTACCGTTCGGGCGCTGGCTGATCGTACACACTGCTTCATTCTTGTTTACCACAAATACTTTATAAAAATTTTATGCCTTTATTTTAAAAGTTTTCCTCAAATCCTCGGTTTGAGTTCAGTTACGCCCGAAGGTGTACCCGAATCCCTCAAACCAAGGCTCTGATACCAATTTGTAACAACGGAAAATTTTAAACAAATTTTTCATTTCTAAAAATGTATTTTCATCCAAAATAAGGCATAAATATCCATCGTATCATGTCATAATACAAATCATATGAATCCCAAGATCATAAATCATCTTATCAGTGTGTACAGATCACGCCGGCGCCTTCCCACGGTCCTCGCTAGTACCTGAAACACATACACAACAACTGTAAGCATAAATGCTTAGTGAGTTCCCAAAATACAACTTACGCACATACGCCCTTCCAGGCCCTGACCTTTCGGTCCATGTGTCTCAGGGGACTTCCGTCCCTGCTGGGTAAACCTTCCGGTCCTACCCATGCCAACCCTTCGGTCCACATTACAACGCCTTCCGACCCATAACATATTCGCCTTCCGACCCATAACATAATGCCTTCCGGCTCACATTAAACATATCATACATAGCATATATAACAATTAACTTATCACATATAACACATATGTCTCATATCATATCCGACCTTCCGGTCACACAATCAAACCCTTCCGGGTACAGTATAATGAGAAGACTCACCTCGTAAATATCGATAGCTAGCAAATCCCGAAATCTCTCGTGCTCGATCCTCCGAGCTACAATCTCCCTATAACATCATACATCTCTTATTAACACTTTTTATCTCTAAGGTTGACTATCCCTAAGAAGTCAACACAGGTCAACTCTAGTCACGGTCAACGGTCAACGGTCAACGGTCAACTTTGACCGGACTCGGCGAGTGCACAAGGGCAACTCGGCGAGTCTAGACGTTTTCACCAACACTCTAGGATTCCCTTCTTATACGTCGAGTACTCCCCCTGACTCGACGAGTTCCACCTGGACGAATCACGGGGCTACCCTGACTCAACTCGCCGAGTCTCAAGAACAACTCGGCGAGTCCCAGCTTGACTTAGACCACTTGACCACCCTTCCCTAACTCGCCCTGACTCACCGAGTCAACCCATGACTCGACTGGACCACTCACTGGTCGATCCAAGGCAATCTTCAAGCTACTCGCCGAGTCTGCTCACCGGACTCGGCGAGTCCATGCCATGCAATCACTCAAACTCACTTCTAAGGTCAGATCTGTTCCATCAATTCATAGATCTGGCCTTCCTAGACTGATTCACCACGTAAAGCCCCAGACTTGGTGTACATACAACCTCTAAATGTCCATATATGAAGAATTATCAACAAATATCACAACTCAAGGTCATAACCTCTATTGTTCTTCATAAAGCTTGATGAATGAGGCTCTCTGGACCTCTATGGATCCAGATCCAAAGCCTCATCACTAGCAAGGGACTATTTGACCATCAAATCAACCCAACAAAGGCCACAAGAAGCCCTAAATTCAAATATACTTCACAAAACAGAAGGTGAGCCGAAATCATACCTTTAGATCGATGATCTAAGCTTCAATTCCACAGAATAGCAACCTCCTTTGCTTCCTCTTGGCTAGGACTTCCCTCTTCTTTGCTAAACAACACACAAAGGTCAAGAAATGCTTCCGTTCTCTCTCTCAAATCGCTAAAGCACTCTAGGGCTTCTCTCTATGGACTGCTGGGTACAAATGACGGCCATAAGGTCTTTAAATAGGTCCCAAACCCGAGAAATTAGAGTTTCATTAAACAGCGCAGACTCGCCGAGTCCATATCCTGGACTCGCCGAGTCCAGGCAAATCCCGCGTCCAGAATCGCGTCCCTACTCGGCGAGTCTAAGCTCCGACTCGCCGAGTCCCCTCTCAAACACCAAAATCATAAACAATAAAGATACCTGGAAATCCGAGCTGTTACAGCATATAAGAGTCATAATGCCAAAACATAGTCCCACAAGGTCTAGACGCACAAAAGCTAGACTCTAACTCAATAAAGCTTGCATCTTTGGTCTCTCAATTCCTACTACAGTCTAGATATGAGGTTTTAACCTCATGATATGCTCAAATAACTCATTGCCGAGAATGGATGGGAGAAAACCTTCAAAATCTCCCTAAACTAAGATCTCACGAAGGAAAGGTCAAGATAGGAGCTTTTTACCTTTGCACTGAAGCTAACCTGTCACACCCCAAAACCACGAACGGCGGAAACGTTTTGGGGCGGAGGACGTCATGTATAATATCAACAACAATGTAAAGTAGTAAACAAGCAACAACATCATCCATTGCATTAATAAAATAATTATTATACAATTGTATTCTGTCAAATTTTGATAAACACTAAAGCATAAATCAAAATGAAAGATAAGTCTTGAACAAGCTCCATCTTCCTTTCTCTTTGCATCGGTACCTGTCTATGATGACCTGAGGATACAAGTAATTTTGAAAGCGAGTATCAGCTTTGAAGCTGGTGAGATCATAATTTGTATGTAAGAATTTGTAAGTCTATGTATTGTAAGAATTTGAAAGTGTATATGAATTGTAAGTGTTTGAAAAACCCTAGAATCCCTATGATTCCTTCTAGTATATGAAGGTGTCTTCTACCAAGACCTAACTGTTCTGTGTGTGTGTCTCTTGTAAGAGTATGTATTTTTCCAAAGTATAACTATCATTATCCAAAAATATAGTTTGTACATTTATGTTTAAGTGAGGTTATCACTAAAAATATGTAATGGAAAAATTAACGTAGTACTAAAACGTAGCTCTAAAAGGACTACTACCGTACTAACTACCTTAACCCGGATTTTAGGCTAAGGCATTATGTGATAAATTGCACCATACTATCGACTGATAACAACGACATAAAGAACGGTCGTAATAACGGAATGACGTTTGGCACCCGCAGACCTGCAGGTCCGGCTGTAGCTAGCAGCAAGGTGTAGGATTGTCAATCCAGCATAGATCTATACGCAAACTCAACGCTCTCCCTCCAAGAGAATTCTGGCTACAACTCGGGCCATGACATTTAAGGCATGCTCCGATACAGTGGATCACAAATGTTAACGTATTAATGTAAGGGTAATGTTTCTCGTTCTAGTATAGTTGTATATGTTCTCGTCCTAGTATAGTTGTATATTTTCTCGTCCTAGTATAGTTGTATATGTAATGTACAGTAATGTTCTAGAAAGTATTGACTCATGAATGAACCGACTCATTGTATGATATCGCGTTCTAGTGATGGTTCTAGTATCTTCCTGAACTACCCATATGGTAGCTTACTAGTAATCTAAGTAGTACGTATGGACATGAATGTATACCCTTGCTACCCAAGGGCATAGGATGAACTGGAAGGACCTTTTATGACTTTATATGTACACATGATATATAACTAATATTTAAACGACCTTCGGACGAGTATCCGATATCCCACCAGACCACATCTCAAGGCGCGAAAAGGAAATAGGGTGGATAGCCTTCCTAAGTCTTTTAAACATTTCTTATATAACTATACATATAGAGGCATGCAATTTATAATATAAAAGCATAAATAAGTTTGGTAAAACATTTGAAACATAAATATTAGTTGAAGGAAAGATCGACTTGATGTCAATCTATAAAACAATTTGAAGGCATAAGTTTGATAAAACAATATAAGTACAAGGAACATTTGTTTGAAACACAGTTGTAAATAAGTTTGAAATATGATAAACAGAGTAAGAAGTACAGTGTAATAAGTAGTTTCAAACATATAGAATGTTTATACAAATCATTTGAAGGAAACCTTTTGGTAAAACGGCTAATGAGTAGCCAAATCTTTTGAATGCTGTATATTCATCGCATGTGATTGATATAATACTAGCATGATTCTACTTGTATCCCCCCCCCATAAAACATTTTAAAAGTAGTTTAAAACATTAATTAAGGGGTATGAACTCACATGATTGAAGTGGTTGATTTGAAATAGTCTAGAGAAGAATCGAGCAGAACTTCGACAGGAAGAGTTGAAAACGCGGGAAAATCTCGGGATTCTCGGGAATCTCAGGAATCTCGAGAACACAAAACCTTCCTTCGGGACTTGAAGGTGAAAATCGGGGCTTTGGGAGGGTCTCGGGGGCTTAAACGCAGAGTTTCGGCGCGAGAAAGAAGGGAACTGAGCAATGGAACTCGGAGCCCTTGAAATCTATTTATAGGGGCATTTTTGGGGTGTGCCACGTCGTGGCAAGTGATGGCCACGTCGTGGGGAGTCAAACCTATCCTCTTCCATTGATTGGAAGCCCTCAGTCACTTTCCGGGTCGCGGCAAGCTTGTGCCACGTCGTGGGGGCCTGACAGCCTCGGATTTTGGACCCCGAACTTGTAAAATCCGTAACTTTCGCATACGAGCTCCGTTTTCGACGTTCTTTATATGCACGCGTAGCTGAAAATGTTATCTACAACTCTCGTTTAGACTTCATCGACAAATTTTGACTTTATTTTTAATTATTTATTTTTAACGGGCAGGGACACGAAAAGTCCGTTAAAAATCCATAACTTCTTCATCCAGTGTCCGTTTTCGTCAGACTTTTCGCCGTTGCGCTACTAATGTTGAGACCTTAGATTCTCATTTAGGTTGTTTTGGTCAAAAGTATCTCGAGCTCTATTTCGAGTTTTTAGCTGTCTATTGCTATACTCGAATCTTGGAAAAATCATAACTTCCTCATCCGAAGTCAGATTTGGACGTTCCTTTTATGTACGCTCACGGTTTGAGGTTATCTATAACTTTCATTTAGATACTTAAGGATAAAAACTATTGTATTGAAACTTCGTGTTTTTCGTTTAATCGGTGTTGCCGGTTTTGCCGAGAATCTTCGGTTGGTCATAACTTCTTCGTTATAACTCGGATTTTAGGGTTCTTTATATGTACGAAAACCTTGATACGATTCCTACTACTTTATTTAACCCAAATAAGATTTTAGGAAAGTTATATTTTGACCTAGATTTGATTGGTTTTACAATACATTGTCTCGAAATATCGGGTTGTCACATAACCAATGGAGAACTCTGGATCTACATCCCCTCCTTGATAGAAAGACACCAAGCTCTCTAAATCCCCTTCAAATGATGCACAAAACCACTCAAATTAGCTCCTCACTCACTCTTAAGCTCTAATGGTGATTAAGGTTTTCTCTCAAGGGTGTAGGGTGACTGGTGAGGCGTGAATGGGGCATAAGTTCCCTGATATAGGCCCCAACCCTAGAAAATTAGGGTTTCTCTGCCCATCACCTACTCAGCGAGTCGGTTCTATGACTTGTCAAGTCCACTCATTAATTCTATGCGAACAACTCGACTCGACTCGGTGAGTTATACCCTTAACTAGTCGAGTCTCTCCATGAATCTCAAGATTAAAATACACAATACTGCACCTGAAAATCCGGATCTTACAATTCTCGCCTACTTGAATTTGATTTCATCCTCGAAATCACCCCTCAACAACACATAGATCGAACCCAATAACCCGAAAAGCACCACTAGAAGGATCTCATACCAATCATATGTCTTTTGTGACACCCCCAAACCGAATTGGCAGAAACATTCAGGGGTGGAGGACGTCATGTACAGTATCATAACAATGCATAATATTAAAGCAAGCCACACTATCCGTTGCATTAATACAATAGTTAAATACATGTGTGTTCTTTTATAAGGTTTAAATGACACCAAAAATGTATATATAAAACAATGATGAGTCTTGAATCCACTCCGTCCTTCAAAAGTTGCATGGGTGCACCTACCTTACTGGTTCCCTGAGAATACAAGTTATTTTGAAAGAGAGTATCAACATAAATTCTGGTGAGTTCATAAGTGTTTTAGTGTGAGTTAGTAATTTAAAACCTCGAGATGTTTGTATTAAAACCTTGAAAAGTTTTTTCCCAGAAAATCCTATATTTCCTGCTTAAAATGAATGTAGCGTTCCACCTGAGGCCTAACTATTTTACGTGTTTGTCCTCATATAAAAATGTAATGGTTGCATATATACTTGAAATAGTACATATAAAAATGTAGTAGTACTTTATATCTATATAAAAGTATGTTTTCTTCCATTTATTACTATCATGTGCTTGGAGAGATGAAATGTTTTATCTCAATACTGACACTACCGAATATGAAATGATAAAACTAAAGACTCATAGATGTATTAAATGTACAATACTCCTTAAAGAGTCTTATTGCCTTTAATTCCAGTTCGGTTAATTTAAAGGATTAGATGTGAATTAGTTGTAACCATACTGATTGACGGCTGAATACCTGACGACCCTCTGGCGTCATAAAATAGTGAGGTGACATTTTGTCACCCCTTAGCCTTACCGGATGGGACTGTAGCTAGCATTTGGAGTGTGGGAGTGTCTGTATCGTATAGATCTATACACATGATGCACGCTCTCCCTCCAGGAGACTCTGGTTACAAAGGTGATACAACAATGTATTGATGTATCATGAAGTAGTATTTCACATTCTAGTTATCGTATTCTTACTGTACTTATGTATATTTTTATGTATATGTTCATTCCTATTCTTCTATATGTAAATGTATGCGGATATGTTCGCTTCTGTTGTTTGTATATGTTCGTAAAACTATACCTATTATAGTTTAGTAGACGTTTGTATGATATCGAATTGTAGGCGGGGCTCAATTAATCAACCTGAACAGTTGAGTTAAGTAAATCTTTTAAAGACAAAACTTTATATTCTATTACGTATTTAACATGTATAACTATGAGTTAATCGACAGTCGGACTAGTGTATCCTACCCTAAGCCCACAACCAAACAAGCAACAGGAAATAAGGTTATCCACAATAGTCCTAAATCCATTAAAGCATACATATGAACTAATACATAAATGAATATGGTTTTTGAAAGTAAAAGGGTTTGACAAGAGTTTAAAATAGTTTAGACATGGTTTTATAAAGGAATCTATCAATGTTTTAAAAGCACCTGTAGTGAGTTGTTCGACTGCAAGATCGGGAAAGGATGCTGAGTGCTAAGTGGAATCTCGAGCACAAGCAGACCCTAATAATCATATAATAGTACATATATGTATATAACTAGTGTTTATATAACCAATCATGATAGGAATCACTTTAGGGACTAGGTAACACTTGTTTTGAAGTGTTACAATCACATATGATTGCATATAAGGGGTGTATAGCCTCACAATTGGAGTGTAAGGCCAGAATACATCAGTTTTGTGTGTGTGCGGCCGCACACTCCCTATGAAACATGCTAAAGTGTGTCTTAAGGCCTTGGGAATCATCTAGGAAGTGTGTTTTAGCCATAGCTTATCTTAGAGGGGTGTTTGTTACCATTTTGGGACCTAAAAGGGTGTGTACGGCCACACAAAGGGTGTGTACGGCCGTACACCATTGATGATCTTGTAAAGATGGTCAAAAGTGTTCTTTAAGGCCCTAACTTGCATCCCCTAAGTGTTCTTGAACCTGCTTTTGCATAGAATGTGAGTTTTGAGGCTAATATGCACCAAACAAAGAGGTGTACGGCCACATGAGGGTGTACGGCTATGCACTCCTTGATGTTCATGAATTTAGACGTTTTTTAATGTCATAACTAGTAAGTATCAGGCATGGGAAGGAGTACTTACGATATAGAATCCTTTAGGGGTGTTTGGGGTCCAAGAACTTAGTGGGTGTCCTTGGTGTTCTTGGTGAAACTGAAGAACACTTGAAGATCTACCAAAATGGAGTGATTTCATGGATGAAATTAGTGATTCATACAAGAAAGAGGAAGAATCATCCAATCAAGGGATGAAATACTTACAATTTTGGAGATCTAGGTGCTGAATTGGTTGATAGTTGAGAGCATACACGAGTTCTTGGCTAAGGGAGGTGAAAAGGGTTGAATGTAGGCTAAGTCCCACATTTATAGACTAGAGTGTACGGCCAGAGGGGGGTGTATGGCCGCACACCCAAGTGTACGGTCGTACACTCCTCATGATGGAGTACATGGCCATTTTGTGAAGTGTTTGAACTTGTGGAACCCATTTCAACACTCTAACTTGAAGGTACTAGGCTTAGAACTCTCTAATTTCCTCAAAACAGTGCTTGAAGGTGATAAAACGAGTCTAAGCTTGAATGATTTGAATATTGTACTAGATAGAAATTTCGTGTTCTCACATCATTCCCCCATTAGAGGGAATTTCGTCCCGAAATTAGATTTTAAGCAATTAAGTTATTACAAATAACTAAGCGAAAAGATGAGGATATTTCAGTTTCATTTGATCCTCGCGCTCCCAAGTGAATTCAAGTCCTTGCTTGGCATTCCAGGGAACCTTCACTGTCGGGATATGGCTTTGCATCGTTCGCTTGACCTCTCGGTCCATGATCTCTACAGGTTCTTCCACGAAGATGAGGTTCTCATTGATCTCGATCTCGTCGAGTGGGATTACAATAGTCTAGTCAGATAGGCACTTTTTCAAGTTTGATACGTGGAAAGTAGGATGTATGTTACTAAGTTCGCGAGGTATGTTGAGTTTGTAAGCCATAGGGCTGATCTGTGACAACCCGAAATTTCCATTTTGAACAAACCATTTGAAGCCAATAGAAGTAGAACAATTACAGTGAAAACTCATATTTCGAGTATAAGTTTGGTAGTTTTCAGGATTTTACACTTAAGGAGATATTAGGAGAGTGGGTGCACTAGGGTTTTGTGCAACACTGTTATTCCAATACTCTAGGACATTAGAGTTCGTTCCAGGAATAAAAATATTTTCTGGCAAAACTATCTCAGGACTATAAATAGAATTCTGAACCAAATTGGTTCATTTGTTGAATTCCATTTAGAAAAAAGTCAAAATTCTCTCTTGCGGATCTTCGGGTTTTTATCCCAAATTGTGAGTACTTCGATCTAGTTATGTTATATAGCTTAGATTGTGTTTAGAAACACCAATTACATATCAAAACTGTGAGACTCGGGAGTTTACCGCCCAAGAACGTTTTTGGGGAGTAAACTCCAATATGTGGCTTAAATGCTACTTAGTCCTTTCCCCGTGATTTGTAACTACCTTAGACTTGCATGCTAGTGTGTATATGACTAGAAAACATCAAAATCGGATTAATACCCCAAGATTTGGGAGTTTACCGCCCAAGAACACTTGGGGAGTAAACTCCATTTTAAGGTCCTAAAGGGTTCCAATGACCCTCCACTACAAGAAAAATAGCCTTTTACGACGTGCAAACCACGACACTCGGTGATTTATGTTACACAAAGGAGAGTGACATTAAAAGAGTGTCGTCTATTCAAAAAATTTAAGGATTTAGGTCACGCATTATTGCGTGCCCTTAAATAGTGTCTCATGTAAAAAAATTAAAAACACGGAGGGCACTCGTGCGTCCTCTGTGAATGTCGTTTTATATTTTTTTTAAGAAACGCGCGTCTCTAAGAGGGAAAATGAAATCCCCAAATTTTTTAAACACCCGCCTTCTTCTCCTACATTCATTTCCACATGACTCTCATATCTACCCTACATCGTCTCCACCTCTCACCCACATCCACTGCCTCACAAAATTTTCACAAGCTAACGATTCCATAGCCTACTAGCGATTGAGGGTTATTTTCACATCTGCTCTACTTCCCATCGTCCATCTACTTTTGCCCTAGATCCGACGATTGGAGATTACAAATATGTGTAGGGTTTTATTTTATTTTAAGCTTCCAGTTCTCCTGTTTCCGTGGTGATCGACTGGTGGTGAAACGATTCAGCGCCAAAAAAAGAAGCGGCTCTCCATTCTCTTCTCGAATGAGATTTCTAAGGATTTACATCGGTATCTCAAACGACTTCAACTCTTTTCACAGATTTCTTCCCATCTGATTTTATGATTTCAGATTTCTTATTGGCGACTCATTTCCTCTCCCATCGAGTTCGAAATTTTCACTCAAGGAAGTAATGGCAGCGGAAGATGATGAAGGGCCTTCAATGGTGCTTTGTTTATTACACTATGGTAGCGGAGATGACGGTGTTGTTGATAGCCCTAAACAATAGTCATCTTAAAAGAAATTATCAAAGAGAAAAGTACGTATCAGTTCTAGAGTTCTTATATAAAATTAGGTCAGTTGTACCCTTCTTATATAAAATTAATGAAATCAATTTTAAAAGCAAGCCATAATATTGATTTTGAAATCGAGCCCCAGATTTCGGAATATAGCCCTGCCTGTTACCATTAAAATTTACCCCTGCTTCTGATTTTTTAGCTTCCTGGTCAGGCCGACTCATAGAACTATTCCCCACAAACCCTTTGACTTCCGAAACATCACCCCCATCCTTGTTCTTTCCCATAACCTTGTTACTTTTCCAACTTTGCCCCTGTTCAATCTTTGAATCATTAGACTTTCCTTTCATTGGCTGAATATTCCCATAATACCCCTGCCCATTTTTACCTCCTGTCTTCCCACCTCTATCAAAACTAAATTCCAAATTTTCCTGATTATTCCCATTATACCCTTGATAGCGAATTCCAGCAGAAGCCCCAGAATTTCCAATTTTCGGATAATTCCCTTTTTGCCCCTGCTTGCGGTTTCCAGCAAAAACCCCTGAACCTTCATTTTTCGAGAAATTCCCTTGATGCCCCTGACTCGAAAACTGTTTTTCCCCCTGTAGCTTCTTTTGAAAACAAATTTCCATTATTTCCTTTGGTTTTCTTCACCACATCAACAAACCCATCATTTTGTTCCTTAACTTCTTTAGTGCTGGCAAGAAGCACTTGTATAAGATCCACAGTAGCTCCTTCTTTTCCTTTCTCTATTTTACTTCTCTCCTCTTCTTCTTTCATCTGAATAGCAGTAACATCAATCGAGATTAGTGGAAATTGATTTTTATTTTTTATAGTTGATACTTGAGAAAACCTTATATGTTTTTTTTTATTTTGTGAAAATTAATTCCAGGTGAAAACAGAAAATGGTATGTTGTGTTAGAAAATGACAATTATACCCTTGGTCACATTAGTCTCATATCATTATTTCCATTCTCACCTTCACTCCAATGCCCATTATTAGAAGAAATCAATGAGCTCCTTGCCAGCTGCTGCTGCTGGAAGTCGGTCTGATAATGAGATGAAAGATGATTGTTTCCGACCATCCTTGAAGGATTTGCAGCATAAAGTTTCTCTTGGTCATGCCATACACTGTTATATAGTTCATGGTTCTACATAAAGTGAAAACTTTTGCTTCTAGGTCATCCAAATGTACAATGTGATTTTTCTTAACATCAGGTACAAATGTAGATTTTTCATAACAGCAGTGAAAATCTTAATCAGTTGAATGTGTGTTTCATAACATCAGGTACAAATTTACAATGTGATTTTTTTATTCAATTACAGGGTAATCTTATTCCGGAAGGCCATAAAGTTCTTATCTTTTCCCAGAGTTGCATAATGCTTGATATTATTCAGGTTTGTTTCAATGCCTAACTAAATTTGCTATGTTTCTTGTTCTTTTTCTTAACCAAAGTTTATCAACTTTGTGAATATTATTCTGACTTGTTTTGATATTTATTTTTGATATTTTGTTCTTAATGTTGGTTCTAACTTCTTGTTTTTTCTTTTTTTTAAACAGTTACAAGGGACCTGAATAGGGGTTTTCTGAATTTGTAGTGATGGCTGCAGACACTGAAGATTTTGAAATGATTTCCCATATTCAATTCCTTACTAAATATAAGGTATATTTCCCATATCCCATATTCCATTCCTTACTAAATATAAGGTATGACACCTGAAATTGTACAAGGGAGGGGCCATGATAAGGCCGCTGATTGGTGGAGTGTTGGAATTTTACTTTTAATAAATCACTATTAAATTCCCATTACTTTTAGCGTGAGGGTAATAATGTAATTTTGTTCGACCTTGTATCTGTATCAGTTCTTAGTAGAACTTTTTTTTAACAATGGAGAAGGATGGATAAGCCAAAAAGGAATCACGGGTGGCTATGATTCTGTTTTCCATCAGATCTATAGTCATATTGTAAAAATCATACCTTGAGCTATAGAACTCAAACGGACCCCAAACCAGTTCCCAAAGTTCACAAATTGAGTTGGCTAGCTTTCTTAAGCAGCCCAACTTCACTGGTAAGGACTTTATCTATGTGCAAGAATGGAATCTTTGCTGTTAGGTCTGATTCGGGTCTGTTCTGATATGTCATTTTGTTTTCATCATTTATAAGGCTTGGAAAAGGATCCAGAGTGATTCCAAGTTTCTATATGTTCCTGATATTATGAATTTAAGATCTGGAGCAGATGGGGTGTTATTTCCAATTATAAATTGGTTAGAATTGATCCAGACTCCAGATCAGTGGGCAGTCACCAGCTTTTACTAGTGTTGTGATTGTCCACAATGTGAATTTTATATCTGGAGCTTGGGAAATGCTTTTGATTCAATTCCAACTCTGAGACTTTCATTTGTATGTCCTTTACTTCTCTGAATTTTGGTATGGACGAATTCTACTCACAAGTTGGGTAGAATTGGACAACCTCACTTGACTGTCTTGTTGGAGATAGAAGTGATACACCTTTTTGTAAAATTCATATTTAATTCATCCTTTGGAGTTAGAAGGAGTTATTTATAGTTCTGGAATCCTGAACAATCATAGTTTTCTATAAAATTTAGTTAAAGCTATGTTTCTGTTTTAGATTTTGGAGTAAATCCGTTTTGAACAGCAGGTCTGTTTTAGAGACCTTGCTGTGATTACTCTTTTCTCAACTCATAGTTTCATTACTTCTCCTTTCTAACCTTTAGTCCTTCTAAGATGGATTTTAAAAGTTTAAAATTTTTGCAAGTGTGCTATTGAAAATGAAGATAAACCCAATTGTGCTACTGAAAATGAAGAGCTTGTTCAGGTATCTCAATTTCCAGACATACCCTTTTGGGTTTTTCACTTTCCTGAAATACCCTTTTTGATCTTTTACAATTTCCAAAAATACCCTTCTTGGTGCCTAGGAGTTACAGTGTTACCAGTTGCAGTTGTAATATATATATATATATATATATATATATATATATATATAGGTTGCAGGACAATGGTGAACAGTCAAGATTCGTATGCACAACCAGTTGCAGTTGCAGCCACACATGGTGTGGTGGATGTGTACCATGCATACGGTGGGGCTGCAAGCGGACAAACCCTTCCTGTTCAGGTTACTTATGCTGAAAACTATGGTACCCAGCAAGATCCCTACTCTTCTGCACACACATCATATTACACACATCATAATCAAAAAGTTTATAACATCAATTCCGATAATATACTATATTCACTATTGTTATTGTGGCCTTTCAGGTTTTGTTTAAGAATCTGAATGTTGATTTGAAGGAAGTAAGCCCATCATCCCTTCTTATGGACAAAGTGAGAGAAGTTGAAGGAAGCCCTGATTTTTCCAACAAGATGTCGGGTCAACTCAACAACCACCAATGGTTGGAGAAGTTAAAAAAACAAAGTATTATCTTATTGATTAGCGATTACTGGTGTTGAGCTTTAAGCAATTTCAGGCCCTCTATTTATTAATCTTTTATAAGCTAGATTGTTGTTTTCTTTCCTTTTTATAAGTTGAATTGTGGCTAGAAATTATAGTCATCTATTCAAAGAAGGTGTTGGAACGTGAGTTCAAATTGATGACCCTTTTACATATAAATTTGATTAACAGATTGTACAATGAAATGCAAAGAATAATTATGGGAAGGAGGTTAAGTATTAATCTCATGAATGCTGCAAACGTATTTGTTTCTCTCAATTCACCTTTTGAAGGACCTGGCACGTGTCTATATTACAGAACCTGTAAGTTTTTTTTCCTTTCTTTTATGGGTAAACTACAGGAAATAACCTCCTACTTTATTACTCTGTATAGGATGTATATGTAACAATTCTTTACACATGATATCAAACAGGAAAATGAGGTAGCTAACTAAACTAACTACTTCAATTTTCATATACTTCAATAAAAAATTAAAATATATTATGTTTGTTAATGATTTTGTATTGCAGGTACCTTTTCAACACTTTGCTGAGAAAATTGGTGGCTATCTTTTGAATAGGAGGAGTTAGTAGGTATTTAGACATGCATACCAAAGATAACATTTTGTACAGAGAGTTCTTGGCACATAGGAAGCTAGATAATGCAATTGTATATAAATGAGTTCATTTTTTTATAACATTTACTCACTCCTGGAATAGTTATTTGTATTTGACATATTAGTGAAATGAATTATCTTTGTTATTTATGGTATTTTATTTTGTATTATGAGATTTTTAATGTATTATTTAATTTGAAAATTAGAAAAATCTATAAATAATATTTTTTTTAAACATTTAAAATTATGATACGCAAAAATGTGTGTCATCTTCATTTATGACATGGCCTTTCTTGACAGTGGCTTTCTTGATACGCATTGCGTGTCATTAACACGTGCGTCGTAAGGTTACGACACGTGAATGCGTATCGTCTTCCTTTATGACAGGGCCTTCCTTGATACGCATTGCGTGTCGTAAACGCGCGTCGTAAATGCACATCGTAAATGAGCGTCGTAAATGCGTGTCGTCTATAGACGACGCGCAAAAGCGCGTCGTCTTTCTTTATGACAGGGCCTTCCTTGACACGCATTTGCGCGTCGTCTGAGCCTTTTACGACGCGCAATGAGCGTCGTAAAAGGCTGTTTTTCTAGTAGTGCTCAAAGCCCTAGAACTCGAACTAGAAGCCTTCATTTCATATTTAGGACACCAAAATCATTTCAAAACATGGATGAAAGTGAGTTCACGGATAAGGAGCTTCTTGGGCCGTGAACTCCATGTTTAGGTGCAAAAATTTTGCTTTGAAACTCTTCCTTAAGCCAAGAGACAAATTAGGACAAGTACCCTAGTGTGTTTGGGGCTAGCAAACACCTCTAAAACACCAAGAAAATGGAGTTTATGGCCCAAGATATTTTAGGTCCGTGAACTCCAATATATGGTGCCAAGTGGTGCCATAATTCCTCCTAAAGCCTTGAACAATTGCCTAGAACATATCCTATGTGAGTATGCGACTTGAAAGCATCATAAACACCCTCCCAAGGGAGTTTACGACTGTAAAATCCAAGGGATATGGTCCCAGGGCCGTAAACTCCTCAAAGGAGTTAATAAGAAGCCCAAACACTTGTTTAAGCCTTGAAACAATTCACCACATGAGTTGTATAATTGTTAGACTTCATTTAGGGGCTTTGTTGAGAGTTTACGGCTAGGAGTTTACTCCCCTGGGCCGTAAACTCCAAGACATATGGTCAGTTGACCATAAACTTCCATTAGAGGCATTGCACTCCTTTGTTGCAACCCATTAGCCTCCTAGCACTTGACCAAAAGTGTTTTCCTCGCGTTTAAATGTTTATACTTGTATAATTAGTGTTTTAATCACTAATCATTTATAAACATATGTCTTCATATGTAATAAGGATCATTGTGTGTGTCTAAAGCCTTCACTTGACACCAAGCACTTGTCTAATCCTTCCTTACGATAACAGTCTATTCAATTCCAGTCACTTACTGCAGGTGAGTTCATACCCCTTAACTAATGTTTTAAACTATTTTTAAATGTTTTATGGGGGGGGGGGGATACAAGTAGAATTATGCTAGTTATTATATCAATCACATGTGATTAATATGCAGCATTCAAATGATTTACTACACATTAGCCGTTTTACCAAACAGTTTCCTTCAAATGATTTTTATAAACAATTTTATATGTTTTAAAATCTTTATTACACTGTACATTTTACTCTGTATATTACATTTCAAACTTATTTACAATTGTGTTTCAAACAAATGTGTCCTTATACTTAAACTGTTTTATCAAACCTATGCCTTCAAACTGTTTTATTGGTTGACATCAAGTCGATCTTTTCTGAAAATAATAATTATGTTCAAATGTTTTACAAAACTTATTTATGCTTTTATATTATAAATTGCATGCCTCTATATGTATAGTTATTTAAGAAATGTTTAAAAGACTTAGGAAGGCTATCCACCCTATTTCCTTTTTGCGCTTGAGATGTGGTCTGGTGGGATATCGGGTACTCGTCCGAAGGTCGTTTAAATATTAGTTATATATCATGTGTACATATATAGTCATAAATGGTCGTTCCAGTTCATCCCATGCCCTTGGGTAGCAAGGGTATACATCCATGTCCATACGTACCAGTTAGATTACTAGTAAACTACCATATGGGTAGTTTAGGAAGATACTAGAACAATTACTAGAACGCGATATCATACAATGAGTCAGTTCATTCATGAGTCAATACTTCCTAGAACATTACAATACATTACATATACTACGATACTAGGAATAGAACATATACAATGATACTAGAACGATTACATTACTATACTTGCTAGGTAGAGAGCACGTACATTACAGCTAGAACAGTTCATTACATTACACTTACATTAATACGTTCATAAAATTGTGATGTGTATTGGAGCATGCCTTAAATGTCATGGCCCGAGTTGTAGCCAGAGTCTATTGAAGGGAGAGCGTGAGTTTGCATATAGATCTATACTGGATTGACTATCCTACACCTTGCTGCTAGCTACAGCGGGACCTGCAGGTCTGCGGGTGCCAAACGTCATTCCGTTATTACGACCATTCGTATGTCGTTGTTACCAGTCGATAGTATGGTGCAATTAATCACATGATGCCTTAATATAAATCCGGTTTAAGGTAGTTAGTACAGCAGTAGTTCTTATAGCACTACATTTTAGTACTACATTAATTTTCCCTGTACATATATTTAGTGATCTATTCATTTAAACTATAAATGTAAAAACTATATTTTGATAATGATAGCTACACTTGGGTAAATTACACACTTTTACAAGAGACGAACATATAGAATAGTTAAGTCTTGGTAGAAGACTACATTGAGAACAGTTAGGTCTTGGTAGAAGACACTCTTATATAAAAGTAGGAATCATAGGGATTTCTAGGTTTTTCAAACATTTACAGTTCATTTAGAAACAATTTCATATTTACAATTCATTTACAAACATTTTCAATACTTACAATTCATTTACTTACAAATTCTTACATACAAATTAAGACACTAAACACTTATGATCTCACCAGCTTCAAAGCTGATACTCGCTTTCAAAATTACTTGTATCCTCAGGTCATCATAGACAGGTACCGATGCAAGGAGAAAGGAAGATGGAGCTTGTTCAAGACTCATCATTCATTTTGATTTATGCTTTAGTGTTTATCAAAATTTGACAGAACACTTGTATAATAATTATATTATTAATGCAATGGATGATGTTGTTGCTTGTTTACTACTTTTCATTGTTGTGATACTGTACATGACGTCCTCCGCCCTAGAACGTTTCCGGCGTTCTTGGTTTTGGGGTGTGACACGATCCTAAAGAGAATCTCGAAAGGCCCTACGTATCTTGGGTTTAGCTTTCCACGCTTACCGAAGCATATCAAGCCCTTCCAGGGAGAGACTTTCAAAAGAATGCGGTCTCCCACCTGGAATTCTAAAGGTTTCCTTCGCTTGTCTGCATAGCGTTTTTGTCGGTCTCTAGAGGCTTTCAATCGTTCACGAATCTGAACGAAGTGTGTGATGTGCGCGACCGGACGAGCTCAAGTAAGTGTTCCCCAAGGTACCCATACGAGTTTATGTTATGTTTATCAGCTTTTGTAGAACAGCATGCTAGAATAGGACTAAGGATCTAGGAGTGATGCCTTATGTGCCTGCTTTATGTGTTTCAGTTGTATGAGAATTGCATGCTAGTTATTGAGTAGACAGCAAGTAGGATAGCCTGATTAGGTTATGCCTGATAGTATGAGCTTAGCACTTTATGCTAGTACAGTTCCTGTAAGCAGATAGAGTTGATTGAGATTGTTACCCTTGTCTGAATGTTGCTTGCTTCATGCTATGTGGGACTCTGAATAATGGGAGTTAGCCATTAGGCGAATATGTCACGTCACATGTGATCAGGGTTGAATAATCTTAGAGTGCTGGATTTGATCCTACTGCACAACTCTCGTTTGAGTCCAACCGTTGTAGGGACGAGTTGGGTACTCGAAGGATTATCTGAGCCTCGTCACATGTGATGGTATTCGGGTAATGGCTAATTGGCATTACAAGGAGGCCTGCAGCAGCTGGGGACTGGATAGAGTAGAATCAGAGATTTTCCTAGGGCAAGCCTAGGATGAGTATAGCAGTGATCAGTAGTAGTGAAAGGGATCTGGTGGAGTCGAGGCATTCCTTGAAGAAGGTACGGATAGATGTGGAAGGTAGTATGGGCCCGTACTACTGAAAGCAGAGGATCTGTACCCGAACCAAGGAAGGCCAAGATAAGACCAGGGAACTTGTAAGTAGCAGTGATCCCTCAGGAAGTATCAATATCACTAATGATTGTATTATGTATTGCAGAATGGTGGTACTTCGATCGAGGCCGGTAGATGGCGGTTCAGGAGAGGGGTCAGGTTCGGGATCAGGTTCCGAGCCGGTAGATGAGGGACTACGCGAGCTCATCGTGTCAGAGATCACCAGAGGCATCCATGAGTCGACCCCCATCCTCTTTGGGTTGATCAAGGAAGGGATCATCGAGTTGATGGAGGATCGCCTTCGGGCATTCAGGAGTGATATGGCATCTAGCCAGTCGGGATCTCGCACACTGTCCTTCAAGGACTTCAGGGGCAGTGGTGCGCCGGATTTCCATGGGGTGAAAGACCCCATTGCTGCCAGGCGATGGATTACAGACATCGAGTCTGCACAGTTGACTAGCTTCTGCCCCGAGGGGTCGAAGGTGAGGTATGCAGTCGGGTGTTTACGGGACCGAGCCCAGGATTGGTGGGAGTCAGTGGGTGACTCGTTGGGAGCCTCAGCTATCGAGGCTATGACCTGGTTGGACTTTGTGACCAGGTTCACGGCAGAGTTTGCACCAGCTGTCGAGCTTCAGCAGTTGGCCAGGGAGTTTCTGGACATGAGGCAGACGACGGAGACTGTGGCGGAGATCATCGCCAAGTTACGGGAGAGGGCTTTGTTGGTGCCCCAGTATGCTGGTGACGAGGATATGAGGAGGACCCGCTATCACGACATGCTCTGGGCTGATATCCGGGAGTACATTAGTTTTTCAGCTTGCCCCACCTTGGACTCCATGATTGCCAGGGCGAGGAAGAGGGAGATAGATTTGGAGCACATCCGGAAACGGAAGGCAGAAGAGGGTCAGTCAGGAGGGGCTTCGGGGAAGAAGCCCAAGGGATCAGATGCGGGGCCGAAAGGCCAATAGGGACGGGGACGCTGCAGGAAATGCGGCAAGACGCACGAGGGAGCGTGCTGGTTCGGATCATCAGGCTGCTACAAGTGCGGCAAGCCTGGGCACTTTAGCAGGGATTCCACGGCTCCGGCAGCAGTTATTCAGACATCGGAGTTGCTGTGTTTCCACTGCAACCAGAGGGGCCACAAGAAGGCCAATTGCCCCCAGTTGACAGTTTCAGCGCCAGTGAAGGCGCCAGCTCCAGCGACCCTGCGGATCACGGATGGCCGGCATGGCAAGGCAGAGGCTCCGGTGGTGAGGAGCCGAGCATTTCAGTTGACCTCTGAGGAGGCACGCGCCGCACCCGATGTGGTGACGAGTATGATTCTTTCCCTTTATTTTATTTTTTATGATGTTATGATATTGATATGTGCTCCGTATGTATATGTATGCATTAGGATCGTTCCATGTGAACGACATCCCAGTTCAGGTGTTGTTCGACTCGGGTGCATCCCGATCATTTGTTTCCCTTGCGCTTAGCAAGAAGTTTCATGAGACTTCGGGCAAGTTAGATTGCCTTTTAGAGGTAGAGATCGCTGATGATCGATCGGTGCGAGCATCGATGGTGTTTCGAGATTGCATATTGCGTTTGTTTGAGGAGCGATACTTGGTAGACTTGGTGCCCATTCCGTTGCGCGGGAACAAGGTGATTATAGGCATGGATTGGTTGAGCCCTAATGGGGTGGTGATAGATTGCGTGCAACAGCTAGTGCGGGTCAGGACCCCAAGCGGGGGAGAGTTAGTGATTCATGGTGAGAGGCCGCAGTGTGGACTCGCAGTATGTTCAGCAGCAAGGGCGAGACGCTACCTTCAGCAGGGATGCACAGGATATGTCGCGTATGTGATGGATACCCGGGAGGCGGGTAAGGTGACAGTGAGCGAGGTTCCGGTGGTTCGAGATTTTGCAGATGTTTTCCCGGAGGAGCTTCCTGGGATACCTCCGAAGCGACAGGTGGAGTTCAGGATTAACCTTGTTCCTGGTGCGGCTCCGATAGCCAAGACACCGTGTCGGTTGGCTCCTCCTGAGATGCAGGAGTTGTCTACACAGCTGCAGGAGCTGTTAGACAAGGGATTCATTTGACCAAGTAGTTCACCCTAGGGAGCCCCGATTTTGTTTGTGAAGAAGAAGGACGGGTCGCATCGGATGTGTATAGATTACCGGGAGCTGAACAAGGTAACGGTGAAGAACCGTTACCCGCTCCCGAGGATTGATGACCTCTTTGACCAGCTTCAGGGAGCATCTTGGTTCTCCAAGATTGATTTGCGTTTGGGTTATCATCAGATGAGGGTCAGGGAGGAGGATACGCAGAAGACCGCGTTTCGGACGCGCCATGGCCACTATGAGTTTGTGGTGATGCCGTTTGGGCTCACCAATGCTCCTGCTGCGTTCATGGACCTCATGAACGGCGTATGCAGACCGATACTGGATCGGTCTGTGATAGTCTTTATCGATGACATCTTGGTTTATTCCAAGACTCGGGAGGAGCATGAGGAGCATCTGAGAGAGGTGTTGGAGACCCTGAGGAGGGAGAGCTTGTATGCCAAGTTCTCCAACTGTGAGTTTTGGTTGCGTGAGGTGCAATTTCTCGGACACCTTGTCAACCAGAACGAGATTCTGGTCGATCCGGCCAAGGTCGAGGCCGTGATGAGATGGGAGGTTCCGAAGTCTCCGTCTGAGATTCAGAGTTTCCTGGGATTAGCAGGCTACTATCGGAGATTTATTCAGGATTTCTCCAAGATAGCCGTACCCCTGACGCGGCTAACGAAGAAAGTCGTGGTCTTTCGGTGGGGACCCGAGCAACAGGTTGCGTTTGAGACGCTGAGACAGAGACTGTTCTGAATGAATCTACGATAGTTCTGAATGAATCTACGATAGTAGCTAGCGAGGCATAGAAATTGACGAATTTCTATAGGCATCTTTGGTGCTGACCAGTTCTCAATGGCCTTGATTTTGGAAGGGTCCACGTGGATTCCCTCTTCGCTAACCACGTGACCTAAGAATTCAACTCTTTTGATCCAAAATTCGCACTTTGAAAACTTTGCGTAAAATTTTTCTTACCATAGTGTTTCCAAGATCAGTCGCAGATGTTTACTGTGGTCTTCCTTACTACGTGAGTAGATAAGTATGTCATCAATGAACACAATGACGAACTGATCCAAGTAGGGACGACACACTCTATTCATTAAATCCATGAATACTGTGGGCGCATTAGTTAATCCGAATGGCATCACTACAAACTCGTAGTGCCCATAACGATTTCGGAAGGTTGTCTTCGGAACATCCACTTCTAACACTCGTAATTGGTGATACCCAGATCTTAAATAATTCTTTGAAATGTAGCTCGCCCCTTGCAGTTGGTCGAATAATCTTCTATACGTGGTAGAGGGTAATAGTTCTTGGCAGTCAGTTTGCTCAGTTCTCTGTAATCGATACACATTCTGAACGATCTGTCTTTCTTCTTCACGAACAAGACTGGCGCTCCCCAAGGTGAGAAGCTTGGTCTTATAAAGCCCTTGCTGAGCAGTTCGTTAAGTTGACCGGATAGTTCCTGCATCTCAAGTGGGGCTATACGATAAGGCGATTTGGCTACGGGGGTAGCCCCAGGAACTAAGTCGATCCTGAATTCGACTTGACGTTGTGGTGGTAATCCTTGAAGTTCTTCCGGAACGACGTCAGGGAAGTCGCGCACGCCAGGGAGGTTCTCTAGGTCTTTTGTTTCTTGGTTCACATCTACTAGATGAGCAAGGAATGCATGGTATTCCTTTCGCAGGTACTTCCGGGCTGGTATGCTCGAGATTATACGAAGGTTCGTACTTGGTTTGTCGTCGTAGATCAACAAGGTTTCGCTACTCGAGAGATTTAGATGGATTGCTTTCTCAAAATACAAAATATCGGCACGATAGAGACTCAACCAGTCCATGCCCACAATTACGTCGAAAATCTTGATTTACACTGGTATGAGGTCGATTGGAAATGAATATTTATCTAGTATCAGGTACAACCTATGTAAATCTCATTAGAAATCTCTATCTTTCCGTTAGCCATTTCTACGACTAGGGTTTCTTTTAGTGCTTCTGGTGCTTGATTAAGTAAGCGTTTGAATTTTTGGTTCACGAAGCTCCTCTCTGCTCCACTATCAAATAGGACACATGCATATGAGTTATTGAGGAGGAACGTACCCCTGACCACCGTGGGGTCTGCCACGGCTTCATTGTGACCAATAACAAGTAGTCTTCCTGCTCCACCTGTGTTCCCAACTTTAGGGCAGTTTCTTTTGAAGTGCCCTGTCTCGCCACACCCGTAGTAGGCCTGGCTTACTCCCGTACTAGGGACCTGGGTGATGGGTCTTGGTGGTGCTTTGCAAAACCGGATAGTATGGCCCTTCCGGTCGCAGTTGGTGCAGTGCATTTCTCGGCAGGGGCCGTTGTGATGGAAATTACACTTGGTGCACTTGGTTAGATTCCCTGCATATGGCTTTACTGGTACAGGGGCAACATGAGTTGTAGCAACACGGACAACCACAACCTGTTGGTTCTTGGAAGAAGGTTGAGTTTATTTTCCCTTCTTTCGGTCCCAAAGCTTTCTCTTGTTGTCGACTGCTTTGGCTAGTGCTGAGACAACGGTTGTAGTTGTTGGAGGAGGAGGAACCCCGTGACCGATAAGCCTTTGGGACAATTTCTTGGCACTATCAAAAGTCTCAGGGTTCGATGCTAGAATGTTTCCTTGATACGGGGGTACCAAAACCCAGATATATCTCTTGATCTTCCTGCTTTCGGTGGGGACCATGTTTGGACGTAGAGTCACGAGATTTCTGAATCTGGCTGTATAGGCCACTATGTCCGAACCCTTCATCTTAAGGCTCCATAGTTCCTCTTTGAGTTTCTGAACCTCGCCCCCTGGGCAGTACTCCTTTGTCATTAGATCCTTCAATGTCTCCTAGCCCATAGCGTTAGCCACTACCAATGTGAGTGACTTGACATGGCCATTCCACCACATCAGGGCCCTTTCAGAGAAGGTGTAGGCAACAAATTTTACTTTGCTTCCTTTTGGGCAGGAGCAAATATCAAAGATCGCCTCTATTCTTTCGAACCATTGCGAGAGGGCAATGATTCCTCCAGTTCCATTAAAGAACACCAGTTTGCAGCTGATGAAGTCTTTATAGGCACACTCCCATGCAATAGTTTGGCTTTCACCATGGTTAGAGTTTGTGCCCGTTCCAGCTCCACTGGCACCACCGGAATTTACTTGAGTCATGGCTGCGGTCACAGCAGTCTGGAACATCACCGCATCAAACTGCGGAGGGGGTGGTGGTGGTGGAGTTTGATTTACAGGCGTGCCTCTGATTGGACGCTTGCGAGGCGGCATCTTTTATCTATAAAAGATAAAATGGTGACAATACTTCATTTAGAGTTATCAAGAGAAATACAACGCGAAAATAGAATTTAAAAGAGATGATCATATAGTGGAAACTACTTCAGTCATTATAGTTTGCATGGAGTTACATAGAGTTCAGAAAATTCGACCTTGGAGTAGGTCTTACATCATACCAACAAAAGGGAAAATTTGACAGCATAGAAGTTCTAGTTACAGTACTTGGAAAACAAAAATATTTTACAGGAAGAGCGCTACATAGATCATAGATACGAAGGCTATTCCTTAATCCAAAAGAGAGGACGAGTAGAGCATCTTCTATTGGCGACGAGTACCCCTCAGGTGAACGCTCAAGCTTGCCAGTTGATGCTACATGTCAAGAAAGTGTCGTTCATAAGCCCTCTGGCATACCCTGAGTTCTATAACTTCATCCCTAGTCGCAGCAAGCTCATGCCACACAGCCTCGTGGTCTCTCATAGACCTCTCACGAGCATCTTTAAGACGAATGGTGCGGATTGTATGCATTCTTGCATTGGCATCAACTTCCGTGATTTGATTGAGAGTTGTCCTCCCCTGTATTTCGTTTCGAGCAACTCTGTGGACCAGGATTTGCAGAACCCTGTCTGCTGAGCCTCCTTCGCTCAGGTCATAAAAGCTTCTGTCTCCATTGGATGTCATGGGTCGATCCTGCTCTTGACTCCATGTTTCCAAGCTTTCCAGCCCGAGAGGCGTCGGGTCTTGAAAAGCCGGACGAGGGTTAGGATTTGGAATAGGAGCCACCGGGGGTATGTTATTGACTTCAGGCCCGGAGTCAGAGTCCTCCGAAAATCCCTTAGCAAGGTGATCATCCAAAGGGATTGGATGGTTCTCTTCTGGCTCATCATCGTGCCACCCACCATTCCCTTGGTTGGGAAAGTATGGATTGCTGGTGATATGGAAGCCAGCCATGTTATCTATATGAGAATAGGGAAAAAGAAAAGTTAATATACATACTAATTAATATAATTATAGGATGATCTTTACCAGTTACTTCAATACTTGCACAGTGCATACCAGTCATATGTGGCCGAAAATAGAATAGACCTTCGAATAGGTGACCCTAACTCCAAGTCTACAACCAAACAAGGAACATGAAATAGAGCAATGATCACAGATTCTAAGTCTATGACACTTTACCTACATATAACCTTAGCGTATTTACTGCACAACTATTGACCTACTGGTAGAGACCGTTTTAGTTCTCAAGCAAGTAATCAGGGTAATACAAAATACTCCTATAGTATTTTAAGTTTTGTGTTTTGTTTTTGTGTTTTCATTGTAGTAGTGTTGGTAAGTTTTTAGACATGTTGCAATATCATAACTATTCTTGGGCATATGCTAATCACTTCTTGGACTGACATAGTTGATCAGGCTATGCCATTCCCAGAATTGACCATACATCCCCAAGCCTACCTGTGTTGTTCAACAATTGTAATACTTTTGTTTTCTTCTAGTATGATACTGACCTTAGTACGAATGCACATATCTATACATAGTTAAATATTTTATTATTTAAAAGTATAGACTCACGGTCAGAGTATTTTTGTAACACCCCCAATTCTGGTATGATATTTATATTTTACTTATTGTTATTTTCTTCAAGTTCTAAGGGGAACTCGACGATTCGGTATCTGGACTCGTCGAGTAGAGTCGGGAATTCAAGCACGTTTAAGTTGGCGACTCGGCGAGTCTATATTCCGGACTCGGCGAGTCCACCAGTCTGGGCGAAACCCTAATCTCAAGGGTTTGCACCCTATTTAAACAACTTTTGGGGCCTCAGGTCAGCCCGCATCACCCCTCAGAGCATCTTTCTCGAAACCCTAGAGCCCTCTTTTCATTTTGTGTGTTTTTGGTGTGTTCTTTGAAGATTTTGAGAGATAAAGGAAGGTAGATCAAGAAGAGAAGAAGGAGATCATAGATCCTTGAGGAATTTAAGAAGAAAGTAAGGTATATCTTGGCCCTTTTCTATTTCTATGCTTAAATCCCCTTTTTGAAGCCATTAAAGCCATTCTTGGACCATTTCTTGGCTTAATAGAAGCATAGAGGACTTATGGAGTTGATTAGCCTTCAGATCTAGCTAGATTTGAACTCCAGAAGCTTAGATCTAACAGCTTTAGGGATCCTTTTTGCATGAAAGCTCTAGATCTACTATTATAGTGTGCTTTGAACTTTAAAACCTTCATTTGATGTTATTTACACGTAAAGTTGGAAACGTTACGTGTAAATCAAGTCCCAAGAACCCATATTTATTAATGGTATGGACTGGTTTCAAGCATAATCGAGTATATAATGTTTGCATGCATATGACTCGGTGAGTCGAGTCGCGAGTCCCCTGTGTTTCTTTTTCGAGTTATGCCGAGTGGAACCAGTGAGTGAGAGGTGGACTCGGTGAGCTAGAGGGTTAGACTCATTCGTGGAAGAACTCGGCGAGTCAATGCGCTGACTCGGCGAGTCCAAGGCAATCTTCATACTTCAAGAACAGACTCGACGAGTTGTTCATACAACTCGGCGATTCACAGCTAGAATGATCATCGGATGAAGGAGAACTCGACGAGTTGTTCATTCAACTTGGCGAGTCGGATGCAGATTTTCAGAGTATTAGTAGTGACGAGGAACTCGCCGAGTTTGCGCCAAAACTCAACGAGTAGCAGCGAGTGGAATCGAGAAAGTAAGAGTAAGGACTTGGCGACCCAACTCGACGAGTCAGGTCAACTGAGTGTTGACTGTGACAGTTAGGTTGACTTGGACCAGGGTGTGACAACCCAAAAATTTCCACTTCAATAGAAACCAAGTCTGTTGCTGCTAACTTTCAAACTTTTGGGACAAGTTTGAGCAACTCAGGATTTACACTTAAGGAGATATCAGGAGAGAGGTTGCACTTGGGTTTTGTGCAACTCTGTTATTCCAAAACTCTATGATATTAGAGTTCTTTTTGGGAATAAAATATTTTCTGCCAAAAATCCCAGGACTATATATAGAATTCTGAACCAAATTATTCATTAGTTACAATTCCAACTAGAGAAAAGCCAAATTATCTCTCAAGGATCTTCAGACTTTTGTTCCAGAAAGTGAGTACTTCTAGCTAGTGTTGTTTTAAAGCTTTATATATGCTTAATACACAAGAAATCATAGGAAAACACCAAGATCTGTGAGTTTACCACCCAAGAACACCTTGGGGAGTAAACTCCATTTCAAGGGCCAAAGTGTGCCCAATGACCCCTAGACCTTGGAAACCCAACATGGGACAAACCTTGACATGTTTAGGCATCAAAATCAATTAAAATCAAGGACCAAAAGTGAGTTCACGGCCAAGGAAGTTCTTGGGTCGTGAACTCCATTTTAGGGTGCCAAAATGCCCTAAATGCCTTCCATAACCCAAGAGACAAGCATAGAACTTTACCTAGATGTGTTTAGGACCCAAAAAAACCAAAATATCATCTCCCATAAGTGTTTATGGCCGTAAACACATGACCAAATGTTCCATGGGCCGTAAAGTCAAAATAGAGGTGTTTGGATGCCACAAACACTTCCAAGGGCTTAGGCATGAATTTAGAATGCTTCTTTATGACCTTTATGACCCTCATAAACATATTTGGCCATGCGTTTACGGTACTAAACTCATTTGGGCCGTGAACACCTCAAAAACTCCAAGGAAGGTGGTATTTCTCACCCTAGGCTAGAGCTAATGTCCCTAAATAATTCCCTAGACTTCAAACTAGCAATAACCCATGAGTAACCATGAGTTTACGACCGTAAACTCCCTTGGACCATGAACTCATGGTAGTAAACTCATATAAGTGCCTTTATACCCTCCTAGGTTGAATCACATGTGATTCCAACACTTGGTTAAGGTGTTTCCTAGTCCCGAAAGGTGTTTCCTTTCATATAGTTGTTTATAAACACTATATTCATGTCATTATGTGTCCTTAAATATCATTTAGGACTTATTGTGTCTCGGAACTTCATTCGTGGAACTTCTCATCCATATGCGCATACCCGTTTGAGTCACCCACATCAGGTGAGTTCATACCCCGTAATGAATCTTTTAACTATTTTAATTGTTTTAAGGGGGGAATACAAGTTGAACACAATGATAATTGTGTAATTATTTGTTCTTAAACATTCTTTCAAAATGTTACTTATGTTATTTATAAGTTGTTAAAACATTTCAAAACTCTTCTAAAGGTTATGTTACTTTATAGTTATACAAAACTCCATTTTAAAGTATAAGCATAACTTTGTAGATAAATGAGTCTTTTCAGTAACAATCCAGTTAGAGCATTAGTAAACTATTATAGGTATAGTTTAGGAGAATGCTATTCATTACTTCTAGTACAATGAAGCACACAAAGAGTCAATAACATAACATAACATAACATAACATAACATAACATAACTAAAAAGTTAATTTGCTATAGCATGACAACACGCAGACAGGATCTAACTTTAATGTGAATTACACGACTTGCATGGATTTGCTCGGGTCGCCTTTGGTTCCCTCAATCTCCATACATGAGAGCGGGTTAGTAGGGGTTCTAGCTTTCACATTATGACCGTAATAAAACACACATATGTTTTTAGGTTGATAGTACCTCCATTTGTCATTATAAACGACATCAGGGTACTCATTTCTCCCATTACTTTCATAAAGTGTCAGTAACACTTGAAGGTTAATCTATTCTCTATTCGAGATAGGTTATAAACTAGGGAGAATGTACTTTTCAGTTGACAAAGGAACAGTTGAGTCTTGGTAGAAGACTGCTTTCATAACAGTAGAGTCTTGGTAGAAGACTGCTTTCAAAACAGTCAAGTCTTGGTAGAAGACTACTTTTAAAAAGTTAGGACCATGATGCGAACTTTATGATTCCTTAATGTATACACTATAGGATACATATATGCTAAGTAGATTTCGATAGCTAATAGAATGTGTGTTCTTCGCTGTACGTCTTGTTCCCGTTGGATGTGGGTTTACACTGAGGTCACCCAATCTATTATCTACCCGAATCTATATATATTTATTCTTAGTATACATTAGATCATCATAAGGGTACCAGGTATGGATCAGGTTATAGGACACAGAGTCAATGCACAGTTTTTCTAGTACAAAACTTTCGTTTCAAAGTCAGTACTTTTGGTATACAAAACTAGCGATTTCCCAGTTAAGGGCTTAATCCATTTTATTAAGCCAGTATAGTTTTTAAAGACTTTAAGTGAGTTAACTCTATAATACCTTAGTTTATACACCATGTTTATATATAAGACTAATATCCGACAGCTAATAGGATGTGTGTTCTTCGTTGTACGTCCTGTTCCCGTTGGATGTGGGTTTACACCGAGGTCACCCAATCTATTATCTACCCGATACCAAATTATATATAGCAGTATAAACAAAGCTATTATAAAAGTAATCACCATAGTCAATATTTTATTATAAGAAATATAAGTTTTCTTAAAAGGAACTCTCCATTAGACATAAAGGAACCATTACAAATAACTCCATGAGTAACAAGTGAACACCCCAAGGTTATATATGACAACGATCTAATAACCAATGGAATATGTGCTATCCGCTTTACTTACTGTACCCCACTGGGTTGTAGGTTGAGGGCAGATGCGCATAATCGATTGTTTGATTACTCCAAGTATATATATAACTTGTACCCACTTATTACACAAAGAAAGGCTTGTAGTGTCATTTTACTCAACTCCCATTTTAAGTAGGAAATATATGATTTTCTAGAGGAACAGGCAAACTTTACAAAGCAACACCTTACGGCTTACAGGACTTTACATATACATTTTCAACCACAATTTTACGGCTTACTCACATCACTAAAATCTTATGAACTCACCAGCTTAATTGCCGATCAACTCTTTCAAATAACTTGTATTCTCAAGAGACTATTAGACAGGTGCTCGTGTTGGGGATTTAGAAGATGAAGCATTTCAACTTCAAGTCTTATTTTGTTATTTGTGTATGAATTCTATGTTTTGTGAACACACTTTGTAAACACTTACTTTCTAAATGAAATGGTTGTTCATTATTGCTTACCATATACATATCTCGTGATACTTGACATGACGTCCTCCACCCCCGAACGTTTCCGTCGTTCCGGTTTTGGGGTGTGAAACAGTGGTAGGGGATTCATTTTACCCTCAGTATTATTATCAGCATCTAATTGATGGTGCTCATGGATATTGTAGCCAGGGTGAAACCGGAGCCGTAGCAGACAGATTCCAGAGCAATTCTTTCAGCAACTAGGCTACGAGGTGAGTTATCCTTCCAGTAGGAACGGGTCTAAGGCCACAATGCCGGCCCGTTTAAGTTAGCAGTAGTTTCCGGAATTTGGTCCGATGCAGTTGTTAGTATGTTTGATGTCTTCGTGACTCAGACAAAATTATGTGTTATGTGTTCCAGGCAACGGTCCGATGCAGTATGCAGTATATGTGCTTATGCTAGATGATATGTGTTATGCTAGTTGATATGTGCTTATGATATGCTATGATCGTTCAGTTCCGGACTTCGGTCCGATGCAGCTAGTTCCGGACTTTGGTCCGATGCAGTCAGTTCCGGACTTCGGTCCGATGCAGCAAGTTCCGGACATCGGTCCGATGCAGGGGACAAGGTCCCAGTCAGTTCCGGACTACGGTCCGATGCAGTTTCCGGGCTTCGGCCCGATGCAGTGGGCAAGGCCCAGTACGTGTTTATATGTTATTGTATGGTATGTGGTAGTTTGGGGGAGCTCACTAAGCTTCATGCTTACAGTTTCAGTTTTGGTTTCAGGTACTTCCGCAAGTAAAGGGAAGAGCTCGGGATGATGGCATCGCACACACCACAAATTCAGTCTTTATCCTGGGAGTTTGTTTGATTTGTAGTTTGATTTGATTCAGCTGTTTCACGACATTTTATTATGAGTTGAGATATTTAACGTAAAGTTTTTATGATATGACAATCCATACATGATTTTTATTACTATTTAAAAAAAATTTGGGTCATAATTTGGGATGTTTCAAGTTGGTATCAGAGCCTTGGTTTGAGGGATTCGGATACACTCTCGGGTGTGTCTGAACTCAAACTAAGGGAAAGATAAAAAGCTTTTCAAAAAGGAAAATGTTTTTGAAAGAGTTTTTTTTTTGAAGAGCGCTTAGAAAGAAAAGAGTTTTGAAAACAAGATAAGGGTGTGGTGCATGCGATCAGCCGAGGTCAAGTAAGTACTCCCAAATTACCCATACAAGTTTTTATTATGATCAATTGTTTCAGTTTCAGTAGAACAGTATGCTAGCATAGGACTAAGGATCTAGGAGGATACCTTATGTGCCTGCTTTGTGTGTTCCAGCTTTATGAGAATTGCATGTTAGCATCAAGTAGACAGCAGTAGGATAGCCTGTTTAGGTTATGCCTGATAGCACGGGCTTAGCATTGTATGCTAGTACAGTTTCTCATTACGAGGATAGAATTGTTGAGTAGTTTCTGTGTCCGAATGCTACTTGCTTTGTGCTTTGTGGGACACTGAGTGATGGGAGTTAGCCTTTAGGTGAATGCGCCACATCACATGTGAATATGGTTGAATAATCTCAGAGTGTTGGATTTGGCCCTACTGCGTAACTCTTGTTTGAGTCTAACCATTGTAGGGACGAGTTCTGTACTCGAAGGATTATCTGAGCCTCGCCACATGTGATGGAATTCATCTAATGACTAATTTGCATCACAAGGAGGCCTTCAGCAGCTGAGGACTGGTAAGGATTGAGTCAGATATTTCCCTAGGGTAAGCTTAGGATGAGTGTAGTAGAGATCAGCAACAGTAGTAGTGGTCGGGTGGAGTCGAGGCAGTCCTTGGGGAAAGTACGGATAGATGTGGAAGGTAGTACAGGCCCATACTACTGGAAGCAGAGGATCTGTACTAGAATCAAGGAAGGCCGAGATGAGACCATAGGGTCTATATTAGTAGTGATCCCTCGAGATATATCAGTGTTTCTGACATTTGTCGTAATGTGTTTTCAGAATGGTGGTTTTACGCTCTAGACCAGCAGGCGGCAGTTCAGGTGCCGGAGGAGGATCGGGATCAGGCTCAGGAGATGAACAGTTGGATGAGCAGACCAAAGAGTTCTTCACTTCAGAAGTCACTCGTATCATTCTTGAGCAGACTCCAGTGATCTTTGGTTCGATCAAGGAGGGTATACTAGAGTTGATGGAGGAGAAGCTAGGCACCTTTCGTTCTGAGGTGGCGGCCATGATGGGGTCGCGCACGCTTACTTTTAGGGAGTTTTGGGCATGTGGAGCTCCAGACTACCACGGGCTGCGGGACCCCATAGCGAGTACTAGATGGTTGGTGGATGTGGCCAATGCATTCCGCTTGAGCAGGTGTCCCGAGGGGGACAAGGTCAGATTGGCATCCTGTCTTCTGAAGGACATGGCATAGGATTGGTGGGAGGAGGTTGGACATGCCATTGGAGATGATGCAGCGTTAGATGCCATGACCTGGGCTGATTTCTCTACCAGATTCAGGGCGGAGTTTGCACCGGTTATTGAGGTGCAGTAGTTAGCCAGGGAGTTTCAGGACCTCACCCAGACTACAGAGACCGTGGCGGAGATCACCGCCAAGTTCAGGGAGAGGGCTCTTCTCGTTCCTCAGTATGCAGCTGACGAGGAAATGAAGAAGGACCGTTATCATGAGATGCTACGGAGTGATATTCGCCAGTTTGTGAGCTGGTCCAGGTGTAAAACGCTGGATGACATGATTGCTTGGGCTCGGGAGATTGACCTTGAGATGGAGAGGAAGAGGAAGCCGGGGGCGGCTCCAGGTTCAGGGAATTTGGGAAAAAAGCCCAAGGGTTCAGATTATAGAGCTAGGAGTCAGCAGAGCCATGCTCGGTGTGGCAAGTGTGGGAGATTGCACGACGGGGCGTGCAAGGCAGGGAGTGTCGGCTGCTACAAGTGCGGCCAGACTGGACATATGAGCAGAGATTGTACAACCACTACCACTACCGTTGCAACATCAGATCTGATTTTCTTCCAGTGCAATCAGAGGGGACATAAAAAGTCCCAGTGTCCGAGTTTAGCAGCAGCAGGGAAGGTGTCAGCACCAGCTCCTGCTACCTTGAGGATTTCAGATGGCCGTCAGGGCCGAGTCGAGACGCCGGTGGCGAAGAGTAGGGCTTTTCAGCTGACAGCAGCGGAGGCGCGAGCGACTCTTGATGTGGTGACGAGTATGTATTTTTTTCCTATCTCAGTATTTATTTCTTTATTGTTTCTTATGGTTATCTGTTTTGGTATAGGGTCGTTCTCGGTGAACGGCATTTCAGCTACAGTATTGTTTGATTCGGGAGCTACCCGATCATTCGTCTCTCTTGCACTCAACAAGAGGTTTAGCAGAGCTCCAGGGGAGCTAGATTGTCCACTTGAGGTTGAGATAGCGGCTGATAGGACCGTTAGGGTGTCAAGGGTGCACAGAGAGTGTTCTCTGTAGTTATTTGATGAGCTGTTTTCGGTGGACTTAGTCCCAATTCCCTTGCGAGGGAATAAGGTCATAGTAGGCATGGATTGGCTGAGCCCCAATGGGGCGGTGATAGATTGTGAGCTACAGTTGGTGAGGGTTCGCACTCCCAGTGGGGGAGAGTTAGTGATTCAGGGAGAGAAGCCACAACGCGGGCCATTTCTGTGTTCAGCAGCAAGGGCAAGGCGCTACTTTCAGCAGGGTTGTGTCGGCTATATTACCTCTATTTCAGATACCAGGGAGAAGGGCAAGATGACAGTTGATGATGTTCCGGTGGTGCGAGACTACTCAGATGTATTTCCGGAGGAATTGCCGGGAATACCTCCTGAGAGACAGGTTGAGTTCGGGATTGATCTAGTCCCTGGTGCAGCTCTGATAGCCAAGGCACCGTATTGGTTGGCTCCCCCAGAGATGCAGGAGTTTTTTATGCAGCTGCAAGAGCTGCTAGACAAGGGATTTATCAGGCCAAGCAGTTCGCCCTGGGGTGCACCGATTTTACTCGTGAAGAAAAAGGACGGGTCGCACCGTATGTGTATAGATTACCGGGAGCTGAATAAGGTAACGGTGAAGAACCGTTACCCACTTCCGAGGATAGATGATTTGTTTGATCAGCTTTAGGGAGCGTCTTGGTTCTCCAAGATTGATTTACGTTCCGAATATCACCAGATGCGGGTCAGAGGCGAGGATGTGCAGAAGACTACCTTTAGGACCAGGTATGGTCATTATGAGTTTGTGGTGATTCCGTTTGGGCTCACCAACACTCCGACCGCGTTCATGGACCTCATGAGTCGCGTGTGTAGGCCGATGCTGGATCGGTCTGTGATAGTATTCATAGACGATATCTTGGTGTATTCCAAAACTCAGGAGCAACATGAGGAGCACCTGAGAGAGGTGCTAGAGGTTTTGAGGAAGGAGAGACTTTTCACGAAGTTCTCCAAGTGTGAGTTTCGGTTGCGCGAGGTGCAGTTCCTTGGTCACCTCGTCAACCAGGAGGGTATTTTGGTAGATCCGGCCAAGATTGAGGTCGTGATGCAGTGGGTGGTTCTGAAGTCTCCATCCGAGATTCGGAGTTTCCTAGGATTGGCAGGGTATTACCGGAGGTTCATCCAGGATTTCTCCAAGATAGCAATACCGCTCACCCGACTGACCAAGAAGTCGGTAGTGTTGCGTTGGGGGCCTGAGCAGCAGGTAGCGTTTGAGACCCTCAGGCAGAAATTGTGCGAGGCACTGATTCTTACCCTGCCAGAGGGAGTGGAGGATTTCGTAGTCTACTGTGATGCCTCGATCACAGGTATGGGAGCAGTGTTGATGTAGCGAGGCCGTGTGATAGCTTATGCCTCAAGACAGTTGAAGCCTCACGAGGCAAATTATCCTACACATGATTTAGAGATGGGGGCAGTGGTATTTGCCCTCAAGATTTGGAGACATTACCTTTATGGGGTCCGATGTACCATTTACACGGATCACAAGAGCTTGAGGTACCTCATGGATCAGCCGAATCTGAACATGAGGCAAAGGCGATGGTTAGATGTGTTGAAGGATTACGACTGTGATATCCTTTATCACCCAGGGAAGGCCAACGTAGTAGCCGACGCCTTGAGCCGCAAGGCAGTAGCAGCCTCGATCAGAGATATTTGTTTCAGGATGAAAGTGATTACTCCATTATTGGAGCAAATTAAGGAGGCACAAGTAGAGGACCTCAAGGAGGAGAGGCAGAAGTGCGAAAGGATCGTGGGCCGAGTAGCTTCTTTTGACTATGCTAGTAGAGGATTGTTGACCCTTCACGAGAGAGTTTGGGTGTCGTACTGGGGCGGAGTACGGCAAGTGTTGATGGATGAGGCCCATAAGTCTCGATTTTCCATTCATCCAGGAGCTACGAAGATGTATAGAGATCTTCGACCCTATTATTGGTGGCTCTGCATGAAGCGGGATGTCGCCTGGTATGTGGAGAGGTGCCTGGCCTGCAGGAGGGTTAAGGCAGAACACCAGAGACCTCACGGAAAGATGCAGCCGTTAGACATTCCAGTGTGGAAATGGGAAGACATTACCATGGATTTCATAACAAAGCTTCCCAGGACTGCGCGTGGAGTGGATTCTATATGGGTTATTGTGGATCGGTTGACGAAAAGTGCTCATTTTATACCGATCCAGGAGAACATATCAGCAGAAAAGTTAGCTAATATTTATGTGAGGGAGGTGGTGGCACGTCATGGAGTGCCTGTTTCAGTGGTGTCAGACCGAGATGTCCGTTTTACTTCCAGATTCTGGAAGCGGTTTCACGACGAGATGGGTACTCGTCTTCATTTTAGCACCGCTTTCCATCCTCAGACGGATGGACAGAGCGAGAGAATGATTCAGACTCTTGAGGACATGCTGTGGGCATGTGTTCTAGACTTCGGTGGAAGTTGGGATACGTGTCTTCCGTTAGCGGAATTTTCGTATAACAACAGTTACCACGCGAGTATCGATCGACCCCCTTTCGAAATGCTCTATGGGAGGAAGTGCAGGACCCCGATTTCTTGGGGCGAGGTCGGTCAGCGAGTTATTAGAAGCACCGAAGTGGTGCTCAAGACGACAGAATTGATCCAGCTGGTTCGTGGCAGACTGCGCAGAGTCGGCAGAAGAGTTACGCCGATAGGAGGCGTTCAGATTTGGAGTTCCAGGTGGGCGATATGGTCCTCCTGAAGGTATCGCCCTGGAAGGGTGTTATCAGGTTTCGGAAGAGGGGCAAGCTGGGCCCCAGGTTCATTGGTCCTTTTAGGGTTTTGGCCCGGGTGGGTCGGGTTGCTTATCGGTTGGATCTTCCGTCAGAGCTTAGCCAGATCCACAACACCTTTTATGTTTCTCAGTTGAGGAAGTGTTTCGTGGACGAGTCGGCAGTAGTGCCCATTGAGGATATTCAGGTTGATAGATGCCTGAATTATGTTGAGAAGCCAGTTGCGATCTTGGATTGGAAGGTGAAGACCTTGAGGAACAAGGTGATTCAGTTGGTAAAGGTACAGTGGCAGCATCGGAATGGTTCTGAGTGGATGTGGGACTCCGAGGAGGAGATGTGGGGGCATTACCCTGAGTTGTTCCTAGATTCAGCAGCAGCAGACTTCGAGGACGAAGTCTGAGACAAGTGGGGGAGGGTTGTAACACCCCCAATTCTGGTATGATATTTATATTTTGCTTATTGTTATTTTCTTCAAGTTCTAAGGGGAACTCGACGAGTCGGTATCTAGACTCGTCGAGTTGAGTCGGGAATTCGAGCACGTTTATGTTGGCGACTCAACGAGTCTATCTTCCGGACTCAGCAAGTCCACCAGTCTGGGCGAAACCCTAATCTCAAGGGTTTGCACCCTATTTAAACAACTTTTGGGGCCTCAGGTCAGCCCCCGTCACCCCTCAGAGCATCTTTCTCGAAACCCTAGAGCCATGTTTTCATTTTGTGTGTTTTTGGTGTGTTCTTTGAAGATTTTGAGAGATAAAGGAAGGTAGATCAAGAAGAGAAGAAGGAGATCCTAGATCCTTGAGGAATTTCAGAAGAAAGTAAGGTATATCTTGGCCCTTTTCTATTTCTATGCTTAAATCCCCTTTTTGAAGCCATTAAAGCCATTCTTGGACCATTTCTTAGCTTAATAGAAGCATAGAGGACTTATGGAGTTGATTAGCCTTCGGATCTAGCTAGATTTGAACTCCAGAAGCTTAGATCTAACACCTTTAGGGATCCTTTTTGCATGAAAGCTCTAGATCTACTATTATAGTGTGCTTTGAACCTTAAAACCTTCATTTGATGTTATTTACACGTAAAGTTGGAAAATTTATGTGTAAATCAAGTCCCAGGAACCCATATCTATTAATGGTATGGACTGGTTTCATGCAGAATCGAGTATATAATGTTTGCATGCATACGACTCGGCAAGTCGTTCTTCTGACTCGGCGAGTCGAACCAGAATTCATGGCCAGAAAAGTCCTTGGTGGTCTCTATTATGGAACCAGTGGCTTCCTCCTAAGATGTCGCGAGTCCCCTGTGTTTCTTTTTCGAGTTATGCCGAGTGGACCCAGTGAGTGAGAGGTGGACTCGGTGAGCTAGAGGGTTAGACTCATTCGTGGCAGAACTCGGTGAGTCAACGCCCTGACTCAGCGAGTCCAAGGCAATCTTCATACTTCAAGAGCAGACTCGACGAGTTGTTCATACAACTCGGCGAGTCACAACTAGAATGATCATCGGATGAAGGAGAACTCGACGAGTTGTTCATACAACTCGGCGAGTCGGATGCAGATTGTCAGAGTATTAGTAGTGACGAAGAACTCGCCGAGTTTGCGCCAAAACTCGACGAGTAGCAGCGAGTGGAATCAAGAAAGTAAGAGTAAGGACTCGGCGAGTTGGCGACCCAACTCGACGAGTCAGGTCAACTGAGTGTTGACTGTGACAGTTAGGTTGACTTGGACCAGGGGTAGGGGAGTCATTTTACCCTCAGTATTATTATCAGTATCTGATTGATGGTGCTCATGGATATTGTAGCCGGGGTGAAACCGGAGCAGCAGCAGACAGATTCCGGAGCAGTCCTTTCAACAGCTAGGCTACGAGGTGAGTTATCCTTCCAGTAGGAACGGGTCTAAGGCCACAATGCCGGCCTGTTTAAGTTAGCAATAGTTTCCGGAATTTGGTCCGATGCAGTTGTTAGTATGTTTGATGTCTTCGTGACTCAGACAGAATTATGTGTTATGTGTTCCGGGCAACGGTCCGATGCAGTATGCAGTATATGTGCTTATGCTAGATGATATGTGTTATGCTAGTTGATATGTGCTTATGATATGCTATGATCGTTCAGTTCCGGACTTCGGTCCGATGCAGCTAGTTCCGGACTTTGGTCCGATGCAGTCAGTTCCGGACTTCGGTCCGATGCAGCTAGTTCCGAACATCGGTCCGATGCAAGGGACAAGGTCCCAGTCAGTTCCGGACTACGGTCCGATGCAGTTTCCGAGCTTCGGCCCGATGCATTGGGCAAGGCCCAGTACGTGTTTATATGTTATTGTATGGTATGTGGTAGTTTGGGGGAGCTCACTAAGCTTCGTGCTTACAGTTTTAGTTTTGGTTTCAGGTACTTCCGCAAGTAAAGGGAAGAGCTCGGGATGATGGCATCGCACACACCACAACTTCAGTCTTTATCCTGGGAGTTTGTTTGATTTGTAGTTTGATTTGATTCAGCTGTTTGACGACATTTTATTATGAGTTGAGATATTTGACGTAGGGTTTTTATGATATGACAATCCGTATGTGATTTTTATTACTATTTAAACAAAAATTTTGGGTCGTAATTTGGGATGCTTCATTTTTAATCCCGATGTGTTTATAGTTTGTATATCTTTTAAGGGTTGATATACTCGATTCACTATAAACAATGCTCTGATACCAATCTATCGCACCCTCAAACCGAATTGGCGGAAACATTCGGTGATGGAAGAAGTCATGTACAGTATCATAACAATGCATAATAGTAAAACAAGCAACAACATCCATTGCATTAATAGAATGATTAAAAACATGTGTGTTCTTCTATAAGGTTTAAATGACACCAAAAATGTATAAACAAAACACTGATGAGTATTAAATCCACTCCGTCCTTCAAAAGCTGCATGGGTGTACCTACCTTACAGGTTCCTTGAGAATACAAGTTATTTTGAAAGAGAGTATCAGCATAAATGCTGGTGAGTTCATAATTGTTTTAGTGTGATTTAGTAATTTAAAACCTCTAAATGTTTGTATTAAAACCTTGAAAAGTTTATAAAGATTTTTCCCAGAAAATCCTGTATTTCCTGCTTAAAATGAATGTAGCCTTCCACCCGAGGCCCAACTGTTTTACGTGTTTGTCCTCGTATAAAAATGTAATGGTTGCATATATACTTGAAATAGTACATATAAAAATGTAGTAGTACTTTATATCTATATAAAAGTATGTTTTCTTCCATTTATTACTATCATGTGCTTGGAGAGATGAAATGTTTTAACTCAATAATGACAATACCGAATATGAAATGATAAAACTGAAGACTCATAGATGTATTAAATGTAGAATACTCCTTAGAGAGTCTTATTGCCTTTAATTCCGGTTCGGTTAATTTAAAGGATTAGATGTGAATTAGTTGTAACCATACTGATTGACGGCTGAATACCTGACGACCCTCTGGCGTCATAAAATAGTGAGGTGACATTTTGTCACCCCTTAGCCTTACCGGTTGGGACTGTAGCTAGCAGTTGGAGTGTGCGAGTGTCTGTCCCGTATAGATCTATACACACGATGCCCGCTCTCCCTCCAGTAGACTCTGGTTACAAAGGTGATACAACAATGTATTGTTGTATCATGAAGTAGTATTTCTCATTCTAGTTATCGAATTCATACTATACTTATGTATATGTTTATATATATGTTCATTCATGTTCTTGTATATGTAAATGTATGTGGACATGTTCGCTTCTGTTGTTTGTATATGTTCACTAAACTATACCTATTATAGTTTACTGGACGTTTGTATGATCTCGAATTGTAGGCGAGGCTCAATTACTCATCCTGAACAGTTGAGTTAAGTAAAGCTTTTAAAGACAAAACTTTATATTCTATTACGTATTCAACATGTATAACTATGAGTTAATCGACAGTCGGACTAGTGTATCCTACCCTAAGCCCACAACCAAACAAGGAACAGGAAATAAGGTTATCTACAATAGTCCTAAATCCATTAAAGCATACTTAAGCACTAATACATAAATGAATATGGTTTTTGAAAGTAAAATGGTTTGACAAGAGTTTAAAATAGTTTAGATAGGGTTTTATAAAGGAATCTATGAATGTTTGAAAAGTAGTTGGAAAATGGTTTGAAACAAGATGTTTAGCAAGTATATAAATGTTTATACTAACACAATTTAAATTATGTTTACTTGTATTCCCTCCCTCAAAAGAATTTAAAACAGTTTAAAAGGTTGATTTCAGGGGTATGAACTCACCTTTAGTGAGTTGTTCGACTACAAGATCGAGAAAGGAGGCTGAGTGCTAAGTGAAATCTCGGGCACAAGCAGACCCTAATAATCATATAATAGTACATATATGTATATAATTAGTGTTTATATAACTAATCATGATGGGAATCACGTTAGGCACCAGGAAACACTTGTTTTGAAGTGTTACAATCACATATGATTGCATATAAGGGGTATATAGCCTCACAATTGGAGTGTAAGGCCAGAATGCATCAGTTTTGTGTGTGTGCGGCCAGGGTGTGCGGCCGCACACTTCCTATGAAACATGATAAAGTGTGTCTTAAGGCCTTGGGAATCATTTAGGAAGTGTGCTTTAGCCATAACTTATCTTAGAGGGGTGTTTGTTACCATTTTGGGCCCTAAAAGGGTGTGTATGGCCACAGAAAGGGTGTGTACGGCCGTACACCCTTGATAATCTTGTAAAGATGGTCAAAAGTGTTCTTTAAGGCCCTAACCTGCATCCCCTAAGTGTTATTGAACATGCTTTTGCATAGAATGTGAGTTTTGAGGCTAATATGCGCCAAACAAAGGGGTGTACGGCCACATGAGGGTGTACGGCCGTGCATTCCTTGATGTTCATGATTTTGGACGATTTTGAATGTCATAACTAGTAAGTATCAGGGACGGGAAGGAGTACTTACGATATATAAGCCTTTAGGGGTGTTTGGGGTCCAAGAACTTAGTGGGTGTTCTTGGTGAAACTGATGAACACTTGAAGATCTACCAAAATGGAGTGATTTCATGGATAAAATCAGTGATTCATACAAGAAAGAGGAAGAATCAATCAATCAAGGGAAGAAATACTTACAATTTATAAGATCTAGGTGCCGAAATGGTTGATAGTTGAGAACATACATGAGTTCTTGGCAAAGGGATGTGAAAAGGGTTGAATGGAGGCTAAGTCCCCCATTTATAGACTAGAGTGTACGGACAAAGGGGGGTGTACAGCCGCACACCCAAGTGTATGGCCGTACACTCCTCATGATGGAGTGCATGGCCATTTTGTGAAGTGTTTGAACTTGTGGAACCCATAACACTCTAACTTAAGGTACTAGGCTTAGAACTCTTTAATTTCCTCAAAACAGTGCTAGAAGGTGGTAAAACGAGTATGAACTTGATTGATTTGAATAATTGTACTAGATAGAAATTTTAGGTTGTCACATCTTTCCCCATGGACACCTACATCCAAACAGGAATTTCCAAACCTGGAATAGGACGGAACTTTCTGCTATTACGACACTCCTTCTGACTCTCTAGACTCTAGAAACTCTAGTGGCCCATCTCACTGCCAGACCGTCCTCTCAAGATATTGCCATGATAATTGTTCCTTGAATAACAGACTCTGATAACTCACTTCCCGTCCATTTCTCTCGTTGTGACAGATAACCGAAGAAAATGCCCAAAAGTTGGCTGCCAATCACTTAAACCGTATATATTAAACATTCCAAATCATACTCAAAGAAATGAACGGATCACATCACACCAAGGACCCATCCATTGAACTGTAAACAAAACCCATCTGAACGATGAACTCTCAACACGCTGCCTTCAGACACATGAAAATATCATGCTTGCTCAATAGTATCCTCCGACGTCTAACAAACATAAACCCCAGCTCCCTCCTCAGATATCCCCTTACAACACTCAGAACCAGGTCATCTCCTGACCCAACAAATGAACCTCCAAAGGTTACCCAGCATGCTCCAAAACTTCTCACTGACTTCCTTCTCACAATAACCATCTCGGCCCACTATGACACACAAGTCACAAGGCTCGCTTTACCCCAAGCTATTACTATAATCCCAACTGAAATCTTCTCACCCTCGACCTCTGTCGTTAACTACCCATTAGTCCCATGCGTCTCGCAGTTTTCTCATACCAACAGACTGACCTATTTAGGTCTAAGACACCAAATGAAAAACAATATCCCCTCCAAAATGAAATCCATCTCTGAATCCAGAATCTCATTCCGCCTACTCAATACACCACTGGAATCAAACTCAACTCGAGAGTCTGGTCCGACACCAAATTGGAACCACTTGTCCCAACGATACACTCAACTCACGACTCATGACTTGTAACCCACTTGTGCATCACTTCTCTGATTCCTTCCGATTGCTGTCTCCACAGCCTAGCTCAGAATATAATGATTCCCGACCATTATAGAGACCTCCGTCTCTTTCTTGGTCTGGCCACTGGGTTCCCGAAGACTCAATCCAATAAGGCTACTCAAGCCCAAGAACTCTCCTACATCATGCTCTAACTAACGAATAACACAGCTCCCCGCAGCACCACGACACCCTCTCACCGACTAGTAAGTACTAAGGCTCTCCGCAGTATCACAACACCCTCTCGCTACTAGTGAGTATTACAGCTCCCCACAGTATCACAACATCCTCTCACTGACTTGTGAGTACTACGGCTCGCCGCAGTATCACAACACCCTCTCGCTGAATAGTGAGTACTATGGCTCCCCACAGTATCACAACACCCTCTCACTGATTAGTGAGTACTACGGCTCCCCGCAGTATCACAACACCCTCTCTCTCTCTCTCTTTGACTTGCCATGGGCTAACTCTGTGGTTTTCCCCTGATAATCCGAAGTGCAGTGATTACTCCCACTCGGATCCACTCACCCTCTTATCCCCATAATCTCCTCCTCGAGTCATCACCCCAATGAGTTCTCTATCGAATACTCCACGACTCAACATTGATAGGTACACACACCCACCCAAGTTAAGCATCACCACTACTGATGACAACCGTCGTGGACAACACTTTTTCTCGCTGCAATTCACATTCTTGGAGACTCCCGTTTGATGACAATTAGTTGAAGGACTTCTGTTGGAACCATAGTCACTTTATATTTCACTTGCCATCTCATAACTCAAGTCTCAAAATAATCCGAAACTCAGGGCATTCTACTCAGATACCTCGGTACACCATCATAGAACCTCACGATCCACTGATCTCCTACTTACGGCATCATACTCAGATACAACAATGTATCTGTTCAGAATCTCATAACTGATCTTCCTCTCACACAACTCGTAACTTCGGAATACTCCAACTCTCAATTAAAACACGGAGGAATCGCCAATGACTCAGAACACGTTGACGACCATCCAAACTCCCTCCTCTATTGCTCAAAACCCATGCAAGGATACACATGTCGACCCTGTAGTTGGTTGCCCAATCAACTCCTACCTTTCCTATAGTGCATATAACAACCCATACATTGAACCAGAAATTCTCAACTACCGAAACTATCCTTACGATCCACCCACCTCGAATTTACCATTACAACATCGAAGAATTCCTAAGCACCACAAGGCCTCTGACCAATTCCCACCTGCCGTGGAGAAACTCATCCTTTCCTAAACAAGTACAACATGCATTATCTCGCTTTGCACCTCGCCTCGACCACCAATAACCCTGGTCTCATGTATCCGTACCGTAGGTCACTATATCCAGCCCTCAAACCGCTCTTGAACAAATCTCTTATACTCTCAATAAAATACCCGGTTCTCCCCCACTCAGGGCTCGAACCATCACCATTTGGCACACCAACAATATAGTCCACAGACTGTTCCAACAGTTACATCACGCTTACTCTTGAAAAGTACCACATAGCCCTCGATGATCTTCCTGATAGAGACAAAGCAACTCCAATCATCCCAAATCTCAGACAAAATCCTCGAAAAACTTCCCAACGTGTCATCCAAAATCTCACACTGATACACTACCGGACATCTCAACTGTCCCGTAGTAGCCATGACTCATAGTTTGAAAATGATGAACTATCACACTCCTCATCTTCGACTCCCCGACCAACGTCCCATCATGAGAATTATCATGAGAGCAGAAACCTCCCTCCACACTCGATATCCATCATAGAAAATGAGAGCCACCGCCCCAAAATACTCCTCTTGATCACCCGACACTGCTGCTAACATATTCCCTACTATACTCAAATAGGGTATATCCTTGCTCTTGACCATCTCAGTCCCCAATGATGACCCTCTCATGCTATAATATTACCTTGCGCCGGACATACTGCCCATATAATCAGGTGAAAGATTGCAACCAACGCTACCCCATAGGGTTTACCTCCAAGCTTAGAAACCTGAAGCTCAATATCCCTTCTACTTCTCACATAAAATAGCACAATTCTGGTCACAAAAAGTGGCATCTCCATTATCCGCCGACTTCTCAACTCAGACCGTAATCCTCCATAAAGCACCATCTCTACTCATCCCCGAGTCTTGCGACTCGAACTGACATCTCACCAAAAATCTCTTGGAAACTAACTCGATTTCCCCCTCAAGATATGCTCCATGAAAGTCATTTAACATGGCCCTCTGGCCCCACACTCTATCACATCTGATCCCAGTCTAATCAATCTCAACGGGATAACTGGTAAAACTAGAAGCACTATCCGCCACGAATCATGGTACTCAACCATGCTATCTCCTCTCAGTCTGCTACTTAGAACCTCTGCAATTCTCCCTGTTTTGAGTATGTGTCCTCTGCTTTCAGTAGTACGGGCCCATACTACCTTCCACATCTATCCATACTTTCCACACAGATCGTTCCAGATTTTTTAAGTAGTTGCTCAACCTCCTCAATCACCAATCCTGTCACGCGTGTTCGCTCTCCAGCGAAACACTCTCCTCTGTTAACGTACTCAACTGACTAAGCTGACTCCATAGGCTCTTCCTAGGTTCTCACACTTCTTTGCCATCAGCTTCTGAAGAACTCCTCATGATGCCAACCATCTACCTCCTGAATATCGTCATATTCACTTAGTAGCTAACTCCCATCATCTAGAGTTCCACAAAGCATGAAGAAAACAACATTTGGGTATCGAAGAATCTCCACCAGCACGTAAAACCACTCTAGGTTACAACTCTATTTGATCTGCTCACACCTAAAAGGTGTCACCAAACTCAAGAAACTCTACCCCACGCAGGTATCTAACTACTCTCTCAGTAGGCTCCTCCAATGCTCATCTAGGTATCTCTCCTAGATTACTCCTCTACTTAGAACTCTACATCTGGAATATTCCTGCTAGATACTCTTACCCAGCACATACTCAAGGCAATTAATAGATAGCAATAACTCCTAGGCTAAGGCATCACAAATCAGACAACTCTAGACCTAAAATATGAAATGTGACAACCCGAAATTTCCATTCTGAACAAACCATACCAAGCCAATAGAAGTAGAGCAGTTACAGTGAAAATTCAGACTTCGAGTATAAGTTTGGCAGTTTTCAGGATTTTACACTTGAGAAGATATTAGGAGAGTGGATGCACTAGGGTTTTGTGCAACACTGTAATTCCAATACTCTAGGATATTAGAGTTCATTCCGAGAATAGAAATATTTTCTGCCAAAAATCTCAGGACTATAAATAGAATTCTGAACCAAATTGGTTCATTAGTTGAATTCCAATTAGAGAAAAGCCAAATTCCCTCTCACGGATCTTCGGGTTTTTATCCCAAATCGATCATTGTGTGTGTCTAAGTCTTCACTTGACACCAAGCACTTGTCCGATCCTTCCGTACGATAACAGTCCGTTCAATTCCAGTCACTTACTGCAGGTGAGTTCATACCCCTTAACTAATGTTTTAAACTATTATTAAATGTTTTATGGGGGGGGGGGATTCAAGTAGAAACATGCTTGTTATTATATCAATCACATGTGATTAATAAGTAGAATTATGCTAGTTATTACATCAATCACATGTGATTAATATACAGCATTCAAAAGATTTGGCTACTCATTAGCCATTTTACCAAACAGTTTCCTTCAAAAGATCTTTATAAACATTTTATATGTTTTAAACTACTTATTACACTGTACATCTTACTCTGTACATTACCTTTCAAACTTATTTACAACTTTGTTTCAAACAAATGTTTCCTTATACTCAAAACGATTGTTGGGCAACACAATTGGGCTTAGAGACATATGGTCAAAACTGGGAAGATATAGCCTGATCACCTATATTATCCGAGGTTGACTAGCATGTGCCTAAGTTTAAGTGTGTGGTTGCAACAATGCTAAAATCTTACCAACCCTACCACAATGAGAACAATAGAACATAACATTAAAATTCAAAATACTATAGGAGTTTTTGGTGTTACTATAAGTACGTTATACTTGAGAACTAAAACGGGATCTTCATTACTAAGTTGATAGTTGCTAAGTGGATACACTAAGGCTATATGTAATTAGGATGTTATAGACTTAGAATCTGTGATAATTTTGCCTTACCCCTATTCTGTGTGAATTTGGAATTAAGGTCACTTATTCGAAGGTCTATCCTGTTTAGATTACACATAGCTGGTATGCACTTCACAAATAGCGATGTAACTAATGAAGGTTTTCTAAATAATTATCTAGATAGTTCGTCTAATAATTTTTCTCTTACCCTAAATTCTCACATAGAAAACATAGCTGGACTCCATCCCCTCGGCAACCAGTATCTTCCGAATGAAGTCATAGCTGGTTGGTTTGGAGAAGAACCAGAGAATGATCATCCTATCACCTTGAATGATCACCATGATGAAGACCTTTCGTACGATGCTAACTCTGAACCAGAGGTTGAGAACCTACCTCGAGCAACTCCCGTTTCAAATTCCTAACCCTCGTCCGGCTTTTCGTGGCTCGACCCTGAGTGAGTGGAATGCTTGGAAACATGGAGCCAAGGACAAGATCAGCCTATGCCATTTGATGGCGACCGAAACTTTTGCGACTTGAACAATGGGGGGGCTCAGCAGATAGAGTCTTGCCAATCTTGGTCCGCAGAGTGACCTGAAATGAGATTCAAGGCAGGACAACCCTACATCAGATTACAGAAGTAGTCGCCCATGCTAGAATGCATACCCTCTGCACCATTCGTCTAGAAGATGCTCACGAGAGATCAGAGAGAAACCATGAAACCCTGCTGCAAGCACTGGCTGAATCACGAGCCGAAGTCATAGAGCTCCGAGTACGCCAGGTGGTGTGCGAAAGACACCTACTTTACATGGAACGTCAATTCGTTGAACTAAGAGTTCACTAGAAGGATGACCGTCGCCAGTAGTAGATGCTTTACTTTATTTCTTTATTAAAAAGGAATCGTGTTTTCTGTCTATGCCCGATGTGGCATTTTCTATGAAATTATCTTATACCGTAAGTACTTTAGTTAGGACTTTATGCTGTCAGGAACTATCTTCTGTGGATATGATGTAAGACCTTTACAAGGTCATTTTCTAGAATCTTTACATCGTGAATATCAAAGGTATTGACAGCCGGCTAACTTCTGTGTCATTCTTCATTCAAGTACCCTTATCATTCTTTCATTAGAGTCTATCTGAATCATGCTTTGGTCAAGTCATTGGACTATAGCAAGTTAGATCCGGAGACCTTTCCAAGTCTCTTTCAGTGGTTGGATCTTGTTATTCACCAACCCACAATACCTTGGCTTGCAAACAAACGTTTTGAGACCATTCTACGAACTTACTTCTACTTATTACTAGGACTGCATCATAGGGATGTAGGTCAAACCTTCGCGAACATACTTCCATTCCGTATTAGGACTGCATCATAGGGATGTAGGTCAAACTTTCGAGAACATAGTCGTACTCTTTACATGAACAATCTAAGTACATCAGGGTCAACTAGAATCGCTCACAAAATCCTTATCTTTTGTGTTACAGAATCATGTCGCCCAAGAAAAACGATCAACCCTTCAACCAAACACCAACTCTTCAGATTGATGCAACTACCTTTCAAGTTGCAGTCTCGGCTGCCATGTCAGCTATTCTGACCCACCTTAACGCTAACAACGCGAATGTTAGCGGGATTATTAACAACAATTCCAATCCGAGTAACAATCAAACACCGCAACGAGCAGCAAACTACCACGACACCCCGAGTTCCGAGACGAAGAGTAACAAACGGAAGTTTTGGGATAGAAAGAAGGACAAACCGCGTAAAGGAACAAACAAGAAACAACCACGGGTAACGACCTTCACAACTACGACATCTGTACCTCCTACTACCATCCCTTCGGAAATACCAGTTGTCCCTAACCCAGCCCGACAATATGCTGGAGATCTCCCAAATTGCATCAAATGTAATTATCACCACCATGGACCTTGTCGGGGGATGCAGTGCTCAAACTGCAAAAAAAAGGGGCACACCAAACGTTACTGCAAGAGCCTATCAAGACCGATCAACAATTCGCCCAACGCTGATGGGAACTAGACTTGCTATCATTGTGGTTAGTTTGGGCACTATAAAAGAGATTGCCCGAAAAAGGAAAGAACTCGCGTCCCCATAACTCCTACCCGACGTTTCACTTCCACCACCAATGTGGATGCTGTCCATATATGTCACCAATGCGGTGAAATTGGACACCTCCAGAAGGATTGCCCGATAACGCAGAACTCTGGCGCAGACGGAAAGATTCTCAGGATCACGGCTGGAGGAGAGCCTGCTCCGGAACCACGTTAATGTAATTAAGGCGTTTCGTTGTAACAGACTTATAAACTATCTAGAACTACTGCAACTAAAGTCTTACCTTTTGCGAGATCCTGTCTGTATAGGAATTCTCGTGCTGCGTATACTTGTCTTTTGTAGTATATCTTATTCGCAGCAATAGTCTTGTGGTAAATCTGAAGTACTGTAACTCTGTTCATGGTTGCACGGTTGTGTTTTGTCTGTAAACGTCTTATGTTCAAATCTAATGTCTTTAAGTTTCAGTATGATTCCGACATTATCATACGACTCGATTAAATTTGATCCTCACGAAAATAGCTTTTTACGTACATCTCTTTCTTCTAGATCACTTTTCCAGCGAAGCCATCATATCAGAACACCGAAGTACTCATGCCAGGAGTACCACTTAGTTATTTTCTTTCCGAAGAAATCCCCGAAGTACCACTCGTGCAGTACGTCAAGTTTAATCCAAGGATTCATGCGATTGATTTATCACTGAGGAATGGTATACATAAGAGTGATATATAATCAAGCTTCTACAGGTTTAGAATTGATGATTCCACTTTAACTTCTTTTTCCCCGATGGGATGTGAGATTAAAGAAGAATCAGTTATTCGACTACCTTTTCAACCTTAATTATATGCGACTCGTATACCCGAAATTGTGATTGTGAAACCATGTATGAATTCTAATATGATCTTCAGGACGGAGAACTGCTTAAGCCTACGAGTAATCACATCATCATGCGAACAAACTTAGAACCCAGTACGACTCCCATAAACAGATCGCCCTATAGTTCAAACACCTACGGAGATACAAGAACAGTCCGGACAGCTTAACGAACTACACAAAAATAGAATTAGAGGACTAGGTTTCTCACCCTAGAGAACCCCGGTCATATTCTCCCAGAGATCGACGGATTGCAACGTATGTGCCTCGGATATCGAGGACTTCGTCAAGATTTTCATAGAAATCGTTATCCCTGCCTCCCATATATGAAATGGTTGAGCAAACGCAAGGAAAGAATTACTTGCAGGAATGGACCTGAGATTCGAATATCACCAGTCCGAGTGTTAGGGAAAGATGTCCGGAAGACTATCTCCTGAACTCGATGCGGACACTTTGAGTCCGTAGTGATACCCTTCGGATAGGACCAATACGCCCATAGTTTTCATGAGCTAAATGAATAGGGTGCGTTTTTCTTACTTGGATCAATTCGTCATTTCTCCATGTAATGACTTACTTATCTACCCACGTAGTAAGAAGAAAACCCAGGGAAACATTTCCTACAGAGGAACTTTAGCGAAGTTCTCTAGACACGAGTTTTGAAATTAAAGAGTCAAATTTCTATGACACACTGTTAGTAATGTGAGAAATTATGAGCACTCTTTCAATTTGTCAAAACCGCTGAGCATTTATCGACACCAGAGACGCCAACAGTCTTTCGCCAAATTCTAGGTCTTACCGACCTACCGCCTTAGTTCATTCAGAACTCCTCGCAAGCTACAGAAAATCGCACGACTTTGACCCAGCAAGGGGTGGCCTTTGATTAGGAAGTTACGCAAGAAAAGGAACCTTTGAAATTCCAAGTGAGTGACCAGGTTCTTTAGGATAACTCACTTTGGGAATGGCTTAATACGCTTCGTAATCTGTGGAAAGCTAAATCCAATATAGTTAGGACCTCCGAGATTCTTATCAGAATCGGTCCTGTGCCTCGCACAAACTAGATCTACTCCGCGAACTCAGTAACGTACATTCTACTCTTCGCATCTCAATCGTGAAACTATACCTTTCCGTTAGGACTCTTGTAAGTCCACTCGTCGAGATCCTCGCCTTCGTATTAGAACCGTAGTGACCCTCAACCAAGAGGTCAAGCGGACGAAGCAGCGCCATCGCCCGATAGTGAAGGTTCGTTGGGATTCCAACCGAGAACCCGATTTCACTTAAGTGCGCTAGAACCAATCAATTAGGAAGTTTCCTCCTCACGACTCGATCATTCGTGCATACTTCCTTGCCTAAATTCTAATTTCGGGACGAAATTCCCTTCAACAGGGGGATGATGTGACAACCCGAAATTTCCATTCTGAACAAACCCTACCAAGCCAATAGAAGTAGAGCAGTTATAGTGAAAATTCAGACTTCGAGTATAAGTTTGGCAGTTTTCAGGATTTTACACTTGAGAAGATATTAGGAGAGTGGATGCACTAGGGTTTTGTGCAACACTGTAATTCCAATACTCTAGGATATTAGAGTTCATTCCGAGAATAGAAATATTTTCTGCCAAAAATCTCAGGACTATAAATAGAATTATGAACCAAATTGGTTCATTAGTTGAATTCCAATTAGAGAAAAACCAAATTCCCTCTCACGGATCTTCGGTTTTTTATCCCAAATCGATCATTGTGTGTGTCTAAGTCTTCACTTGACACCAAGCACCTGTCCGATCCTTCCGTACGATAACAGTCCGTTCAATTCCAGTCACTTACTGCAGGTGAGTTCATACCCCTTAACTAATGTTTTAAACTATTATTAAATGTTTTATGCGGGGGATACAAGTAGAAACATGCTTGCTATTATATCAATCACATGTGATTAATAAGTAGAATTATGCTAGTTATTACATCAATCACATGTGATTAATATACAGCATTCAAAAGATTTGGCTACTCATTAGCCATTTTACCAAACAGTTTCCTTCAAAAGATCTTTATAAACATTTTATATGTTTTAAACTACTTATTACACTGTACATCTTACTCTGTACATTACCTTTCAAACTTATTTACAACTGTGTTTCAAACAAATGTTTCCTTATACTCAAAACTGTTTTATCAAACTTATGCCTTCAAATTGTTTTATAGATTGACATCAAGTCGATCTTTTCTTAAAATAATATTTATGTTACAAATGTCTTACAAAACTTAGTTATGCTTTTATATTATTATAAATTGCATGCCTCTATATGTATAGTTATATAAGAAATGTTTAAAAGACTTAGGAAGGATATCCACCCTATTTCCTTTTCGCGCTTGAGATGTGGTTTGGTGGGATATCGGGTACTCGTCCGAAGGTCGTTTAAATATTAGTTATATATCATATGTACATATATAGTCATAAAAGGTCCTTCCAGTTCATCCCATGCCCTTGGGTAGCAAGGGTATACATCCATGACCATACGTACCAGATAGATTACTAGTAAACTACCATATGGGTAGTTTAGGAAGATACTAGAACAATTACTATAACGTGATATCATACAATGAGTCAGTTCATTCATGAGTCAATACTTTCTAGAACATTACTGTACATTACATATACAACTATACTAGGAAGAGAACATATACAACGAGACTAGAACGATTACATTACTATACTTGCTAGGTAGAGAGCACGTACATTACAGCTAGCACAGTTCATTACATTACACTTACACGAATACGTTAATAAAATTGTGATCCACTGTATGGGATTATGCCTAAATTGTCATGAACCGGGTTGTAGCCAGAGTCTCTTGAAGGGAGAGCGTGAGTTTACGTATAGATTTATAATGGATTGACTATCCTACACCTTGCTGCTAGCTACAGCAGGACCTCCAGGTCTGCATGTGCCAAACGTCATACCTTATTTTCGACTATACGTTGTCGTTGTAACCAGTCTATAGTATGAGTTTGTGTATAGATCTATACTTGATTGACTATCCTACACCTTACTGCTAGCTACAGCAGGACCTGCAGGTCTGCGGGTGCCAAACGTCATACCTTATTTTCGACTATACGTTGTCGTTGTTACCAGTCTATAGTATGGTGCAATTTATCACATAATGCCTTAATATAAAATCCGGTTTAAGGTAGTTAGTACGGCTGTAGTTCTTATAGCACTACACCATAGTACTAGTTCATTTTCCCATTTCATTCACTTCGTGAACATTCACACGACGCACGGTAATGTAGAGACTATATTTTTGTTATTGATAGTTATACTTGGGAAAAGGCATACTCTTACACGAGACACACATCCAGACACTAGATGCCTTGGTAGAAGGCTACATTTAGAACAGTTAGGTCTTGGTAGAAGACACCTTCATGTAATAGTAGGAATCATAGGGATTTCTAGGGTTTTTCAAACACTTACAGTTCATATACACTTTCAATACATATGCTTACAAATTCTTACATAAAAATACTTACATACAAATTAAGACACTAAATACTTATGATCTCACCAGCTTCAAAGCTGATACTCGCTTTCAAAATTACTTGTATCCTCAGGTCATCATAGACAAGTATCGATGCAAGGAGAAAGGAAGATGGATCTTCATCAAGACTTATCTTTCATTTTGATTTATGCTTTAGTGTTTATCAAAATTTGATAGAATACATTTGTATAATAATTATATTATTAATGCAATGGGTGATGTTGTTGCTTGTTTACTACTTTACATTGTTGTTGATATTATACATGACGTCCTCCGCCCCAGAACGTTTCCGCCATTCCTAGTTTTGGGGTGTGACATGAAATACCTAGCCTATCCTCTGGAATGCATAAATAGTATCTCATAAGTATCTTATAAAATAAGAGTATTTTGGGAAATCACCGTACGGGCTCTGGCTGATTGTACACACTGCTCCTTCTCGTTTTCTCTTAGAACTCTTGATCATTTTAGAAAAATCGTTTCTTTTGAAATTTTTTATCAAATCCTCAGTTTGAGTCCAGATGTACCCGAAGGTGCATCCGAATCCCTCAAACCAAGGCTCTGATATCAACTTGTAGCACCGTAAATTTTCAAATAAAATTTTCATTTAAAATCACATATTTCTCATAACATATTTCACTTAAATCTCATTTATTTAATTTATAAATCATAACTCCATAATTGTTTGATTAAAATCCAGGATCTTCAAAGCATAACTCTTTCACTGGTGTGTACAATCAAGCCGGTGCCTTCCAGCGATCCTGAGAAAACCTGAAACACATAACACATAATACGGTAAGCATGAAGCTTAGTAAGTTCCCCAAAATACCACATACAACACATTAGCCACTCGAGGCTATAACTCTGTAAGACCCTCCGGTCTATGTGTCTCAGTGGGAACCTCCAGTCCCATGGCTCGTTGGACCCTCTAGTCCGGTCTTAGTGAGGACCCTCCGATCTCACAGCTCGTTGGACCCTCCGGTCCAGTCTAGGTAACACATAACATCGCATATATATCACACAGACAAAATACATAACTCAAGTAAGCACATAAGACCCTCTGGTCACACATAAATACCACTTAATGTAAAGTATAGTGAGAAGACTCACCTCGCAAGCAGGTGAACAAATAACCTTACGCTCAGATCTCGAACTAACCTCCGCCTAACACAAAAGATGAATATCTCTAATTAATACTTTTTCACGACTCAATTAACATAAGGCTATTCTTTCTCTCTCTAGCTATTTGAAGTGGATAAAAGACCATTTTACCCCTCCATGGTCTTTATTACTCATGTTGACCAAAAGCCCAAAGTCAACAAAAGTCAAACTCGAGTCAATAGTCCATGTTTGACCCAACTCGTCGAGTGCACTCTTGCGACTCGTTGAGTCCCCTCGTATCCTCAGAAGTATCAAAAAGTCTAGCTCAACTCGTCGAGTTGACCCCCAGCTCGCCGAGTTATTGAACAAAAAACCCATCGGGACAAGCCCTTACCGACTCGTCGAGTCAGGTCATGGACTCGGCGAGTCCCTTCGATCAGATTCTCATCCAGACAATTTCAGGCAGATCCATCACTCCAAACACTAGATCTACCATCCTAAGGGTCAATTGTCACGTAAAGCTGCAAGCTTTACGTTTAAACATGCCATATAAGACTCATAATGCCAAAACATGCTCCCATATGGGCTAGACGCACAAAAGCTAGACTCTAACTCAATAAAGCTTGGATCTTTGGTCTCTCGAGTCCTTCTACTGTCCAGATCTGAGGTTTCAACCTCATGATATGCTTAAATAACTCATTGCTGAGAATGGATGGGAGAAAACCCTCAAAATCTCCCTATACTAAGATCTCACAAAGGAAAGGTCAAGATAGGAGCTTTTTACCTTTGCACTGAAGCTAACCACTAGAGAACTCTGTATCTATAGTCCCTCCTTGATCAAAACACACCAAGCTCTCAAAATCTCCTTCAAAGGATGCAAAATACCACTCAAATTAGCTCCTCACTCACTCTCTAGCTCTAATGGCGATTAGGGTTTTCTCTCAGGGGTGTAGGGTGACTGGTGAGGCATGAATGGGGCATAAGTTCCCTTAAATAGGCCCCAACCCCGAGAAATTAGGGTTCTCTGCCCAACACCTACTCGGCGAGTCGGTTCTATGACTTGTCGAGTCCATTTTTAATTCTATGTGAAGAACCCGACTTGACTCGGCGAGTTGGACCCTCAACTCGTCGAGTCTCTTCATAAATCTCAAGATTAAAATACACAATACTGCACCTGAAAATTCGGATGTTACATCATCACTATGGAGTCTGCAAAGAACTGCATTGCAACAACTGCAACAAGAATGGGCATACCACTCGTCTCTGTAGGGTGGTAGCTCGAGAGACCGCCCAGACCACCAATACTAGAATAAATCAAGCTTGTTATTAATGTGGTGAAACGGGGCATTTCAAGAGGAATTGCCCAAAAGCAAGGAATATCGGGGGTATAGGAAGAACTTTAACCATGGGGCAGGAGGAGAACATGAACGATCCTACCATGGGTACCGGTATGTTCTTACTTACATAACTAATATGCATGCATACCTTTCTATAACGATACGAAGAGGAATTTTCACGAGTCACGAATTTACAAACATATTCAGAAAAAAAACACAATCACACAACGAAACATTCACAGTAGAAATGGCTAACGATAAGACGGAAACCACAACAAGACAAGTACGTGGGATGCACACTAACACTAAAACAACAAGTTAATTCAAAATTATTTAATAATGGTTACAATAGGAAATTTCGACGTGATCACTAGCATGTACTGGTTAAGTCCTAACCATACCAATATCACATGCTACGTAAAGGACCGCTCGCCTTAAATTGCTAACTAACGGAACCCTCGTCACTTATGATAAACTAAACCCACAACCCCCCCCCCCCAAATTTTAATTACAGCTGACCATCCCTGCACAAACGGCCAAATTAAACGAAACAAAGTCGCATACTGATAGTGAAGGTCCGCTGGAATGCCAAGCGAGGACCTGAATTCACTTGGAAACAGAAAAATCCAATGAAACAAAAGTACCCACATCTTTCCTCTAGTCCATGAGTCCCACTTTACAAATAATTTCAGGATGAAATTCCCTCTAACAGGGGGATAACGCAACAACCGGTTATTTCGGGTCAATATAAGCCAATAAAAGTCTAACTCTTAATCATGCATAAGTGAAACCACATTGTAACCTTGTTACATTATATCATAATTAGCCATGGGGGCATGTTTATATATTTTAATATATATAATTATACTTTGAAAGTCATCCTTATATAAGACATATATACTGATATATTGAAAACTATGTTGAAGTAAGTTAGTATAAGTCAATATAAGTCAACATTCTTTAAATAAAAGTCTAACACAACAAAATCATGACATTTCATATTATATATGGTTTTCGGTTTAGGGAATCTATTCCCGTACCAAAACTGAAAACACTTACTTTATGGAAATCAAGAACCGAAAACACCTCCTTTATGAAAGTGTTGGACGAAATCATTAACATACTTACTTGGACCAAAATCTCATTCAAGGATGAAGCTAGGACCGAAATCAATATCTTTAAGTGTAAGCAAAGTGATTTCGGTCATGCTAGACCGAAATCCTTCCCAATTAGGCCGAAAACTCCCTTTTAGATTAAGATAAGATGCCTTTCCAATGCACTATTACACTTACCAATATAAATATCACTTCAATGACACTTCTTATAACATCCTCTTATCTTATTCCATATATAATATACGAAATAGAGACTTTCCCAAATTCCTTTACAGTTAACCCATTTTCATTTCATATTCTCTCAAATACAAACCTTTCTTCTCACCAAGTTCTTCACAAACATTTTCCAGGAAGCTTTATGATCCATACTATTCCTTAGTATTTTGGTAAGTTCCTATATAACTCTAGTGTTTTTTCAAGCATCTCATGATTATTATCTTCTTAATCACACATAATTAAGTGTCGAAAACCATTAGGATTACGACATCCTTCCCGTTTTCTAGCTCAAAGTCATCGTTTCTATCCCGTTATCTAGTCGCAATCACACCCGAAGTTAGTTCATACCCCCCACACTTTTCTAGGCTTTTTCTATGTTTCAGGGGGGAGAATACAAGTAAAACACAAGAAATCTTGCATTTAAAAATATAAATCGCTTATTATGTTTTCTTATGCTTTATAAACACATTACGCAAAAATATGTTAAAATGCAACGGTTATCATTTCAATAGAATATACAATATAATCTATAATAGGTATAGTTTATGGTTCACTTAACAAGAATTATACACTTAGAAATCTCTATAGAAAAGTTACAATTTCATTTACTAAAGGGTATTACATTTCATTTACTAAAAGGGTTTTCAGTTTCTTACTTGTAAACTCGTTGAAGCAATTTGTGAGACGTCTTCAAGTACTTATCTAAGTGTCGGTGAAAGTCCTGACTTATAACCAGAGTCTCTTGTAGGGAGAGCGAAATGTTTGTGTATAGATCTATACGGGACTGACAATCCCGCACCTCAATTGTTACCTACAGTTAATCCAACAGGCCTGGGGTGACAAATGTCGTTAACGTTTCCGATGCCTGAAGAACGTCATGTTCAGGCCATCTTAGGTCACAGTATGGTTATAAGAACTAACATGGAGAAAACAATGACTCATTTACGGAGTAATATATTTTCAGACAATTTCATTTAACAAGTAACTTTACATTTGATTTACCGAGCAAACATACTTTCAGATAGTTTTACATAATAATAAAAATACATTACATGACTTATCAGTACAATACGAATTACATTTCAAGAAACATACATTTAAAGGTATTACATACTAGTACAACTACAGTATACTATTTTCCTAGTACAGTGCAACTTACATTTCCGAAAGGACTATTATTGTTTGTTCTATGATTACTTAGTGTATACGTTAGGGTTATATATAATAAAAAGGGACAATTTCATATATGCCCTTGTTAAACATCAAAATATCATATTTACCTAACTGAATTTCTAAATATCATAATTATCCTTCATAAATTTTCTAAATATCATATTTACCATTCATAAAATTTTAAAATACCATATATATCCTTTTTAAACATCAAAATATCATATATGTCCTTAAATATCAAAATGTCGTATATACACTTTTTAAACATCAAAATATCAATGGTAATATCTAAAATTTCCTCCATCTACTACATGATAATAATCAACAACAACAAAAACTAAATAATCAAAATATACATTCCATAGAGAGGGTTGAAGGTGAATCTTTTTGTTTGTCAAAAGGGCAACATTCCAACAATTTAGAAGTTCACATTCCATTATCATAGACGTAAGGTATAAAAATGATTATAAAATATTAAAAACATTAAAAAAAATTGGGCAAATATGATATTTTGAAGGTTTATGAAAGATAAATATGATATTGAGAAATAAAGCTGGGCAAATATGATATTTTGAGGTTTAAGATGGGCGTATATGAAATTCTCCCTAATAAAGATCCTATAGGAATTAAAATGCGTGTTTCCGCCTTGGATCCTGTTCCTTGTTAGGTTGTGGATTTAGGGCAGAGTCACTCAATCGACTGTCCATTCGATCTTGATTATATATAACTTGTATACCCTAAGTGATCATAGGAGGAAGCAGTATGGGTCACATCACTTGCATGAATTAGAACATCGAATTACAAATTATAAACATAAGAAACTTATACATTTTGGTCTTAAGGTATTAAGACTACGATATATTTACAACAAAAAAAATATAGGATTTTCTAGATAATCACACTTATGTTTTCAAGGAACAAAGGACATACTTTTATATATGAAATGCTTATTAACTCACCAACTTAAATGTTTACACTTTTTCAAACCACTTGTATTCTCAGGAAATTAGTAGACAGGTACCCACGCAGGTGTCACGAAGACGGAGCACAGTAGCATTACGTCTTAGCTTTTGTTATAATTTTAATGTCAAATAAACAATGTTTTGAACACAATCTAAATTATATATTTTCAATATGATGGTTGTGTTGCTTTGATTACTATTATTTTATTGTTATGATATATTACATGACGTCATCCACCCCCGAACGTTTCCGTTGTTCCGGTTTGAGGGTGTGACACTTATTAATGATATAAATCGTCTATGACTTGAGAAATGTAAAATCTCCCATTGATGACTTCTTCTTGATGGTTTCTGACAAATCCATCAACTACCAAAATGTTATATCAGATCTTGAATATGATTAATGACTAGTAGTCATGAATATTGAGATGTAATCGATGTCTAAAATCAAGTATGGGCTTGATTTATCTTCATATCTATAGTAAGTCTAGAGGGAGTAAATAATTATTTTAGAAAGAATACAAACATAGGTATCTATACACATTAAGCAATACTTTTTATAAAAGGATTTTTCTCATACTCATGTCATTGAATATGATCTCTATCATACTCATGTCATTGACTATGATCAAACATTTTCACAAGAAACTATGATCAGATCAACAAAGATATTATTTACTATAACTACATATTCTTAATATGAGTTATGACAAATAGATTTCAAGAAAAACCGCTTTTCTTAATAGACATCTACTAGAAGATATCTATATAGCTTAGCCTGTAGGTTTTCTTAATCCATGTTATCCTAAAATGTGTAAGACTTTAGATCCATTTGTGGATATAAAGCAAACATCTCAAAGTTTGGAATTATCATTATAATATGAAAACACAAGGTATGTTTTATATCAAAATGAAGATAATATATGTGTTTACTAAGAACTAGTTGGAGACATAGTGATATTCCGAATCTTGTATGAATGAGACATACTTAATCATTAGAAACTACATTCTGACTGTGCAAGGCTCTTTCGCCTTGGCTGGGAACGTGTTTTTAAGATGAAAGAGTTAGGAAAGACAAGATATATTTTTGGAATGTAAAACCTATAAAAATAGATAAAGATGAATGTTAAGTTTTAAATTCTTCTGCATATGTTGGCAATATTTTGAAATAAGTCAAGATACAAGATCTCTTTGGAAGACTATAGACCTTGCCACATGCCACCACTTTTGAGCATGCTTCAAAAGGACCTACCATATAGGTTTGGGCTAAATAAAATGATTTATATTCTATTTTCTTGGAAAATGAATCCATCATTAATGTTGTATTATGCACAAGACTAGGTATATGATCATGTTAAGAACTTATCATAAGATATCTATTGAATACATGGGTAACTCATTGGATGACTATAAGAACATTCTAAGAGTACTTAAGAAGAACTAACAGAATCTATATGAGATAATCAGTGTAGAAGAAAATCTTTATGTAAAGAGATACATAAGATACTTACTTTAAACCCGATATAGAAATCAAATATTATTGGATGAATAAGTTCATTGAAAAACTATGTGGAGTCCTACCATTCAAAGGCCAAATAGAAATCTTTTGTGATTTTAAGAGTATAGTTAATTTAGCTAAGAGACTCTAAATCACATAAGAACACCAATTATATTCTCTAATATTTTTTAACTATACTTAAAATAAAGTTAAATATGGAGATAATAGTATTCACAGAATTCACAAAAATTAAATTTAGTTAGACCGATTAATAAAGTCTTTCCTTAAGCTAAGTATGAATGGTCACACTTTAGCTATAAGATTTCATTATTCTAAAATTGAGATATGATTTGGATTTAATATTTGGATATTGGAACTTTAAGACAACAATTATTGTATATTGTTTTGGTATATTGGAATATGATCTTCACAATAATAATTGGTGTGTTATATATTAACATGTTTAATCCACTAATAATTTTATTATTCTAAAATTCTAAAAGTTCATAGTTCGTCATGATTGTGGGAGCAATTATGAAATAAGACTAATATGAATTGGATTGGTTGAATCTCACAAGACGATGGTAGGCAATGGGTTGTAACCAATCTTCATAAGTGCTTGTCAGAGAATTGGTATTGAACGGACCTGCATCAAGATTAATGGAACATCTCTCTCTCTCTCACTCACTCACTCTCTTTCTCTCCTTTTATGTGTGTGTGTGTGTGTGTGTGTATATATATATATATATATATATATATATATATATATACACATAGAGAGAGAGAGAGAAAAAAAGATAAGTTCAATTGAGAAAATAAAAAAAAGATTGAAAATTGAGAAATCATTTTCAGCCACTCGTTTATTTTTTCCGCAAAAGCCTCCATCATACTGGCGAAAATAGGAAAAGAATACATGTGTGTTTTACAACAAAACATGTTTCCTTAAGCTATGATAATCATTACCTTGATATATACAAAAACATTTATATATATATATATATATATATATATATATATATATATATATATACATATATATATATATATATATATATATATATATATATATATATATTAGTTTTTAATGAGCTATTTTTATCAAAAAATGATTTTAAATATATCAAAATTCATAATTTTTTATTCTCTATAAATAGACATCTATATTAATATAGTTTTAAGATAGAATAAAAATTTAATTTTTTTATAGTTTCAGTCATCGTTATTCATAAGTGAATAAAAAAACATCAGGTTTTTACTACAATACATTTATTATTCATTTATGAATAAAAAGTATGATTTTTTGTTTTTACAGTTTAAGTATCATTCATATATTAATATAACATATAATAAACTCTTTACAGTTCACATCAATTATCGTCACATGTTATATTTACATATAAATAAAACATAATTAACTTTCCTCACAAGTTCTATTCATATACGAAGAACACATTTATCATAATTTTGTTACAGTTCATTTGTTATTCATATACGAATAAGTAGTTTACGTTTTCAAAATACTTCGTCTTTTATTAACATAGTATTTATTAATATATGAATAACAAATGAACTGTAACAAAAATCTGATAAATGTTTTATTCATATATGAATATAACATATGATGACAACTAATACATGTTTTAGTCATATAATACATGTTTTAGTCATATATATATATATATATATATATATATATATATATATATATATATATTATATGATGAAAGATGATGTAAAAAATATATATTTTAGGTAAGAAAACTTTATTATGTGTTATATTAATATATGAACGATACTTAAACTGTAGCAAACTTAAAAATACATTTTTACTTATAAATGAATAATGAAAGTACTATAATAAAAATTTGATATATTTTTATTAACTTATGAAAAACGAGGGTTGAAACTCTAAAAAAATTATTTTATATTAAACCTATATCAATATGGATGTCTATTTATATAGAATAAAAAATTATGAATTTTAATATATTTAAAATCATTTTTTGATAAAAATAGCTTTCTACAAATAAATAAAAAAAGTTTTTTTTATGTATATTAACGCAATGATTAGCTTAGTTTAAAAAAACATGTTTGGTTAAAAATACATATTTATCTCTTATCCATTTCAATCGGTAAGTGTAGTGTTTTGCACAAAATAAATATATGGTTGAAAATTATTCCTTCATTCTTAACTTTTCACTCACTCTCTCTCTCTCTCTCTCTCTCTCTCTCTCTCTCTCTATATATATATATATATATATATATATATATATATATATATATATATATATATATATATATATATATATATAATCAAGTATTTCATTAGGATACCTTATTTTAAACCTAAAATAATATTTCAACTTAACACGATTAGTACTTACGTAATGGAATGTTCATGTTTGATACCGAATAATGTGCCGTCTATTATATCCTTTATATATTTATATGTGGTAATTGAATAATTTTTTTAGTTCAAAATTATGTGTAGTGGCAAATTTTCTAATCCGTTGTAACTTCTGTCTCTTTTTTTGGAACGGCCATATTTTATTAAGAAACTAACCCGAAAAATATGCAAGACCATTACAAAATATAAGAAGCTAATTTTGGGATATGTAGTCTTTGGATCAACTTGTTAATGGAACTGTAATACAATGGCCGGAGGAATAAGAAAGCTATGAAGAGTAGGATTAAGAAACTGAGCCGATAGATAGTGCGTTTCATTAGCAAACCAGATGGGAGACTTGTTGGAGGAATAAACATTGTTTCCTATTTGCATTCTTACAAAATGTACTTGTAATATATTTCATTCGATCTGTTGTAGTATTGTTAATGAATGGAACGATGAATGTCAAGTTTTTCTTTGATAGAATTGTAAATATGTTAGAATTTTGGTAAACTCGGAATTATTTCAACGAATTTCGAAGAATTGCAACAATTCTATTAGTGATATTGTCTTTAAAATGTGAACATTCTTGAAAATAGTAAAGATGTATGTATTTATGAGAATTATATTCTTGAAGAAATCAACTTTATAGTTCAAATTTATTAATATTTTGACGACATTATTAAAAGAATGAATTTTTCTTTATCCATTCCCTTTTGATTTCCAACCATGGTTAAGTTTTAGATTCTAGAATGTAATCTATTATTATTATTTATTATTTTTTTTTTTTACAAAAAGAAGAATTTATATATGTTCCAGCCATAGAAAATTTATTTGAAGTTGTTTTGATTCAAAGAAGTTAAAATAAATACATTCTTCGAAAATATTGAAATTTTTTAATTTTAATGAGAAAATAAGTTGGCTGTTCATGATCACTATCAATTTGATTATTAATTGAATTACCATTTTTGACGAATTTATATTATGTCCATAAAAGCATTAATTAATATATATATATATATATATATATATATATATATATATATATATATATATATATATATATATATATATATATTAATGCTTTTATGGACATAATCTAAAATCGTCAAAAATGATAATTCAATTAATAATCAAATTGATAGTGATCATGAACAACCAACTTATTTTCTCATTAAAATTAAAAAATTTCAATATATATATATATATATATATATATATATATATATATATATCATAATCAAATTGATAGTGATCATGAACAACCAACTTATTTTCTCATTAAAATTAAAAAATTTCAAAAAAAAAAAAAAAATATATATATATATATATATATATATATATATATATATTTTGAAATTTTTTAATTTTAATGAGAAAATAAGTTGGTTGTTCATGATAACTATCAATTTGATTATTAATTGAATTACCATTTTTGACGAATTTAATATATATATATATATATATATATATATATATATATATATATATATATATATATATATATATATATATATATATATATATATATAGGGTTGAGATCGATTGAGAAATCAATAAGGACATGATCATCATCTTACTAATCTCATTTAATGTTTATTTTTTTTTGTGTTACTAAATATATTAATATAAATATCTAAAAATTAACAAAATAACACAAAATTTCGGATTTATTTAAAATAATAATAACTTTTTATTTTTTTAAAAAATGGAGATTTTTTTATTGTTTTTTCAAAAAACATGAATTTTTCAAAAAAAAATGAAATTTTTTTTTTTAAAAACTACATCTTTTTTTCAAAAAAACTGCATTTTTTTTATCAAAAACACTGCATTTCTTTTTTAAAAACTGTATTTTTTTTTTTCAAAAAACTGCATTTTTTTCCAGAAAAACTGCATTTTTTATAAAAAAGTGCATTTTTTTTTCAAAACTACATTTTTTTAACAAAAAAATCAATGTTTTAGGTGCATATATGCATATTTTTTCAAATACATATATGCATGTTTCTTTTACTATAATATTCGTAAGTAAATTAGAAAAAATCTCATTTTTATTAATCAATCTATAAACATAATACAAATATTTTATTCGATACAAAATAAAATATAAAAAAACTACAAAGATTCACAGTATTATCATTTCTTCATATCAAGATTTTTATATTTTCTTTAATTTATCACTTTTCACTTCCTCAATATTTTCAACAAGTTCTTCGAAACCTACAAGAAAATTAAAAAAAAGATTGATTAATGCAAGAACACTCAGAAAAATGCACAAGTATATATCATGTAAGATTCACATGTGATTATATCATGTAAGATTCAAATGTGATTATATAATGTGATATTCACATGTGATTGTATCTTTTAAGATTCAAATGTGAAATTCACAAGAAAATTAAAAAAAAAAAAATAACAACGACCACTCATACAAAATGCATGTGTGCATATTGACGTAATTCATATGTGATTCACTAGTGATTTACATGTGAATCATATGTAATTCATATGTTATTCACTTGTGATTTACATGTGAATCACATGTAATTGATATGTGATTCACTTGTAATTTACATGTGAATTACATGTGATTAATATGTGAATTACATGTAATTTATATGTGAATCATATATGAATTACATGTGAATCACATGTAATTCATATGTAATTCACTAGTGATTTATATGTGAATCACATTTAATTCATATGTGATTCACTTGTGATTTAGATGTGAATCACAAGTGAATCATATGTGAATTACATGTAATTCATATGTGAATTACATGTAATTCATATGTGAATTACATGTAATTCATATATGAATCACTTGTGATTTACATGTGCATCACTCGTAATTCATATGTGAATTACATGTGATTTACATATGAATCATGTGTGAATTACATGTGAATCACATGTAATTCTTACGTGATTTACATGTGAGTTACATGTTGTAACACCGTAAAAATAAAACAATTTTTCGTATTTTCAAAACACATTTTTCAAACACATTTATTAATAAAATGTCATTGTATCATATCCTTGTTTCACAAAACATTCCCCAAGATCGAAATACATAAAATCCCATGTGTGTGTACGAATCATGTCAGCGCCTTCTCGCATTCATCACTGGTACCTGAAACACATAACACATAACACTGTAAGCATAAAGCTTAGTGAGTTCCCCAAAATACCACTCTAACACATATTAGCCACTCGAGGCTATAACTTTGTTTGACCCTCTGGTCAATGTGTCTCAGTGGGACCCTCCAGTCCCAACTCTCTGTGGACCCTCTGGCCCTAACTCTATGGACCCAAAGGTCCTAACTCTATGGACCCACTGGTCCTAACTCTGTAAACTCTGAATCATGCATATCACATATCACAACAATTATAACACATAAATAACATGCAAATACACTGGCACCTAACTCTGAAATACACTGTCACATACTCTGTTTACCACTTTAAGTAAAGTATAGTGAGAAGACTCACCTCTGGTAACTCGATAAATCTCTGACTCGGTAAATGCTGGCCTAGCCTCCGCCTAATCATATGAAATAAATGCCCTATTTAATATAACTCTCAAAGGCTACACTATGTCCTCTTATCACACTCTCAGAAGGGTAAAATACCATTTTACCCCACTCATAACTCAAAAGGCCCCACAATAGACCATACCCTAAAAGTCAACCAAAAGTCAACTTTCCGGGTTACGCTGCGCATACCAGATGTGTACGCTGAGCGTAACCGGCTACCTCTCAGAATCGGGGAACGCCACCCAGTACGCGACGCGTACTCGGATTACGCCCGGCGTACTCCCCTACTTAAGTCCTTTAGCTCTTGAGGTCTTAAACAGTTAAGACCCACGTCCAACTTCTAGATCTGACCACTTCTAAGCCTCTTAATCCATAAAGTTGATGACTTTAAGCCTTTGCATGGCTGAACAAGTCACCAACTCCCATAATATTCAATTCTCAAACTCTAGAAGGCTTATTACTCACGCATGACCTCATATTAACAACCAAGATGGAAAATTTATGGATCTAAACCACTAATACCACTGAAAAGGGACAGATCTCGGACCATGGAGCACCTTATACTCATAAAGTCTCCACCTTTGGGGTTTTTAACCCTAGAAATAGCACATGCAACAACAAACCAAAAGAAGAGGAAAGTTTTGAACTTTATACCTCTAAGTGTAGCCCCTTTCTCTGTAGATCTCATATCCAAATTGGCACTTCAAGCTTCAGCCTCCAAAAGCTCCTTTCCTTCTTCTTCACTAAGTCACCAATGCACAATTAGATCCAACAACACTCACACACACTAAGAACGATGGGAGGCTCTCTCTTAGGGTTTCACTCACTGATATGGAGGCTAAGAAATGAGCCTTAGCACCTTTAAATAGTGCACAAGCCAGATTAGGGTTTTGCACCTGGGCCGGGTATGCCCGACGTAACTCTGGGTACGCCCAGCGTACCTTGGCGACTCTGCGTCCAAAATAAGCGCATGAGTACGCGCAGTGTACTCCTGAGTACGCCCAGCTTACTCATTTGCCATATATATCCTCTAAAGGGCTAAACTTGACAACAAGAGAAAAGAAGGAGGATTGAATAGTTGTACCTGAATCTTGGGATGTTACACATGTAATTCATAATTACATGTGAATCACATGTAATTCATATGTGATTTACTTGTGATTTACATGTGAATCACATGTAATTCACATATGAATTACATGTGATTTACTTATAACCGTCACACCATGATTCAGACAAATACAAAAATTCAAGAAAATTCGAACATGAACCATTATCAATTGTGATTGACCTGATAGAAGAGTTGTTGGATGACACTTTGAATCATATCCACATGGAGATCCTTGTTCTTCTTCCGAGTCTTATTCTTCCATTTTTACAGTTGAGTTCTCATGCATATATCATTATATATTACACTGCTTCCTATGAATGCAATCTCTAAAACATGCTTCCTTCCATGCATCTCCAAAGGCCTGTTATGTAACATACATGAAAATAAAAATAATCCCCTTAATGACTCCGTCAATACACTCAAGAAAGACTATATATGTATATTCACCTTTGTGTCATCAAAAACTCCATCTCCAACAGCACCAAAGCTATCAACATTCATAAGAACCCTGACGCCACATTCATCACCTGAACATGATGGCAAGTTAGAATCATCTTCTATTTTTAAACTTTTATCCTCAAGCATGTCCAAGGAGTCGGAAAAAATGCTTTTTGCATACTCACAAACCAACAATAGAGATAGAGAACGAAAAGAAATATATACAAGAGTGCTCATGATTTTTTTGTTTGTTTTTTTAGATTAAATAATGTTTTGAGTCACCCAATAAGCCTCAAAACAATCTTTCAAAGTCCTTCTATGAGAATTGGTGGTGGAAGAAATCCAAGTTCCTATTTGTGCAACCTACTTTGTTTTCCACCAAATATTTTGTACCTTGATGAGTGGGTTGTGAGTGGGATGATATTTTTATTATTTGACATGTCACGTCTGTTAAGAGGCTAATTTTTACCCTTATGGGTGTTCATAGTGATGGCTTAATGTGTTAAGTGGTCAAAAAGCCTTTGAAATCCAAAGCTGGAAAATTCAGCAAAAAATACAAATTTGTCCCTGTATTGGAAAAATTATAGAAAAATCACTAGGAATCAAATTAGTGATCTGTAAACTTTCAAAGTTTCAATTTTGAATCTAGTTTATCCATTAACTTTTCCATAACCTGTTGTTGCTGCTAATTTAGGTGAAAATCACATTTTTCACCAGCTGGTTAGAAGTTAGCTGCATTGATAGGCAGTTTTGTAAAAATCATATAAAATTGTAGAAAAATCGTTTGGACCTTCAAAAGTACATTCTGAAAAAATAAATGTCTGAACTTCTGGGATATGAAATAAAAACAGGAAGTTATGTAGGTTTCAAGTGTGGTAAAACAGATTTAAACAGTGGCTGTTTTGGGTCCAAAACTGAGAATTTTAATGGTTAGTTGATTTAGGTGTTGTGGCTCATGATTTATAAGTTGTGAATACTGTTTTTTGATGTATAGAAATCAAATGAAGACATGATATTTTAATTTATATGTATTAATTAAGTATATCAGATCGTACCATCCTTGGTTAGTGAAGAGCAACACCAATAATATCCTCGGCTTCTTGCTTTTGAATTCAATCATTGAACACTGAACCATCATCAAAGGCTCAACTATAGCTGTTACAGCCTTGGGAACTTCTGAAACAATTCATCAACTACCAGATCTTAGGCGGCATAATGGAGGTACGTTGGAAACTACATGGGGAACCTAAGCAACTTCATTTGTAAGATTCATATATTACCTGCATATATTTTGAAACCAGTGATGTCAGCAACATTGGTTTTGGAAAAGATATTGTGAGCCGGAAGATCAAGTACAACAAGTAGGAAGGAAGGTAGAACATGTGTAGGATTTGAAACAATTGTTGCTTTTGGAAGTGAATAGCAAATGAAAATTTGGTTAAATGTGCATATTTTGTGGAGCTTTGATGATGATGATGATGATGATGATGATGATAAAATGTGAATGAATAAAGGGTGAGGGGTTGTAGGTTTAAGAGATGGAAATGGTTACATAAAGACGAAGGTGTACATAAAGACTATGTTTATTGAAGAAGAATAGTTGTAAGACAAATCATTTGTAATAGAATACCTTTAACCTTCCTTTATAACATAATTTAACTCTAAGTCTCTAGTGTTATTTACTATTACATTTTTACACTTTTCACATTATCCCATTGACTAATCACTTACATATGTCCAACTAATTAACACATATTTCTACTTTACTTGTTTTAGATAAATATGACATGAGTTTATAAATTCAATCTTATATGTCCTGTGATACAATACATACTTTGAAACCAGTTATGTCGGCAACTTCACTTGTAACATACTACAGCAGGAAAAAAAATATAAGATTCATATATTACCTGCATATATTTTGGTGAAGCTTATCTTGGAGATCAATGAAGCTGTTATATCTTGCCTCAGTAAAAGTTATGTCTCTTAAAACAGCACAAACAACATACGAACATATCTCTGATGTTTGTAACATGAGGACAATATAATTTATACAAAGATAAAAACAAAGAGCTATTGTGCTTTAAATATTCATAGCATAGATAAATACCTTTGGTTTTACATGCATTTTAAGCATAGATTGCTGATAGATATCAGTAAGAGTGTAATTCGATACTGAATCAAGACCAAGAAAAATGCAAAGGGACTGCACAAATAGTGATGTTCTTGAAAACGATTCATCAAAAAATTGAACATGAAAGAAGAGCAAGCAATGAAAACTGTGATGCAATCGTTATAAGGAATTACCATTTCCCATCACAACTGTAGTAGATGGTGAAATAATACATCAGAAGACTAGGTACGCCCATGGATTCAGAATCATCATGGAGGAGGAACCGATTACGGTAGGTGAGATCGGCAGGTAAGGATTCGAAGGAGGTAGAATTAACGTAGAGGACGCACGTATCGGCAAAGGTATTGTCAAACAGATCCACGATGACGATTCAATAAAGTAGCTCAAAAACAAAAAATTACATTAATCATTCATTGATTTTTCAACGATGCATCTCCACTCATAAGTGATTCCCTCGGATGCCTCTTTTTCCAATTTGGAAGTAAACACCATTACTCATCGATTCTACTTAACCATATTCATTATCGTCGGCCAATCTTCGTCGCTTTTAGGAATCCGACTCATCGGAAACATGTATTTGGTCAAGAAAATGTTGTCGACGATCTGGAGATTATCGGATATGGATAGTCGGAGGCAAGGTGATCGAAGCGGGATGAAAGGGTGTGTGTCTGAGCACGCACGCGCGCGCGCGCGAGAGAGAGAGAGAGAGAGAGAGAGAGAGAGAGAGAGAGAGAGAGAGAGAGAAATGAGATGAAAGGAGAGTATAAGGATGATCAATCAAATTATCTTCTCCCTGAAATGTCCTTTGATTCAATTTAATAAGCTACCCCCATTCTATTTTTTCCAATTATTTACAACAATGCCACAAATCATCTTGACCATCTATTATTTTCATCCAGCGGCTCTTGTTTGGTTCTCGGGTTCTCGGGAATATATGAGTTCTCAAATGATCCTTCCTCTCTCTCTCTCTCTCTCTCTTTATATATATATATATATATATATATATATATATATATATATATATATATGGGAAACATGAATATACCCTGAAGGGTATATAAGCTTAGGTACCCAAACATACCATAATACGCCGTTTTGTTTGATATATTCATTATAATGTTCTTAAACTTCAACCCTAACTTGATTTATTTTAAAGATTTTTGAAATTTCATTATTATCATTCTCTTACATCACATCTTTTTGTCGAACACCTACTAGGTTATATATATTGTATTTGAAAATGATAATTATGTAAGAGGAAGATAAATGTGTAACTTCTAAAAATCATGAAATTAAATCAAGTTAGAAGTTAAATTTTAAGCACATTGGACAATCTGAATGTATTATATGACACAAAGCGACGTATTGTGGTGTGTTTGGGTACCTAAGCTTATATACCCTTATATATATATATATATATATATATATATATATATATATATATATATATATATATATATATATATATATATATATTCCAACTATAAAAAATTTATCTACTATAATAAATAAAAGTTTTTTTTTGCCGCTTTTCACATTTTCATTCAATTTGTCAAATGTCATTTTATGATTATTTTGAATTAATTTTTTTCCGAATGTCATTTTATAAGGTTTTTTATTTTATTAAAATCCATATAATATTTTAATGTAGTAATTGCAATATGTGTAGTAATAAATGGATATCAATTTCATTAATCAACTTATATTTTAATTACAAAATTTTAACAATTAAAGCTCATTAGTTTCTTTTGTTTATTTATTTAAATTATTTGCTTAAATTTAAAAGATAAAAAACATTTCCATTATAATAATTCATTATTTTTCTTATTTTCTTACAAATTCTAAGTTCTCAAATATTTTGATCTTTATATTTATGTTTTTAAAATTAACCCATGTAATACATGTGTCTCACAACTAGTATATAATAAATTTTTTTATTAGTTGAATTACTATTTTAAAGGAGTTGACTTGTAACGTGCCAAAATATGATCCAATTTTTTCATTTTTAATTTAAATAAAATGGTATTCCAAAAACATTATCCATACAATTCCAGTGAAAATAATTATATCAAACATCATAACAATCAGAGTGATATCTCAAAAGCGGAATCCATATGGTGTGTGTGATGAAGTCAACCCTAACTCTTCCCCTTAGGACCAAATGTACCTAAAATATAAACTGAAAATTGTAATCACAAAGCTTAGTGAGTTCACCAAACTACCTTATACCATACATAATAAATCACATTCTGGGCCCCCGCCCTCCATCGGGCCCCGACCGACATCAAGCCCCGTCTGGTATACAAATCTGTTATTCTTAGGCCACGCCTACCCCGGCCATTATACACATACAATACATATCACATAATCATGCTAACACATACAATGACCATATACAATAGCATACATTTCAGTCATCGGGCCTCACCCGCCATCGAGCCTCGTCCGGTATACATAGCAGCACATAACACATGCAAGGGTCACACAGACTCCTAGCATCCTAACATAACTAATAAGGGTTTTCATTGGTGCCTTAGATCCGCTAAACCTAGTGAGGAAACTCACCTCGACTGCTGAATCTTACTGAAAAATCCATGGTTGTTGGTCCAACAAATCCCTAAGCTAATCAATACCAAAACAACACCCAATTAACATTTAGGTTACAATCCGTAACCATAATTCTAACAATCCATACTTGGGGTAAAAAGACAATTTTACCCCTCACGTAGTTTGGCATAAGACTAAGGCCCAAACTCAAAATATAAAAGGCCCAAAACCAAATCATCATCCAAGGCCCACTCATGGCCTAATTTTCTAAATTGGGCCCAAACCCTTTCATGGTCCTTACCCTAAAGCCTAACAACATTTTCTAATCCAAAATACTTTTACTCAGATGGCCCAACAAGAATCCAAGCATCTAAGCCCAATAAAATGGTCCAAACTTGAAGCACAAAACGCTAAGCCCAACAGACTGAGTACATGGGGCGTACTCAGCTATACACTAAGCGTACTTGCTAAATGGATTATATGCCCAACGTACTCACCCAATAAGCTAAATTCCACAATAAGCACTTAATGCTTAAGACCAGAAACCCAAACCACATATCCAAGTCCTAATAAGCGTTTATAACCATAAAGTCACTCACTTGATGACTCTGCATGCCTCATAAAGTACCAACTTCCAAATGTAACACCCTACTTTCATTAAATGCACATAAACTCATGCATGGATGGATCTAAACCCTAAAGGTGCCAACTTTATGAATCTAGAACTTCAAAAACACCAAGAGTGGCAACTCAAAGCTCCTAGAGTGGTATCAAACCACTAGATCTCATTCTTGGGGCCAAAAAGGGGCCAAAAAGAGACCAAAACTCATATATAATAGATCCAAACCATAAATGAACAAGTTCATAGCTTTAGACCTCAAACAAGTCGGGAAATGAAGCAACTAGTCAAGATCCACAAGCTCTTCCTTGATCCACCACCTTGTACCAAGCTTTTACTTCTTGAATATGGACTAAAGTACACCAAAATGGACATAATGAGCTCAAAACACAAGGAGAGGCTTCTGGTTTCGAATATGAGGCTTAAGGGTCAGAGGAGGCTGAAAAATAAGGGTTTCATAAGCCATAAGGTGATTATATAGTGTCCAACCTCGAAAATTAGGGTTTTAAGATTCCTTGCGTATGCCCCTCATTCAAGGTTGTACGCCCTACGTACGCCTCTGGAACCCCATCCAAGCCTTGCATGAGTACATTAAGTGCACCATGTGGTACGCCCCCGTGTACTCGCTTCGTCGCTTGTACGCCAAGCGTACCATGTGGTACGCCCCGCGTACAACTGTAGGACCAAATTGCAACTTTTACATAATACAATGGCAATAATGAAACATAGCAGGGTTCAAGTGTTACATGTCTTATTTTAATTGTGTACAATTTAACTACTATATACTCTTACAAGTAGGGGTGTTCAAAAATATCTGAGTCAAATTCTACAAAATTATTATCCGAATCCAAATCAATCTAATATCCAAATTTTGGATAATTTGGAATCACATTTTCTGATCAGATTTTGTATATCGGAAATCCAAAAATTATAATTTTGCTTTGTTTTTATTTATTATTTTAACCCAGTATATCTTATAATATCATTGTTATTTGTTAATAATTAAAACATATTTATGAAAAAACTAAAACATATTCATGATACACTTTATTACTACATTTGCGTTTGAATTCTTGAATGGTGGTTGAGGATGAAAAGAGAAGTATTCACATAAGCCGGTGTCCTTAATTTGAAGTAAGATTGAAAAAATAATCTTTTCATATTATGTTACATAGAAATACAACTATAAAGATAATATAAATGATGAAGCGTCATATACTTTCACACAAAAATGGTAAACCAATTTATGGTCACAAATCATATCTCATATAGTAAAAAATGAAAATTTTGATTTCGTTAACACAAAGTATATTGTTTAAAACATTGGATTAACATTATGACATATTTACACATAATCGTTAGCATTTGCTATAGTTGTATTGATATTTTATTTTAACCAAATTCTAAGATTTTTGGATATCCGATTTAGTATTTGAATCTGAATCCAAAATTTCAGATATCTGAAATTTTGGATAAAGATTCATATACTAAGAATCAACTATCCGAAATTTCTTATATTCAATTTTTAACATCCCTACTTACAAAGATATGAATGTCATTCTATAATACATACTATTCGATTATAAAAATGTACGTTCAAACGAGTTTATGAATGAATGAAATCAGTTGAAGGAGCGGTCAAGGACGAAAGCGATCATGACCATTTATTTTTTGTATAGTTCCTTAAGTGACATATTCAAGAGATAAAAAGTTTTTCAAAAAACTTGAATTGGATACTCTCTCTCTCTCTCTCTCTCTCTCTATATATATATATATATATATATATATATATATATATATATATATATCAAGATTTTTTGAGAACCCATATTTTCCTGCGAACCATCTTAAAATGTGAAAAAAAAAATTTGATATTTTTTTTTCAAAAAAGGTAGCATAAAGCACCAAATCAAATCCTATAAAAGCATATTTATAAAAAAAAATCGAGAAAAAAAATATGCATATACAACAAGTGCATATGTGCATTTTTATAAACTTGTGAATTTTCGACGTTTGTGCATATATGCAACTCTCATATATGCATATTTTTTTTGACATTTTTTTTTGCGAATATCTTGTATATGATTGATTTGGTGATTTATGTAACTTTTAAAAAAATTACAAAAAAATTCACATTTTAAAAATTGTTCGCAAGAAAATGTGGGTTCGCAAAAGGATCCTGACCGTTAGGGCAAAGACCATTTGGTCTCTCTCTCTCTCTCTCTCTCTCTCTCTCTCTCTCTCTCTCTCCAAGAAGTACAGCGAGTAGCGGCGACACCAATAGCGGCGGCATATTGAAAAGTCGCTGCTAAAGGTCCATGTCATCGCTAATGGCTAATAACACGGATCCGCACTTTCACGTTCTGGTAAACTAGAACCGTTCGATCGTGTTTCTAATCCAACAACAGGAGTACTCGTGGAACGCACAAAAGCAATACCGGCGACTGTAATCGCCGCTAAAGACCTACAATTGTTGCCGCTAAATATCGAATAAATGACACATCAATAATTCCCTCCGAAGTGTGATAGAGAAGGTATCCACACCCCTTTATTAACCGATAGTCGCCTTCCACCAGCCGTTTTGCTTTTCCGGAACACCTAGAAAATACTACACTTTATTTCGAAGTCTAAATATGCTTCTTCTAAAGATCTCTAACATTACAGATCTGGTGAAGCATGAGAAAAACTCTTCGATCAACTTCGTCGGAATATCAAATCTGACAGAGTATGAAGCTCTTTCTTGCCTCTAGATGTCCGACCACCTCCAGATCTACTTCTTTATTCAAACAACCACTGGAGTCTGAATATATCTTCATTTACACCAGCTCAAGTCAAATATGATGTAGATCTGAGAATATTGTGATATTATACAAAGGTTTTTCTTTTTATTTCATCATTCCATCGTTGGATCTACATCAGATCCGTTCCCACACCGTTGGTGTTGTTGTCGGAGCATCAAAAATCACAAATCCCAATCATCATCTCAACCTACAGGTGCTAATCTTGAACTCGTTTTGTTCCAGAACTCTTGTACTTATTTTTTTCTCTGATCTATTCCATCACCGGCAAAATGTTTGTCGGATTTGTACTAGATTTGTTATGTGCCGCCTCTTTCTCATCTCTAACTCGTTTCCGACTCTGTCTCTTTTATCTCTGGTCCAAACACCACCAAATCGACATTAGATTTGATGTGTTTGTGCATTTTAAGTTGTGAATGCATATTTTTTGTGTATTAAACTATGAAGTTTGTGTATTTAGCTGTGATATTTGTGTGTTAAAACTGTGAAATCAATGCATTAAGTTGTGAATTTCTTATTTAAACTGTAAATTGACTATATTAAGTTGTGCATTTTGTATATTTACTTGTGAATTAGTTGTATTAAACCGTGAATTGACTGTATTAAAATTTTAAAGTTGATAATATGCTTTTGAATGCATACTTTTTTTTTGTATTAACCAGCGAATTTTCTGTATTAAGTTGTTTATTTTGTGGTTTTAACTGTGGATCGACTGCATTAACTTTTGAATTTCTTGTATTAAACTGTTATTTTTTGTTTTAAACATTGAATTGACTATATTAAGCTGTGAATTTCCTGTTTCAACTATGAGTTGACTATATTAACCTATGAATTTATTATATTAAGTTGTGAATTGACTGTATTAATATGTGATTTGATTGGTATTAAACTGTGATTTTTTTTTTTATAATTTTTTTTTGCTTCTGAAATATAAGGTTGAAGAAATACTATACCAATACATGATTTTATCTAATTTTGAATAAAATATGTAAAACTTAAATTGTGAATATTTGCTTCAATAAACTTTGAAAGAAGAACTAGCATATAAATTTGAAAGTATATGGTAAGTTTTAAGTTAAGAATATGGTTCTAAATGTATAATTTTTTGCCTTAAATTGTGAATTTTATATACTAAATTGTGGGTTTTTTTTACTGACTGTGAATTGACTGTATTAAGATGTGAATTTTTAATTTATGTTAAAATATTAATGATTCATATATGAATATTTGTATTAATTTTCATGTAAACATATTTATTTTTTGTGTTGTATAATTAAGTAAGAATGTATTAGTTTTTATAATTATTTTGCATTAAACTCTAAATTAGTAATTTAATTGGTATATTAAATTGCGAGTATAATATTTAAGCTATCAATTAATGATTTTATATATACATATCTGATTTGGAAGGATGATGATGGTGACGGTGGCACAGGTGGTTGGTGGTGGCGTTCGGTAGTTGGTGGTGTTAGAGTTTTGGTTTAACTTTAAATATGTGAATTAGAGTATAATTGATTGTATTATGTTATATTGGGAATTTTATGTATTAAACCAAAAATGGAGTGTATTAAATTGTATATTTTATATAAATTTTATGTTAAAATATGAATAAATGTATGTATGAAAATATTAAACTGTGTATTAGTGAATTAATATGTTTATTAAATTGTGAATATGGTATTTTAAACTGTGAATATGTCTTATACACTATATATTATTTAAAGAAATCTACAATTTAGAAAAAAAAGAAATTTGAGTTTATCAAGACATAAATCTATTTTTTAATTAAAATTTTATATATTTGGCTGCAAAAATGAAATGGTATGTATTAAAAAGAATTACTAAAGAAATGAGAACTACAATATTTGTTTTATTAAGCTGTGAAAATGACCAAAAAATGCCATTAAATTTAGAGTTAGTATAGTAGTGGTCCAACAGCGGTCCGTCGGTGGTCTGGCGGCTGGCCAACAACAAGTGACAATTAGTTGTAAGGGAATGTAAAGTTTGTTTAATATAATATTAATATTTGATAAGTCCAAAATACCCTTAATGAAAACATTTAAAATAATTATTTTTAGGGTTCTCATTTGAACCACTCCCTATATATATATATATATATATATATATATATATATATATATATATATATATATATATATATATATATATATATATATATATATATATATATGCAAAATTGTAAAAGTCGAATATTGTGTTTGTATAGTTTCGCATCTTTATGTTATTTTACTAAGTCATTTTTGTGCGAAGTGTAATGTTTAGACTTAGTATATTTTTTGTACACTCATGTTCCCTATAAATAGGGACTGAGGATAGAAGTAGAGGATAACTTTTCTGAAACGCAAATATACTTTCTGCTTATTCTGTAATCAGTCTTTATCAATATAAGATCTGATTAATATTTACTCTTCGTGTTCTAACTCTTCAATCACTCAAATCATATTTTGCTTTCGTAAATCTCGATAACAATTCTCTTCAATTGATATCAGAGCAGGATTCAAACTGCATCGATTTGATTTTCGTGTTAGAATCATTTTCTTTTTGAGTTGCAACTTTACTCAAAATTTTCCGCGCATTTTGGTTTTGAAAATCAAATTTGATCTTCAGATTTGAATTGATTCTGTCTTTGAATTATTTAGTCGAGTAATCGATCAGTGCTTTGGGATCAATTCAATTGATCAATTCTCAATTTCATCAATTTTTTCAAGCTTTCTGAAAATTTTTGTGTTCATCAATGGCGAACTTCAACATGAATACAATGACTTCCTTCTCTCACTTCCTTGGTTCCTCAACCAAAATTCCGATGTTAATTCCAGAATACTATGATCAGTGGGCTGATAGAATGGAAGATTACTTAAATGGAATTGATGAAGAACTTTGGAATTGTATCGATGGAACAGTGCATGCTCCTGCTAATGTTCAACCAATTGGTCCATTTGCTGCATCTGCTGAAGTTGCTGATCAAGAAAAACGGTTGAAGAATAATGAAAAGAGGTGCATGAGGGAACTAAGAGGAGCTCTTCCTCCTGTGGTTTATAATTACATTCGTAGTTGTAAAACAGCAAAGGAGATCTGGAACACTCTAAAAGAGAAGTATCAAGGTAGCGAAAAGACGAAGATCAATTCTGTGAAGCAATGTCTAGTTGAACTGAAAGAATTCAGACAAAAGGATGCTGAAACTCTTGAAAATTACTATGATCGTCTTAATGAGCTTATGTTTCGTTGCAATAGGTATGGAATCACTAGGTCTCTCATGGAGTTCAAGTTAACTTTCATTATGGGCCTTCGCAAGGAATGGCGAAGTGTGAGCATGATGATTAAGAATCAACAGAGTTTTGATACAACTCATTTGAATGATCTCTACAATCAGCTGAAAACACATGAAAGTGAAGTTTAAGAAATATATGAAGAATCAAAACAGAGTATTGGAGGTCCTTTGGCTCTTGTTTCAAAAGTATCAGAAGTTGATGCTAATGAAAAAGATGGTTCAGATGATGAAGGATTTTTGATGAACTCTGATGATGAAGATGTGGCATTCTATTCAAACAACAGAGTTAAGAAATTTTTCAAGAAGCCATTTAATCCAAAAGGAAAGGCTACTGATGCGAAGAGTGGAGTCACAAAAACTGGAGGAGAGGAGAGGAAGAAAATGGAGAAAGCCGAAGAAAAACAAAAAGATGCGAAAGAAGTGAATAAGCTGAAAGGTGACTCAGGAATTTACTGTCACTACTGCAATGGTGCGAATCACTTCGCAACCGATTGCATGTTGTGAAAGAAAGAAGAGAAGAAGGAAAAAGTTAAAGATGAAGCATACTATTCTGAAAAGATTGAAGAGATACGTGCTAAGACCAAAGGAGTGTCTCTGGTTGCGAAAGGTGAAACTGATGATGAAGAGAGTGGTACGTATCAGATCTGGTCTTCAGGATCTGATGACGAGGAAATGAGGCATCCCACACATGGAGCCATGTTCGCAAGTTTTGAAGATTGCGAAGAGGAAATTTCAGGGAGGTGCTTCGTATCCAAATCCACGGACAAATCACCCATGACCACCAAGGTACGTCTTATACTTGAATCTTTTAATATTCCTTTATCTGCTTATGATGCTGAACTCACTTCATTTGATGATACTGTGGCTTATTTTGATTCTGTAATTGTGTCTGCTAGTACTGAAGCTCAAAAATTAAATATGCAACTAGGATAGACACAAAGAGAATTAGAAATAAAAAGAAGCAGAGTAGACAAACTTGAATTACAGCTCAAAAATGTAGATTGTGATAGGAATAATCTTACAAATGATGTTAGGTTGTTGCTAGCACAAAGGAACATATATTGTAATTCTGCCAAACGATTGTATGCAAAATTAACTGCTTTACATCATTCTTCTAACATTAGCAAAGAACAACATAGGAAACTCTTACCTTTTCTTGAGTATGAACGTGAACAAGTTGATGTTGTTTCTTATGATTGCGAAAGTACAATTGCTCAATTTGACAAAATACCTGATGATAGATATCCATATGGTATTGTCAAAATTGATGAATTTCTGAATGCTGATGAGTTGGTTAACATTGTCAACGAAAGTTTTACAAAGAGTGAACAAGTGAAAATCTTAAAGAAAACAGAAACTTCATCTCTTGCATCTCAATTCAATTATGCTGATATTGATGACAATTCAGATAATGTGAGTAAAATCAGTGAGATAGAAGAGGAAGAAGAGGTTGATTGTTCTCAATTGTCAATCATTAATATCACATCTAAGATCAAAGGTAAAGAAATTATTGTTGACTCGATAGTAGATGATGAAATTGATAAACCTTCAACTTCGCAACATTGTAAGTTTGATAATGTGGAAGTTAAAAGCTGGAAATCTGATGATAATGAAGAAAACAAAGAAGAAGTGAAAGATTCATATGAAATACCTCCACGAGTTGTGGTTGATCAAGTGTTTGAGAATACAAAAGAATTTGACAAAATTTTAAATGACAAAGGCGCACATTATTTGGAAACCAACACTGTGGTATATCCAAATTTTGTATGCACTGATAAAACCATTTTTCCAAATCAAGTTTTTGTCACTACTGGAAATACTGAGAAAATTCATCCTGAATTCAACAAAATGATTGAAAAATATAATCTAAGGTCAACCACTGAAGGTTTTTTCGCAAATCAAAACACAGAAGAAAACAATTTAACTCAAAATTATTATGTGTTTCAAAAACAAAAATCATTACAAAAATGGGTGGTTAAAGGTGAAAAACCAAACAAAGTTTTTGAAAAAGTTGAAAAACCAAAGGATGAAGTGAAATTAAATTCTCATGAATTCAAATTGATGGCTGGAAATTATTCAACAGAAAATAATGTTTCAAAAAGAAAAGCAAGAAAAGCAATTTTCTGGCAAGTTGTGTCAAATGACAAACCAAGAGCTGAAAAAGAACAAATTTCAAAAACAACATCATCAAAATTTCAAAGCAAAAATAAACAAACAGATTCAAGTTTTCATAAACCAATAAATTATGCTGACAAAATTCCATATGTTCGCAAATATGACAACAATCGAAAATTTGAGAATTCGCAAAAATTTGTAAATAATCAAAAGTTTCAAAATGTTGGCAAATTCACGAATACTTCAGCAAGTTTGAAAGATTCAACTCATGCAAAAGTAAAATTTTCACCAAAACAACCAAAATTTCCAAATCCTTCAGTCTCAAAACCGACCAAAGTTTCATATACAAAAGGAAAATCTGATGTAAGTACAATCAATCGTTGGTTTGAAGGGAGAGGAAGAAAATATCAAAGTGGGAAGTTTTCAGAGAAACAAATCAAGAATTCAAACTTGATTTCAAACTTTTGATAAACTATAAAAGGGGATCAAGAACACTATATACGGTTACACAAACAGAACTCTCACAAACCTCCAAAGATTCAAACTTGATCAAACTTCATCTCTTTCAAACCCTAAACATGGCGGCCACTCAATCCAACACTGATGAAGTTCTTTCTCAATCCCTGATGAAAATCCAAAGCACCAATTATCAAGTTGATCCAAATGTCTCGTCTTATCCCAAAGGCTTGAAGATGCTCATCGTTGCCCTGAAACGATCACCCCTGTCCACTGCCATGTTTAGTTCCTTCTCCGTTCCGATGACATGGTTATCCTTGGCAGCTTCAACGACATCATACAACCATACAACTGATGTGATAACCTTCAACTTGATAAACAACAAACGGGTAAAAATTTCCAAGAAGATGTTTGTTGAATTTTTGCAGATTCCGAACAATCCTCCATTTTTCAAACATGTTAACTGTCAAATCATTCATATGTTCAATGAGATGGGCCATCAACCAGAGCTTGAGAAGATCAGTGACTTTCGAAAGTCTGGGTTGCCGTGCATATGGAATTTCTTATTTGGAATTTTTCTCCGATGTCTAACAGGAAGAACAGTTGGACTGGATAGAGGGAGAATGGAAGTATATGCCATGGTTATGGGCTTGTACTACGATATCAGTGTAGATTATGCAACCCAGTTGTGGAAGGAGTTTATCAAGAGTCTAGAAAACACAAACTCTGAAAAAGGGATTTCGTGTGCGAGGTATTGGAGCTTAATTCTGGATAAGGTATATGAAAAAGAAGGGATTTCAGTCACGGAAGATGTTGAAGTTGCTGAATTTTCTCTATATCAATTTCCGAAGGTAGTGGAAGATGATGACGAAATTTGTACTCATGTTGCTCGCATTCCAGATGCGATGCTTCGCAAGGTCTCTCAACCTCACAAGGTCTTGGTGAGATATTTGAAAACAATTGATCAATCGGTGCCGACTGGAGTGTTATTAGATGTTGGTGCACCATAAAAGAAGAAGAAGTCCACAAAGAAGGATGCGAAAGGTCCATCTTCGCAACAGGCTCAGGATGAAGATGTTTATATTAAAGAGACTTCATCTCAATCAAAGAAAGAAACAATACGTTCCAAGTCTGGGGTATTGAAAAAGATTCGCAAGACTGAGGTGAGCAGTAAAGGGGTTACCATTCGCAGTATTCCAGCTCCGGTCTCTCCAGGAAAGAAAAGGCAAAGAGCTGAAGACGTTGCGAAAAACATGCAACGTACTCTAACAAAAAGACGGAAGCTGGTGGTTCGCAATGAATCATCTGATGAAGAGATAGTTCCAGAAACTCCACCGGTAATGTCCACGGTAAATGTTTCCTTACCAATAATTTCCATTACCCCTACTTCACAAATATCTACCACAATACCACTCACCGAACCACTCGAAATAGTCACTACCAAATCAGTTTCTAAGGAGGTACCTATTTCTGATATGGTTGTCAACGTATCTGATACGGGGGCACCTATCACGAGTGTTGAAACCACTTCACCAATCACCTTACCCATTTCTTTACCACTTGTTTCATTTCCATCTACAACTCTATCCACAACCTCATCAATTTTTGATCATCCACTTCAAAATCCATTTACAACCCTTTTTCCCTCACAATCACCAGAAACTCCTCAACCTTCGCAACCTTTATCTGATAATGAAGCTGAAGGAGGAGCCTTTGGAGGTGTAATTGAAGACATTCATTTTGATTCAGAGGAAGAGGATATTCCTGATCATATGCTTATGATAGGAAAACAATTTAAAATCCTGAATCATAAGCTGAATGCTATTATTCAGTCGCAAGCTGATTCTGGCAGGATGTCTTCTATCTCGGCAATGGAGGTTGATATAATGCTCAAGGGTTCTGAGAAGCGTATAATGGAGAAGGTTGATCAATCTGATAAAAATAATGAGCTTTGCATTAAAGCTCAAGGGAGTAATTTCTCTTCTGTGGTCCAGGATTTGAAAACTGTTGCAAAAGAACGTCATGTTCTCTTTGTACAGGATGTGAAGAAAGTTCGGGAGGATGTCAACTTTAAGCTTGAAGAGTTGAAAACCGAACTTGCGAAGGAGATCAGGGATATTACTTCTCATCATGTCGAAATTCAAAAAAAGATTGATGTGATTGCTACAGAAGTACACAAGGTTGTTGCTGTCCCTATCCTTGAAGTTAATCACAAAGAAACCCAGGAGAAGTTTGATCAGCTGATCAAGTTGGTGACTGAGCTGAAAACTGTGGTTTCGCAATCTTCATCTACTCATATTCTCACTCCTGAGTTCTTGTCTCTAAAGGTTAATACTTTAGAAGAAGCAATTCAGAAAGCTCTTGCTCCAATCGCAAAATTTACCTCTTTACTATCGAAAAGTGCCCCACCTGCTTTCACAGGGGTGCAAGGGAGAGAGAAGAACTCAAGTAAAGAGGAGGATGCGAAGACAGTGGGAAAAGTTATATCTACCCAGCTTAAAACTACTCTTCCCATACTTACGAAGCCTATTTCCTCAACTACAATAACCATAAGACCGATTGCCAAAGGTATTTCGATTGGGGAAAAAGAAGGAGGCTCGAGTTCAAAACCTCAAACAGATGTTGTGGGAAAAGGAAAAGAAATATTGTATGAAAAATCAAAGGAGGAGAAGAAAGCTGAGGCTGAGGTAGAGTTGGAAAGGATGAGGCAAGTACAAAGCATCATGAGGCAAAGGGCAAGTGATCCTCCCACGATGAACAAAGGAGATCCTGCGAAGCTATACTCCTACGCAACCATAGAGTCAAAAGTTGTGGGGAGGGAAATGTATGAATTCGAGAAAAAGCCAAAGAGAAGTTATGATATTGCAAATTCAGACAACTGTCAGCTAGATTTTCCAATCAATGAAATGCTCTTCATTACTGCTCAGTACAAGATTAGCGAGAAGTTTGATAATCCTGATGATTATATACACATGAAAATCAGATTTCATGCTGTATTGGGAAAGAATCTGGATGAAGTTTGGTCTTTAATGAAGATCAAAAGGGTGTTAACAATCAAGAAAGATATATTGTTTGAAGACATGCTTCAAAATTTCCGTTATTTTGTTATTCGAGCAGAAAACAAGCAGTATGACTTCACTGTAGCTGATTTTCCTCTGATGAACTGCAACGATTTGATTCAAGTGGCTCTGATTTTGAAGCATATGGAAGAGAATAAGCTCAAAGGCTCTGAGACTGAAGTGTTCAAGATAGGCTTCGCACATGTTAAGACATACATCGACAATTACTTTGATTGTTTGACTCTTACTGATGAAGAATTAGCGACTGTAGTGGGAAGAGAAGTGAACGTTCCTTGGGAAGAAACCTTATCCCAGTCAACATTATCGAAATATGTTGTTGGGGAAATATGCCTGAAACCTTTCGGCATGGTGTTTTCAGGAAGAGATACGAAGGGGAAGCCTAAGAAATTCTTGTTTAAAGTCTCAGAGGTGGAAAGATATACTTCTTCACAATATACGCACTTTATTGTTCGTATGAACAATTGCAAGAAGAACAATGAAGGAGACAAGAAGGAACTCAAGCAGGTGATTTCCTGGTATGGAGAAGTGCGAAAGACAATTCACTCTGCTGTTCAAAAGCTTATGGACTGAATAGCTTCGACTGTTTACAAAGGGGGAGATTGTAGATGCAAAATTGTAAAAGTCGAATATTGTGTTTGTATAGTTTCGCATCTTTATGTTATTTTACTAAGTCATTTTTGTGCGAAGTGTAATGTTTAGACTTAGTATATTTTTTGTACACTGATGTTCCCTATAAATAGGGACTGAGGATAGAAGTAGAGGATAACTTTTCTGAAACACAAATATCCTTTCTGCTTATTCTGTAATCAGTCTTTATCAATATAAGATCTGATTAATATTTATTCTTCGTGTTCTAACTCTTCAATCACTCAAATCATATTTTGCTTTCGTAAATCTCGATAACAATTCTCTTCAATATATATATATATATATATATATATATATATATATATATACTAGGCGAATGTCTGCGTGTTGCGCATAAACACCTATATAGTTGAAATCTTTACAAACATATGTTTTCTTAAATATAACAATAACGTTGTTGTTAAATTTGAAATAATAATTCGTATACTAAGTTGATATAATATATTGATTATTTTGAATTATATGATAATATATAAATTTATTAAAATTGCTTAATCTCAATCGTTTAAATGACCTCTATCTATGGGTTACTCATGAGTGAAAATAAAAACTAAAATATGGTTTAATGTTATATAGTTGTTAATGTTAATTAATTTTTTTTATAATTTGTTATCTTAACGTTTTAATTTCTATCATTGTAACTATTTAAATCATCAAACATTGTTTTTTGCTTTCAAAGGTAACAATATAATCATTTATATATAGTTATTTTTAACTATTGTTAATGTAAGTTATTTTAAACTACTTATTTGAAAACTTTTAATGATTATAAAAATATCTTTAGCGAATATTTTAGTTAAATTGAGATTACAATTTAGTTTTTGCATTTAGCACTACAGATCACTTTTAACTATTCACAAAATATTCTTTAGGTTTCTTAAGTAGAACTGAAAAAACATCAAATATTTAAATATAACATTACATGATCAACTTAAATATGAATTTTAGTTCCACTTAAAAAACTCAAATGATATTTTGTGAATAATTAAGAGTGATAAATTGTAGTGTGCTAAATACAAAAACTATATTGTAATCTTAATTTAACTAAAATATTTGCTAAAGATATTTTATAATCATTAAACATTTTCAAATAAATATCTTAAAATAACTTACAATAACAATAGTTAAACATAACTATATATAAATGATTATATAGTTACCTTTAAAAACAAGAAACAATGTTTGATGTTTTAAATAATTACAATGGTTTACATACAACAACATAGCAAATCTAATAAATTAAGTGTAATATGTTAAAAGGTAAAGACATAACTTTATAAATAGAAATAAAGATATTATTTTAATATTGAAATTTATTTTATTTATAATTACAATTTAAGTTTGATATTTATTTAACCTTATTAACCCTATAATGTTATATCTAATGTTATATTCAAATTAACAATTTAAGTACTTTACTCCAGACTGTTCAAAAATTATAACTTTAAAATGGTAATAGTTTACATACAATAATAATTTAAAACTAATAAATTAAATATACTATGTTAAAAGTTGAAGTCATAACCTTGTAAGTAAAGGTAAAGATATTATTTAATATTGAAAATTAGTTTATATATGATTACACTTTAGGTTTGATATTTATTTAACCTTATTAACCAACTTATAATTATTATTAGAAAGAAAATTGAAAAGTCATGGGAGTTTCAAATGAATGTGGTGAAAGGAAAAATGTTTCCTTTATAATATAGTATGATATATATATATATATATATATATGGCTTAGGTTATTTTGTTCTAACTATCTATTGTGTGCATGTACGATTGATTTATGACCAATTATTTTTGTTATTTTAAGAGAGTAATTAATGCATATTACATGTTGAAGATATAATGTGTATTAATTTAATCTTCAACATTTAATATATATTAATTACTTTCTTAAAATAACTAAAATAATTGGTCCAGATGCATAGTCAAAGTAGGCCAAGTCGTCAGCCTTTTCTGAAACTCTTGGGAGAAGGGCTATAGGATTAGAAAAAGGCCTAACTGTTGTTGAAGGAATAGAGGCTGTTTCGGCTCTTGGAATAAGGGGGAAGGGCTGAGTGCCGATGAAATGCTTTTTTAGACATACCCCGCTCAATGGAAATTTATTTAGGCAAGATCCCACGTCCAAGAGTCTGATTCAAATTCTGCTTTCACTCTTATCAAGGAAGGAGGCCACCAAACCAAATGGGTGGTCTTTGCTTGCTTTTTCTGTTAGAGATGCTAGTCTTTTTGTAATAACTGCTCTGAAGATGTTTTCAGGAATAAGAGAAAAAGGTGCTCTTTTCATCAGCTCTTTGGCTATTTGCTTGCGATAAAGAAAGAGTGAACTGAATCGAGCCAAGTAGTTCGGCTACGCCGGAAAGAAATAGTTAGATCCTCTTTGAGATGAAATGCGGCAATGTCTTAATCAAACTAGGCACAAGGTCAATGATTTCGCTCAAGGCTCAAGGCATAAAGGCTCTTATTCCTTCTTCATTGATCTTAGAGGGCCCTCGCTCTAAAGGGTTGATGGTAGCCATAAGGATGCCGAATCATCCACCGAATCCTATGTTTCATCCTAGTTTGTTTGATGTGTATACCCGTTTTTCAGTTGGCCTCATGTATATCTAGGCCAATGTGTCTTATTGGGCTTAGTATGTGCTTAGTTTCGGTTAATCCTTAGGCTCTTTTTGATTACGTAGAAACTTGGATTATTTTTAGCTTTTGTAATCGTAATCTAATTTCAATAATTTTTTAATCCTAGATACACAAATAAATAGTAGAAACATTTGAACCTACTATATATATATATATATATATATATATATATATATATATATATATATATATATATGTATGTATATATGTTCAAATGTTTCTAGCAACTATTATGTGCATGAATGTACCAATAAGAATTTAGGAAAACATAAATAATTAAATAAATTAAGGGTATTATGGTAATCTTTGCATAGTTAATTATGGTAGATAATCAATATTCCTGATATCATGCAAGAAGCAAATATAAATTTAAAACATTTAACCCTAAATCGTAGTCACCATTGTTTCTGATCCGCTGCTTCTTTTTCTTCTACAGACCCAAAAACACCACCACCGATTCCCCCTAAGACCGACTGTTTAATTGAAGATGGCCGGAAATTGTTTGCTGCCGGCAGAAACCACCAGTAGCAGTCGCCCAGTTCTTCAGCCTAGCGAAGTCGAGTCCTCCTAACAACCCACCGTCGACTTAGTCAATGAAGAAAACCTAAATTTGCCGATTTTCAAGTCTGGTCTTCTCATTCTGACCACCACCGATTCCCCTTAACCCTGATGGAAGAGTATAGGAGAGTGGTTCTAAGTTCACTGTAATGTCTCTCTTCTCCCTATCTGGTCTTTGTTCTCTTGTTATGATGCGTAACTGAATTTTTTTTGTTGCAATTGTCGATGACTTAATGTGGTGTTGAAAAATCCTTTGAAAACAACCATTTTTCTTATACTGTAAGTTGAATCCATTTGTTAGTGAAAAACTTTGAATTCACAGTAGGGAAAAGTCCCCCTGAATTTCCAAAGTTAGAAAAAGAAACGATAATTTTTGTTATTACTAAATTAGCATATTCTGTATGCTCAAACACCGTTCGATGAAATGCCTCAATGAACTCTTCTTTTTTATTTTTTAAATAAAGAAACATATTATATCTATAAGAGTACATAACATACAATTGTTTAAGAATTTGGTTATATTGTTCAAAAAAGAATGTGTCAATTGCACTGTTTAAGAATTATTCTAACTGTAGTGGTGTAACGTCCCAAAATTCAAGACTAAAAAATTTATTTTAATAAAACATTACTTAAAGCAAAATCATCAATCCAAAACATAATCAGAGTATTAATTTCCAAAACACATGTTTGTTATCAGAGTAAAACATTCTCAGGTTGTCTAATCTATAGTGTGTGCCATGCGATCACCCCGAGCTCTTCCCTCCGCTACCGGAAGTACCTGAAACCAAAACTGAAAACCATAAACACGAAGCTTAGTGAGTTCCCCACCCTACCACATACCATGCATAACCACATACTGCATATACTGGGCTACGCCCGCTATTCTGTGCCTCGCCCCCTACCTCGGGCCTCGCCCGCTACAACGGCCCCGCCGCTCCAGGCCTCGCCTGGCTTCGAGCCCCGCTCGGATACAGATCTGTTTCACTTAGGCCTCGCCTGTCACTGGGCCTCGCCCGCTAATATATAATAGCACATAAACATATCTCATCACATAAGCTAAACATATACTAACGGATCCTGTCCTAAGGCCTCGCCTATCCTGGGCCTCGCCCTTGTCCTGCTATTGATGAGTCATGGAACCCCGTCCATGCTCCTACTGATTGTGAGATACGGGCCCAGCCCACACTCACTCTTTCCCTAACTTGTGCCTCGCCCCTGATTTGCTGCTAATGAGATGTGGAACACCATCCACACTCTGCTATTGGTGAGATACGGGACCTCGCCCACACTCACCTCCATACCAGGCACATACAAGTATCATACAGACAATAAGTATAAACTATCATATAAACCATTCCTTGGGCACCCGCCTGCTATCATTGGACCTCGTCCTGAATATCATACTAGCATACAGTGCCTAGGGCTAACCCCCGAGTCTTCTACTCATAACTACATGGGCCGGCATTGTGGCCTTAGACCCATTCACACAAAGGGAAACTCACCTGCACTTGCTGAACTTGCTAATAACCCCTCTAGCTGCTGCCCGACAACTCTCTGAACTCCTGCTCCACTAGCTCCACGAGCTACCAATATCAATGCAACACTTAGTCTAATTGTCCCCCGAAAGTCAACTAAGTCAACTCTGGTCAACGTCAAAGTCAACCTTCCAGGTCAACCCTACTCGCCGAGTCTGTCTACTGACTTGCCGAGTTCACCGATTTCCGAGTCCTGTCCTGTCCAACTCACAGAGTTCCCACTCAACTCACTGATCCGAGTCTTAACTCGAAGGGTTTGGGGTTTCGCGACTTGACTCGCCGAGTCCAAGACAATCTTCAACAGACTCGCCGAGTTGTTCTTCCAACTCGTCGAGTTCCTGCCCAACTTCATCCAACTCGCCGAGTCCACCCATGTGACTCGCCGAGTCGCTCCAGTTCTTAATCCATACAGTGGCTTTTCGAGCCATGCAGGGGCTCCAAATCATACATCCATACTTCTAAAGCTCAATCCTCACGTAAAGTTGCAAACTTTACGTATAACTAAAGAGATCTAGGCTCAAAACACTCTAGGGCTAGGTTTAAGGACAAAAAGGCTTCACCAACTACTCATCTTCTGATGCTTTACGACATATTGGACCATCCTAACACTAGATCTGAAGTGACAACAACATATCTAAGCCCCAAACTCGAATTGGGTCTCAAACAACCATAAAACCCCCAAATCTCATAAGAAAAATAGATCTAGATGCAAAGGAGGGAAGATAGCAGCTTATTACCTCCAAGATGAACAGAAACTGAAGTAGATCTCGGATCTACACTTCCCGTATGAGTCAACCTTCTTGATCTTCAAGTTCCTTTCCAAAGTTTCCTTCCTCCAAAGCTATTTCTCTCAAATGATGGAAGCTCACACGAAATCTAGGGTTTACAGGTTCTCTAGGATGATATGGAGGCTGAGGGAGGGACATAACACCCTTTATATAGGATACAACTCCCGGGATTAGGGTTTTCCTTGTTCAGACCAGACTCGTCGAGTCCCTTTAGCCGACTCGCCGAGTCGGTCACTTACTCCTTGACCCGGATCCCGCTCGGACTCGCCGAGTTCCTCCTTGGACTCGACGAGTCGGCCCTTTAACTTAGGGTTTCCTATCATTTCTTGGCCTTCCTGATTTTGGGTGTTACAAGTGGTACATGTCATTAGTCTTTGATGAAAAGGGTTAAGCTGACATTCTGTCAGAATTTGCATGAAAAGCGTTAAGCTGGAGATATATTTTTTCATATTAGAATGCTAACACATGAACTACTTTTCTGTTGCAATAATTTACACAAGTTGTAGGTGCAATCAAAGGTGGTTTTTACACCTGGTGGGATAGATACTATCTATTTGGAACTTTTTACCCTTGGAGGGTCTTCTCCCTACTTATTGTCCCCTTACTATGTTCCATGTGGTTTGGATATTTGGTTTCTTTTTTTTTTCTTGTAACAAGATTTTTTATACTTAAAGAGAAACTGAATAGGAATATAATGCATTTGGAATACATACAGGGAGTCTTCATCCTGGTGCTTTCATAGATCATCATTTTTCACAACAAAAAACTTGTGAGCCGAAGATGGTTTATATATTTTAATTGTTTTTTTTCTCAGTCACCTTTTGTGTTAACATGATCTTTTCACGCATTTATATTTCAAATGTTTTGTTCGTTGGGTATATTCTTGATAATACATATTCTTTAAGAATATTCCAAACCATTCTGCAAGAATAGTTTATTTTGTAAGAATATTATTGTTGTATTCGGATAGAATATTAGTTAATTATGTATATATTTAAAGTGCAGCTGTTACAAGTGTATCACTACAAAATATTTGGCAATGAATTTGTGATATAAATGACTTGAAGAATGGCTTGAAGACCTGATGGGAAAGGCTTGAATAATGAATCAAAGAATGATCACACTCACTGTTTAAGAATGTTATTATTTTTTAAGAATTACAATTGTTATTCTTTCAGAATGTTGTTATTATTCAATGAATCACAATCATACAATGTAATTATTTGGTATATTATTATTTCAATAATCGATTTTGTGTATTCTTTCAGAATGTATTTACTAGTTTATGGTTGGCATTCTGTCATTCTGACAGAATAAAATCGAAATTATATTTACTAGTTTTCGGTTTTATTTTGTCATTGTGACAGAATAAAAACTGAAACCGGTACTAGTTTATGGTTGGCATTCTGTCATTCTGACAGAATAAAATCGGATTTTTAAATTTGAATTAATTTAAAATATTCATATTTTTAAAAATAAAGGAATTAATTATCCCTTAAAATCCGAAAATTTCCTTTTTTAATATAGGTTAATTGACTAAAATGCCCTTATGCTGAAATTTGTGTGATTATATGGTACACGTTATCCTATTCTAATATTATAGATCTCAGATCATGATCTTTGATTCTATTCCATCCGGTGGTCCAGATCTTTGCATTCTGGCACATAATAGTTAGTAAAAACAAAATAACCTAAGTATATATATATATATATATATATATATATATATATATATATATATATATATATAGAGAGAGAGAGAGAGAGAGAGAGAGAGAGAGAGGAAGGATCATTTGAGAACCTATAGTTTCCCGAGAACCCGAGAACCAAACAAGAACCATTAGATCAAAATAATAGAAGGTTTAAGGTTAAGATGATTTGTGGAATTATTGTAAAAACTTTAAAAAAAGAAACATGGGGGCATCTGATTTAAATTAATTGGAGGGCATTTCAGGGATAAGAATTGATTTGGTAAAACCATTTCCTTATCCTCTTTCCCCTTCAACTCGTCTCTCTCCTATTCATCCAAATTTCAACTATCTCTCATCAGACCATTTGTGTTCCATAATCTACAGATCATCGACGAGGAATCAAAGAATCAATAGGTAGACGTTGTCTTATGGATAACATATCGGTGACATTCCGATCATTCCATCTTGACTGTCTACAAATTCCACCTTAATAATGGATGTCATCATTGTACTCCTCACCTTTCCTATGCCATTGTTAGGGTTTTCGCTGATCTTTCACGCAGCTATACGAATCTCATCTCGAAACCTTCTTACAAAGCTTTGTTCAACTCGGATGCAGAATCAATATACGAAGTGATGCTCTGTTAGTTCAAGAAGGAGGTAAAAGAGAGGATTAATTTAAATCATTCAGTGCTGGATCGACGAATTACTCTTCGTCACGTCATATTGAAAACGATATCCAGCAGAGCCAGAAGATAGCGTCGTTGCCGCCTCCATCAGATGGCTCAGTCAGGTGGCTTTATGTGCTATTTGGTTCATACATTTAAGATAAAGGATAATGGAACATGATAGGTGCTCAAAATCTTATATAATCGACCGATTTCTAGTGTTTAATCTTCAATTTGTTTGTGTTGGATTTCTCTTCTTCCTATGTTATTTCATTTATACATGGCAGAGGATAATAGTGTTTGAAATCTCATATAATCAACAAAATTATAATGTTTTGGTGTTTGTTGTTGTTTTAAAATTTGAATGATATCTTCACTTCCACCATGTCTCATAATATTGACTTTGTTAATGAGAAGGAAGATGTAAACTTCTTGTTGAAGATCGGAGGTGGATCATTGGCAGGTGCAACAAACATTAAGTTCGGCAGCATACTGGTGCCATAGATCACACACCTAAACATCACTCAAGCTTTCATTATATCGGATTGCTGAAGCATGTGATGAGACTGTTGATGACTAGCTTAAAAGCTACATGTGTAAAAGATGTTGTTTCTTCTGTAATTTCCATCACAAATACTAAACTAAAAGCTGAGAAAGAGGTTGTTGCTGGTAAAAAGAAGACAAGTATCTTATCTTTGTTGCTTTTCTGATAAACTAAAGTGGCAAATCAATCATCCAAACCATACCATACATTCTGTTTTCTGCAATTAGCATTCACTTTTTTTAATATATGTTTTATTATTATCTATAACAGGGGGAAAGAAGAAACTGTTGCTGGTTTGTACTCCCATTTTTTTTATTAATATTTTTATCAGGTGAAGATATAATTATAAATTTTGATCCCATTTTTCAGTTTTTTCTCCAATTAACGACATTCACTTATTATTCTTTGTGTATGTAATCCATCCAATCTTTTGTTGTTGTTATTATGAGGATAAGAGAACCCAAAACTACATCACAATTCTTTGCTTCTGGGAAAATGGTAATTTTTTATTCTAAATTTATATTTTATTATTAAGAAAATATCATTGTATTCAAAGTATCTTGTTATTTCCCCTTTAGGTCTGTAAATGAGCCAATAGTGAACAATAATCAAAGTTAGCAGCACGAAAGGTACATGAATATTATTATTATTATAATCTTTTAGTTTAAAAAATGCAGAATCTTTACAAACATTCTAATATTTAAATTATTTTTTGGACACAAACCAATTATATAGTGCACTAATAGTCATCATCTGCTTCTTTAGCTGTTGGATGGTTATATCTCTATCTTCATTTGTCTGGATTAATTCATTCCTTTTGTTGGTAAATGAAATTAAACTCCCGATAAACCTGAAATCACATATGAATTACATGTGATTCACATGTAATTCACATATGAATCACAAATGATTCACATGTAAATCATAGTTACACGTGATTCACATGTAAATCACATATGAATCACATGTGATTCACATGCAAATCACAATAACACTTGATTCACATGTAATTCATATATGAATAACTTGTAATTCACATGTAAATCACATGTAATTCACATATGAATCACATGTGATTCACACGTAAATCACATATGATTCACATGTAAATCACATGCTCTTCACATGTAAATCATATGTGATTCACATGTAAATCACATGTGAATCGCATGTGATTCATATGTCAATCACATGAAAATCAAATATGTATTTTTATGAGTGTTTTTGCATCAATCATTTTTAATTTTTTTTTATAGATTTGGAAGATATTATAGTGAATATTGAAGAGGTGAAAATGATAAATTGAAGAAAATAAGGAAATATTGACACGAATACATGAAAACGCTTTGAAATTTGTAGCATTTTTTATTTTTTTATATTTTATTTTGTATTGAATAAAATACTTGTACTATTATGTTTATAGATTAATTGATAAAAATGAGATTTTTTGTGATTTACTTACGAATATTATAGTATAAGAAATATACATATATGCATTTGAAAAAATATGCATATATGTAGAGATGTGCATCAGAACCGGGTACCCGCTTTTGGAACCGGAACCGCCTTGGAACTGCCGGTTTTGGAAAGCGGTTCCGATTCCTAAATTATGGAACCGCCTTAAGCAGTTCCGGTTCTAGTTCACGTTTTTTCGGAACCACTACCCACTGGGTACCCGCTAGAACCGGTTTATATATATATATATATATATATATATATATATATATATATATATATATATATATATATATATATATATAATTTCATACAAATGTGTGTTACTTAGACCGGTTTAGAATATATTGGTCCGATTCTATCCGTCTTTGGTCCAAATTAATTTGATTTGGATTGAACTAAATTACGGTTTTGTCAAAAAAAAGTTAACAAAATTAATGCTACCGGGTTACCCGCTCCCGGAACCGGAACCGTCGGTTCCGGGACTGGTTCCAAACATTTAAGAACTGCCTCGAGTGGTTCTGGTTCCGGTTCTAACTTTTTAGGAACCATCGGTTCCGGTTCTGGTTCCGGTTTTTGCCAAATGAGGCGGGTACCTGCCTAGGCTCATCCCTAGATATATGCACATAAAATTTACTTTTTTTTTTTAAAAAAAAAATGCATTTTTTTTTTTAAAAATTACAGTATTTTTTTAAATGCAGCTTTTTTTTTTTTTTTTTTAAATATAACTTTCTTTAAAAAACATGGAGCTTTTTTGAAAAATTTGCAATGTTTTTTATTTAAAAATGCAGTTTTTTCAAAAAATATTGTAGTTTTTTTAAAAATATTGCAGTTTTTTCTGAAAAAATGCAGTTTTCATTAGAAAAATTGTAGTTTTCTTGAAAAAAAGGCAGTTTTTTCGAAAAAATAAAGTTTTTTTTTTTAAAATTGCATTTTAAAAAAAAATATTTTTTTTCAAAAAATCATGTTTTCTATAAAAAATTAAAATATCTGCATCTAAAAAAAACGAAAAATACAATATTTAAAAAAAATCTGAAAATTTGATTTATGATGTAAAGTTTTAGAGATTTATATTAATATATTAAATAACATAAAAAAATTAAACATTAAATGAGATTGATAAGATGACGATCATGTCCTTAATGAATAGGTTTTGATCCAACGCTCTACTTTTAGTTCTCAGGTTTTTGGGAAAATATGAGTTCTCAACCAATCTCAACCTTATATAATATATATATATATATATATATATATATATATATATATATATATATATATATATATATATATATAGGGTTAGGTTATGTTGTTTCTAGTAACTATTGTGTGCCAGAATACACAGATCTGGACCACCGGATGGAATAAAATCAAAGGTCATGATCTGAGGGTCTATGGTATTAGAATATGATAACATGTACCATGTAATCACACTAATTTCAGCATAAGGGTATATTAGTCAATTAACCTATATTAAAAAAGGAAATTTTCGGATTTTTAGGGATAATTAATTTTTTTTATTTTTAAAAATATGACTATTTTAAATCAATTAAAATTGAAAAATCCGATTTTATTCTGTCAGAATGATAGAATGCCAACCATAAACTAGTAAATATATTTTTCGATTTTATTCTTTTAGAATGATAGAATGCCAACCATAAACTAGTAAATAGATTTTTGATTTTATTCTGTCATAATGACAAAATGCCAATCATAATATACCAAAATCGATTCTTGAGCTAATAATATACCAAATAATTACATTGTATGATTGTGATTCATTGGATAATAACAACATTCTGAAAAAATAACAAGTGTAATTTCTAAAAAATAACAACATTCTTAATTACATTGTATGAGTGCGATCATTCTTTAATTCATTCTTCAAGCCATTGCATTTTAAAAAAAAATATTTTTTTTCAAAAAATCATGTTTTCTATAAAAAATTAAAATATCTGCATTTAAAAAAAACGAAAAATACAATATTTAAAAAAAATCTGAAAATTTGATTTATGATGTAAAGTTTTAGAGATTTATATTAATATATTAAATAACATAAAAAAATTAAACATTAAATGAGATTGGTAAGATGGCGATCATGTCCTTAATGAATAGGTTTTGATCCAACGCTCTACTTTTAGTTCTCGGGTTTTTGGGAAAATATGAGTTCTCAACCAATCTCAACCTTATATATATATATATATATATATATATATATATATATATATATATATATATATATACAGGGTTAGGTTATATTGTTTCTAGTATATATATATATATATATATATATATATATATATATATATATATATATATATATATAGGGTTAGGTTATATTGTTTCTCGTAACTATTGTGTGCTAGAATGCACAGATCTGGACCATCGGATGGAATAGAATCAAAGGTCATGAACTGAGGGTCTATGGTATTAGAATATGATAACATGTACCATGTAATCACACTAATTTCAGCATAAGGGTATTTTAGTCGATTAACCTATATTAAAAAAGGAAATTTTCGGATTTTTAGGGATAATTAATTTTTTTTTTATTTTTAAAAATATGAATATTTTAAATCAATTAAAATTTAAAAATCCGATTTTATTCTGTCAGAATGATAGAATGCCAACCATAAACTAGTAAATATATTTTTCGATTTTATTCTTTTAGAATGATAGAATGCCAACCATAAACTAGTAAATACATTTTTGATTTTATTCTGTCATAATGACAAAATGCCAATCATAATATACCAAAATCGATTCTTGAGCTAATAATATACCAAATAATTACATTGTGTGATTATGATTCATTGGATAATAACAACATTCTGAAAAAATAACAAGTGTAATTTCTAAAAAATAACAACATTCTTAATTACATTGTATGAGTGTGATCATTCTTTAATTCATTCTTCAAGCCATTGCATTTTAAAAAAAAAAAATATCTTTTTCAAAAAATCATGTTTTCTATAAAAAATTAAAATATCTGCATTTAAAAAAAACGAAAAATACAATATTTAAAAAAAAATCTGAAAATTTGATTTATGATGTAAAGTTTTAGAGATTTATATTAATATATTAAATAACATAAAAAAATTAAACATTAAATGAGATTGGTAAGATGGCGATCATGTCCTTAATGAATAGGTTTTGATCCAACGCTCTACTTTTAGTTCTCGGGTTTTTGGGAAAATATGAGTTCTCAACCAATCTCAACCTTATATATATATATATATATATATATATATATATATATACAGGGTTAGGTTATATTGTTTCTAGTATATATATATATATATATATATATATATATATATATATATATATATATATATATATATATATATATATAGGGTTAGGTTATATTGTTTCTCGTAACTATTGTGTGCTAGAATGCACAGATCTGGACCACCGGATGGAATAGAATCAAAGGTCATGAACTGAGGGTCTATGGTATTAGAATATGATAACATGTACCATGTAATCACACTAATTTCAGCATAAGGGTATTTTAGTCAATTAACCTATATTAAAAAAGGAAATTTTCGGATTTTTAGGGATAATTAATTTTTTTTTATTTTTAAAAATATGAATATTTTAAATCAATTAAAATTTAAAAATCCGACTTTATTCTATCAGAATGATAGAATGCAAACCATAAACTAGTAAATATATTTTTCGATTTTATTCTTTTAGAATGATAGAATGCCAACCATAAACTAGTAAATACATTTTTGATTTTATTCTGTCATAATGACAAAATGCCAATCATAATATACCAAAATCGATTCTTGAGCTAATAATATACCAAATAATTACATTGTATGATTGTGATTCATTGGATAATAACAACATTCTGAAAAAATAACAAGTGTAATTTCTAAAAAATAACAACATTCTTAATTACATTGTATGAGTGTGATCATTTTTTAATTCATTCTTCAAGCCATTCCCATCAGGTCTTCAAGCCATTCTTCAAGCCAATTCAATCACAAATTTATTGCAAAATATTTTGTAAGCATATACTTGTAACAACTGCACATTAAACATATAAACAATTAACTACAATTCTATCATAATACAACAATAAAGATTCTTACAGAATAAACTATTCTTGCAGAATGATTTTGAATATTCTATTAGAATCTCTATTTTACACATGTTTATTGTTTTTTACATTCTAAATCCAAACTGAATGACATTTATACTAACATGAAAACAAGCCTTGAGCATGTTATATTTACAGACTTCAAAAACATATTACAGCCTTATTCTCCAATGGAGAAAGGAAAACATCCCTACGTGGCATGTTTATTAACAAACTACTCACAAATATCATAAAAATCAATCATATGCTACTCCATTCAAAGCATTCTATGTAGAAAAAGAATCAATGAATAATAACAAAGACTTACATGTGCATCAGTAAAGGATATGTCAACATCTTCCCATTGTCAGATGCAACCGTGGGTTTACTTCAAGTTTTTTCTGCTCCTTTCACAAAAAGGTATAAAAGTTTGCATATTTCTCCAATTCAGGCTTTTACAGAGTCAACTTTCTTTTTGTTCATATTTACTCATGCCTTAAAGCTCGCGATAATGCTGCTTTGTAAAGGCCTCATATTCACATGCTTTGAATAATGTTTCAAGAATGGAACCCCTTATAGAGTGCACTCATTGTCACTCTCATTCGTTGAGGTCTTTTCAAATACACTTTAAAGGAAGAATTTTGAAGACCAAATTCTGAAGGTATACCTACAATATACAAGATCAGCAACAGAATTAAGTTGACAAACATTTTATTATAAAAGATTTGGAATCGGGTTAACTTTATTTGGGAAATTACATCAAGCCTAACATGTTCAAGTAAATTATTGAGTACAAGCTAAAGACGCAAGAAAAATTGAACCTGAGAATTAATAGAAACTTGAAAAGCAATTGAAAATCAAATTGTTCAACGGATGTAGTGAATAGAATGTTAGCTACGAAGGAGATAAGAATCAAAACTCATCCTAATTGGTGTTTAATTGGTTTTACATTATTCGGTTATACCCCTATCTTCAAATCGACCCCATTCCTCTTCAAGATTCGTGTTGAAGCTATCTCTAATCAAACATCCATCGGTGTTCAAACTGAAACGAAAATCTGGAAGATGAAGGCTGATTGAAATGGTGTAGATCGATGACAGCAGACGAAAATGATGGCATGAAACGAAGGTGAAGGACTAGGTCAAATATATTTACTTTATTTCCATAATTATAAGATTTCAATTAAATGATTTCCTTAATTAAAAGTACAAAAGGTCGAAAACACCATTTAATGATTTATTTAATTATTTATTATTTCTTGAATTCTCCTTAATGTATTTAGGCACACAATATTTGTTGGAAACATTTGAACTTTTATATATATATATATATATATATATATATATATATATATATATATATATATATATATATATATATATATATATATATATATATCAAAATGATTGTAACAAATATTCGTTTATAGTGGTAAGATATACCAAATTGCACATGACTCGACCTCAATCCCAATTATAAAATCTGGTTCACATGAGTTCATCAATCAATGTCCTTAAGTCTACTCTTTTCAATTTCATGCCAACCATCCCTAATATTAAAACGAAATAAAATAACATCAGGAAAAAGTAAAATGCTTTTTAAACACTTTCAATGTACCCACCTTTGCATCAACAATTAAGCCATCATTTATTTTACATATTTTATAGCTAATAAATTTCTATTAATATTATAAACCAAATTATATTTTATATATTGTAGTTATTTTATTAAAAAGTCACCACTTATTAATTTCAACATTTTAAATCTAACCTATTTGTTCAGTATGACTAAAAAACATGTTTTAATATACTAATTAAATATCATGAACAACAATTATTGAACAAATAAAAGTTACCAAAAAAAAATAAAAATTCTAGAATACGCGTTAAATAGATAAACTCCAATGACACTTTTATGCATACAACAGAGAGAAAAGTAACATGCCGAAATACATAGTCCTCGAAATAATTGAAATACCATAAAATAACAACCATGTGAATATAATTATACATATTCGGTTTGACTAAATACCTCTGGATAATCAAATCAAAGCTCAATAAACTTGCACCATTATAGTTGAATTAGGCAAATAACAAAAAATATACTAACACACATCTATGTATTGTATGTATAAGTCAATGATCATATATATATCATATATAATACTATGTAGGTATCTATATAAACATCTTCATCGCCCACAATCGTATAACAAACAGAAAAGGAAAGCAAAATGAACAAGCAAACGCTATGTTTGGTGTTTCTCTCTTTCTTTGTTGCTTCATCTTATGCTCAACTTAGACAAAATTTCTATCAGAGCACTTGCCCGAACGTTGAATCCATAGTAAGATCAGCCGTCACCAAGAAATTCCAGCAGACCTTCGTCACTGTTCCCGGCACTCTCCGCCTCTTCTTTCATGACTGTTTTGTTAGGGTTCGTCTCCTTTCTCTCCATAACCACTTTTCACTTCGATTTTCTTAATTGATCTGTAACATAACCAATTAACGTATATGTCATGCATGTATATATAGGGCTGTGATGCTTCGGTTTTTCTTGCAACTCCAAACGCTGAGAAGGATCATCCCGATGATCAGTCACTCGCTGGAGATGGATTTGACACCGTCATTAAAGCCAAGGCTGCACTTGACAGCAATCCTAATTGCCGGAATAGAGTTTCATGTGCTGATATATTGGCTCTTGCAACCAGAGATGTCATAGTCTTGGTAAGAACTCCATGTTTACGCTTAAATGTACCTTTTAAGAAAATCGTATGTATCGAGTAAAAATGATATATTATAGAAAACCTCGAAAGCATAAAACTTTTTTTAATATAGTTATTCCTTCGTATAGTTCATGTAAAGTTTTTGTCTTACTGTGAAAGGATATAATATTTAAAGTGTTAATGAAAAGACTATCCTTTTCGGAACATAATTTTTGGTTTGCTAAATATATAGGCAGGTGGGCCATCATACAGTGTAGAATTGGGGAGAAGAGATGGGAGAATCTCCACCAAGGCAAGTGTTCAACACAAACTTCCACAAGCATCATTCAAGTTGGATCAACTTAACACCATGTTCGCTGCTCATGGTCTATCTCAAACCGATATGATTGCACTTTCAGGTAAATAGTTAATACAAGTATACAACTGGATCTCGATAAGGTCCCATAGTTTTACGTAACTCTTGTCAAAATGTGCATTCATATTGATCAGGTATTCATTAACATTGTATATAACCATTCTATAGGTGCACATACACTTGGGTTCTCTCATTGTGGCAAATTCTCGGGACGTATCTATGGGAAGAGCGGAATAGACCCAACCCTAAACAGACAATACGCTCTTCAGCTAAGACAAATGTGTCCGATTAATGTGGATCCTAGGATTGCCATTAACATGGACCCAACCACCCCTCGGACTTTTGATAATGCGTATTTCCAAAACCTTCAACAAGGAAGAGGCTTGTTTACTTCCGACCAAGTCTTGTTCACCGACAGCAGGTCGAAGCCAACAGTCAACCAATTTGCCTCTAGCAACAGTGCTTTCAACCAGGCTTTTATTACCGCCATCACCAAGCTCGGACGAGTTGGGGTTTTGACTGGTAGCAAGGGGGAGATCAGACGCGATTGCAGCATGCCTAACTAGAAAGACATGATCTTATTTAATTTCCATTTATTATTGATTTTAAAATTCAAGTTGTAAAGTTTATTTGCCAATAAGTAGCTACAACTGTACAATGCTTGCAGCTTTTGGAGGACGATCATGTTGGTTTGGTTGTGAGTAATAAAAAATAATTCTCTTGTAGTATTTGTTCTTGAGGTTTTTTCTGACAAATAGATAAAATTTTTTATTTTATATATACTTGTTACGTGAAAACGTGATTGTACCATATTGTGGAAGCAGAAAAGAAAACGCAAAATGATGACACCCCTGACTCTAATTGAGTCTTGATGAATGAAGTGTACAAATTAAGAAATGGAGAGAAAAATGATTTTCTTATGATTAACCATTAAGTTCTACTTATGTTGGTGTCTCATATCCAAGGTTTTGAAAACCAAATCGGACATTGTAGCGACCGTCTTACTGATACGATGGTTCAACTGGTTCGATAGGTTGGACCGGTCCCAAAAACCGGAAAACCGAATATATATATATATATATATATATATATATATATATATATATATATATATATATATATATATATATATATATATATATATATAAGTCGTAATCTTTAGAATTTGAGGAAAGTGGAATATAGAAGAGCTTAGGAATTGAGGAAGAATTTCTATGAAATAAGGAGAGTTTTTTAAGAGTTTTACACGTCAACATCGTCAAATAACTAGAAAGCATATGATGAGTGCATGAAATACAATTGCCAGTCCCCCGATCCCGGTCCTCCACTCAGAGAGCATTTGGAGGACGCTTGGATATTTCTTTTTGGGTGTATGAAGATGGTGAATCAGCACTTTTGAGGACACGCTTCAGAGAGAAAAACATACATGTGCCCTTTAACCGATGTTCCTGTTTCCCAAGAAACCCTTGTCCACCAAGATACCACCGCATTTCATACCTTTGGTTTTCTCTTTCATATCTCTCTTCTTTTCCATTTCATTTTCTCCATCTATCTCCCTTTTTCAAAAGCAATCATCTCGCTTATCTCTTCCTCTCAGTAGTTCCCCTCCCGGCTTCACTCTTAATATCTCCATTTTCTCGCTCTCAACGATTTTAAAAACATATTTTTGCTCCACCTCTCATCTTGTTGCAATTTTGACAAAATCGGTACCTCTCCTTTAAGTTTTTACTCAGTTTTACGCTTTTGGTTTCAACGATGATCTTCAAAAACTTCTCGATTTCGTAACTGAAACCAGAAACTACAACCCCTTTTAGCAAAGTTTAATCGTTCAATTCAAGATGTTTTGATTATTTCTTTCTTTAAAGGTCCGGGTTTCTTTTATATGGATTAGTTTACAATAGTTGCTAATTTATGGTCAAATATCACTAACTTGTACTATTTGATTGATACGCCCCTGGTTTCGGACTCTATATTAGTAAAGCTGAGTAACTTCTTCTAACGATGGATTACCAAGAAACAAGCACAAATTTGTGAGTTGGTTGTCTGAGGAGGAGTCCCGGGACAACGCTCCAACGATTAAGTTAGTAGAGACCTTGATCAAAATATGTTCTTAATCGAAATGAGTGAATGGTTGTTAGTGTACCTCATAGGAATGAGTCGGATCATGTATTTGTAATTAGAGTTAGTACAGGGACGTTGATTAACCCTATACCCTATTTAGTCCCCCGATTTGGATTATTACTTGTCGTTGTAAGTAGTAATTCAAACTAATGAAGTTTTCGATTATGACCGTTACAAATAGATAAGGGTGAGGCACCTGAGTTGAATTCCGATGAGATGGTTTGACAACTCCTAGAGGCCATCATTGCCTATAACCGTCTTTTCATTTCTTGTCTATTTAAGGGGTGTATAGTGCACAACTGTCGTTTTGTCCTCTATTACCATTCCTGCTTCCGTTTTCTTATAAATACTTCTTTGATTCCTTTCGTTCTCTTCCATTCGAACTTCTCCTCAATCCTTTTTTTCTTCTTGTGTCTTCTCTCATGGCCATCACAGATATCTCTAACATTATGACCATGAATTCAAAACTTTCCGTTAAGAGTTTGGCTGCCCTCCTGAAGATATTCCACATTGATCCCCAATTCCATCTTTGTCTTCTAGAGCCCATAAATGCAATTGTTAATGCAATGTGACAACCCAAAAATTTCCATTATGTACAGTCATTCAATCCAGTTGAAGTCAGAACAGTTCCTGCTAACTTTCAAACTTTTAGGAATAAGTTTCAGCATTTTAAAGTTAGTACATCAAGAGATATCAGGAGAGAGGATACCCTAAGGTTTATTATGTAGCAATAAGCGCCCAAAACTTCAGGAGTTTGGAGTTTATGGTCTAAAATGGTATTGAGACCATAAACCCTAAAGACTATATAAGTGAGACTTAGATATTTTTCTCACTTTTTCACATTTCCATGATTAGACCCATTTCTCTCTCAAGTATTATCCCATTTTTCTTCAAGATCTTCAACTTGTAAGTATTTCTAAGCCCTAATAAGTTGATATCTACCTTAATCTAGTGATCTAACATGATTTCATCCGTGAAATCATTCCAAAAGTGTAGATTTTCAAGTTTCACCAAGAACACCAAGAACACACACTAGTGTTCTTGGACTTTTAGCACCTTTTCAAGCTTCTACCTTGTAAGTACTTCTATCCTAGAGTCTTATAAGCTTTTTTACACTTATAAACACCAAGAAAACACCCAAGAAACCAAGGATCAAGTGTGTTTACGGTCCAAGAACATCTTGGGCCGTAAACCCTAATTTTGGTGCCAAAGTGTGCCTTATCCTTTCACAAACCTTGGAAACAAACCTAGAACCTTCCTTTGATGTGTTTAGCACATAAAAATCACCAAAATACCCCATTTATATGTGTTTACGGTTTGGGGATCTCCCAAAACCATAAACAGCCCAAAGTGGGTTATGATGCCCCATATTCCTTCCTTATGCCAAGAAACTAGCCTAGACTTTTACCTTGAAGTGTTTAAGACTTGAAAACATCAAAATACCATGGTCCATAGGAGTTTACGGCAGGTAACACATGGAGAAATGGTCCATGGGCCGTAAACTCCATTTAGGAGTGAAATGTTGCCCTAATCACTTCCTAAGGCTTAGACTTGAAGTTATGATGCTTCAAAATGACTTCTAGGACTTCAAAGCACAAAATGGTCAAAGGAACATGAGCTTACGGCAGTAAACTCATGGGTTTATGGCCGTAAACTCAATTGGAGTTGGTCCCAAAACCGTAAACACCATTTTGTGCCTTTTCACTTCCCTTTGTTGAATCACATGTGATTCCAACTCTTAACCAAGGTGTTTCCTAGTCCCGGAAGGTGTTTCCTTTCATATAGTTGTTTATAAACATTATATTCATGTCAATATGTGTCCTTATATGTCATTTAGGACTTATTGTGTCTCAGGACTTCATTCGAGGAACTTCTCATCCGTACGCACCTACCCGTTTGAATTGCCCACATCAGGTGTGTTCACACCCGTAATGAATCTTTTAACTATTTTAACTGTTTTAAGGGGGGGAATACAAGTTGAACACAATGATAATTGTGTAAATGTTTGTTATAAACATCTTTCAAAATGTTACTTATGTTATTTATAAGTTTTCAAAACATTTCAAAACTCTTTTAAAAGGTTATGTTACTTTATAGTTATCCAAAACTCTGTTTTTAAAGTATGAGCATAACTTAGTAGATAAATGAGTTTTCTCAGTAACAGTCCAAGCAGAACATTAGTAAACTATTATAGGTATAGTTTAGGAGAATGCTATTCATTACTTCTAGTACAATGAAGCACACAAAGAGTCAGTTCAGTTCATGAGTCTATACAAATGCGATACGTGTACATGAATACGTTTACATAGATACGCTTACATGAATACATTTACATAAATACGATATCAATACACGATAACAAAATAGAACATAATAAGGTGCTATAGCATGGAACAATTTCAGGATCTAACTATACCAATGAATCACTTCTACATTGTGATAGTTATATTGGGTATACATGATCATAGTAATGTGGATGTTCGCAGCTTCCCCTCATGCAGGGGTCGCGTGTAGTTCCTAAAATCTCTTGACAAGGGAGCGTTTAGCATGAGATATAGCCATCACATTATGCCTTAACCCTCAATTAAGGCAAAATAGTACTAAAAGCAGTCACTTATTACAAATACTATAGTACTTACACTGTCAACACGACAATTACAGAAGGATATAAAATTCTAGTTTCAATATTATTAATACCTTTCCCATGTGTCATATTCACATAATCGATAAGGTAGATTAGATTTAATTAATAATAGTCGTACAGTCGGACCATAATGCTAATCTTATGATTCCTTAATGTATACACCATAGGATACATATATACCAATAGGTTCCGACAGCTAATAAGATGTGTGCTCTCCGCTTCATTTCCTGTCCTCGTTGGGTTGTGGGCATGGAACGGATTCACCCAATCTATTATCTACCCGATTCTATATATATTTATGCTTAGTATACATTAAGTCATCATAAGGGTACCAGGTATGGATCAGGTTATAGGACACAGAGTCAAAGCACAACTTTTCTACTACAAAACATACTTTTCAAAGTCATTACTTTTGGTATACAAAACTAGAAATTTCCCAGATAAGGGCTTAATCCATTTTATTAAGCCAGTACAATTTTAAAAGACTTTAGGTGAGTAACTCTATAATACCTTAGTTTATACACCATGTTGATATATAAAACTAATACCCAATAGGTAGTTAAATGTGTGTTTTCCGCCTTAGTTCCTGTCCTCGTTAGGTTGTGGACTTAGGGCACATTCACCCAATTAACTTTCTACCCGATATCAGATTATATATAGCAATATAAACAAAGCTATTATAAAAGTAGTCACCGTGGTCAATATTTTACTATAAGAAATATAGGTTTTCTTAAATGAACTTTTCATTATATATAAAGGAACCATTACAAATAACTCCATGAGTGACAAGTGAATACACCAGGGTTATATATGACAAAAATCTAACAACCAATGGAATGTGTGCTATCCGTCTTACTTTCTGTTCCCTGTTGGGTTGTGAGCTTAGGGCAGATGCGTATAATCGATTGTTTGTTTACTCTGAGTATATATAACTTGTACCCAGTTAGTACCCATATAAAGGCTTGTAGTGTCATTTTACTTAACTTTCATTCAAGTAGGAAATATAAGATTTTCTAGAGGAACAGGTGAACTTTTCAAAATAAAACTTACAGCTTACATCGCTTTTACATATACATTTTCAACAACACTTTACAGCTTACTCACATCACTAAAATCTTATGAACTCACCAGCTTAATTGCTGATCAACTCTTTCAAATAACTTGTATTCTCAGGAGGCTATTAGACAGGTACTCGTGCTGGGGATTTAGAAGATGAAGCATTACAGCTTCAAGTCTTGTTTTGTTATTTGTGTATGAATTTTATGTTTTGTGAACACACATTGTAAACACTTTCTTTTGAAATGAAATGGTTGTTTATTACTTGCTTAGCATATACATATCTCGTGATACTTAACATGACGTCCTCCACCCCCGAACGTTTCCGCCGTTCCGGTTTTGGGGTGTGACAGATTGGTATCAAAGCATTGTTTATAGTGAACTAAGTATATCAACCGATAAAAGATATACAGCTATAAATACAATGGGGCTTAAGTGCTCTGGATAATGATATATTTTAGAATATAACTACAAGTTATAAAAATATACCTACTTGCTTATACATGTACATAATAGAACTAGTGTCACGAGGAGAACAGAACTAAAGTATTTAAAAGTTGGGCACTGTCGTCAAGCTGAACAGTTATGTACTCATAGCTAGGATCAATATAGCCTGATCAACTATATTCATTCGAGATGTGACCAACATGTGTTTGGGAATGATGTGGTGTTTCAACAGGGTTTAAAACTTACGTGAACACCAGTCAAGAGAGCACCAAAACAAGTATAGTTAGAGTTAGAGTACTATGGGAGTATTCTATGATACGATAGCGCGATAACGAGTTTCGAACATACCAAGTACATTACGTTAGAATACTATAGGAGTATTGTAGTCCGGATAAATAACTTATGTGAGAATTTAAAAGACCCTTACGGATAAGTCTATAATCTTGCAAGGTATATTCCTAAAGTGTTGTATATAATCGGGATCTTATAGAGATAGAATCTATGGCCTACGCTTCGCTATCCATTCCTCTTAAGGGTGTAGTGTTAAGGTGGGATCAATTATTCGAAAGCCTATTTTATCTTCAATTATGTACAAACTTGTGTACCTTGTACAATTATAGGAGGATTCCATAAGGATCACCCCATAAAGTTACCTTAAAGTTCATAGGTTCTTTAGTCACTTTCATTCTCGCACGACAAACCCAGATAAATGTAACCACATCATCAGAGTATACAACAGACGAGTCCAGGTGGAACAAGGTCAAGTTCATGAGAAGTTTTCGAGGAAAGATCAGCCGAAGTAACCAAAACGTCTTACGCGTCACACTAATAAATATTAATTATGTTAATTTATCGAGCGAGTGGAAACACCGCTCACATTACATGTGTTAGGATTATTTTCTTACATGCTGATAGTATCAGTTATTCAGGAAACAAATATTCATTCGAGGATAGTTAATTCAAATTCATAGAGTTTATTAGGTATAGACTCGTTTATGAATTGTTTCTAGAACCCTGTGGAAGTCAGGACCCGATACATCTAGAACTAGGATAACCCTGTCTTTTTAGCTTTCGGCTTGTGTCCATTGCTATAAACTTATTCCGATTCATCTTTGTTTTCTTTTAGCAAAGATGCCTCCTCGCAAATCACCCAGACACACTACTCCGATAACTCCAATAACGCCTCCTTCGCAAGTCGATATGGCAACGATAAACGCTGTAGTGGCCGCGGCTGTGGCAACAGCCATGGCTCAATATCACCCCACCAGTATAGGTGGAGGTGAAACGCCTACTGATTCTACTCAAGGTGAGGGCCCTATGCGCCCGAAAGAGTTCTCCTACAAGGACTTCACCAGATGCCAACCATTGTCCTTTAATGGGACTGAAGGAGTCATTGCCCTCATGCAATGGTTCGAGAAGACAGAGTCGATCTTCGAAATCTGTTTATGCCCAGAAGGAAGCAAAGTGAAGTTTGCTACCGGCACCTTCTCTGACAAAGCCCTAACATGGTGGAACGGCCATGTTAAGTCACTGACCCTATCAGTGGCTAACTCAATAGGTTGGGAAAACCTAAAAGAGTTGATGCGGGAGGAATACTGCCCGTTAGGCGAGAATCAAAAACTAGAACAAGAACTGTGGGATCTCACTATGGTCGGCTCAGACATAGTGACCTACATGGACCGGTTCATTGAACTAGCAGCTATATGCCCCAGGATGATTACCTCGGAGAGCAAGAAGATAGAAAGATACATTTGGGGTCTGACTGCTCCGACCCAAGGAAATGTGCTGTCTTCTAACCCAGCCACGTTTGATAGTGCTAAATGCCTGGCTCATCGACTCATCGATCATGGAGTCCGCCACAGTGTAAAAGTTCCGATTCCCGAACCATCGAGGGAAGAGGACAATAATCAGAAGTCGGGGAACAAGAGGAAGAAGAAGCGAACAACACAAGACACCCCAAGAGAGCAACAAGCAAGTACCATGTACGCCGCTACGACGCCTACTGTGTCATCACCTGCCAGTCGATATGCTGGAAACCTTTCGAAATGTGGAAAGTGCAACTTCCACCACACCAGAGTATGCCGGGAAATGCAGTGTCTGAACTGCCACAGAAAGGGACACACAATCCGTTACTCTAGGGCACCGGCTTAACCGATCTCCCAAGTCCTCGGAGCTGAAGAAAACCAAGCCTGCTATGGCTGTGGTGAGACTGGACACCGTCAGAGGGACTGCTCAATAATAAGGAACTCAAGAGTGGATGGATGCATTCTGATGATCACCGCAGGAGAATCTACCCCAGAGTCGTCGACGAGTAATGGTACGTTTTCAAAATAGTAATTACTTTTAAAATTAATTTATATTCATATAAGATTAAAGTTTGGGGATGACACTTAAAAGTATCTATAACAACTCATATGTTGAAATAGGTCATAGTATTCAAGAGAACTAAAAGATCCCTTAGAGAAGCTATTATGGCTCACCATATACATCAGGGTTGTGAGCAACTAAGATGTTGCAGCCATAGAGTGAGTGACTCCACTTAGGTCCCCTTTCCTTAATTGGTGGAGGATTTGAGGCAGAGATACTCAGTCGACTGCCTGGCTCATCTTAATTATTCATAACTTGTATATGACGAGCGATGGTAGTGGTACCACGTGGGATTATGGTATAAAAGTATCCCTTCAGTTAATAAAGCACTTTTATTTGTATGTAGGTGCACATAGGGGTACAATACATAGGAGTGTTAACTTCAAATAGAAAACATGAAACACGAGATCAGTTACGAGGAGTACATTGTTGAACATGCTAGGAGTACAGTATCGAGCATACCAGGGATACATCGTCGTTTATCAGACGTTTCTTTCATCTGACCAAAACTTTGTTTAGTATAGAGTTCGTTGTTTTCTTTCGTCATGAGTTGGCGTGGTCCTCACCATACTGAGTTCATATATTTCTATCGCCTCGTTCGGCAAGTTCTCGAAACTTTAGTCATTAGTAGCGAAGGTCTGACCTAAACCTAAATTTTATCTTTCGCATTCTAAACCCCCGAAGTACTCATGAGAAGAGTACTTTTTCCTCCGAAGCCTTATCGTCAGATGTCCGCAGACCGTCACGAAATACCACTCGTCCAGCAGACCAAGTTCGAGTACAGAGGCTATGGACGAATACAACCCACCTATTATTATTCAGTGTATACGCGAGGGTGGTATATGATTATGATTACGCAGATCTAGTATGTGTGTTTCCGCCCTATCTCCTGTCCTCGTTGGGTTGTGGACCTGGGGCAGAGTCGCACATCTGACAGTCCTACTAATCCTATCAGGAACACCAGGGCAAAGTTGCCAGGTCTACGAGTGGGTATTCTGCAAATCAGAAGAGCGCAACCCCAGTAGTAATGCTAAGAAAGCTAATTTCTGGACGAAATTCATTCTAACGGGGGGATGATGTGACAACCCAAAAATTTCCATTATGTACAGTCATTCAATCTAGTTGAAGTCAGAACAGTTCCTGCTAACTTTCAAACTTTTAGGAATAAGTTTCAGTATTTTAAAGTTAGTACATCAAGAGATATTAGGAGAGAGGATACCCTAAGGTTTATTATGTAGAAATAAGCGCCCAAAACTTCAAGAGTTTGGAGTTTACGGTCCAAAATGGTATTGGGACCGTAAACCCTAAAGACTATATAAGTGAGACTTAGATATTTTTCTCACTTTTTCACATTTCCATGATTAGACCCATTTCTCTCTCAAGTATTATCCCATTTTTCTTCAAGATCTTCAACTTGTAAGTATTTCTAAGCCCTAATAAGTTGATATCTACCTTAATCTAGTGATCTAACATGATTTCATCCGTGAAATCATTCCAAAAGTGTAGATTTTCAAGTTTCACCAAGAACACCAAGAACACACACTAGTGTTCTTGGACTTTTAGCACCTTTTCAAGCTTCTACCTTGTAAGTACTTCTATCCTAGAGTCTTATAAGCTTTTTTACACTTATAAACACCAAGAAAACACCCAAGAAACCAAGGATCAAGTGTGTTTACGGTCCAAGAACATCTTGGGCCGTAAACCCTAATTTTGGTGCCAAAGTGTGCCTTATCCTTTCACAAACCTTGGAAACAAACCTAGAACCTTCCTTTGATGTGTTTAGCACATAAAAATCACCAAAATACCCCATTTATATGTGTTTACGGTTTGGGGATCTCCCAAAACCATAAACAGCCCAAAGTGGGTTATGATGCCCCATATTCCTTCCTTATGCCAAGAAACTAGCCTAGACTTTTACCTTGAAGTGTTTAAGACTTGAAAACATCAAAATACCATGGTCCATAGGAGTTTACGGCAGGTAACACATGGAGAAATGGTCCATGGGCCGTAAACTCCATTTAGGAGTGAAATGTTGCCCTAATCACTTCCTAAGGCTTAGACTTGAAGTTAGGATGCTTCAAAATGACTTCTAGGACTTCAAAGCACAAAATGGTCAAAGGAACATGAGCTTACGGCAGTAAAATCATGGGTTTATGGCCGTAAACTCAATTGGATTTGGTCCCAAAACCGTAAACACCATTTTGTGCCTTTTCACTTCCCTTTGTTGAATCACATGTGATTCCAACTCCTAACCAAGGTGTTTCCTAGTCCCGGAAGGTGTTTCCTTTCATATAGTTGTTTATAAACACTATATTCATGTTAATATGTGTCCTTATATGTCATTTAGGACTTATTGTGTCTCGGGACTTCATTCGTGGAACTTCTCATCCGTACGCGCATACCCGTTTGAATCACCCACATCAAGCGAGTTCATACCCTGTAATGAATCTTTTAACTATTTTAACTATTTTAAGTGTTGGATTTGTGTCTAAGTCCATAACTATTTTAGTATGTACTTGACCCGATGGTGCATGGTCCTTTTGGGTTGCCTTCACCAAAGCAACTTGATTGGATGAATTATGGAGAAAAAGGATTAATTGTGATTTATTAATATATTATGAGAACAATATATTAAAGGACAAATCATATTGTTTAATTAATATTAGTCAAGAATTATTTGATAATTAATTTTGTGGCTAAAAGAGATTAATTAAACTTAAGGGACTGGAACTTTTATTATAAGATAATTGCATTTGGGCTATGGATCACCTTGGAATAATAGGTTGGACGAATTCTACGGGAAACCCATTTGAAATCGTCCAAGGGATATTCTAAAAGGGTCCGTGGGCTGCTTAGGGCTTAAGTAGTCAAATTAGGGTTTCCTAGTTGAAAACCCTAATAGCATACATGTATATATAGTACCTTTATGCCCCAAAAACATGGTGAAGAGTTCCATTAGGGTTTCTACATGTTTTTGGGCAGCCTCCTTTCTCCTCATTCTTCATTCTCTTGCTCTTGGTGTTGGTGAACCATTAGAGGAGTGACATTTGTGACTCTAAGCTTTCTAAAGTCACTACAAGGAGGATTTGAGATTATTATTATAACATAACAATCAAGGTAAGATCTAAACCCCATTCTTATGTTAATATGATTAATAGTATGCTTGATCTAGAGTTTAAAGTCTTGGATGAATTGCATGTACAATAGAGAAACCTAGATCCAAGCATTTGGGTTTACATGAGCACATAGGATGTTCTTATGGCTAAAACCCATCAGTGGTATCAGAGCCTTGATTGGTTTCTATTGTATTGATGCGCAGTACATTCATTCATGTTGCAAGATCGAGTTTTTGGCCTTCTGCCCGACAAACTCGTCGAGTTCCAATGTCGACTCGTCGAGTAGGGTGAACTTGGCGAGTCCATAAGGGGACTCGGCGAGTTTAGCTGTCAGACAGGCGGATTTTCGGGATTTTTACCTATTTTGACTTAGGATAATTGCCATAATTGTTTAAAATTAATAAAATTCGAATTATATTGATTCCTTATGATTATCTTTGTCAAAATAAAAGATTTTGGTCATCTAATTAGATATTTGTTACCTTATTTGATAAATGTTAAATTATTTGAATTATTTGATGATTATCTTGCAAGAATTTGAACTAGATCTAATTAGATAACCACCAATTAATTGTTAATTGCCTTATTTGAATTATGTGATCTAGAATATTCTTGATAAAGTTTGGAAAAGTTTCAAATTAATCGCTTTAGGTTTTATAGTTTAAATTTGAACTTAAAAGTTTTTGTTTTGAAATTTAAATAAGTTAAACCCTAATGTTTTGAAATGTTTCAAAACTTGCCCTCAAGTTTTGGAATTTAATAGTTGATTAATAGTTTAATTTAGAAATGTTAAATTCTAAAACCCTAGTATTGTTTTGAAAAGTTCAATTCAAACCCTTATGGTTTTATTAATTAATTAAAGTGTATAGTTAAAGGAGATTTGATAAATCCATAAATTTTTGGTTTACAATTTAATAAAATTAAAAGTATAATTATTAAATATGACCACCTAATATTTTAAAAGTGTAAAATACACCCTATACTATATATAACATTAAAATTCTAACATTATATATATGTATGAGTAAAAGTCGGTCTTACCGTTAGTAGGCCTCATTCACGAAGCTGGTCTATAAGGGGTGTTTAAGGAAATTGCCTATAAAATGGCGATTGAATGGGTACCCACTCTTACCCACCGCACTCTTGACTAGTGGAGGATCATTAGCCGAACGGCTAGGATTGGACAGAAACCTTCCATTATAAGTAGAATGAAGTACAAAAGTAACTAAATGCTTTCATAAAATTCCCAATCTTAGTTACTTTAGGCAAAAGTGAATTGATGCAATTCCATGAAATTACACTTTGTGCCCTTGTGAAGACGTCAGTGGAGCGTGTGTGGTTAACCGGCACACTAAATGGTTCCAAGCAAAGGTAGCAAGGGGTGACTCAATGTTTGTCATAGTTCGTTGGAGCGCGTGTGGTTAACCGGCACATCGAATATATGACTGTAACATGTGGGGGCACCATGTAAGTTTGCATGGTTATTCACACCCGCTTTGTGATCCTCGGTATCCCAGTCACAAACTAGAGGGGCATATCGAGATTTAAACATGCCGTTGAAAAGTTCAATGAATCTCAAAAGATCTAGGAATTTTCAATAGATTTAAAAAGTAAATTTCTTTTTCATTTTTCACATGGTGGAAATTAGTGAATTGTCATTCACTTACCTTCAAATATTCTGCAACTAGATTACAACATCCTTTTTCTAGGTTGTAGAGTATTGTGTTGGGTCCTAGCCTTAATATCTTATTTGGGTGACTTATTAAGGACTCAATCAATCAATTAACTTGAATTTAATTTTTCTCCCGTTTTGTAGATGTCAAAGTATGACAACTATGGTCTTCCCAAATCCCATGGAACAAGCTTTTCACATGAAGATGATATTCCACGATTCGATCGAGGAACACGATGTCACACCCCAAAACCAAGAACGGCGGAAACGTTCTCGGGCGGAGGACGTCATGTTTAATATCAACAACAATGTAAAGTAGTAAACAAGCAACAACATCATCCATTGCATTAATAAAATAATTATTATACAATTGTATTCTGTCAAATTTTGATAAACACTAAAGCATAAATCAAAATGAAAGATAAGTCTTGAATAAGCTTCATCTTCCTTTCTCCTTGCATCGGTACCTGTCTATGATGACCTGAGGATACAAGTAATTTTGAAAACGAGTATCAGCTTTAAAGCTGGTGAGATCATAAGCGTTTAGTGTCTTAATTTGTATGTAAGTATTTGTAAGTCTATGTATTGTAAGAATTTGTAAATGTATATGAATTGTAAGCGTTTGAAAAACCCTAGAATCCCTATGATTCTTTCTAGTATGTGAAGGTGTCTTCTACCAAGACCTAACTGTTCTGTGTGTGTGTCTCTTGTAAGAGTATGTGTTTTTCCAAAGTATAACTATCATTATCCAAAAATATAGTTTGTACAATTTTGTTTAAGTGAGGTCATCACTAAAATATGTACTGGAAAAATTAACGTAGTACTAAATCGTAGCTCTAAAAGGGCTACTAATTATCAACATATAGTAACTACATTACCGTGCTTCCTATGAAGAATTCATTAAGTGAATGCAATAGGAAAGAAATGGTACTATGGTGTAGTGTCGAACTACAACCGTACCTATTACCTTAAGTCTAGGGTAATACTTCCAAGTACCATAGTATTTGGATATATATGTGTATATATATCAGTACATCGATACTCAACTTGCCTTATTTGAGGGATAAGGTATAATGTGATGTCTAGATCCCAGACTGTTTCGCTCCCCTATCAGAGGGATTTTAAGACCTACCCACGACCCCTGCATGAGTGCAAGCCGTGAGCATCCACATTACTATGATCATGTATACTCGATATACCAATCACAATTGTAGTGTGATTTATCAGTATAGTTAGATCCTGAACTGGTTCTGAGCTATAGCCCCTAGTGACGTCTGTTCTATGTATATGTATATGTATATGTATATGTAAGCGTATTCATGTAAGTGTGATCATGAAATTGTACACTGGTGTACTGAAATGTTCTACGTGTGCTAGCTGAAATATGTGTTCTCTCTATCTAGCAAGTATTGTTACGTAAGCGTTCTAGTATATCTGTATATGTATTGTTTCTAGTATATCTGTATATGTATTGTTTCTAGTATATCTATATATGTATTGTTTCTAGTATATCTGTATATGTATTGTTTCTAGTATATCTGTATTTGTATTGACTCATGAATGAACTGACTCATTGTATGATATCGCGTTCTAGTACTGGTTCTAGTATCTTCCTGAACTACCCATATGGTAGCTTACTAGTAATCTAAGTAGTACGTATGGACGTGGATGTATACCCTTGCTACCCAAGGGCATAGGATGAACTGGAAGGACCTTTTATGACTTTATATGTACACATGATATATAACAAATATTTAAACGACTTTCGGACGAGTATCCGATATCCCACCAGACCACATCTCAAGCGCGAAAAGGAAATAGGGTGGATAGCCTTCCTAAGCCTTTTAAACATTCCTTATATAACTATACATATAGAGGCATGCAATTTTATAATATCAAAGCATAAATAAATTTAGTATCATTTGAAATATAAATATTAGTCTAAAGAAAGATCGACTTGATGTCAATCTATAAAACAATTTGAAGGCATAAGTTTGATAAAACAGTATAAGTACAAAGAACATTTGTTTGATAAAACAGTATAAGTACAAAGAACATTTGTTTGAAAACACAGTTGTAAATGAGTTTGAAATATGACGACAGAGTAAGAAGTACAGTGTAATAAGTAGTTGAAAACATATAAAATGTTTATAAAAATCTTTTGAAGGAAAACTATTTGGTAAAACGGCTAATGAGTAGCCAAATCTTTTGAATGCTGTATATTAATCACATGTGATTGATGTAATAAGTAATATAATCCAACTTACTAATCACATGTGATTGACATAATAAGTAGCATGATTCTACTTGTATCCCCCCCCCCATAAAACATTTGAAATAGTTTAAAACATTAGTTAAGGGGTATGAACTCACCTGCAGTATGTGACTGGAAATGAACGGGCTGTTATCATACGGAAGGATCGGACAAGTGCTTGGTGTCAAGTGATGACTTAGACACACACAATGATCCTAATTACATATGAAGACATATGTATATAAATAATTAGTGATTATAACACTAATTATACAAGTAATAGCATTTAAGCGCGAGGACAACACTTTTAGTCAAGTGCTAGGAGGCAAATGGGTTGCAATAAAGGAGTGCAATGCCCCTAATGGAAGTTTAAGGTCAAAAGACCATAATCATTAGAGTTTACGGCCTAGGGGAGTAAGCTCCTGGCCGTAAACTCTCAAACAAGCCATGAAATGGAGTTTAGAAGTACTACAACTTTAGAGGGGAAATGCTTCAAGGCTAGGCAAGAGTTTAAGGCACCATATTGACTCCTAAGGGGAGTTTACGGCCCAAAGACCCTTTTCCCTTGGAGTTTACGGCCGTAAACTCCCTTGGGAGGGTTCTTATTGTCTTTTCAAGTGTCTAACAATTCTAGGAACAAGTCTAGGCTTCAATACTTGGATTAAGGGAGGTTTAAGGCACTAAATGGGACCATTTGATGGAGTTTACGGCCATAGAACTCTTTGGGCCGTAAACTCCCTCACACATGAGGTCCTAAGAATTTTAACTAGTCCATATCTCCTCTAAGTACTTGCCCTAAAAGTTTCTTGGCCTATGGAAGTGTTTAGGGTGTCCTTTGACCCCATTTAAGGAGTTTACGGCCCAAGAAATACTCTTGGCCGTAAACTCTCAAACACTTATGCTTTTTATGTGTTTTCTAGGTCCTAAACACATTAAGGTACATGCCAAAAATGAATACTAAGCCTTAGGAAGAGTTTAAAGGCATTTTGGAACCTAAAACTTGGAGTTTACGGCCCAAGGAGTTTCTTGGCCGTAAACTCCCTTATAGAAATGATTTCTAAGGGTTTTGATGGCATAAATCATGAGTGTAAAGCTTCTAGGTGTTTGTTCTAAGGCTAGGGATCACAAGGCACTCATTTGTGCCCTTTACTTGGAGTTTACGGCCCAAGAGGTGGTTCCTTGGCCGTAAACTCCTCTAACCAAGTGATTTTGCTTTGCTTCTAGCCTCTAATGATCATTCATAAAGTCCCTAGTTAGATGCCTAACACGGAAATGGGACTATGTGGCCTTTAGGCTTGATTTTGGAGTTTACTCCCGAAGAACGTTCTTGGGCGGTAAACTCCCGGATCTTGTGTTTTGGACATGTAATCAATGTTATAAAGCATATAACAAGCATTAAAACACATTTAGGGAAGTAGACTCACAATCTGGGATGAAAACCCGAAGATCCGTGAGAGAGTATTTGGTTTTTCTCTAATTGGAAATCAAATAATGAACCAATTTGGTTCAGAATTCTATTTATAGTCTAGAGATTTTTGGCAGAAAATATTTCTATTCTCGGAATGGTTTCTAATGACCTAGAGTAATGGATTTACAGTGTTGCACAAAATCCTAGTGCAATCACTCTCCTAATAACTCCTTAGGTGTAAAACCCTAATACTGCCAAACTTATTCCAAAAGTTTGAATTCTCACTGAAACAACTCTACTTCTATTGGATTGATGTGGTTTGATTTGAATGGAAAATTTCGGGTTGTCACATCATCCCCCTGTTAAAGGGAATTTCGTCCCGAAATTAGAATTTAGGCAAGGAAGTATGCACGAATGATCAAGACGTGAGAAGGAAACTTCCTAATCGATTGGTTCTAGCGCACTTAAGTGCAATCGGGCTCTCAGTTGGTATCCCAACGAACCTTCACTAATTGGCGACGACATTTGCTTCGTCCGCTTGACCTCTCGGTCGAGGGTCACTACGGTTCTGATACGAAGGCAAGGATCTCGACGAATGGACTTGGAAGAGTTCAAACAGAAAGGTATGGTTTCACGATCGAGATGCGAAAAGTAGAAAGTACGTTACTGAGTTCGCGGAGTAGGTCTAGTTTGTGCGAGGCACAGGACAGATTCTAATAAGAATCTAAGAAGTCATGTCAACTATGGATTTAGCTTTTCACGCTTTACGAAGCGTATTAAGCCCTTCTCAGAGGGAGTTATCCGAAAGAACTTGGTCACTCACTCGGAATCTCAAAGGTTCCTTTTCTTGTGTAACTTCCCAGTCAAAGGCCACACCTTGCTGGGTCAAAGTCGTACGAGTTTATGAAGCTTGCGGGGAGTTCTGAATGAACTAAGGCGGTAGGTCGGTAAGACCTAACATTTGGCGAAAGCTGTCGGCTTCTCTGGTGTCGATGAATACTCAAATGTTTTGGCAAACTGAAAGAGTACCCAAAATTTCTCACATTACTAACAGTGTGTCCTAGAAATTTGACTCTTCAATTTCAAAACTCAAGCCTATAGAACTTCGTTAAAAGTTCCTCTGTAGGAAATGTTTTCATCGGTTTTCTTCTTACTACGAGGGTAGATAAGTAAGTCATTTCATGGAGAAATGAAGAATCGATCCTAAGTAAGAAAGACGTAACCCTATTCATTTAGCTCATGAAAACCATGGGCGTACTGGTCCTATCCGAAAGGTATCACTACGGACTCGAGGCGTCCGCATCGAATTCGGAAGATAGTCTCCCAGTCATCCTTCCCTAACACATCGAACTGGTGATATTCGGATCTTAGGTCCATTCTTGGAAGTAGTTCTTTCCTTACGTGTGCTCAACTATTTTGTCTATGTGAGGCAGAGATCATGATTTCTATGAAAATCTTAACGGAGTCCTCGATATCCGAGGCACATACGATGCGATCCATCGATCTCAGGAAGAATCTGACCGGGGTTCTCGAGGGTGAGAAACCTAGTCTTCTAATTCTATTTCTGTGTAGTTCGCTGAGTTGTTCGTACTATTCTTGTATCTCCGTTGGTGTTTAAACTATAGGGTGATCTGTTTTCGGGAGTTGTACTGGGTTCTAAGTTTATTCACATGACGATGTGATTACTCGTATACTTAGGCAGTTTTTCCGTCCTGAAGTCCATTTTAGAATTCATACATGGATTTACGATCACAATTTCGTGTATACGAGTCGTATATAATTAAGATTGAAAAGGTAGTCGAATAACTGATTCTTCCTTACCCTCACATCCCAAGGAGGAAAAGAGTTAAGGCGGAATCATCAATTCTAAACCTATAGAACCTTGATTATATAACACTCTTATGTATACCTTCCTCAGTGATAGATCATCTGCATGAATCCCTGGATTGAACTTGACGTACTGCACGAGTGGTACTTCGGGGATTTCTTCGGAAAGAAATTAACTAAGAGGTACTCCGGGAATGAGTACTTCGGCGTTCTGATATGACGGCTTCGCTGGAAAAGTGATCTAGAAGATGGGGACGTACGTCTGAAGCTGTTTTCGCGAGGATCAAATTTTAAATCGAGTCGTATGATAATTTCGGAATCATACAGAAACTTTTAAAGACATTAGAATTAACATAAGACGGTTATAGACAAAACACAACTATGCAACCATGAACAGAGTTACAGTACTTTAAGTTTACCACAAGACTATTGCTGCGAATAAGATATACTACAAAAGACAAGTATACGCAGCACGAGAACTCCTATACAGACAGGATCTCGCAAAAGGTAAGACTCTAGTTGCACTAGTTCTAGATAGTTTATAAGTCTGTTACAACAAAATGCCTTAAACACATTAACGTGGTTCCTGAGCAGGCTCTCCTGCAGCTGTGATCCTGAGAATTTTCCCATCTGTGCCAGAATTCTGCCTTATCGGGCAATCCTTCTGGAGGTGTCCAATTTCACCGCATTGGTGACATATATGGACAGTACCCACATTGGTGGTGGAAGTGAAGTGTCAGGTAGGAGTTATGGGAACACGGGTTCTTTCCTTGTTTTCCTTCTTTGGGCAATCTCTTTTATAGTGCCCAAACTCACCACAGTTATAGCAATTTAGGCTGGCCCTAGTGGTGGAGGTAGCTCTACAGAAACGGGCGATGTGCCCTTTCTTGTTGCAGTTCACGCACTACAAGACTCGGCACATTCCCTCGTGGTGGAAATTGCACCGGTCGAACTTCGGGAGTGTTCCCTTATATGGTCTGCTCGGTACTGGGATGGCAGAGGTTTGTGGCTGCTGCCTGGCCATTTTCTGAAACCGTTTGCGTTCCACTTTGGCTTGACGTTTTCTTTTCTTGTTCTCTGTTTTCTGGCTTTGCGAGCCTGTGGCTGTTACTGTTGGACGACTTCCTGGGTGGATATCGCGATTGGAAACTTTATTTCCATCAGCAGCATTGACCATGCTGTTAGCGCTACGGTGCGCCATGACCGCGGTTACGGCAGCCACTACGGCAGCTGTAACTGCCGTTTGAAAGGTGGCGGCGTCCATCGGAAAAGTAGAGGTCTCGTTGCTTGGCTGGTTGTTTCCGGATGACGACATGATTCTGTAACACGAAAGAGTAAAGATTTGTAAGCGATTCTGGTTGACCCTGATGTACTTAGATTGTTCATGAAAAGAGTAAGAGTATGATCTCGAAAGTTTGACCTACATCCCTATGATGCAGTCCCGGTTAAAGAATGAATGTATGTTCGTAGAATGATCTCAAGACGTTTGTCGTTCGAGCTGAGGTATCGTGGGTTGGTGAATAACAAGATCCAACCATTGAAAGAGACTTGGAAGTGTCTCTTGGAATAAATCACCGTAGTCCAATGACTTGACTAAAGTATGATTCAGATAGGCTCCAATGAAAGAAAGATAAAAGTACTTGAATGAAGAATGACTCAAAAGTTAGCCGGCTGTCAATACCTTGGATATTCACGATGTAAAGATTCAAGAAAATGACCTTGTAAAGGTCTTACATCATATCCACAGAAGATAGTTCCTGACAGCATAAAGACCTAACTAAAGTACTTACGGAACAAGATATTTTCATAGAAAATGCCACATCGGGCATAGACAGAAAAACATGATTTCCTTTTATAAGGGAAAATAAAGTAAAGCGTCTACTACGGCGACGATCATCCCTCTGGTGCACTCTTAGTTCAACCAATTGACGTTCCATGTCAAGTAGGTGTCTTTCGCACACCATATGGCGTACCCGGAGCTCTATGACTTCGGCTCGGGATTCAGCTAGTGTTTGCAACAGGATTTCATGGTTTCTCTCTGATCTCTCGTGAGCATCCTCTAGATGAATGGTGTGGAGGGTATGCATTCTAGCATAGGCGACTATTTCTGAAATCTGACGTAGGGCTGTCCGGTCTTGAATCTCCTTTCAGGCCACTCTGCGGACCAAGATTGGCAAGACTATATCTGTTAAGCCCTCATTGCTCACGTCATAAAAGCTTCGGTCACCATCAAATAGCATAAACTGATCTTGTCCTTGGCTCCCTGTTTCCAAGCATTCCACTCACTCAGGGTCGGGCCATGAAAAGCCGGACGAGGGTTAGGAATTGGAACGGGAGTTACTCGAGGTAGGTTCTCAACCTCTGGCTCGGGGTTAGTATCACAAGAAAAGTCTTCATCACGGTGATCATCCAAGGGGATAGGATGATCATTCTCTGGTTCTTCTCCAAACCAACCAGCTATGACTTCATTCGGAAGATACTGGTTGTCAAGGGGATGGAGTCCAGTTATGATTTCTATGCGAGAATTTAGGGTAAGAAGATAATTATTAGACGAACTATCTATATAATTATTTTAGAAAACCTTCATTAGTTACATCGCTATTTGTGAAGTGCATACCAGCTATGTGTAATCTAAACAGGATAGACCTTCGAATAAGTGACCTTAACTCCTTATTCACACAGAATAGGGGTAAGGCAAAATTATCACAAATTCTGAGTCTATGACGTCATAATTACATGTAGCCTCAGTGTATCCACTTAGCAACTATTAACTTAGTAATGAAGATCCCTTTTTAATTCTCAAGTATATAGTACTTATAGTAACACCAAAATACACCTATAGTATTTTAAATTTATTGTTATGTTCTATTGTTCTCATTGTGGTAGGGTTGGTAAGATTTTAGCATTGTTGCAACCACACACTTAAACTTAGGCACATGCTAGTCAACCCTCGGATAATATAGGCGATCAGGCTATATCTTCCCAGTTTTGACCATATGTCTCTAAGCCCACTTGTGTTGCCCAACAATCGTAATTCTTTTGTACTGTCCTAATGACATTGATTTTAGTATGAATGCAGCACATATACTTACTTAAATATTTTACTATTTAAAGTATAAACTCTTGGTCAGAGTATTTTTAATCCCTTATGTATTTATAGTTAGTATATCTTTTATGGGTTGATATACTTAATTCACTATAAACAATGCTCTGATACCAATCTGTCACACCCCAAAACCAAGAACGGCGGAAACGTTCTGGGGCGGAGGACGTCATGTTTAATATTAACAACAATGTAAAGTAGTAAACAAGCAACAACATCATCCATTGCATTAATAAAATAATTATTATACAATTGTATTCTGTCAAATTTTGATAAACACTAAAGCATAAATCAAAATGAAAGATAAGTCTTGAATAAGCTTCATCTTCCTTTCTCCTTGCATCGGTACCTGTCTATGATGACCTGAGGATACAAGTAATTTTGAAAACGAGTATCAGCTTTAAAGCTGGTGAGATCATAAGCGTTTAGTGTCTTAATTTGTATGTAAGTATTTGTAAGTCTATGTATTGTAAGAATTTGTAAATGTATATGAATTGTAAGCGTTTGAAAAACCCTAGAATCCCTATGATTCTTTCTAGTATGTGAAGGTGTCTTCTACCAAGACCTAACTGTTCTGTGTGTGTGTCTCTTGTAAGAGTATGTGTTTTTCCAAAGTATAACTATCATTATCCAAAAATATAGTTTGTACAATTTTGTTTAAGTGAGGTCATCACTAAAATATGTACTGGAAAAATTAACGTAGTACTAAATCGTAGCTCTAAAAGGGCTACTAATTATCAACAGATAGTAACTACATTACCGTGCTTCCTATGAAGAATTCATTAAGTGAATGCAATAGGAAAGAAATGGTACTATGGTGTAGTGTCGAACTACAACCGTACCTATTACCTTAAGTCTAGGGTAATACTTCCAAGTACCATAGTATTTGGATATATATGCGTATATATATCAGTACATCGATACTCAACTTGCCTTATTTGAGGGATAAGGTATAATGTGATGTCTAGATCCCAGACTGTTTCGCTCCCCTATCAGAGGGATTTTAAGACCTACCCACGACCCCTGCATGAGTGCAAGTCGTGAGCATCCACATTACTATGATCATGTATACTCGATATACCAATCACAATTGTAGTGTGATTTATCAGTATAGTTAGATCCTGAACTGGTTCTGAGCTATAGCCCCTAGTGACGTCTGTTCTATGTATATGTATATGTATATGTATATGTAAGCGTATTCATGTAAGTGTGATCATGAAATTGTACACTGGTGTACTGAAATGATCTACGTGTGCTAGCTGAAATATGTGTTCTCTCTATCTAGCAAGTATTGTTACGTAAGCGTTCTAGTATATCTGTATATGTATTGTTTCTAGTATATCTATATATGTATTGTTTCTAGTATATCTGTATATGTATTGTTTCTAGTATATCTGTATATGTATTGACTCATGAATGAACTGACTCATTGTATGATATCGCGTTCTAGTACTGGTTCTAGTATCTTCCTGAACTACCCATATGGTAGCTTACTAGTAATCTAAGTAGTACGTATGGACGTGGATGTATACCCTTGCTACCCAAGGGCATAGGATGAACTGGAAGGACCTTTTATGACTTTATACGTACACATGATATATAACAAATATTTAAACGACTTTCGGACGAGTATCCGATATCCCACCAGACCACATCTCAAGCGCGAAAAGGAAATAGGGTGGATAGCCTTCCTAAGCCTTTTAAACATTCCTTATATAACTATACATATAGAGGCATGCAATTTTATAATATCAAAGCATAAATAAATTTAGTATCATTTGAAATATAAATATTAGTCTAAAGAAAGATCGACTTGATGTCAATCTATAAAACAATTTGAAGGCATAAGTTTGATAAAACAGTATAAGTACAAAGAACATTTGTTTGATAAAACAGTATAAGTACAAAGAACATTTGTTTGAAAACACAGTTGTAAATGAGTTTGAAATATGACGACAGAGTAAGAAGTACAGTGTAATAAGTAGTTGAAAACATATAAAATGTTTATAAAAATCTTTTGAAGGAAAACTATTTGGTAAAACGGCTAATGAGTAGCCAAATCTTTTGAATGCTGTATATTAATCACATGTGATTGATGTAATAAGTAATATAATCCAACTTACTAATCACATGTGATTGACATAATAAGTAGCATGATTCTACTTGTATCCCCCCCATAAAACATTTGAAATAGTTTAAAACATTAGTTAAGGGGTATGAACTCACCTGCAGTATGTGACTGGAAATGAACGGGCTGTTATCATACGGAAGGATCGGACAAGTGCTTGGTGTCAAGTGATGACTTAGACACACACAATGATCCTAATTACATATGAAGACATATGTATATAAATAATTAGTGATTATAACACTAATTATACAAGTAATAGCATTTAAGCGCGAGGACAACACTTTTAGTCAAGTGCTAGGAGGCAAATGGGTTGCAATAAAGGAGTGCAATGCCCCTAATGGAAGTTTAAGGTCAAAAGACCATAATCATTAGAGTTTACGGCCTAGGGGAGTAAGCTCCTGGCCGTAAACTCTCAAACAAGCCATGAAATGGAGTTTAGAAGTACTACAACTTTAGAGGGGAAATGCTTCAAGGCTAGGCAAGAGTTTAAGGCACCATATTGACTCCTAAGGGGAGTTTACGGCCCAAAGACCCTTTTCCCTTGGAGTTTACGGCCGTAAACTCCCTTGGGAGGGTTCTTATTGTCTTTTCAAGTGTCTAACAATTCTAGGAACAAGTCTAGGCTTCAATACTTGGATTAAGGGAGGTTTAAGGCACTAAATGGGACCATTTGATGGAGTTTACGGCCATAGAACTCTTTGGGCCGTAAACTCCCTCACACATGAGGTCCTAAGAATTTTAACTAGTCCATATCTCCTCTAAGTACTTGCCCTAAAAGTTTCTTGGCCTATGGAAGTGTTTAGGGTGTCCTTTGACCCCATTTAAGGAGTTTACGGCCCAAGAAATACTCTTGGCCGTAAACTCTCAAACACTTATGCTTTTTATGTGTTTTCTAGGTCCTAAACACATTAAGGTACATGCCAAAAATGAATACTAAGCCTTAGGAAGAGTTTAAAGGCATTTTGGAACCTAAAACTTGGAGTTTATGGCCCAAGGAGTTTCTTGGCCGTAAACTCCCTTATAGAAATGATTTCTAAGGGTTTTGATGGCATAAATCATGAGTGTAAAGCTTCTAGGTGTTTGTTATAAGGCTAGGGATCACAAGGCACTCATTTGTGCCCTTTACTTGGAGTTTACGGCCCAAGAGGTGGTTCCTTGGCCGTAAACTCCTCTAACCAAGTGATTTTGCTTTGCTTCTAGCCTCTAATGATCATTCATAAAGTCCCTAGTTAGATGCCTAACACGGAAATGGGATTATGTGGCCTTTAGGCTTGATTTTGGAGTTTACTCCCGAAGAACGTTCTTGGGCGGTAAACTCCCGGATCTTGTGTTTTGGACATGTAATCAATGTTATAAAGCATATAACAAGCATTAAAACACATTTAGGGAAGTAGACTCACAATCTGGGATGAAAACCCGAAGATCCGTGAGAGAGTATTTGGCTTTTCTCTAATTGGAAATCAAATAATGAACCAATTTGGTTCAGAATTCTATTTATAGTCCAGAGATTTTTGGCAGAAAATATTTCTATTCTCGGAATGGTTTCTAATGACCTAGAGTAATGGATTTACAGTGTTGCACAAAATCCTAGTGCAATCACTCTCCTAATAACTCCTTAGGTGTAAAACCCTAATACTGCCAAACTTATTCCAAAAGTTTGAATTCTCACTGAAACAGCTCTACTTCTATTGGATTGATGTGGTTTGATTTGAATGGAAAATTTCGGGTTGTCACACACGAGATCATGCTTCACTTCCTCCACCTCCTCCTATTATTCTCCGTAACCCACAAGTTCAAAAGATTGAAAAGTTCATACTCACTCAAGCCCTTTTGGCAAGTAAACATGAAGAAGGAAAGTCAGTGTGTGCACACATCCTAGAGATGAAGTCACACATTGATAGGTTAAGAATGTTGGGATCTGTTGTCTGTGAGGAGCTGGCTGTTAACTGGGTTCTTCAGTTACTTCTTGACTCATATAGTGAGTTCGTAAGAGAATACTATATGATGAACCACGACGTAACCCTCATTGATCTCACCTATATGCTTATTGCTGTTGAATCAGTAATGATTTTGGCGCACTGGAAAAGCAAAGTTGATTGGTGGATATGCCTTCCAGACCTCTGTGGATATAGGCAACGAAAGGCATGCCATGATCGAAGGGTTTGATCATAAGAGAAAGGCAAAGTCTAAAGTAGTTCCATGCGTTGTTCCAAAAGAGTCAATTTGCTTTTATTGCCAAGAGAAGGGGCATTGGAGACGAAGCTGCCCTATTTACCTAAGAGATCTAAGAGATGGGAGAGTTAAAACGTATGGCTCTGCTTTAGGTAAAATCCATTAACTAACTCTTTTAAGTTCCTATTCTAGATTCTTGACACATGATGTGATAAGATTACAATTGATGTTTTGTAGAATCGAAGAAAGGAAAGGAAACTTAAGGAAAGAAGTAAGCAGAATCTAATCGTGAAGAAATGGATTTCGATCGCATTGTTTGAAGTTTAGATTTTCAGCTACTACTTGGAGTTAGAATAGATTGCTAAGAAATATGAATTAACATAGTTTTTCGATTGAATTGCATTGTAAGGACAAAATTTTCCGCAATAAAATAAAATTTGATTTTATATTATTATTTATCATTGCAATGGCGTGTATGAAAAATTGATGTTTGTAAGTTTCTATTATTAGCAATGATGGATTTGATTCTTAATTATGTTATTTGTGGAAAGGTCAAGAATTTACCAAATAAGGAAAGCTTCTCATTGTCCAAGTTTCAATTAGATAGAAACTTGGAATCATGCAACTTGGTTGCATGATGTATGAGAAATTTTCATATTTAGAAATTAGACTAATTCATTGACAAAGTGTCAAGTGAAGGACTAGGAGATCGAGTACACAAGGTCGTGTGTTGATCAAGTCCACCACAAGAGTGACAAAGATATTCGTCATGATTTACTAAAGGTTTAGTAAATATGATTATACTTATAAGATTAAGTGTAATTCCAAGTTGATTGAAAAAGTTTAAATCAATAGGAGAACGAATAAGAAGAATCAAGTAGGCAGAAAGATAAAAGTTTCTCTGTTCTAAGAAGAAGGGAGAGTACCTTTTATTATGTTTTATGATAGGTCTTAATGATTAAGAACCATATATCAATTGATTCTTTAAGTGAGTCTTAGTGCAATTGTATGTCTGAAAAGAGGAATCAAGAATTGAAGAAATGGTTAAATCAAGAAGTCAATCATACTTGGTTCCAAAACAAGTCTTAGAGTTAAGATTGTAAATTGTGTGACAAGTCTTAAGAAGGTTTATAACATTCATCAAATGTGGAATTTGGAAAAGGTTTTCTTATTCTTGCACATTTGAAATTGGAAAGTTGTGATGTATTGGATAACACAAAGACCAACTAGGACCAATTTTGTGAAATGTTTAGTCTTGATAAAAGCTACACTAACTCTTGAATATTTGTTTGTCGAGAAATGTTTATTGACAAGAGAATCTTATATGTCAAGGAGTCAGTGGGAGTCTTAATGGTCTTGAAAAGTTTCAAGAACTAATCAAGAATAAACCTTATCAATCATCATGAGCACATGACTTGAGGTTTACAACCTATCGTTGACACTATCTTGTTTCTGTGCCGTTCCAATTGAGTTAATTATGCATGTAAGTTCTATGAGTTCTCATTTGAACGCATAAAAGGCAAGCACCTTGATCAATGAAAAGTACATTGATAGGAAAGGCTGAGTTGCTTAACTACTTCGAAGACGTGGTGGGCAGCCGTGTTACCATAAGGCAAGAGATAAAGATTGAGAAGGTTCGGTCCATATGAATTTGGATTTGTTGCAAACTTTGATTTTAACGAATTCACATGGATAGGAGCACATACACCATTAAAATCTAAGTGTCATAAGATTTCCTCCTTCATGAAGATGACTGTGAGGAAATGCTTTCACTAAGAGAGATTTTAAGAAGATAGTGATTGTGAAATTGTATTCTCGAATTCGATTATGGTTACGGTATCCCTTTCCATGATTCGAATTGTGAGATTTGGCAATTAGTCTGAATTGTTTAGACACACATATGAGCTATCTAAGGCAAAGGTGTATAAGTTTAAGGAGCATAGATAAAGGATTATCATGTCAAAGCTAGTGGGAGCATAAGTGTTATGCTTATATGATAATAATCATCATGATAGTGGGAGCATAAATGTTGTGCTTGTATGATTATTAAGGCAAGTATTGCAAGTTAGCAATATTAATTATAGAAAACAAGAGTTATACTTTGCAAAGTCGTAAGGGTTGAATAGTTGTTTTGCTATAATTAAGGGAGAGAATATTATGCTTCATTTCAAATCTAAAGGCTTAAGTTGTGGAATGTTAATAAATTTAGTCAAGGATACATAGTGTGTTCTCAAATTTTGATTATGATTATGGCATAGTTCGAATTGTGAGAACGTGGCACATAAAATATTATGGCAGAAGATTGATAAAGTATCAGATCTTTATGTAAGACATTATGCATCGTGTCCCATATGCTTCGGGTATAGGATCGATTGCAAATGCTATAATATTTGACCATTCTAAAATTTTCCAAATGTCTAGCGCATTTTGAGGGAAAAAGTACAAGAATCGGTTTTGACTAACTCAATTAAACAACTATCAAAGGACGTTCCAAAGTTCGCTGAGGATTGGTCGCTTGTGAGTAGTTGGAAGTATGGTATTGGATAGACCATATCAACATTATTATGAATAGATAAGATTCAATTAAGAATGAGTTGTCGTATGGCAAATATGGAAATGTTTCCATATTGGGAGTTGGATATTGAGAATCTATATCTAGATTAGAAACTTTTAAGCAAGAAGGAAGTTCAAAGGAATGTACTTTTAGTGAGAGACATCATATATATAGAATTGTTTCTGATAGAGATTAGCCAAGTCTTGATGATTTTGAGCTGTGACTTTACGAAAGAATCATCGCATAAAATGTTAGAATCTAGCGTAAGTAACAAGAATTTGATATTCTTATACTTATGATAAGGATTGGGAGTTGTGAAATGAGTATGATTGGAAATGTGTTCATTTGATCTATTTCACAAAGTAAGGACCGTAGGTAAACATTGTGTGCATGCTGAGAGCATGGGACAAGTGTAGTAATAATTCAAGTAAGAAGTTGATTACCCGAAACAACAAATAATGAGTAATCAATATGGTGATTAAATAAAATGTTTTATTTATACCCAGGGTTTAGGGCCATATGCGATTATTATTATTCTTGTGTTTCACTTTGCATGTTTTGACTTCCTGAATAATTAAATTGGTTCAGAACAATCGAGTTATTCGAACGGACCACAGTCGCTCATATGTTGGAAGTAGGTATGAATGAAGACTGTCGTGAATTGGTGTGTGGATTGTCTAAAGTGTATTAGAAATAAGCAAATGTTTGCTACAACGTTCTTGAGTGCTTATGAATATGATTTGAGCTTTGGATTAAACACACACTCACTTGAATCACTTCATGGATTTTATCACGAGTGATTGGTGAGACGATAATATCTTATATTCTTGAAACCGAGATGTGCGAGTTGTATCTTGCGAGTCGGTTACACATTGATAATATGTAAACGCACCAGTAACTTGGTGTCATAAAACATATCTTTGTGTGTGATTCGGTGAGTGAGTACAAGCAAGCATTGAATCAAAGTTTATCCATTCCTTTTATCCAAAGTAGGATGAAAGCGATATCTGTGGGCCCCTCGATGATTTAGTGATGGCACTAAGCGCTTGGCCAAGCCGAGACTAATTTGATGTGTTCAAATGTAGTCTGTTGACAGTCGTCATAAATCGAAAATCGGGAAATAACACATCGATGAGAGAATGATTTAAATCCATGTCTCAGTCTATACGATATATAGAATGGAGGAATATATGATCCCTTATCTAAAGGACGTGTATCTGATAAGATCAGAGTTGATAGCAGCTTTTGAAAGCTACGATTGCAGATCAGGATCTGAAGTCATACGCATAATAGTTATTAGACTTATCCAAGTAGGAGACTGTTGGAATAGTGTCTAAGTCCATAACTATTTTGGTATGTACTTGACCTGATGGTGCATGGTCCTTTTGGGTTGCCTTCACCAAAGCAACTTGATAGGATGAATTATGGAGAAAAAGGATTAATTATGATTTATTAATATATTATGAGAATAATATATTAAAGGAGAAATCATATTGTTTAATTAATATTAGTCAAGAATTAATTGATAATTAATTTTGTGGCTAAAAAAGATTAATTAAACTTAAGGGACTGGAACTGTAATTATAAGATAATTGCATTTGGGCTATGGATCACCTTGGAATAATAGGTTGGACGAATTCTATGGGAAACCCATTAGAAATCGTCCAAGGGATATTCTAAAAGGGTCCATGGGCTGCTTAGGGCTTAAGCAGTCAAATTAGGGTTTCCTAGTTGAAAACCCTAATAGCCTACATGTATATATAGTACCCTTATGCCCCAAAAACGTGGTGAAGACTTCCATTAGGGTTTCTACAGGTTTTTGGGCAGCCTCCGTTCTCCTTATTTTTCATCCTCTTTCTCTTGGTGTTTGTGAACCATTAGAGGAGTGACCATTGTGACTCTAAGCTTTCTAAACTCATTACAAGGAGGATTTGAGATTGTTATTGCTACATAACGATCAAGGTAAGATCTAAACCCCATTCTTATGTTAATATGATTAATAGTATGCTAGGTCTAGGGTTTAAAGTCTTGGCTGAATTGCATGTACAATAGAGAAACCTAGATCCAAACATTAGGGTTTGCATGAGCACATAGGATGTTCTTATGGCGAAAACCCATCATTAAGGCGGGGGAATAAAAGTTGAACACAATGATAATTGTGTAAATTTTTTTTATAAACATCTTTCAAAATGTTACTTATGTTATTTATAAGTTGTCAAAACAATTCAAAACTCTTTTAAAAGGTTATGTTACTTTATAGTTATACAAAACTCTGTTTTTAAAGTACGAGCATAACTTAGTAGATAAATGAGTATTTTCAGTAACAGTCCAAGTAGAACATTAGTAAAATATTATAGGTATAGTTTAGGAGAATGCTATTCATTACTTCTAGTACAATGAAGCACACAAAGAGTCAGTTCAGTTCATGAGTCTATACAAATGCAATACGTGTACATGAATACGTTTACATAGATACACTTACATGAATACATTTACATAAATACGATATCAATACACGATAACAGAACAAAACATAATAAGGTGCTATAGCATGTAACGATTTCTGGATCTAACTATACCAATGAATCACTTCTACATTGTGATAGTTACATTGGGTATACATGATCATAGTAATGTGGATGTTCGCGGCTTGCACTCATGCAGGGGTCACGTGTAGTTCCTAAACTCTCTTGACAAGGGAGCGTTTATCATGGGATATAGCCATCACATTATGCCTTAACCCTCAATTAAGGCAAAATAGTACTAAAAGTAGTCACTTATTATAAATACTACAATACTTACACTGTCAATACGACAATTACAGAAGGATATAAAATTCCAGTTTCAATATTATTAATACCTTTCCCATGTGTCATATTCACATAATCGATAAGGTAGATTAGATTTAATTAATAATAGTCGTACAGTCGGGTCTTGGTAGAAGGCTACTTTCAGAACAGTCGGGTCTTGGTAGAAGGCTATTTTCAGAACAGTCGGGTCTTGGTAGAAGACTACTTTCAGAACAGTCGGGTCTTGGTAGAAGGCTACTTTTAAAATTTAGGACCATAATGCTAATCTTATGATTCCTTAATGTATACACCATAGGATACATATATACCAATAGGTTCCGACAACTAATAGGATGTGTGCTCTCCGCTTCATTTCCTGTCCTTGTTGGGTTGTGGGCTTGGAACGGATTCACCCAATCTATTATCTACCCAATTCTATATATATTTATGCTTAGTATACATTAAGTCATCATAAGGGTACCAGGTATGGATCAGGTTATAGGACACAGAGTCAAAGCACAACTTTTCTAGTACAAAACATACTTTTCAAAGTCATTACTTTTGGTATACAAAACTAGAAATTTCCTAGATAAGGGCTTAATCCATTTTATTAAGCCAGTACAATTTTAAAAGACTTTAGGCGAGTAACTCTATAATACCTTAGTTTATACACCATGTTGATATATAAAACTAATACCCAATAGGTAGTTAAATGTGTGTTTTCTGCCTTAGTTCCTATCCTCGTTGGGTTGTAGACTTAGGGTAGTTTCACCCAATTAACTTTCTACCTGTTATCAGATTATATATAGCAGTATAAACAAAGCTATTATAAAAGTAGTCACTGTGGTCAATATTTTACTATAAGAAATATAGGTTTTATTAAAAGAACTTTTCATTAGATATAAAGGAGCCATTATAAATAACTCCATGATATATATAACTTGTACCCACTTGGTACCCATAGAAAGGCTTGTAGTGTCATGTTACTTAACTTTCATTCAAGTAAGAAATATATGATTTTCTAGAGGAACAGGCGAACTTTTCAAAATAGAACTTACAACTTACATCGCTTTTACATATACATTTCAACAAGACTTTACAACTTACTCACATCACTAAAATCTTATGAACTCACCAGCTTAATTGCTGATCAACTCTTTCAAATAACTTGTATTCTCAGAAGGCTATTAGACAAGTACTCGTGCTGGGGATTTAGAAGATGAAGCATTACAGCTTCAAGTCTTATTTTGTTATTTGTGTCTGAATTCTGTGTTTTGTGAACACACATTGTAAACACTTTCTTTTGAAATGAAATGGTTGTTTATTACTTGCTTACCATATACATATCTCATGATACTTAACATAACGTCCTCCACCCCGAACGTTTCTGCCGTTCCGGTTTTGGGGTGTGACATGCACCGGCTGATTTTGTTAGAGTGTATAGGGTTCATTTCAAGTCAGGGCTTCATCTCCCTAATCCTGATTTTCTGGAAGCGGTTCTCAACTATTATGTAACACCCCAAAATCGGGACCCAAAAAATTATGTTTGAAAACATATTACTTATAAAAATACTTATCGAAAACAGCATTACAATTCCTTTTACCACAAAATCATAAATCATAAGTTTCAAAAACATTCCAACGAATAGTATAATATCAAAGTACAAATCCCAGGCTTCTCAAATGTGGAATCATGTGCAAAGTATGATGCGCAGCTACACCACCGACTCCTTCCCCTCAGATGAAGATGTACCTGAAATGAAAACTAAAACCGTAAGCACGAAGCTTAGTGAGCTCCCCCGTCAAACCCATACCAAATAATGCATAATCCTTGGTATATTTCAACCGGTAATCATCAGGAAAAGCCGGGAGCTGGACTCCCCCTTGGTATCTTTCAACTGGTAACTGGGAACTAACCTACCTTTCGGTATCTTTCAACCGGTAGATGGGAGCTAACCTCCCCTTCGGTATCTTTCAACCGGTAACCGGGGATTATTTCACCCCTACTATTGCTAACACACATTAAGCACAATAATCATATCAAGCACATTAATCCTATCAATCATAGTAAGCATATCACACAACAATCTAGATAATTATCACAAAGATAATCATCTATCCAACACTCTCACTTGTGGGGTGGCATTGTGGCCGTAGACCCACCCCTACTAAGAGGAAACTCACCTCGAAGGCGCGTAGTGGCTGCACTGATCTCGGTGTGGAAATTGACTCTCCGCGCTTCCTTAATTCCTACACGAAAGCTCTTCTAAGTTATCAACTCATACTCGTAACCCTTACAAGGGTCACTCAGTCTAAGTCAAAGTCAAATCCATGGTCAAAGTCAACATCTAGTTGACTCGACTCGCCGAGTGAGTCCGTCAACTCGTCGAGTCCCCATATCCACAAAATGCCATAATCCCGTCCCTACTTGTCGAGTCTAGCAAGAGATCGATGAGTTCGCCTTAAACAACACATCAGAAAATCTTCAACTGACTCGCCGAGTTCGTCCTTGAACTCGCCGACATCATCTTCATCCATAAGAAGATGTCCAGTCTATGACTCGCCGAGTTCCCTTTGAACTCGCCGAGTCCGTCTTCATGTGGCTGGGACATTGTCTTGAACTTGCCGAGTCTGTTCATCCACTTGCCGAGTCCTATGATTTCCAGGTTCCTAGTGAACTTAAACAACTGGTCCAAAAACAGAGGGATTTGGTGGAAAATACACCCTGACTCGCCGAGTCCCTAAAACGACTCGCCAAGTCCCTCTATGTCCAAAACTATAAAGTCGATCATAATGGGTCTTAACGCATTCAAAACATATATCTGTCCTCCTAGGATCCATAATACACGTAAAGCTACAAACTTTACGTTCATGAATGGGTCATTTAGCTCAAAAGGACCTAAAATGAAGTCTTCAAGGTGCATGGGGCTCTCATGGCAGTAAAGTTGGCACCTTTATGCCATGAGAACCCTCCTAGGTTCCAGATCCGAAGTTATTTATCTACATAATGACCTAAACCCGAAGGTAACTAGGAATTTCCCCAAAAAATGACAAGATCCAAGCCCTAAGATAGATCTAACAAGTAAGAAGTCAAGGTAGGTGCTTTTTACCTCAAACAAGTTGGAAATGCACCACACTTCCTGGATCTACTGATTTCCTTTTGAATCCCCAAGCTTCTTTCTTCCTCTTCCACTTCAAATACACACAAAAAGGGTACCAAATGCTTAAGAACACACAATAGGGGTTTAGGGTTTCAATCTGGGGCTTCTATGAGTTGGGAGAGTGATGGAGGCTGGTTTGGGACGATTGAAGTTATTTAAATAGGGTGTAAAACCTAGATATTAGAGTTTTGTGCAGACAACTCCTACTCGTCGAGTCGGTCTCCCGACTTGTCGAGTAGGCCACTTAAACCCCTGATGAATGATGAGTGTACTCGACGAGTCGGGCCTCCAACTCATCGAGTCCCAGAGTAAATTGCAATATTTCTTGAATTTAAATACGTACCAGGAATCGAGTATTACAAATCTCCCCCACTTATTTTAGACTTCATCCTCAAAGTCTGCTGCTGAGTCCGGAAAAAGCTCGGGGTAGTGCTCCCTCATCTCGTCCTCCGGCTCGTAAGTCCATTCCGAGGCCTTATGGTGCTGCCACTGCACCTTCACCAGCTCCACCCTCTTGTTCCTCAGATCCTTCAACTTCCTATCGAGGATCGCCACTGGCCGCTCGATTTAGTTCGGGCTGTCATCCACCTGAATATCCTCCAAAGGCACCACTGCCGAGTCGTCCACCAGACACTTCCACAACTGGGAGACGTGATGTAGCAACCGATTCCTGGTACACGTTTAATTCAAGCATTTTTATGTTTTCTATAGGACTCGACGAGTCGGAGGACCCACTCGTCGAGTAGAGTCGAGATCCGCAGACATCTTAAGTGACCTACTCGACGAGTCGGGAGACGGACTCGACGAGTAGGCGCTGTGTGAGTAAAACCCTAAATCTGAGGGTTTGCTCCTATATAAACACCTTAACTCAGCCTCCCTTGTCCCTAACACTCCCTTAGATCCAAATATCTAAACTCTAGCCATTTGTGTGTGTGTTAAGGCCATTTTGGTGCTCTTGGTTGGTTTGTGATGCTTGGAAGGAAGGAAGAAGCTGAGAAATTAGAGTTGGGGCTTGTTGATTCAGAGATCTTACTTCATCTTCAGCTTGAGCAAGGTAAATGCCCCTATTTTGGTCTTCCTTTTTGGTTGTTCATCTTTAGGTCTTAGATTCATGGTGCAATTAGGGCTTCTTAAGCCATTTTTGGATTTGTAAGGTGAGTCATGGGGTTCTACTTCTAGATCTGAGTCATTGGAGTGGTCTTATGGCATAAAGGTGCCAACTCTATGGCCATGAGAGCTCCATACACATTGTAGAGCACCTTTTATGGATTTTTGAGCTAAAAACCCCATGCATAAGCATCAAGTTTCGAACTTTACGTATAAAATGGACATTAGGAGGCCAGATCTATGGTTTTGGTGTGTTAAATTCCATTTAGATCAATTGTATAGAAATGGTCAAGGTTGGACTCGGCGAGTCGGTGCACTTTCAGCCATCTTAAACCTTTCTGCGATGGTCAGTTGTTAGAAAAGGGAGTCCCATAACTGTTTAGACGTGTTGGGAGACCTGGAGTTCATAGGACCCGACGAGTGCTAGAACAGATTCGGCGAGTCCAAGGCAATCTCCTTATAATTGAAGATGAACTCAATGAGTTGTTCATACAACTCGGTGAGTCAAGGACATGAATCGTTCATCAGAAATAGGTGAACTCGACGAGTTGTTCATACAACTCGGCGAGTCGGATGAGGGTTTATTCGATGTTCATATATATGAGTAACTGGTCTAGTCGTTGCTAAACTCGACGAGTAGAGTCGTGGGTAAGGAAAGGTAAAGGGTTAGGGACTCGACGAGTTGACGGCCCAACTCGGCGAGTCAGGTCAATTGGGAGTTAACTTTGACTTGGACTTGGTTAGGGGTAAAATAGTCATTTTACCCTAAGAGTAGATATCATATTTTGACTAAGTGTTTTGTGGGGATTATAGTCGTAGGATTTCTAGAGCAGCAGCAGACGAAGAATTCCCGCACGGATTATTAGCAGCTGCTCGTCGAGGTTAGTTACCATCCAGTAGCGGTGGGTCCAAGGCCATAATGCCGGCCCACCAGTAGGATTTGTATGTTAGGTGATTGTCTAATATTCACCTAGGATTGCGAATACCTGATATATTTATATCCTGGCATGATATGTGATTATGTGGTAGTAGTAGTGGGTGAAATAGTCCTCGGTAGTCGGGTGAAATAGACCGACGGGTACGTCAAGCACCCCAGAATGGATTGACCTGGGTACGTCAAACACCCCATAATGGTTTGACTTGGGTAAGTCAGACACCCCAGAATTGTCTGAAAGTGCATTATGTTATGCTATGTGTGTATGTGGTAGTAATAGGGGGTGAAATAGTCCCCGGTAGTCGGGTGAAATAGACCAACGGGTACGTCAAGCACCCCAGAATGGCTTGACAAGGGTACGTCAAACACCCCAAAATGGTTTGACCTGGGTAAGTCAGGCGCCCCAGAATTGCCTGACAGTATATTGTTTGGTATGTGGTACAATGGGGGAACTCATTAAGCTTCGTGCTTACAGTTTACAATTTTGTTTCAGGTACCTCTTCAGCGAAGGGGAAGGAGCCGACGCGGTAGCTGCACATCATACACACACCTCAGATTTCACATTATGAGATTCCTTGGGATTGTACTATGACATTATCACTATTTTACGGTTTGGGTTTTCAGACATTATACAATGTTTTATGAGATGTTATGATTTGACAATATTTTCCTACGAGTGTTTGTTTAAATTAATTAATTAAAATGAAATTTTTAGACGTGAAAAATTAGGTCGTTACACGTGAAAAGTGCTATGAATCTGACTGAGTTCGGCTGGTAGGTCCAGCCTATAAGCCACCTTGTCCACCCGGGCTACAACCCTGAAAGGACCAATATACCTGGAGCCCAACTTGCCCCGCTTCCTGAATCGAATGAAGCCCTTCCAAGGCAACACTTTCAGGAGTACCATATCCCCGACCTGGAACTCCAGGTCTGATCGACGCTTGTCGGCATAACTTTTCTGTCGACTCTGAGCAGTCTGAAGCCTGCTCCAAACCTGTTGAATCCTTTTTGTAGTCTTGACTACCACCTCGGTACTCCCCATGACCCTCTGACCAACCTCACCCTAGCATATCAGGGTCCTGCACTTCCTCCCACACAACATCTCGAAAGGAGGATAGTCGATACTCGCATGATAACTGTTATTATAGGAGAACTCTGCAAGCGGAAGGTAAGTATCCTAACTACCTCCGAAGTCTAAAACACACACCCACAGCATATCCTACAGAGTTTGGATGGTCCGATCACTCTGACCATCTATCTGCGGGTGAAAGGCGGTGCTAAAGTGCAGACGAGTACCCAACACATCATGAAACTTCTTCCAAAATCTGGAATTGAACTGCACGTCTCTATCAGTAATCACTGAAACTGGCACTCCGTGCCGAGCTACTACCTCTTGGATGTAGATATCGGCCAACATTTCGGCCGAGATGCTCTCCGGAATCGGAATGAAATGGGAGCTCTTAGTCAATCGATCAACGATGACCCAAATCGAATACAACCCTTGCGCGGTCCTGGGAAGCTTTGTGATGAAATCCATAGTGATATCCTCCCATTTCCAAACCGGGATATCCAATGGCTGGACCTTGCTGTGAGGCCTCTGGTGTTCGGCCTTGACCTTCCTGCAGGTCAGGCGTGTCTCCACAAACCAAGCTACATCCCTCTTCATACAGGGCCGCCAATAATCAAGACGAAGATCCCTGTACATCTTTGTTGCCCCCGGATGGATAGAAAACCTGGATTTGTGCGCCTCCACCATCAATACCTGGCGCACACCTCCCTGATATGAGATCCACACCCTACGGTGAAGCATCAACAATATACGGCTGTCATAGTCGAAGGAGGAAACTTGTCCCACAATACGCTCGCTCTTTCGATGTTCCTCCTTCATGGCCTCCTGCTGGGCCTCCTGAATCTGCTCCAACAGCGGAGTCACAACTGTCATCCTCATAAATATATCCTTGATCGGTGCTGCCTTGCGGCTAAGCGCATCGGCCATGACATTGGCTGTAGCACTTGGTTCCTGGTATGTAATTTATTTTGTTGTATTTTGCATTTTTAGCCTGGGACTCGACGAGTTGAAGGCCCAACTCGTCGAGTAGGAGCGAGATTGGACACGAGACTTAAGTGATGGACTCGTCGAGTCGGCAGTCAGACTCGACGAGCAGACTCTGACTGGACAAAACCCTAATCTGAGGGTTTGCACCCTATTTAATCATCTCTTTCAACCACCACTCGCCCCAATTGCTCCCAAAGACCCTCCATAGCAAACCCTAGCCGAGTGTGGTGATTTTGGTGGTTTTTTTCACAAGGAAGAAGGAAGAGCATAGAAGGATCAAGAGGAAAACTGAAGGATTCGAGTTTGGTTCATCATTTGTAGTCTTTGAAAGGTATAAAGTTTGTACCTTGCTTTCTTGTTTGTTAGATCCCTTTTTGGGGAGGATTTAGGGCTTTTAAGCCATATGAGGTGACCAACCATGATTTGCAAACATGGTTGGGGGTCAAGACTTCGGATCTAGCACTTGGGGAGAGTCACAAGGCAGATTTAAGATGCTTTTGCACCCAAGGAAGGCCCCATGCAACAAAAGAGCCATTTTAGAGCCTTTTTGGCTCAAAAGTCCCATGCATGCACATAAAGTTCGTAACTTTACGTGCTAGATCGAGCTTAGGGGCTTGAATCTATCATTTGGACAAGTGTTGTACATCAGAAATCGAGGATTTAGGGTGTGGACGTTATCGACTCGTCGAATCCGTTCTTGGGACTCGACGAGTCCAAGGCTTTGAGTCCTATATCTGTTGAGGGTCAAAGAACTCAGTTGGGTGTTAGAAGGGTTGTAGCAGGACAGAAAGAGTGACCCAACGCATTGGACTTAGTTTTAGACTTGGAGTTCATGGGACTCGACGAGTGCTAGAACAGACTCGACGAGTCCAAGGCAATCTTCTTATGTTTGAAGATGAACTTGACGAGTTGCTCATACAACTCGGCGAGCCAAGGTCATGACTTGTTCATAAGATGAAGGAGAACTTGACGAGTTGTTCATATGACTCGGCGAGTCGGATGAAGGTTCTTTGATGTTCGTAAAGAAGGGGAAATCGTCGAGTCTTTGCCAAACTCGACGAGTCGGGTCGTCGATAAGGACGAGTAAAGGGAAGGGACTCGACGAGTTCACGGCCCAACTTGGCAAGTCGGGTCAACTGGAAGTTGACTTTAACTTGGACTTGATTGGGGGTAAAATAGTCATTTTACCCTAAGAGTAGATATCAGATTCTGACTGAGTGTTTTGTGGGGATTGTAGCCGGAGGATTTCCGAAGCAGCAGCAGACAGAGGTTTCCCACACAGATTATCAACAGCTACTCGTATGAGGTAAGTTACATTCCAGTAGGGTGGATCTAAGGCCACAATGTCGGCCCACCAAAGAGGAGTCTTTAGAAGATGATTGTCTTTGTTATAATTATCTTGGTCTTGTTATGTGCTTTGGTCATGAGTTTTATCTGAATGATATGTTACATGTATAATAGGGATTAGTTTTCCTGACAACGGTCCTTAGGACCGAAGGGTAGGTCGGTACCCGAATATGCCAGACTTTATGTTTATATCTTGTTGTTGTATGCTAGTGGTAGGGGTGGAATAGTCCCTAGTTACCGGTTGAAAGATACCCCTGACAATTATCGGTTGAAAGATACCGATGATGATTACCAGTTGAAAGATACCGATGATGATTACCGGTTGAAAGATACCGGTTGAAAGATACCGATGATATTGTATGGTGTGTGGTATGATGGGAGAACTCACTAAGCTTCGTGCTTACGGTTCTGGTTTTGGTTTCAGGTACCTCTTCGTCTAAGGGGAAGGAGTTGGCGGCGTAGCATCGCATCACACACACACATGATTCCGCATCGGACTTTTTGGGATTGTACTCTGATTTTCCTTATTTTTGATGTCATGGTTTGGGACACAACGTTATCATTTTGTAATGTGTTGCTTTATTGACAGTGTTATGGTAAAATGTTTTAAAAATTATTAATTTAAAAATGAAATTTTCAGGCTTGAATTTTGGGATGTTACAAGTTGGTATCAGAGCCCTGGTTTGAGGGATTCGGACACACCCTTGGGGGTATCTGGACTCAAACTGAGGGACTAAAAGATTTTTACAAGGAAAAGTGGTTTTCTAAAATCTAAATGGAAGGATTCTAAGAAAGACAAAGTGTGTGATGCATGCGATCGGACAGGCTCAAGTAAGTTTTCCCCAAGATACCCATACTTGCTATATTATGCTATATGGTTTTGATTCAGAAAACTGCATGCTAGAATAGGACTAAGGATCTAGGAGGATGCCTTGTGTGCCTGATATATGATTTTGAGAATTGCATGCTAGTTAGGGCTAAGGGTCTAGGGAGGATGCCATATATGCCTGTTGTATGAGCTGTATGCTAGGACTGTTTAGTCAGCAGTAGGATGCCCTGTGTAGGTTATCCCTGATTTGGTTACCCAATGCACGAATGCTTCATTCTTTGTGCTATGGGGGTTCTGGCCATATTCAACTAGCTAAGGAATGGATATGTAACAATATCTACAAATTAGTTAGTGATGGGGTTTAGACAAACAATCCTATGTGTGCATGCAACACTAGAGTTGGATCTATGTTATCACTATTAGTTATACAACATTATGAACATCTGAAGAACCCTAACAAGCTTCTAGGGATTTCAAAGTTCACAAAGAAAGATGAAATACATACCTCTTGTTGTTATATTGTAATAACAACTTAAATCTTGAATCTTCTTGTCTTTGAAAGCAAGCGCCACAAGTGTCGCGCCTCTAATGGCTCACAAACAAACCTAGCAACCAATGATTACTATGGAGAGAGAAGGGAAGTGGAAAATTTGGCTCTAATCCTCTCTTGGAGTGCCTTATACGAAATCCAACCCTATAGGGGTTTATATAGCTGACAAGGAAGTTTTAGGATAAGGCAGGTGTATCTTAGATAACCCTAATCCCTTAACTTCCTCCCTAAGGCTTCCAAGGCTCCCTTAGAGCCCAAGAAAACCATAGGACACTCTAGATTTCGTTCCCCACCTCTAAGGGAGGTTCTAGAATGCTTCAATGCTCAACTTTTGAACATTTTCACCTTTAGTCCCTGCAGTTTCAATTAATTCCTTTAATCCTAAAATTAATTCCAAATTAATTTCTGATTAAATATTAATTAAACAATATGATTTCAAATCAATATATTATATCCATAATACATTAATAAATCATTTATCTTGATTTCAAATTAATTTATTAATCAAGTAATAAATTAATAAATCATTCTTTTCTCTCCAACAATTATCCTATTCCATTGCCAGGTTTGAAGGCAACCCAAAAAGGACCATGCACAACCGGGTCAAGTACTTACCAAATATGGTTACAGGCTTAGACACTAATCCAACAGTCTCCCACTTGGATAAGTCTAGTAACCATAAATGAAAGTACAACCCGATTGGCAATCGTAGCTCTCAAAGACGTTGTCGAACTTTGATCTTATCAATAACTTGTCCTTTAGATAAGGGATCATATATTCCTCCATTCTAGATATCGTATAGGCGTGAGACATGGATTGAAATCATTCTCTCAGTCTATGTGTTGTTTCCCGATTTCCGATTTCCGATGACTGACTAATTGAACAAATCAAATTAGCCCTAGCCCGGCCGAGCATTTACGTTTGTCATCACTAAATCATCGAGGGGCCCACATATATCGCTTTTATCCCACCTTGGATAAAAGGAACGAATAAGCTTCGACTCAATGCTCGCTTGCACTCACTCACCAAATCAAACACAATAATATGTTTTCTAACACCAAGTTACTGGTGCGTTTACATATTATCAATGTGCAACCGATTAGCAAGATACAACTCACACATCTCGGTTTCAAGAATATAAGATATTATCGTCTCACCAATTGCTCGTGATAAAATCCATGAAGCGATCCAAGTGAGCGTGGGTTTAATCCAATGATCAAATCATATTCTTAAGCACTAACGAACGTTGCATTAAACCTTTTCCATGTTTAATACACTTTAAACAATCTACACACCAATTCATGAAAATCTTCTTTCATACCTACTCCCAAAGTATGAGTGACTGTGGAACATTCGAATAATTTGATTATTCTGAAATAATTTAATTATTCAGGAAGTCAAAACATGCAAAGTGAAACACAGGAATAATACTAATCCTATATGGCCCCAAACATTTGAGTATAAAAACACCTTTTATTTATCACCATATTGATTACTCATTATTTGTTGTTTTGGGTAATCAACTTATTACTTGAATCATAACTACAGTTGTCCCATGCTCTTAGCATGCACACTATGTTTTCCTATGGTCCTAACTCTGTGAAATAGATTAATTGAACACATTTTCAATCATACTCATTTCACAACTCTCAATCCTTACCACAAGTGTAAGAATACCAAATTCTTGCTACTTATAGAATATGCTAGATTCTAACATTTTATGCAACGATCCTTTCGTAATGTCATAGCGCCATGGTCACAAAGCCTTTACGAATGAAATTACAAAGTCCTCTATTGGAGATTTTTGCAAGATAATTCCATAGATATGAAGTCTCATATTCAAAGTACATTCCTTTGAACATCCTTTTTTTTTCATAAAAGTTTCTAATCTAGACATATAGATTCTTAACCTCCAACTCCCAATATGGAAACATTTCTATATTTTCCATATGACAACTCATTATTAATAAAATTATATCTAATAATAATAATGTCAATATGGTCCATCCAATACTATACTTCCAACTACTCACAAGCAACCAATCCTTGGTGAACCTTAGATTGTCCTTTGATATTTTTTTAATAAACTTAGTCATGTCCGGTTCTAGTCCTTTTTTCCTCTTAATGCTCTAGGCATTTGGAAAATTTTAGAACAATCAATTATTGCAACATATGTGATCGATCCTATACTCGAAGCATATGGAACACGAAGCATAATGTCTTACATAAAGATGTGATACTCTATCTGTCTTCTGCCATAGTATTTCTAATTGCCATGTTCTCAAAACTCGAATTAAGAAAAGGGGTGTCGTAATCATAATTGAATTTTGAGAATGCAATTCATATGTTTGACTAAATTTGATTAAAATTTCTCGATCTAAGCTCTTAGATTTCGAAACGAAGTACAATATTCTCTCCCTTAATTGTAGCAAAATAACTTTTCAACCCTTGCAACTTTGCAAATTAAAACACTTGTTTTCTATAATTAATATTGCTAACTTGCAACTTACCATAATTATCATGCTCCCACTAACATGATGATTATATTCATACCAGCATAACACTTATGCTCCTACTAGCTTTGACATGTATTCAGAAAACAGTTGACTTTCTAGAAAAACAATGCTTATTGAATTTCTTAAGTTCATATTTCTAATACTAGATGCTTCGATAAAACTTTATCTAAGTTTCTCAAACTCATACATCTTTCCTTTTACAGCTCATATGTGAGTTTAAACGATTCTAGAACTTATAGCAATAAGTCTAAAATGTTCAGACCCATTTGCCATTTCCCACAATTTGAACTATGAAGAGGGATTCCGTAATCATAGTTGAATTTGAGTAACCCAAATTACATAATGTTATCTTCAAAATCTCTCTTAGTGAAAGCGTTTTCTCACAATCATTTTTATGAAGGAGACAAACCTTATGACACTTAGATTTTTATTGTGTATGTGCTCTTATCCATGTGAATTTGTCATAACCATAATCACAAGATAATGTTAGTGACAAATCCAGAATCTTAAAACAAAACTTGTTCATTCTTGATTTCTTGCCATCAAGGGTCCCACCATTGCTTCCAAGTTATTGAACAACTCACCCCTACTTTTCAATGTATTTTCCATTGAGCAAGGTGCCTAGCTCCTATGCACTCCATTGAGAACTGGCAGAACTCACCTGCATAGTTGACTAAACTGGAATGGTACAGAAACAAGTATATGTCAACACGATAGGTCATGAACCTCAAGTCGTGTGCTAGTGATTATTGATTAGGTTTATTCTTGATTAGTTCTTGAAAAATTTTCAAGATCATGAAGACTCCCACTGTCCTCTTGACATATATGATTCTCTTTTCAAGAACATTCCTTGACAAAACAAATATTCAAGAGTTAGCGCGAAATTCTATCAAGACTAACACTCAACTTAATTTGTTCTAGTTGGTCTTACAACTTACAATTTTTTTTAAATGTGTAGGAATAAGAAAACTTTCTCTATTACACATTTAAGTGTTATAAACCTACTTAAGATGTGTCACTCGATGTCACAATCTTAATTCGATATTGGAACGAAGTATGATTCATCTTAATGTCTTAACAACTATGGCAATTCTTGATTCCTTTTCTTAGCCAAACTAGTGTACTAAGATGTTCTTAGAGGATGAATTGTAATATGGTTCTTTACTATTACTAAGACGATCATAAAACTTGATATATAAGTACTCTCCCTTCTTCTTAGATTGGAGAAACTTCTTATCTTTCTGCCTAATTGATTCTTCTTATTCGTTCTGCTATTATTGAGACTTTTCAATAATTCATAATTATACTTAATCTTGTAAGCATAACCATATTTACTAGCCTTTAGTAAATCATGACGAATAATTTTATTGTTATTTATGATAGACTTAACTGGTGCACAACATTGTGAACCCGATATCCTAGTCCTTCACTTGACTCTTTGTCAAGGAATTTGTCTTAAAATTTATAAGTATCAAGATTTCCATACATCACATGATTCAAATCATATGATTCCAAGATTCTGTCCAACTGAAACTTGGGCAATGAGAATCTTTCTTTACTTAGAAAACTACCATAAATAATATAACCAAGAATCTCATCCACTTAATATTGCTTATAATAGAAACACGTATACATCAATTTTCATAATTGTCATCGCAAGGAAATATAAATAAGACTAGATAAAAATTTATTTTATTGCGGAAAAATATATCCTTACAACGCAAATGAAAACTATGCCATTACATATCCCTAAGCAATCTATCATAACTCTAAGCAGCAGCTTAAAATCCAATCATCGAATCCATGCGATCGTAATCTATTTCTTCGCGATCAGACTCAGCTTGCTCCTTCCATTAAGCTTCCTTTCTATTCTTCAATCCTTTAAAACACCAAATGTAGTCTTATCACATCATGTTATTAATAATCTCCAAATAGGAACTTAATGGAGTTAGATAGTGGATTTTTTTTTCTGAAGTAGAGCCATACATCTTGACTCTCCCATCTTTTAGATCTCTCAGGTAGTCAAGGCAGCTTCGTAACCATTTCCCCTTCTTTTGGCAGTATAAACACATGGATTCTTCTGGAATGGTACACGGGACTATCTCAGACTCAGCCTTTCTCTTCCGTAGAGAAAACCTTTCTAGACTTCCAATGTTTCCATTTCCCATAGAAGGTTGTGATATTGATTTATCAGACAAAATTTGCTCGACCAGTGCACAAAAATCATTTCTGATTCAGCAACAATAAGCAAATGAGTCAAATCAATAAGGGTCATGTCGTGGTCCATCATATAGTACTCTCTAACGAACTTACCATATGATTCAGGAAGTCACTGTAAAACCAAGTCAACAACCAACTTCCTTGAGACATCGACACCTAACAATCTTGTCCATGTGTGACTTCATCTTTAAGACATATGTACACACAAACTTTCCATATTTGTGTCTTATTGCCAATAGGGCTTGAGTGACCTTGAACTTTTCAAGTTTTGAACTCATAGGTCTGGGAGAATTATTGGAGGAGGTGGAGAAATGAAGCATGATTTCCATTTCCACAATCCAATCGTGGAACATCATCTTCATGTGGAAAACCTTTTCCAACGAATTTGGGAAGACCATAGTTGTTAGACTTTGACATCTATGAAACAGGAGAAAATTCAAGTTTAGTTGATTGAGTCCTTAATAAAACACCCAAATGAGATATTAAGGCTAGGATCCAACACAACATCCTACAAATTAGAAGAGGGATGCCATAATCCAACTTGCAGAACATTTGAAGGTAAGTGAATGACGATTCACTAATTTTCCACCATGAAAAATGAAAGGAAATTTAAGTTTTAAATGTATTGAAAACTCCTAGATCTTTTGAGATTCATTGAACTTTTCAATCGCATGTTAAAATCTCGATATGCCCCTCGATTTGTGACTGGGATGTCGAGGATCACAAAACAGGGTGTGAATAACCATGCAAATATATATGGTGCCCCCAATGTTACAGTCACCAAATTTAATGTGCCGGTTAACCACACACGCTCCATCGAAGTATGACAACCATCGAGTCACCCTTTGCCACCGTTGCATAGAACCCAATTAGTGTGCCGGTTAACCACACACGCTCCACTAACGTCTTAGCAAGGGTACAAAGTGTAATTTTATGGAATTGCATCAATTCACTTTTGCCTAAAGTAACTAAGATTGGGAATTTTGTAAAACATTTAGCTACTTTATTTTTCATTATACTTTTAATGAGGAGAGGGTTTGCCCTATCCTACCCGTTCGACTAACGACCCTCCACCAATCAAGGAAGCGGTGGGTGAGAGTGGACAATCTGGGATAGTTGGCCTTTTTATGGCCCCTCTGATTGCAATGAAAGCAGATCTGGTCTGATGCCTGAACGGTGGGAGCAGGGGCAGTACAATCCCTACCAGAGTGCCCAGTCTTGTCGCACTTAGAACAGCCTGATCCCGACCTAGTGCGGAAAACTCCTTCATGTGACCTACCACATTTCCTACAACGGTCCCGGTTCTGCTGGCCCTTCGACCGAGCGTCGAATCCGTTGGGTTTCTTCCCTGAAACCCCAACAACCTGTCCTGTCTCCGCTTTCCTCTTCCTGAGGTGGTCTAAATCAATCTCCCTCTCCCTTGCCCTGGAAATCATGGAATCTAGAGTCGGGCAAGCAGAATAGCTAACATGCTCCCGAATGTCAGCCCTCAACATATCATGATAGCTAGTCTTCTGCATCTCCTCATCCCCTGCGTACTAAGTTACTAACAAGGCCCTCTCTCGGAACTTGGCGGTGATCTCCGCTACAGTCTTAGTAGTTTGCCTCATATCAAGCAAATCTATGCCCAGCTGCTGAAGCTCCACAGCCGGCACAAACTCAACCCTGAACCTGGTCACAAAATATGACCAAGTCATAGCCTCAATGGCTAGAGCCCCCCTGTGAATCACCCATTAACTCGCACCAATCTCTGGCTTGATCCCTCAAAACAACCCGCAACAAAGTGGACCTTCGACCCCTCCGGGCAGAAGCTCGTCAATTGTGGAGACTCGATGTCTGCGATGCATCTCCTGGCCACAATGGGGTCCTTCACCCCGTGAAAGTCTGGTGCACCACTCCCCCTAAAGTCCTTGAAGGACAGTGCGCGCGTACCCGACTGGCTAAACGCCAAATCACTCGTGAATATCCAGAGGCGATAGTCCATCAACTCAATAATCCCCTTCTTGATCGACCCGAAAATGACCTAGGTCGCCTCAAGAATATCTCTCGTGATCTCAGACGCGATGAACTCACATAGCCCGTCATCAATCTACTTGGATCCCGCGCCCGAGCCTGATCCTAATCCTGACCCAGATCTAGAACCTCATGCTCCATGTCGCGTAATTGCCATACTGAAAATAAACACATAAACGTCAGGGTCATACATACTCTCGAGAGGTCTCGCATGCGCTCCAGGTAGTTGGTTCGATCTCAGCCTCCCTTGACTCGAGTATGAATCCTATGCTTCCAGTAGTACGGGCCCATACTACCTTCCACATCTATCCGTACTTTCCTCAAGGACTGCCTTGACTTCACCAAATTCCTTCTACCAACTCTGCTCTCCAAGTTAATCTCTTCCTAGGATTGACCTAGGGCCCTCTCCGACCTACTCTCCCCCATCAGCTGCACAAGGACTTCTTACCATCCTTCCTTAACTAGTTTGTGAATACTATTACATATCCACTTACTAGTTAGCTAAGGCTAGCTAGAACCCCTGTAAGCACAAAGCAAGCAACATTCGTGCCTTGAGTAACCAAATCAAACATAACCCAATCAGGCTATCCTACTACTAACTAGACAACCCTAGCATAAGGCTCAATAAGCTCTTACAACAAGCATATAAGGCATCCATCCTAGATCCTTAGTTCTATTCTGGCATGCAGTTCTCAGAATCATATAACAGGCATACAAGGCATCCTCCTAGATCCTTAGCCCTAATCTAGCATGCAGTTCTCAAAATCTGATCATATAACATAACATAACAAGTATGGGTATCTTGCGGAAAACTTACTTAAGCTCGTCCAACCGCACTCATCACACAGCTTGTTCTTTCTCCAAAATTCCTTAACTTAGATTTTAGAAAACTATTTTCTTTTAAAAATCCTTCAAGCCCTCGATTTGAGTCCGAACACCCGCGAGGGTGTGTCCGAATCCCTCAAACCAAGGCTCTAATACCAACTTGTTGTTGGAATAGTGTCTAAGGCTGCAACTATATTAGGCAAGTATTTGACCCAATTGTGCATGGTCTTTTTGGGTTGCCTTCACCATAGCAACTTGACAGGATGATTTATTATGAGAGAATAAATATTATTATTATATTATGAGAATAATATAAGGAATCATAATATTTTTATTTGATTAATATAAGTCATAGATTAATTAGTATTAATTTGGTGACTAAAAGAGATTAATTAAATAAGAGGGTATAAACTGTCAATTGTTTGATAGTTACACTTTAGACTGTAAATCCTTAAGGGATAGGGATTGGACGGATTCTAGAGCTTGGGATAGCTCAAAGTCATCCAAGGCTTATCTAAGGAAAGGATTTGGATTGCTTTAAGGAAAGATTATCCAACTAGGGTTTAAGGTGAAACCCTTAAGGAGTCTACAAGTATATATAGACCCCATGGCTAAGGTGTTGGATTAATGTCTAAGTCCATAACTATAATTGGTAAGACTTGACCCGACCCGGCATGGTCCATTTGGGTTGCATACCATCATGCACTTGGATAGACTATAATGAGAGAAATAAGACACTTATGGTTATTAATATATTATAAGTTCTAGTATATTAATAATAAGAATAATAAGATTATTTAATTAGTATTGATCAAGAATTAATCTGGGATTAATTAAGTGATCAAAAGAAGACTAATTAAATATATGGGTTGATTGTGTAAATCATCCATACTTGTATAGTGGGCTAATGCTCCATGGATTATCTAGTTGGGCCAAAACCCATATGATGCTCCATGGTGTATTTGAACCCATGGATCCAAGGAAATGGAAAGTCATGACAATTAGGGTTTGCCCTAATTGTAACACTATATAAAGATATTATTCTTGGCAAAATCAGTGACTAGTATTATTCTAGAGAGGGCTAGCCGATTTCATGAGTTGTAGAATTCTCTCAAGTTATTCTAAGTGTTTTGATGATTGTGATTCCATTTGAGGTGTCACACTTGGGGCACTAGGCACTCAAGCTTCATGAAGATTTTCTACATAAGAGGTATGTATTCTATCTTGTTATATTCATTGATTTTATATGCTAGATTAGAATAATACCTTGGATATTCTTATTTGCATGTATAATAGAGAAAACATAGATCCAAGGTATTTAGGGTTGCATGTACACTTAGGAGTGTTAGAATGCTCAAAACCCAACAGTGGTATCAGAGCCTAGGCTTCCTTTCTCTTATACTTGTAATTAAAAGTTGAAAAAAGTCGAAAAACTTGCTGTCTGACGAATGGACTCGGCGAGTCCATGGGGGGGACTCGGCGAGTTCATGTGTATCTTCAACCTACTCGGCGAGTAGGTTCATGCAACTCGGCGAGTAGGGTCGACAGAGTGCAGATTTTCGACTTTAGTTGCTGGAAATGGATTGGAAACATTACCCTAAACTGTTTTGGTACTTGAAAACTTGTTTTAGCTGGTGTAATGTTTTTGCTAATTCATTTACAACAACTAGTTATCAAAATTACAAAGTTTAATGTGATTTTGATTCTTGAAAGTGTTCATATTCATGTTCTTGTTCTTATGAAGTTTAGATGATCATAGGAATTATTTGTAACCTATATGGTAGTTTAATTCTTGATCATAATGTGTTTTAATGGAGTCCATAACTTGTCCTCAAGTTATGGAAAACCAAAAGTCTCTTGGATTAAAAAAAACCATTAAAAGAACACAAGAGTTAGAAAAATGAAAAGTCCTCATTTTATTACTCTATTAAACTCATAAGTTACAAGAAATGAAAAGTTTTGAATAGTTTCAAAACTTGCCCTCAAGTTTTGGAATTTGTAAAGTTTTCACTTATGAATACTTTAATTCCAAGTTAGCCCTTAGAATTTTAAAAGTTAAAATTCAACCCTTATACTTTATAATATTATAAGTTAATAATATATATATGTATAAGAGTAAAGTCAGTCTTACCGCTAGTACGCCTCATTCACGAAGCCGGTCTATAAGGTGGGTATAAGGTTGTTGCCTATAAAATGGCAACTTAATGGGTGTCCACTCTCACCCACCGCTTGCTTGACCGGTGGAGGGTCGTTAGCCGAACGGGTTTGACAGGACTATAATTCTCCCTTCATTAAAAGTATTAATGATAATACTAAGTAACTAAACTCTTAATAATACCCAATCTTAGTTACTTAGGAAAAATGTGAATAAGGTGCTAACCCATGAAATTACACTTTACACTTTGTCTAAGTCGTTAGTGGAGCGTGTGTGGTTAACCGGCACACTAACTTGGACTTAACAAGGTAGGTAAAGGGTGACTTAATGTTTATCATAGTATCGATGGAGCGTGTGTGGTTAACCGGCACATCGATTGAGGGGTAAACACTTAAGGGTACCAAGTAATTTGCATGGTTACTTCACACCTCGTTTTGTGATCCTCGGCATCCCAGTCACAAAACCTGAAGGGCACACTCGAGATTGAAACATGCCATTGAACAGTTCAATGAATCTCAAAGATCTAGGAGTTTCAAAACCAATTAAAACCTAATAATACATTTCGTTTATCTTGGTGGAAATTGGTGAATCGTCATTCACCTACCTTCAAATATTTTATAACTTGGATTACGGCATACCTCTTCTAAGTTATAAAATAGTTTGTTGGGTCCTAGCCTTAATATTTCATATTGGGTGTCATATTAAGGACTTTAAATCAACTATCTTGAATATCTCCCAAAAGATGTCTGTAATAGACACCTATGATCTTCCCAAATCTCTTGAAACAAGTTTTCCTAATGAAGATGATGTCCCATGGATATCATACTTCTTTCTCCTCCTCCAATTATTCTCCCTAACCCACAAGTTCTTGAAAAGTTTAAGGTCACTCAAGCCCTATTGGCAAGGCAAGGTCTAGGTGTGAACACATCTTGGAGATGTAGTCACATATTGACAAGCCGGGAGAGTTGGGTGTCAAAGTCTTGAGAAAGTTGGTGGTTCAATCACTTTCTAAGTCACATAGTGAGTTCCTTTGGGACACCTATGAAACAGACTATGACAAGACCCTTAATGATCTTATCTATTTGTTAAGATCAACTTCCTAAAACTTTATGGACATTGACAATGATGACATTGGGTATCTAGTAAAGCTTTCTCTTCCTAATGGAAAGGGATCGGCCATAGTCAACTCGGTTGACCAAATGGTAAAGAGAAAAGCTAAGTCTGTGATAGTTCCGTGTACCATTATCAAAGGGTCCATATGTTTATATTGCCAAAGGAAGGGGCATTGGTTGCGAAGCTGCCAAATTTACCTAAGGATGTTAAAGTCAACAAGTTTGACTCTACTTCAGGTAAAGTCCACTATCTAACTCTGTTAAGTTTCTATTCTGAGATTCCTGATACATGATGTGACTGGGTCACATGGTGATGTTTTAAGAATCAAAGGAAAAGTGAAGAAACTTAAAGAAAGAATATGCTGAATCTGATCGCATAGATGGATTTCTATCGCATAGTTTGAAGATCGGATTCTTGAGCTACTTCTTAGGAGTTATGATATTTTTGCTTAGGAATAGATAACAACAAGTTTTCATATGGATTGTAAGGATAAGTTTTCCGCAAAGTTTTAAAATAAAAGAAAAATTTTTGATTTTATTTATTTTAAAATATCCTTACAATGGCATTTGAGGAAAAATTGTTGCTTATATAATTCCATTAAGAGCAAGAGTGGAAATATGAAATTGATTCTTTCATTTGTGGTAATGTCTAAATTTACCAAATAAGCAAAGATTCTCATCACCCAAGTTTCAATTGGACCGGAACTTGGAATCATGCAAGTTGTATAGCATGATGAATGAGAACTTTCAAGTTTTGGAAAAATTAAGACTAATTACTTGTCCACATGGATGTGTGAGTCAAGTAAAGGACTAAGGGATCGAGTACACATTCTTGTGCACTGGTCAAGTCCACCACAAAAGATTGGTAAAACTATTCGTCATCGTTTACTAAAGCTCAGTAAATATGATTATACTTACAAGCTTAAGTGTAACTCTAAGACATTGGAAAAAGGTTCCAATGTATGACAGAGCGAATAAGAAGAATCAAATTAGGCAGAAGGATAAAAGTTTCTCAAATCTGAAAAGATGGGAGAGTACTTTAGTATCAGTTTTGTGATCATCTTAATGATTAAGAAACGATATCACAATTAGTTCTCTAAGGAAATCTTAGTGCATTCTTATGACTAAGGAGAGGAACTTGAATTGTTGAAGTGGTTAAATCAAGAAGATGAGTCATACTTCGTTCCAATACAAGTCTTAGAGTCATACTCCAAGATTGTAACTTGAGTGACATGTCTTAAAGAAGGTTTAAAACACTTGTCAAATGTAAGAGTAAAAGTTTTCTACTCTTGTACATTTGAAATTGGCAAGTTGTGATGTTTTGGATAAAACAAAGATCAACTTAGGCCAAATGTGTGAAGTGTTTTCTACTCTTGTACATTTGAAATTGGTAAGTTGTGATGTTTTGGATAAAACAAAGATCAACTTAGGCCAAATGTGTGAAGTGTTTGTCTTGATTAGAATCCACACTATCTCTTGGATATTTGACAAGGGAGTCTTATAGGTCAAGAGGACAGTGGGAGTCTTAAAGGTCTTGAGAGTCTCAAGAACTAATCAAGAATAGAACCTGAAGTTCTTCACTAGCACACGACTTGAGGTTTATAACCTATCGTGTTGACATATTCTGTGCCCATTCCAGTTAAAGTTGGCTTTGCATATGAGTTCTTAGAGTTCTCAATTTGTTGCACAACAACTTGGAAGCAATGGCAGGCCCTTGAGCTGCTAGGTGGCAAGAGATTAGATTGAGTTCAATCCATATGAGTTTGGATTTGTCATTATCCTTGTCTAGTGACTATGGTTTTGACAATTCACATGGATAAGGACACATACACCATATAAATCTAAGTTTCATAAGGTTTCTCTCCGATTCATGAAAATGATGGTGAGGAAACACTTTCACTAAGTAGATTTTATCTAGATAGCAATTGTGATATTTGCATTCTCAAAGTCGTTAGTGGAGCGTGTGTGGTTTACCGGCACACTAACCTGGACTTGTGAGAAATGGCAAAAAGGTCTAACCATTATGATTACGACATACCTCTTCATAATTGTTTAGACACACAAGTGTGCTACCTAAGGGAAGGTGTATGATTTTGATAAAGTTTTATCAAAACAATCTAGTATCAGAAATCTGAACTTTGGTAAGAAAGCCAATAAAGTATTGATTTCTAGAAGTTGAGCTTTCTGAGTACATGTCAAAGCTAGTGGGAGCATAAGTGTTATGCTAACAATCATCATGTTAGTGGGAGCATGATAATTATGATAAGTATTGCAAGTTAGCAATGTTAATTATAGAAAACAAAAGGTTTCATTTGGGAAAGAGTTGTTTTGCTATAATTAAGGGAGAGGAAATTATACTTCATCTCAAATCTATAAGCTTAGATCGTGAGGTTTTAATCATTTAGTCAAGGATATATATATATATATATATATATATATATGAATTTCATGTTGGAATGGCTCAACATAAGGAAATTCTGTATATGGGTCCATTATTTGCGTTCTAAAATTCGATTATGATTACGGCATCCCTTTTCATAATCTGAATTATGAGAACTTGGCAAATTGAAATGGAAATATTATAGAAAAAGACTGGTTTAGTCTTTATGTAAGACATCATGAATCGTGTCCCATATGCTTCGGATATAGGATCGATTACATGTGCTATATTCATCCGTTCTAAAATTTTTCAAATGCCTAGGGCATTAAGAAGGGAAAAGGTATAGAACTGGATATGACTAAAAGGATTAAACAATTGTCGAGGACAATCTAAGGTTTACCAAAGATTGGTTGCTCAAGGACAATTGGAAGTATAGTGATAATTCTGGAAGGACCATATTGACATAATCTGTAAGGAGGCAACTCTTGTTCAGAAGTGATAGTCAAAATGGAATATGGAAATGTTTCAAAGTTAGAATTTTGAATCTGTGTAAGATTAAGGAAACTTAATGCAAGAAGAATGTTTCCAAGGAGCTGATCTCCTTTGGAATACTCTGTAATGATTGTTGGCAAGTCTTTCTGACTTTGTGCATAATCATTATAAGAGGATCAATGCATATAAGTTTAGAATCTGACAGATTCCAGTAAATGGCATGAATTTGGAATTCTTGCATTTGCAGTAAGGATTTGGGAGTGTGAAAAAAGAATCATTGAAGTTATGTTCAATGGATCTAGTTCACAAAGTAAAGATCATAGACAAACATAGTATGCATACTTAGTGTGTGGCATGACTAGTGTTTAGAAAACATAGCGTACATGCTTGGAGCATGGGACAACTGTTGTTTTAAATTCAAGATTAAAGTTGATAGCTGAAACAGTATACAATGAATAATGTGTAATCATATGGTGATAAATAAAAGGTGTTTTATTTATATTCATAAGTTCTGAGACCATATTGGATTCAATTATTATTGTGTTTCACTTTGCATGTTTTGACTTCCCGAATAAACTGGGTTATTCTTCCGGAATGACTAAGTTATTCAAACCATCCACAGTCGGTCATATGTTGGAAGTAGATATGAATTAAGACTGTCATGATGGGTTGTAGAGGTCTAAGGTGTTGGACAAGGCTACAGCAATCATGAGTGCTCATAAGTTCTGAGTATTGGATTCAACCCGCACTCATTGGAATCACTTCATGGATTTTATCACGAGTGATCATGAGACGATAATATCTTATATTCTTCAAACCTAGAGATATGAGTTGTTACTATGAGTTGGTTGTACATTGATTGCACGAAATCGTATTTGGTAACTCGGTGCTATAAAACGTGCCGTTGTGTATGATTCAACAAGTAGTAGAACAAGCCATATGAGTCGAAGTTTATCCATTCCTTTTACCTTCGGGATAAAAGCGATATCTGTGGGCCCCTCGATGATTTGATGATGACAAATGGAAGTGCTCGGCCGGGCCAGGACTGATTTGATTTGTTCAATTAGTCAGTCGTCATAAATCAGAAATCGGGAAACAACAAATGGACAGAGAGAATGATTATAATCCATGTCTCAGTCCATATGATATCTAGAATGGAGGAATATATGATCCCTTATCTAATGGACAAGTCACTGACAAAGGTCAGAGTTCATCTACAAGGTCAGAGTTCGACAGAAGCTTTTGAGAGCTACGATTGCCAGTTGGTTCCTGAAGTCATACGCAATAATAGTTTTAGACTTATCCAAGTGGGAGACTGTTGGATTAATGTCTAAGTCCATAACTATAATTGGTAAGACTTGACCCGACCCGGCATGGTCCATTTGGGTTGCATACCATCATGCACTTGGATAGACTATAATGAGAGAAATAAGACACTTATGGTTATTAATATATTATAAGTTCTAGTATATTAATAATAAGAATAATAAGATTATTTAATTAGTATTGATCAAGAATTAATCTGGGATTAATTAAGTGATCAAAAGAAGACTAATTAAATATATGGGTTGATTGTGTAAATCATCCATACTTGTATAGTGGGCTAATGCTCCATGGATTATCTAGTTGGGCCAAAACCCATATGATGCTCCATGGTGTATTTGAACCCATGGATCCAAGGAAATGGAAAGTCATGACAATTAGGGTTTGCCCTAATTGTAACACTATATAAAGATATTATTCTTGGCAAAATCAGTGACTAGTATTATTCTAGAGAGGGCTAGCCGATTTCATGAGTTGTAGAATTCTCTCAAGTTATTCTAAGTGTTTTGATGATTGTGATTCCATTTGAGGTGTCACACTTGGGGCACTAGGCACTCAAGCTTCATGAAGATTTTCTACATAAGAGGTATGTATTCTATCTTGTTATATTCATTGATTTTATATGCTAGATTAGGATAATACCTTGGATATTCTTATTTGCATGTATAATAGAGAAAACATAGATCCAAGGTATTTAGGGTTGCATGTACACTTAGGAGTGTTAGAATGCTCAAAACCCAACATAAGGGAAATCGGCATCTCTTCTCAAGTAAGAAAACCCTGGCCGAATTTCTTCCCGCTCCTCTCTCTCAAATCATCCTCCTTGCTAGTTGGTGTTTGTAAGCCATTAGAGGAATGGCAATTGTGACTCTAGAGCTCCAAGATAACAAGATCAAACAAGAGATTCAAAGGTAAACTTCTAGATCTGATTTTGTATTGTTTTATACTTAATTAGTCATTAGAAGTCTTGGATTCAAAAGCATGTTTAATTAGAAAGCCTAGATCCAAGCATTAGGGTTTTGCATGCGCACATAGGAAAGTTCTTATGGCTAAAACCCATAAGTGGTATCAGAGCCTAGATTGGTTTCTATTATATTGTTGCTTATTTGTTTGAAACTTGTGTGCAAAATTCGAATTTTTGTGTCTCTGTGTCATGAACTCGACGAGTCCCATGGTGGACTCGACGAGTTGGCCTGACTCGACAAGTCTAGCTGGGAACTCGACGAGTTCGAGCGTCAGGAAGGGCCAGATTTGGGATTTTTTCATATTTATCTTATGGAAACTTGCCTTTATCATATTACATCAACCCTAATCCGATTTTCTGATATATATATGACTATAATCTTGATCTAATTAAAGATATTTATCAACTAATAAAATATTTAATTTCCTTATATGATAATTAATTAATTATTTTGATTAATTTGGTAATTATCCTACAAGAAATCATTAAATAAATCAAATATGGATAATTATGGAATTAATTGTTAATTGAGATTATTTGTTATTTGATCCTCCATGTTTTAAATGTTTAAAACTTGTCCTCAAGTTTTGAAATTTATGTTTTGTGATTAAAAGTTTTAATTTAGACAATTTAAATTTCAAACCCTAGATTTTTAAAAAGTTTAAAATACGACCCTATACTAATATAATATTACAAGATTAATATATATATATATATATATATATATATATATATATATATATATATATGTATGTATAACTTAAATGCTAGTCTTACCGTTAGTAGGCCTCATTCACGAAGCCGATCTGTAAGGTGGGTATAAGGTTGCGGCCTATAAAATGGCGCTTAATGGGTGTACACTCACACACACCGCTTGCTTGATCGGTGGAGGGTCGTTAGCCAAACGGGTAGGATAGGGAAACCTCATCCTCTCATTAAAAGTATAATATGAAATACAAAGTAATTACACACTTTTAATAATTTCCCAATCTTAGTTACTTTAGGAAAAGTGAATTGATGCAATCCCATGAAATTACACTTTGCACCCTTGCTAAGAAGTTAGTGGAGCGTGTGTGGTTTACCGGCACACTAATTGGTTCTAAGAAAAGGTGGCAGAGGGTGATTCATTGTTTATCATAGTTCGATGGAGCGTGTGTGGTTTACCGGCACATCGAATATGTGATCGTTACAATGAAGGCACCAGGTGAATTTTCATGGTAATTCACACCCGCTTTGTGATCCTCGGTATCCCAGTCACAAACAAGAGGGGCATATCGAGATTTAAACATGCCATTGAATAGTTTCAATGAATCTCATCCGAACCTAGGAATTCTCAATACATTTAGGACTTAAAGTGTTGTTTTATGGTGGAGAATTAGTGAATCGTCATTCACTTACCTTCATATTATTTGTATGTTAGATTACGGCATCGCTTTTCTAATATGTAAATATTGTTGTTGGATCCTAGCCCTAATTTTTCTTATTGGGTGATAATTAGGGATTCATATTCTAATCTATCTTTGTCTTTTCTATTTGTAGATGTCGAACGCAAACAACGCTGCTGCTAGTTCTTTCACACTAATGAGCCTTTTTCAAAAGGTCACCTTCGATGGAACGAACTTTAGCGAATGGATAGGATACATTCGCACCATTGCTCGCTATGAGGATAAGGAGTATGTCCTCGATGAGAAGCTCGAGAAAATCAACCCTGAAATCGCTACTCCGGCTGAAATGACCGCTTTTGAAACTCATGAGCGCGATGCAACGAAGGTACATTGCATCATGATAGCCACCATGAACTCCGAATTCCAAAAGTCCTATGAGGACATGTACCCGTACGAGATGCATCAAGACTTATTGGAGAGATACCACCAAAATGGGAGACAAGAGCGTTATGAGATTTTCACTAACAAGATTTCCGCTAAGATGGGTCATGGAGAGTCTCTTACCGTGCACCTGCAAAAGATGCAAAGGTATGTCGACCGTCTTCGCAAGTTAAATGTTGACTTTGGGGAAGACTTGGCGATCGACATGGTGCTTCACTCTTTGCCTCCGAGCTACAATCAATTTAGGATGACCTACCACATGAAAAAGGAGGAGTTCAGCCTAAGCAAACTCCAAGGTCTCTATAGGGTCGCTGAGAGCAACTTGAAGGACAAGTCTTTTGCACCAACTCCTAATCCGCCCGCTGCTCCTGTCTTGGCTATTGGACAAGGAAAGGGTAAGAAGAGGAAGGCTTCTTCTAAGAACTATCGTAAGGTTAAAGCCCGAGATGGTGCCTCTTCTAGTGAGACCAATGTTGATCCTGCTAAACCCTGCCCTAACCCGAAGGAGGCAGAGTGCCACCACTGCCACAAGATAGGACATTGGAAGAGAAGCTGCCCAGAGTACCTACAAGCCATCAAGGAAGGGAAGATCAAGCCGTCTTTCGCAGGGACTAAGAAGAAGTAGGGATGTGGAGTAAGGAAGGATCAATCTAATCATGGGGAACAGAAGATCGTCGCCTCTGACCAAGATTGGAGTGTATTCTTTAGTGCTTAGGAATAGTTTATGTTTAGATTTGAACAATTGTTGCTATTCGCCAGAAATGGCTAGAAACATCATTTCATTTCATGGTTTGTTTAGACAAGGTTTTAGATTTTCTTTTAATAATGAGAATGGTTCTATTTTAGCTTATCTAAATCGTGTCTTTTATTTTGAAGCTATACCATGTAATGGAATATATGAAACTGTTATGATTGTTGATAACTTAGGAAATGATGTTTTGAACATAGATTCTTCCACTGGTATGGATAGAGCATCCTTGTGGCATTGTCGTCTTGGACATGTCAACAAGAAGCGCATAGCTAAACTCCAAAAGGATGGAGTGTTGGAGTCATTCAACCTTAGGGAAGATGACACATACGAGTCTTGTTTACTTGGAAAGATGACTAAGTCACCCTTCACGAGTACGTGTGAAAGGGGTGAGGGTCTATTGGACCTAATACATACCGATGTATGTGGACCGTTTAGATCAACCACGAAGGATGGGAACCGCTTCTACGTGACTTTTACTGATGACTATAATAGATATGGGTATATGTATTTGATCAAGCAAAAGTCAGAAACTTTTGAAAAGTTCAAAGAGTTCAAGAATGAAGTGGAGAATCAATTGGGCAGGAAAATCAAGATGCTTCGATCCGATCGAGGAGGAGAGTACCTAAGTCTTGAATTCCACGATTATCTCAAGGAGTGTGGAATAGTTTCACAATTGACGCCACCTAGGACACCACAATTGAATGGTGTGGCAGAAAGGCGTAATCGAACCTTATTGGATATGGTTCGCTCTATGATGATTCGTGCTTCACTACCTATCTCTTTTTGGGGGTATGCCTTAGAGACTGCCACCCATATCCTTACCCGAGTCCCTACTAAGAAGGTTGCCAAAACACCTCATGAGATGTGGACATGGAAAGCTCCCTCGTTAGCACATATCAAGGTTTGGGGTTGCGAGGCTTTCGTAAGCCGAGATACTCACGACAAGCTCGAACCTCGTAGTGAGCGATGTATTTTCATCGGCTACCCGTATAAATCCTTTGGATATCTCTTCTATAGACCGAAGGACAATGTTGTCTTTGTTGCGAGGAGAGGGGTTTTCCGAGAGCGATAACTCATAAGCCAAGGAGACAGTGGGAGGCAAATCGAGCTTGAAGAGATTCAAGAGTCGATAGATGAAGGAACCTCTACCGTTGGCACTCAACCCGAGGAGGAAACTCCGATTGAACCGATTGACGAGTCCTTACCTCTTAGACATTTCAATAGAGTTAGAGTTCAACCCCAGTTTTATGGTTTTCATATTACTACCGAAGGCCACACGTATATTAGTGATGGTACACTAATAAACCTTGATGAACCTAATAGCTATAAGGAAACCATGGCAGGCTCGGAGTCTGCAAAATGGAAAGAGGCAATGGATAGCGAGATCCAATCCATGTATGATAACCAAGTTTGGAATTTGGTTGATAATGTGCCCGGACGTAAGACCGTTGGGTGCAAATGGATCTTCAAGAAGAAGACCGACGTGGATGGAAACGTACACACATATAAAGCGCGATTGGTCACGAAGGGCTTTACTCAAACTCCCAGAGTTGACTATGATGAAAGCTTCTCAGCAGTTGCGAAGATAAAATCTATTAGAGTGATGCTAGCGATTGCCGCATTTCATGATTATGAGATTTGGCAAATGGATGTCAAGACCGCTTTCCTTAATGGGAAGTTGGCTGAGGATGTTTACATGGCTCAGCCAGAGGGGTTTGTGGATCCGAAGCATCCGAATAGAGTGTGTAAGCTTGAGAAGTCCATTTATGGACTTAAGCAAGTGTCTCGCAGATGGAATCTTTGCTTCGATGAGAAAGTCAAAGAGTCTGGATTTGTACGAAGCGAAGATGAATCGTGTGTATATGTCAAAGCCAGTGGGAGTATAGTAAGCTTCCTCGTTCTATATGTTGATGACATGTTACTCATAGGAAACGACATCCGGACTCTGCAGGAGGTTAAGTCCTGGCTCGAGAAGTGCTTTGCTATGAAGGACCTCGGAGAGGCTTCTTACATTTTGGGAATAAGGATAGTGAGAGAAAGAACTAAGAGACTAATAGGACTTAGTCAGAACACTTACTTAGAGAAGGTACTAAAACGTTTTAGTATGGAAAACTCGAAGAAGGGAGAATTACCGATACAAAGTAATGCCAAGTTGAGTAAGACTCAAAGTCCGAGTACCGAAGCTGAAATAGCAGAAATGAGCCGAGTACCATACGCTTCCGCAGTTGGCTCAATCATGTACGCTATGACTTGTACTCGCCCTGATGTAGCCTTTGCTTTGAGCACGGTTAGTAGATATCAAGGGAACCCTAGCAGAGCCCATTGGATTGCAGTGAAGAATATCCTTAAGTACCTTCGGAGGACGAAGGAATAGTTCTTAGTCCTTGGAGGGAGTGATGACTTGAAGGTGCGAGGGTATAGTGACGCCAGCTTTCAGACCGACAGGGACAACTACCGTTCGCAGTCGGGCTGGGTCTTTACCCTGAATGGAGGAGCAGTGACTTGGAAAAGTTCCAAGCAGGAAAAAGTAGCTGATTCAATGTGCGAATCAGAGTACATTGCAGCGAGCGAAGCCTCGAAGGAGGCAATATGGCTGAAGAACTTCATCGGTGATCTTGGAGTTGTGCCCGCCATAAAGGAGCCCATGGAGATTTTTTGTGATAATGAAGGAGCGGTTGCCTTGCCAAGGAACCGAGGGATCATGGTACATCTAGACATATCGATAGAAAATATCACTTTATTAGACATCGTGTAGAAGAAGGACAACTCGTAGTGAAGAGGATATCATCGGAAGATAACCCAGCAGATCCGCTTACGAAGGGACTGAGTAGGGTTAAGCACTTGCAGCATGCTAGGAGTATTGGGCTGAAGGATGATATTAGCATAGATTAGATAGATAGTATTAGAAACGTGTAATAGATAAATGTAATTAACATTTGATGATTAAATTAAGGAGTTTTATTTATGAGTAATGTTACTGTCTTATGTTAATTGTTTAACTATTGTTTCATTTTTTGCATGTTTTGACTTCCAGAATAATTGAATTTATTAATAATAATCGAATTATTCAAATTGTCCACAATCGTTCGTATGTTGGAAGTAGATATGAATGAAGATTGTCGTGAATTGGTGCGTAGATTGTCTAAATGGTATTAGACATGGCAAAAGATTGCTACGACGTTCATGACTGCTTATGAACTGGTTTTGAGCATTGGAACAAATCCATGCTTGCTGGAATCACTTTATGGAATATGATATAAAAGGGTGATCGCAAGACGATAATATCATTTAGTCTTAAAACCTAGATATATGGTTTGTTATTTGTTAATTTGTTGTACATTGATAATGCGAAAACGCATCAATAACTCGGTGTTATAAAACGCATTGTTGTGTATAGTTGATTAATGAGTAGGTAAATGCATATAAGTCGAAGTTTATCTGTAACTTTTATCCTAAGAAGGAAAAAGCGATATCTCGGCCGCTCGATGATTTGATTTGACTTATGTGCCGGGCCCCGTCAGAACTTTATTAATGTGTTCGACTAAGTTCTATGTCAAATAAATCAGAGATCGAGAAACCTAAATGCTAGACTAATCATTCAATAGAAATTGTCAGCATGATATTTAACAGAGGACTGTACGATCCCTTATCTAAAGGACAAGATTGATTAGATCAGAGTTTGACAGCGTCTTTGAGAGCTATGATTGCAGATCGGATTGTACTTGTGCATATAGTTACTAGACTTATCCAAGTGGGATACTGTTGGAATAGTGTCTAAGGCTGCAACTATATTAGGCAAGTATTTGACCCGATTGTGCATGGTCCTTTTGGGTTGCCTTCACCATAGCAACTTGACAGGATGATTTATTATGAGAGAATAAATATTATTATTATATTATGAGAATAATATAAGGAATAATAATATTGTTATTTGATTAATATAAGTCATATATTAATTAGTAATAATTTGGCGACTTAAAGAGATTAATTAAATAAGAGGGTATAAACTGTCAATTATTTGATAGTTACACTTTAGACTATAAATCCTTAAGGGATTGGGATGGGACGGATTCTAGAGCTTGGGATAGCTCAAAATCGTCCAAGGCTTATCTAAGGAAGGATTTGGATTGCTTTAAGGAAAGATTATCCAACTAGGGTTTAAGGCGAAACCCTTAAGGAGTCTACAAGTATAAATAGACCCCATGGCTAAGGGAAATCGGCATCTCTTCTCAAGTAAGAAAACCCTGGCCGAATTTCTTCCCTCTCCTCTCCCTCAAATCATCCTCCTTGCTAGTTGGTGTTTGTAAGCCATTAGAGGAGTGACAATTGTGACTCTAGAGCTCCAAGACAACAAGATCAAACAAGAGATTTAAAGGTAAACTTCTAGATCTGATTTTGTATTGTTTTATACTTAATTAGTCATTAGAAGTCTTGGATTCAAAATCATGTTTAATTAGAAAGCCTAGATCCAAGCATTAGGGTTTTGCATGCGCACATAGGAAAGTTCTTATGGCTAAAACCCATCACTTGTAACACCCCAAAATCGGGACCCAAAATTTTTTGTTTGAAAACATATTACTTATAAAAAATACTTATTGAAAACAGCATTATAATTCCTTTTACCATAAAATCATAAATCATAAGTTTCGAAAACATTCCAACGAATAGTATAATATCAGAGTACAAATCCCAGGTTTCTCAAATGCGGAATCATGTCCAATGTGTGATGCGCTGATACATCGCCGACTCCTTCCCCTTAGATGAAGTGGTACCTGAAACCAAAACTAAAACCGTAAGCATGAAGCTTAGTGAGCTCCAAATTCATACCCATACCAAATAATGCATAATCCTCGGTATCTTTCAACCGGTAACCTTCAGGAAAAGATGGGAGCTGGACTCCCCCTCTGTATATTTCAACCGGTAACTGGGAACTAACATCCCCTTCGGTATCTTTCAACTGGTAGTTGGGAGCTAACCTCCCCTTCGGTATCTTTCAACCGGTAACCGGAGCCTATTTCACCCCTATTACTACTAACACACATTAAGCACATTAATCATATGAAGCACGTTAATCCTATCAATACTAGTAAGCATATCACACAACAACCTAGATAATTATCACAAAGACAATCATCTATCCAACACTGTCATTTGTGGGTCAGGATTATGGTTGTAGACCCACCCTTACTAAGAGGAAACTCACCTCGAAGTCGCGCAATGTCTGCACTGATCTCGGTGTGGAAATTGACTTTCCCCGCCTCCTCAGTTCCTACAAAAACAACTCTTCTAAGTTGTCAACTTATACTCGTAACCCTTACAAGGGTCACTCAGTCCAAGTAAAAGTCATATCCATGGTCAAAGTCAACATCTAGTTGAATCGACTCGCCGAGTGAGCCCGTCAACTCATCGAGTCCCCATATCCACAAAATGCCATAATCCTATCCCTACTCGTCGATTCTAGCAAGAGCTCAACGAGTTCGCCTTCAACAACACATCGGACAATCTTCAACCGACTCACCGAGTTCATCCTTGAACTCGACGAGTTCATCTTCATCCATAAGAAGATGTTCAGTCTATGACTCGCCGAGTTCCCTTTGAACTCGCTGAGTCCGTCTTCATGTGGCTAGGACATTGCCTTGAACTCGCCTAGGCTGTTCATCCAGTCGCCAAGTCCTATGATTTCTAGGTTCCTAGTGAACCTAAACAACCGGGGAAACCTTCGATCTTAACAGCTGGTCCAAAAACAGAAGGATTTGGTGGAAAATACACCCCGACTCGCCGAGTCCCAAGAACGACTCCCTGAGTCCCTCTATCTCCAAAACTATACAGTCGATCATAATGAGTCTTAACACATTCAAAACATAGATCTGTCCTCCTAGGGTCCATAATACACGTAAAGTTACAAACTTTACATTCGTACATGGGTCATTTAGCTCAAAAGGACCTAAAATGAAGTCTTCAATGTGCATGGGGCTCTCATGGCAGAAAAGTTGGCACCTTTATGCCCTGAGAACCCTCCTAGGTTCCAGATCCAAAGTTATTTCTTTACATAATGACCCAAACCCAAAGGTAACTAGGAAATGCCCTAAAAAATGACAAGATCCAAGCCCTAAGATATATCTAACAAGTAAGAAGTCAAGGTAGGAGCTTTTTACCTCAAACAAGCTGGATATGCACCTCACTTCCTGGATCTACTTATTTCCCCTTGAATCCCCAAGCTTCCTTCTTCTTCTTCCACTTCAAATACACACAAAAGGGCACCAAATGCTTAAGAACACACAATAGGGGTTTAGGGTTTCAATCTAGGGCTTCTCTGAGTTAGGAGAGTGATGGAGGCTGGTTTAGGACAAGTTAAGTTGTTTAAATATGGTGAAAACCCTAGATATTAGGGTTTTGTCCAGACAGCTCCTACTTGTCGAGTTGGTCTCCTGACTCATCAAGTAGGCTACTTAAACCCCTGATGAATGACGAGTCTACTCGACAAGTTGGTCCTCCAACTCATAGAGCCCCAAAGTAAATTCCAAAATTTCTTGAATTTAAATACATACTAGGAATCGGGTGTTACGTATTACCATCTGCACATCTCTCAAATTTCTCCAAACGAGTTTCATAAGGTGATCCGTTTCATGCTCTTATGCTCTGTCCTAAATATTCCTCCTTTTATAACTTTGTTCCATAATTTATATATTACATGTCTAATGGCGATTGGGTCTCCTGTTTCCTCCTCCATGGCTTGGTAGAACTTTGTGATGGACTTCCTATTTTTATCAAAGGGTGGAAAGAGGAATTTTTTTTGATGCTTCTGCTTTCTCAGGCCCTATGGTATATGGTACTACTATTTATAGGGGTTTTGATGCTCCGCCGACCTATCCACTGAGGAACGAGAAATCGTTGACCGTTTGGCTTAAAACGATGTTAAGTGGGTGGATCCAGAAGAGGTAATCCTAGGCATGGCTGGCTTACGTCCTCTTTTGAACAAATTGGCTAAGAAGCCGGTTGAAACTGTGGCCAGTCGGGAAGTAACTATGGTAGACAGTTTGCATAAGAAATGGTTAGCAGACTCATCTTTGGTCATCGAGGAAGTTGTTATACGAGACTCCCCTTCTCTTTCAGAATCTAGCATGGATTATGTTGTGAATCCCCCATCTTCAGAATCTTTGATACCACCTGTATCTTCTCTGATCAAGAAAAATGTGAAAATTGAGTCAGGCAGTGGGAAACCTCCGTATTCCTCTACTAGGGATGTTGTGAAAGGCTTATCCTTAAAAATGAAAAACGGTTTAGAAAAGGTGGTTACCTTGGAGGGGGAGTAATGAATTGTCTTGACCAGTCAATCACCGCCTCCCCGCTGAAACGAAAGAGGTCTGCTCAACCTCATGAGTCGAAGTTGTAGAAGTCCGGAGGATCTAGCACCTAGGCCCCCTGCATATATTCATTCCAATGATCCTATAGAGACCCGATATCCTATGCTCTTTATGATTGCCATGTGACCACTGATCCTGCATTAAAACATGCCAAAAATAACATCCCATCATCTGACTCCGCGATTCCTACTACTGAAATGTTTTCTACTCCCTCGAGCCAAATGGAAGTCCCCCTTTTCTTTGTTGTTTCTGTTGAAGCTCCGGTTGTTCCCGAGGTATCTCCACCTCTATCAGGAGGTCCAGTTACCTGTGTTTTGTCTATTGTTGCTATTTTCTTCAAAAGTTGTTTAGGACTGGGCTTGGTCATTTTCAAGCCACTAATGCAGAACCCATTGATGTAACTATGAATCCCTTAAGCTTGGAGTCTGATATTCTTGGGTCTTCATTGATGTTTATAGATACTTCTTCTACGAAACCTCCTTCCGATCCAAATCCGCCTACGTCTGGCATAAATTGTAAGTGGCTTTTTCTTCTTTCCTTTTTTTCTTATATACATATATATATATATATACATATATATATATGCATATATATATGTATATATATGTATATATATATATATGTATACATATATACATATATATATATATATATATATATATATATATATATATATATATATGAATACTTGAGAGTTGTGTTACTAGAACCCACTATCTTTCGGTAAAGAGGCTTTGATTCTCACCTTGGTTAGGCTTGAAACTTGACTTCTAAGTTTCAACGTCCTTTTACTACTACTGTTGTTCATAGAAGGCGTGAATTGGTGAGTGCTACCTATGAAGAAACCCTTGAGAAAGCTTGTTCCCATCGAATGGAAGGTATGCATCTCCTCAATGAGGTATCTGCTTAACCAAGGCCCAAACTGAGCTTCTATCCCAACCTCAGGTTATGTTTGAGGAGGGCCTATAGAAACTAAAAGAGTTGTGGAAGATTCATAAACGAATGGAACAGGAAGCACAAGAACACCGAGAAAGGGTGAAGGGGCTTTCTGAAAGGAATAGTCTTCTTGTAGACGACCCGAGTGAAATTATTTGCTGCCAAAATTAAATGAAGATCTACAGAATAAAGTAAACGATGACATTGGTCGTCGCTTGACCCTCACAAAAGAGTTGGAGGAAAAGACCCATCAGTTCGAGTCCCTGAAGCTTCGATTTACTGAGAAGGTCTCTGAGCTGGAGATCTCCTGTTCTGACAAGGATGTACGCATTAAGATGCTAGAAGAAGAACTTGATGTCCAGAAAGGACTTCTTGCTGATAGGGATGCTCATATTCTTCAATTGAATCAACTCAAAAACTCCTTTCTGTAAAATGAATCTTGTTTTACCTCAACAACCGAAGTCATAGCCTCTGAGCTTCAGTGGTTGGTACAGGAAGGTGTTCCCTCCTTCGTTTATGCTTTACTTAACTCTATAGATTTCGAGGATGTCAATGCTACAATGTAGACAACTGCTATTCAACTTGGCTCGTCCTTCATCAAGCATGTGTGGAGATGAAAAAAAAAATATGCCAACACTTAAGGGGGGATGAATGTCCTTTATTCTTATCCTAACGCCCAACATCAGGTGCTAGAATGGTTTGCAAGCATGGTATCCCACAAGTACTCCTTGTTCATGCTTTTAGAAGGAGATGTTGTAGATGTGAGTGTTTTGAAAGAGAAAGTAGGTGCTTTAGATCCCTATTTGAATCTTGATGGTGCTTCTTGCAATGTTTAACATGTCGATGTTCATGCATCTTTTCCTTTTATTTGTTTTTTTGTGTAATGTCGTGTGGATACTTATATACATGTGTTGGCTAAGCTATGTGGTGACTTAAAGATTGTACTTAAAGTACATGTCTTCTCTTTCTTTAGCTTTCCTTAATCCGCTTCACTTTTCTCATATTATCTAATTGTTGGATTTGGAATAATGTTTCATTATGTGGACCTAGATTCTATCCTTGTGGCATCACCCTCTAAGCTATAAGTTATGAAATTATTGGTGGATTAGGTGTCTTAGCCCATAACTATAACTGGTGTGTATTCGAGCCGATAGTAGCAGGGTCCATTTTGGGTTGCATTCACCAGAAAAATTTGATAGGATGGATATTTGAGAAACAGGTTATTTGTGATTTATTAAAATATTATAATTATAATATATTAATTGAGAAATCCTATTATTTAATTAGTATTGATCAATAATTAATTTAGTGATCAAAAGAGACTAATTAAATTAACGACGACTGATTAAGTAAATCAATGAAACATATGGTTTGGGCCATTGATCCATGATGGACTAAGTTTATGTGAGAGTCCATGAAGAGTTAGTCAATTTGAGTTATTGGATCATAAGCCTAAGTGTATGGATTAGGGTTTACAAGTAACCCTTGGAGTTCTACACTATATATGTAAACCCTTAACTCCAAAATCAACACAAACCTTAGCCGACTTTGTGCCTCATAGCCTCACTCTCAAAGTCCTCCATTCTGTTCATGGTGTTTTGTGAACCATTTGAGGCATCACACTTTGGGTTCTAAGCTCTTGAAAGGAAAAATTCTACAAGCTACAACATGAGGTAATTATCTAACTAGTTTTTATGTTTCAAATATCTATGTTGTATGCTAGTTATATGTTTCATGCTTTGGATAATTTTGTTGCATGCATAACTAGAGAAAACTTAGATCCAAAGCATTAAGGTTGTATGTGCACCATAGGAGTGTTATAGTACACAAAACCCAAGAGTAGTATCAGAGCCATGGGTGTTTTCTATTATATAGATCCATTGGTTAATTGTTCATGATGAACTCGACGAGTCCATTGCCTGGCTCGACGAGTTGGACAGTCTGTTGGCAGATTTTCGGGTTTTTTTTTGCCAGAATTGGATTAGGATCATTACCACAAACTGTTTTGAATCATAAAATCTTATTTTTATGATATGGTAGTGACTTTTCTCATACAATTAAAAGGTAATTGTTAAAATTTTAAGATGATTATTAGTTTATATGATAAAGCTAATTATTTGTAAATTTTTGATTTGAAATTATATTGCTACAAGAGTTGCATTAGGTTAAATTGGTAAAAGATAAAAAAAAATATGATTATTTTATTTGATTAAAATTGATCTAAATGTTTTGAAGAGTTACAAAACTTGTCTTCAAGTTTTGAAATTCAAAAGTTTTTTTAAAAGGAGTTACAAAACACGCCATCAAGTTTTGGAGTCAAAAGCTTTTGAAGAGTTACAAAACTTGCCCTCAAGTTTTTCGAATTTGAAAAGTCTATTTTATTGAACATTGAATTCTAAAACATCTAGTAATTTGAAAGGTTTCAAAAGGTGCAACTCTTGGTTTCATAACTTAAAAAAATGGATTAAATAGTTTTAATTTTGAATAGTTCAAATTACACCTTATGTACTTTATTAAACTAATTAAAGTGTTTAATTAAAAGATAATTAATAAATCCAAAATGATATGGTTTAACTTTAATTAAATTAATAATCTAATTTATTAATAGTTTAAACCATCTAGTATTTTAAATGTGTAAAATACACCCTTATATTGTATAACATTAAAAGTCTAATATATTATATATATAAGTTAAAAGTCAGTCTTACCGTTAGTAGGCCTCTTTCACAAAGTTGGTCTATATGGGGTGTTTAAGGATGCGACGTGTAAAATGACCGCAATTGGGTATCCATTTTTACCCAACACACTCTTGACTAGTGGAGGGTCATTAGCCGAACGGGTTTGATAGGGCATTTAAATCCTCATTAAAAGTATACTGAAATATAAAGTAGCTAAACCTTTTATGAATTCCCAATCTTAGTTACTTTAGGAAAATGTGAATTTGATGCTAACCCATGAAATTGCACATTGCACCTTATTGGTCAGTTAGTGAAGCGTGCGTCGTTAACTGGCACACTAGTGTGGTCTAATGAAGGATGGCAATGATTTTCTCATAAATTATCATTAATCAATGGAGCGTGTGTGGTTAACTGGCACATTGATTAGGTGATTAGTGACATCGGGAGTACCAAGTTAATTTGCATGGTTATTCACACCTTGTTTGTGATCCTTGATATCTCAGTCACAAACTTGATGGGCATAATCAAGATTAAACATGGCATTGAAAAGTTCAATGAATCTCAAAAGATCTAGGAGTTTCATTTAAAACTTAATTATTTTAAAATTTATTTTTCGAGGTGGAATTGGTAAATCGTCATTTACCTACCACAAATAGTTTACAATTGTATTACGACATCATTCTTCAGAATTGAGAATTATTGTGTTGGGTCCTAGACTTAATATTTCATTTGGGTGTTATATTAAGGACTTAAATCAACTAAACTTGAATTTCTCCCTTGTAGATGTCTTGTTCTGACAACTATGGTCTTCCCGAATCTTTTGGAAAAAGCTTTCTTCATGAAGATGTTGTTCCCAAAAATCATACTTCACTTCCTCCACCTCCTCCAATAATTCTCCCTGACCTACATGTTCGTCGACTTGAAAATTTCAAGGTCACTCAAACCCTATTAGCAAGTAAACACGAAGATGAAAAGTTTGTATGTGCTCATGTCTTGGAAATGAAGTTTCATATTGACAACTATGGTCTTCCTGATTTTTTTTACACAAAGTATGTTAATTGGTACCTAGGTTTTGACTACTTTTAGGTTTTAGTACATGAAATTCAATATTTCAGGTTTAATTTCCCCATTTTTCTGTTTTAGAGGAACATTCACTATATTTTTATTGTGTTATAAGCTTTTTTTTAACTAGATTTATCGTATTTCATTGGATTTCATGAGCTTTCATAGGATTACATGTGTGTACATTTATCTACTTAACTGTGTGTATCTATGTGTATGATTTGTTAATAATGGCTATAAAAAGATGTTTCTGAACAAACAGACAACTTTAATTAATATTTCTATAGCCTTTTCAATTGGATAGTGATAGATATTTCTTTGATGGTGGATTTGATTTTAGTAATCTTACCTTAAAATTCATTGTGTAGATTAGACTAGTTAGGAGTTGTGCCTATTGTTAGGGGTTGGAAGAGCTAATCGAGGGGAAGAATAGATGAGCTATCCATTTGAAAATGCATGTAAATAGTCACATAACAATGATCTGAAGTATTAGAAATACTTATAAATTTGAAAATGCATGGAAGAGTTAGGGGTTGCTCACCATGATTCTTCTGCAGCATACATTGGTCCTACCTTGGCTGAATACAGTTGATGAGGCTATATTCATCCAAGATCTGACTACATACCCCAAAGTTGAATCATGGTGTTCAACTAGTCTTGATACTTTTATGTTGTTGCCATTATGATACTAAATTAGTATGTGCGATTGTGCGAATACTTTTGTAAAAATATAAATTTTTATTTTAAAGTATTTTTGAAAAGCTACGTCGGAGAATTTTGTCCCTTTGTATTTATAGTTTGTATATCTTACGTGGTTCGATATACTTAGTTCACTATAAACAAAGCTCTGATACCAATCTGTCACACCCCCAAACCAGAACGGCGTAAACGTTCGAGGGCGGATGACATCATGTTCAGTATCATAACCATAGTAAAGAAAGTAACACACAACCATCATACATTACTAGAAAAACAGCCTTTTACGACGCTCATTGCGCATCGTAAAAGGCTCAGACGACGCGCAAATGCGCGTCAAGGAAGGCCCTGTCACAAAGCGAGACGACGCGCATTTACGATGCTCATTTACGACGCGCAATTACGACGCGCGTTTACGATACGCAATGCGTATGAAGGAAGGCCCTGTCATAAAGGAAGACGACACGCTTTCGCGTGTCGTAACCTTACGACGCGCGTGTTATTGACACGCAATGCGTATCAAGAAAGCCTCTGTCAAGAAAGGCCATGTCATAAATGAAGACGACACACATTTTTGCGTATCATAATTTTAAATGTTAAAAAAAATATTATTTATAGATTTACTAATTTTCAAATTAAATTTGTATTTAATGTCTCATAATAGAAAATAAAATATCATATACAAAAAATAAATCCATTGCATAAAATTTAATGTCATACAAATAATCGTTCCATGGAAAGATAAAACAAATCAATAGTTGTAACAAAAATTTACAAACTAATGAGATACAAGAAATATAAAAAAATATACCCTGAAATGCTTTTCAAAGTCTAATCTCCATGTCAGCTCTTCAACTCACTTCTCCAGTTTGTCCTTAGGTTCTCTAAGTCCATGTTAGTCTCGATCACCAAGTTTAGCTTGCTTTTCATTGACATCAGCCTAAAAAACAATAAAAATTACACTTTGTAATTTTGATACAAAAAATAAAGTTAAAGTTGCAATAATGAAGTTTCTATCTGCTTGACTACTTGTTTAATTTTGATTATTTATTTGTTTTGGAAAGTTTCTATATGATAACGAAAAGATATACCCCCCCACACACGCACACACAAAATCTAGTTTTAACATGTTTTTTTACTGACCTGTTGACAACTATAACTGACCTGGACCCCTACCCAATGAAAATGAAAACTAATCATTGGTACAACAAATATTAAGCTTTTTATCTTTGTTTACATCTTTTTTTAATGCATCTGTGTAATCTTTACAGTTTGTTTGTGTCCTATGTTCGGGAATTTACCTATAGTTGCAATATTATTTGCCACTTTTGAAGTGTTGTCACTTCGTCTCTACAGAATGTTAAATACTGGCCTCAAAAGGTAATTTGCAGTCCAAGTACTCTTTCTCAAAAGGTAATCTGTTATCATCCTTTGCTGCTTTCTATTTTTGGACTGAATGAACACACTGAGGATGAAAAAGAAAATGACCATTTTACCCTTTTATAGGAAGTGATGCTGAATATATATATATATATATATATATATATATATATATATATATATATAATTGACTGTTCATTTACAAACAGTTATAAATTGAAATCTTAACATTAACATTGTAGTTTTACATTAATAATTTTCAATATATGATAATAACAAAATCATCCACAATGTAATACTCCACGTGTACAAACTCGGAGATTTAGTTTCTTAATATTTGGATTTAATGAGCTTTCTACCACATATAAATAACTATTTTTTGTTTACATGTTTCATCTTTATTTCATACTACATAAATGTTGTCAATAATATATGTAAATCCTTAAGTCCATCAATTGATCAAAAAGAAACAACACCATCATTTTCTTTTTAATGCAAAAAGAATGAGTCAATGGAGAGGAAAAAGGATTTTCCCCTGAATTTTTTGTTTCCAATCCATCATTTTCTTAAATATTTTTTAAACATCATTAATATATAAAAAAAATTGTTGTTAGTTGTTACTGACCAAGATGAAGATGATAGTATGTCTATGATGAAGACAGTAGGTTTGATAATGATGGGTCAACAACAATAAATAACTTGATCAATTAGTGGAGGAATTTGTTTAATTTCGGTTCCAAGCTCATGCTCAATCCGATACCTATAGCATTAATAAATAGCCATGAAACCACAGAGTTAGAAAGATAGGGGTAAATCTGGTAATGCTAATTAATATTACTAGGAGGAAGACTTACAGGTTAAATCTGTCTTCAAAGGTTATCAAATTCACAGCCAACCCAAGATGCCCAAACCTTATCGAACGACTCACCTATAATTTTAATTATAATCAATCAATCACAAGGTAAGACACTTGATACTTCACTCTCTATCAACATTCATACAAAGAATAAACAAGGCTGATAGCAAATAGATGATAGTATAATACAGGGTAAGACACTTGATACTTCACTCTCTATCAACATTCATACAAAGAATAAACAAGGCTGATAGCAAATAGATGATAGTATAATCTAAACCTTTAAACCATCAAGACCATTTGCATCTGCATGTCTACAGCCTGTTCAATATGAACGCAAACAAGAATCACTGATTATTCATTTGATTTTAGCATTCATATATGTGAAGAGGAAATATATGTGACTTGGCTGTGTCTAAAACAGTCCCCTGTAATACACAAAATTTAATTTGGAAATGATGAGTTATTAATTAACTCTTTGATCGATTAGATCTTTGTAACAGGTATGCGATGAACGTAAAAACAGTGAAGAAAACACAAGTATGAATAAAGATGTGTCGAATGATTAGATTACTCGATCCTCAGCAGAGCTCGACTAAGAACTTCCACTGTAGAGGATTCTAGGGTTACAAAAACAAGAATGATAAATCTGCTGAACAATAATACTCTAATCGTTACTAATCATCCTCTCGTTCTAGGATGCATGCAAGCATCTATATATAATAAACCCTACAAAACTCACGGATGGACAGGCCCATACCGGAGATATATATTGGACTAGCTAACGGGCCCAATAGACGCAACACAAAATACGACCCAACAATCTCCCCCTTTGCGTCAAATTGGAGCGAGACTTCTTCTTCTTCTTGCTTGGGCCAGCAGCGGGAGCCTTCTTTACGGTATCAAACAAACGTGTGATAAGAGCATGGATAGTCTGTTTGAACCGAATGTACCATTGAATCATATCATCAAAGTACTTGATATCATCCACTGTGTTCTGCTTGAATCCATGGATGATCCCTAAAACGTGTTCCAAACATGCAGTGGTGTAGAGATGTTTGTCTGCCAAGGCGAAAAGGCATTTCTGTCCTTCGTTCCTGGTAAACATGACAGAGTTTCTCGTTGGGTCAATCTTCCCCATCTGCATCATGTTGAGATCACTGGCAGAGCCAATAGGAGATATGGTAGGCTTCGTCTTAAATACGCTCGCAATCTCTTGATCCATCAAAGCAACTTCCATGATATAGCATACAAGCATCCTCTTAAAATGGTCGATGATCGGACCATATTCAACTTCGTTTGGAAGAAGGATGTTGTGCAAGATAATCCAATCATGGGGATTAAGGTTGGGAAGATCTGCAAGTGAGATGGCATGTTCGGCTTTGGCAGATCCCCTTAGTACCTTGAACCGAACGTTGGTGAAGTTGCCTTCCCTGTACGGCTTCAGGACCCGAACATTGACAATTTTCTGAGCGCTCCAAGTCTGGTATTGGGGTTGAGCGGCCTTCAGATAAAATTCGATTAAGTCCCGATCAACCTGTGGATGAGGATGAGGGAACTCTGCAATGTTGTCAAAGGCATGAAAAGAAACGCCTTTCGGGTTAGTGGCATGTCGAACTGTGAGTCGACAGTGTTAGAACGATCTAAAGAGATCACAGGTTCTAGCCACAAGATACTTGGTGTGTTAATGGCTTCTTTAATCAGCCTCTCAAGAGTCCACGGAGGAAAAAGAGTTTTCCTGCTCTCAAGAAGGCCGTGGGCTTCTTTCTGTCTTCTTTCGGCTTCTTCAGCCTCTCTAGCCACACGAGCACTGATGTCAGCCTCTTTATCTCGACCTTGACGCTTCTGAAGGTCGGCAATTGTCTCTTTATCATCATCATCACTCTCCTCAGCAATATTTTTGCCTTTGTCTTTTACACCAGAACCCGAGGCTTGGCCTACTGGAGGAGGTTCGGGTTGTGTGAGTTGCTAAAATAGGAGGTGGTTGAGACACTTGTTCTTTTTCTCCCCCTTGTTTCGGAATGGACACGAAATCAAGGAGCCCTTCAATTTTGCTGAGTAGAGAAAGGGCGGGAGCGAGCTTCTCTGCAAGGGTACGACGTACTGAATAATTGATGATTGGGTCATGGGCATCAAGGATGTTGGAGATAGCAGAGTGGACATCTGAAACACACAATTTAACCACCTCTCTTTCAGATCGAAGAGAGTCAATCTCCTGTTGATAGTTGGAGAATTGAGTACTCTTGACCTTCAGAGCGGTAGTCTTCCTTGCGAGAGCATCCATGAGAGAGTTCTCGGTAGCTAAGTCTTCTTGAAGCTTGGAGAGACGCTCCTCAATGCTGATTCTGAAAGCTGAGTTGTCGTCAGAGATGGTTTGACGAAGTGAAGCGAACGACTTCAGCTCAGAAGCGACTGATGTAGCCAACTGGTTGATAATGGGTTCCAGCGTAGTCTTGGTGGCTTCAGCACTTTCCTGTAAAGATTTCAACAAGAAAGAAGCATCGGTGAATAGTTTATCGACTTTTTCGGTCACTACCTCACAAGCTTTGGTTGAGGCATCTATGGCTGCAGTGGCGGAATCAAGGGAAACTTGATGAGCTTTGGAAAAAGCCTCAACAATTTTCTGAATTGCAGCTTCAGATATGGAGGACTGAGATGAGGAAGACGAAGCGATGAGCGAATCAATTTTGTCATGTAGCTCCTTGAGATGTCTCTTTGTGACAGGAGCATCGTCATCGTCGTCACTTTGAACATGAAACGGACTATAGTAGACCGAATCAAAAGTTATATTCTCCCCGTTAAGGAGTGGTTCTTCTTCCTCTGAAGCATGAGCAAGAGAAGATGGTGGGGGTGAAATTGTAGGCTCGGTAGTAGTAGTTGTTTCGGGTTGGGTGGTGTGTTCGGTTGTTGGTGTGGGTTTGGGTGCTGAGGTGGTTTTTGGTTCGTCAGTATGAACCCCCGTATAAGATACGTTGGTTCTAACATCTGCAGTGGTGGTGGTTGTTGCTTCGGTAAAGATTGGTGGTGGTATTGGGATGGAAGTAGGTGGTATTTGAGTGGTGGAGGTTATGGGGGGAATAGAAATAAGAATTGTAATGGGTGGAGAAGAGATAGGAGAAGTAGAAATATGTATCTCTGGGGTAGGCGAACGTGGTGGAGTGTTGCCACGTTGAGATCCATCCGAATCAGAACCCTCGTCCTCAGATTCGCTTGAGGATGAAGCGATAATCAACTTTCGTCGCGGTTGGGTTTTTCTCCTCTTCTACGGTGGAGACCGAGCAGCCTTAGTGGGTTTCCTTTTCTTGGGAGATGGGCCTTTTGCTCCCTTTGCCACCTGTTTTCCCTTATCAGCTTTCTTGCCTCTAGGAGCAGGCTTGTCAGCGTCATGAATTGATTTCAGCATCTCTGGAGTAAGATCCCTCGGACCAGAACGTCTGAACTCCTTATACATTTGAATGATCTGGCTGTCAGCAGGAACGTCACCATACATCGTTTCCGGGATAGACCCGTTGAAGGGAAATTTCGAAGCATCCGACACAATGATCTTCGTGGTATGGAAAGTACCAATCAGAGACATTGGAGCACCAGCGACAATGGGAACGTGGTACTTATCCATCACCCATTTCGTGACAATATTCCAGAATCGGGCATAAGAAATTTCTGAGTGTCGAGAAGTCAAAGAGAGACTCTGAATGAGTTGTTGCCGTAGGACCGACCCGTAGTCCATGTTGATGCCATTGTAGATCCCGTACATGATGGAGAGAAATAAACGACTTGCCCCATCAGATCCACCACTTCGTTCAGATAAGCCCTTTAAAAGAATAGTGAACATTCCATTCCACTGAGGGGGCAGGCACGACTTCTTGAATTTCGTGACAGTAGTGAGCACCTCAGTATACCCCATGTTGCAGAACATGTTAAACAGATGACCCATTGGAATGGTTTCCGGATTAACCCTCGAAGAATCAGGGGTAAACCCTAACAGCGTACATAACCTCTGTTTGGAAATCGACGCCTTGTGCTCAAAGACATCGAAGAAAATCCTGTCGACAACCTTGTCGTAGTGAGCCGTGGCAAAGATTTGTGATAGGAACTCCATTGGAACAACTTCAGCCCTGGTAAGAGCAGGAGCGATTGGCGAGAACTTCAGGCATTCGATGATGGGATACATGAAAGCGTCGTACGCCTAAGGAGTGAGATCAATGATCAAACTCTGCAGGGGACGAATAGGCAAGATGTGAGAGGTCGCGTGAACAGATGAAGAATCCACCATTGTTGAGATGAAAGTGGGAGAGACGATGAACAGTAGAGGTTTAGAGGAATTTCTTGCTTTCTGAGAATTTAGGTGCAGTAAAGAAGTAAACGGTGGATCACATTACCTTTTATACTATGGGTAAAGGAGAGAGAAAGATCTTTCCCAAATCTTCAATGGAAAACGAAGGGTTTTTCGGAGGTGACTGACGCGTGACAGTTGGGTTTGACGATGATCACACAGGAGAGAGAGTGTCAGTCCCTAATTACACGCCTTCCCATCAGGCGCCGTTTGGAGATGAAACGGTTCTTATTCGCACGCTTTTCCCTATTGCGCCGTTTGAAATCAAATCGATTGGACTCCCGCCTGAGTCAATATTTCGTCATCTTATCTCTTTAGAGTGAAACGGCATCTTTAAAATAAAATCGCCACGGTGATCAATATTAACCACAACTTTTGATAACAGCCAACCCAATTAAAATTCCTTAGAATTAATGAAACCAGAATTTTGGAAAATCAAAAAGATTTTCGTGCTGAGTGTGTAAAAGAAAAAGAAATAAAGCAACACTTTTGAGGGATTATGTGATGTCAATAAAGACACAAAACAGTGGATCCCGGGCACGAATCTCTTCCTTCAAAGTCAAGAGAGACTTTAAAGTGTTTGTATGGTTTCCCGTTGAATAACGATCAGACACTTATTAAGAATTGTTGAAAGGCTTCATTTAATTAGGCTTATGAGGTGGCTTTCGCTTCGATTCATAATTCCTGATCTTGATATAAGATAGAAATCGAACGAAGTACTTATGAGACCAGTGTAGTCTGTTTGAACAAGTAGGCTAGAGATAATTTAAGTGGCAAGGTAAACTAATGTATGTGAAATCTCAAAAAAAATTAAAACTGGATCCCAAGGGAAGAAATGTTATTGGATTTAACAATTTCATAGGAATCACTCAAAAGAAAATTAGAGATTTCATGTTGTACTCCCATGGATAAGATCGTCAATTCATTAGTGAAAGCTAGAGCAAGTTAATTGTTCACCGTCAATGCATAGTAGGTATTGAATTGTGGGTTTCACTTAGCACGTAGTGACACGAAGCTAAGATCATGAACACAGAAATTGTGCAACCATAAACCTCAGTGGTAATGTCTGAGAGTCTCAAGGGTTATGTTTGTGAAACGAGTGAGATGGAGAAAAATGATGTAGATGGTGTAAAGTAACCCAAAGTACCTCTGCTATGAAAAATAGGACTAAGCAGAAAACTCTTATCTCATGTGAGCAGAGAGTTAGGTAGTTCATGATTAGAATAAATATGAGAGCATAATTGGGAAGACAGGGTTTGTTTGTACCAAGTCAGTAAGGCTTTTATTCAGAATCAGATGAGGCTTTGGTCACATATAGCAGCATGCTTCTAGGGACACTTAGCTAGTGAAATAAGTTAACCACAATGAAATAAATAAAATAAAATAATAAAAAAATAATAAAATAAAAAAATATAAAAGACAAAATAAAAAATATTTTTGGAGTTTTTGAATTTACGAATTTTTTTTTTGATCGAAATAAATAAGACATAAAAAAATTTATACAAAAAAAATGTTGGAACCAAACCCGAGCGTTCGGTTTATTTCAGTTGAGAAAGCTTTGGAACCGAACCCGAGCGTTCGGTGTATTTCGGGTGAGAAAATTTTTGTAACCGAACCCGAGCGTTCGGTCTATTTCGGCACACCAGATCAAGACCCGAACCCAAACGTTCTGTCTATTTCGCTTCTTACGTTTGATCTTGAGAGGTAATTTTTGGTACTGACTCCCATTCAATCATTCCAAGCCCTTGTAGAATTTTGTTGAAAGAAGCTTCAGGAAGAGCTTTGGTGAAGATGTCAGCCAGTTGATCAGTGGTTCGAACAAAGTGAATTTCGACGTTCCCATCTTCCACATGATCCTTAATGAAGTGATACCTCAGTGCTATGTGCTTAGTCTTGGAGTGTTGCACTGGGTTATGACAGATCCTAATTGCACTTTCAGAGTCGCAATATAGTGGGATCTTTTTCATATTGAGTCCATAGTCCCGGAGTTGGCTTTGGATCCAAATCACTTGAGATGTACAAGAGGCAGCTACGATGTATTCTGCTTCAGCTGTAGACAGAGATACACAAGTCTGTTTCTTTGATTGCCAGCTAACCAACTTCCCGTCAAGGAATTGGCAGCCTCCAGTGGTGCTTTTCTTGTCTAGTCCACAACCTCCAAGGTCTGCATCTGAGTAGGCTTGAACGAAGAAACCTGAGTTTGATGGATACCATAAGCCGAGAGAGGTAGTTCGTTTCAGATATCGTAGAATGTTCTTCACTACAAGCATATGAGGTTCATGAGGATTCGCCTGAAATCTAGCACAGTAGCAAACAGAAAACATTATATCAGGCCTGCTAGCAGTAAGGTACATTAGAGAACCGATCATCTGGCGATATAGCGTAATATCGACTGCTAGCTTGTCCAAGGATGGAGTGAGCTTGGTGTTAAACGCCATTGGAACTTTAACCTTTGAGTCTCCCATCATGCTGAATTTAGCAAGGAGAGTCTTGGTGTAAGCTTCCTGGTTAATAAAGATGCCTTCGGGTCCCTGTCTAATATTTAAGCCAAGGAAAAAGTTAATAGGACCCATTGAGCTCACTTCAAATTTAGTCTCCATCAGCTTTCTGAATTCAGCCGTTAAGCTAGGATTCGTTGAGCCGAAGATGATATCATCGACATAAATTTGAACAATCATAAGGTGGTTACCTTCCTTCTTACGAAAGAAGGTTGGGTCAACCGAACCTTGTTTGAATTTGGACATCTTTAAAAACTTGGTTAGCGTTTCATACCAGGCTCTAGGTGATTGTTTCAGTCCGTATACCGCTTTGTCCAGAATATAGCAGTGATTGGGGTATTTTTCATTCACGAATCCCGAAGGTTGCTCCACGTACACTGTTTCTTCAAGTTCTCCATTTAGAAATGCGCACTTCACGTCCATTTGGTAGACCTCAAAGTTCTTGTGTGCAGCATAGGCAATAAATATTCGAATAGATTCCAGCCTAGCTATAGGAGCAAAAGTTTCCTCATAATTGATTCCTTCCTCCTGGCAATATCCTTTCACAACCAGGCGAGCTTTGTTTCTTATGATATTGCCTTCCTTGTCCATTTTATTCCTAAAGACCCATTTGAGACCAACAACCGAGGCATCTTTAGGAGTAGGAATGAGGCGCCAAACTTTATTTCTTTCGAACTCATTAAGTTCGTATTGCATAGCTTGAACCCAATCAGAGTGATCAAGAGCAGTATTTACTGTCTTCGGTTCAACTTTTGAGACGAAAGAGTTAAACATGTAGAACTCTACTTTTGAGAACAGAGATGCTTGCTTTGCCTTCAGTTGAGATCGGGTCAGGACCTTTTCAGAAACATTTCCCACTACCTGTGAAACAGGATGATCTCTGGTCCATTTGACAAGAGGAGGGTAATTCGGATCATAGGATGGATCCAATTCAGCATTTACCATCTCTTCTAATTCAGATTGACTGTCATCATCATAAAACATATCGGCATTCTCCCCCTCGACTGATGAGCTTTCAGGGGTATCTTGACTTTCTGGTGCTACAGGAGTTTCGGGAGCATTTGGGCTTTCGGTAGCAACAGTACCTTCGGGTGCAGTAGAGCTTTCGGGTGCATTTGAGCTTTCGGGAGCTACAGTACTTTCGGGTGCAGCTGGAGAAGAGTTCTCCCCCTCAACCTATGAACTTGGCAGTTTTAATGAAGATGGATTCTCCCCCTCAACTGAAGCACCGTGCTGAGAAGATTCATTTAGAACTGATTCTCCTTCACCCAGTCGTTTGGCAGCGTCATCGACGATTTGCTTCAGATGGTCAACTTTGTTGTCTGCTGCATTGGCTTCTGAGAGAGTAGCCTTCTCCGGTTCATCGAATAACTCCACAAATTGCTCAAACAAATTTGCAATCGAGGCTGTGACTTGGCCTGTTTGAGAAAAGATTTCTCCAACTGATTCTTCCGTGGCCTTCAGCTTCTTGACATAGTTGTCATCGAAAGTCACATAATACGTTTCTTCAATCTTCCTTGAACGCTTGTATAAAACCCTATATGCTTTCGAAGTAAGAGAGTATCCCAGAAAAATTCCTTCATTGGCTTTAACGTCGAACTTGTTACGATGATCTTTATAATTGAAGATAAAGCATCGAGAGCCGAATACGTGGAAGAATTTGACATTTGGCTTTCTGTTGTTGATGATCTCATAAGGAGTAAGAGTGAAACGCTTATTGAGATAGGACCTGTTCTGCGTAAAACATGCTGCAGCAATAGCATCAACCCAGAAATATAGAGGTAGAGAAGCGAAACTTAGCATGGTTCAGCCCGCCTCACACAAAGATCGGTTTTGTCTTTCAACAATTCCATTTTGTTGAGGGGTGTAGGGAGCTGAGAAGTTGTGACTGGTTCCTTTTTCTGCTAAAAAGTCTTCAAATTCTTTATTCTTGAACTCCAGCCCATTGTCGCTTCTGATGTTGCGAACGACTTTCCTCAGCTGCACTTCAACCTGCTTGATAAACATCTTTAGCTTGAGAGTTGCCTCAGATTTGTGCCTCAGAAAGAACACCCATGTAAAGCGTGAAAAGTCATCAACAATAACAAGAATATACTTGCTACCGCCAATGCTTTCGATAGAAGATGGTCCACATAAGTCAATGTGAATTAACTCAAGTGGTTCAACGACTTTAGTGTTGATTATGGATGGGTGACTTTGACGACTCTGCTTCCCCATTTCACATGCAGCACACAAATGTTCTCGATCGAACTTGAGCAATGGAAGACCCCGAACATGACCTCCCGTGACAAGTTTGTTGATATCCTTGAAATTGAGATGGGAGAGCCTTCGGTGCCACAACCAGCTTTCGTCAGAATGTGCTTTGGATAATAGACAGATAGCTGGATTTCCTTTGATAGGTTTGAGATTGAGAGGAAACATTTCGCCTTTGCGCTCTGATTTGAGAATCACTCTTTATGTTTTCTTCTCTATTATTTCCGAACCCTCATCATCAAATGAAACTTTAAGACCGGTACCTCCAACAAGCTGTGATACACTGATGAGGTTATGTTGTAGTCCTTCAACGTATGCAACTTTTCTAATCGTGAAGTCTCCATTTGTTATCATCCCATAACCTTTTATCGTGCCGTATGAGTTGTTCCCGAACTTGACATTCCCGCCGTTTGGAAGAGATCGGAATTCCCTCAGCTCTTCCTTCCTTCCGGTCATGTGACGTGAGCAACCACTGTCAATATACCATTCTTCGTTGAACTGCTCGTCACTGATTACCTGCAAAAATCAAGCAGATTTAGGAACCCAAAGTTTCTTGGGTCCATGTGAGCCTTTCACAGGAACATGAATAGTAAGAGAAATGTTAACTAGATATGTTCTTTTTATTAAAGTTGTTTCATCTGTCTTCTTAATGGTGAAAACTTTAATTTTGTTGGGATTTGTTACAGTCGGTTTGGATTCAGGTTCATGCGTTTGGGCCTTGGAATGCTTTTGATCATTCTTAACTGAGGAAACCTTCGATTTTCCTTTCAAATCTGTTGAAGATTTTGCATTTTGAGTTTGAACAGAATTAGATTTAGAATGGGGTTGAGAAGAATTAGAATGAGAGAATTTAGACTGAGAAGTTTTCTTGACTTGACGTTCTAGGTGGCCCTTTTGTTTTTGGTCATTAGTGGGACCGAACCTTGAACCTTGGCAGCTTTTGCTCTTGGAACTGAACCTATGCTTTCGATAGCTGTTGTTCTCTAAACCAAACCTTTCCCTTCGGTTGTTATTCCTTTCTTGCGGTCTGTCTTCTCTTTTCTCTAAATTTCTGTCATGATCAGAAAAATGGGCGTTTTGAGATCGCCAGAACTGTTTCCGCTATGAAAGATTCTTTTTGTATCTCAGATTCCTTTGCTTCTTTTGATCCTGCACTTGCTTTGGCTGTTGGCTTTTTGCTTTTGCTTCCTGTCAGCCGGTTCACTTTGAACTGATGATGTTTCGCTTGAAGGAGTGACTTCTTCTATAGGAACTTCTTTTGTACCACTGGTACTTGGCACATCGAAGTTGTCAGGCTTGTTTAGTGGCTCTGGCACATATCTGCCTTTGGTTTTCCAGGATGTTCGCTCTGACAGACCAGCAGTTTCGTCAGCATTATCTATAGGAGCAGACCAGAAAAATTCATCACAGCCATCTGCATTATCTTTGTTTACAATGGCGGTGAGTTCGGCTGTCAGATGTTCGGTTACTCCTGTGACCTTATACACCTGATTTGGTGTTGTTCTCACCTTTTGGTACACAACTGCCTTTCCTTCTAGAATCGGGGACTTATTTTGGGACAAACGAGCAAACTCCACAGAATTTTCAGAAATAAGATTTTTGTGGTTTTCGGGTTCGCTCTTGACAAACTTAGAACAGTCGACTTCATCCTCTACAGAAATTTCACTCATATCATCATCCTCATTGAGCTCAGATGCGTTTTCAACATTAATTTTATTTTCTGAGCTTAAGTTGGCATTCAATGAGTCAAACTTTTGTATGGTCTCGGTCTTTAGTTTCAGTTTATCGTTTTCATCCAAAAGGTTTTTCAACATGTCCATATGGTCCTTGGACTTTATAAAAGATTCGATGTTGTGCAGACCATACATATACGTCGGATTCACATCATCAGACGAAACTACACTTTCACAATTATATGCTTCATCGTCGATTTCATCTTCCTTAAATTCAAGGAAGGGTAAAATCATGTGATGAATTTTCTGCCCTATTTCACAGTTCAAGTGAAGTTGAGTGATGTTAGCATAAAGACGTTTAGCAATTAAACAAAAGACATTTCTTTGTTTCAAAAGTTTTAAATTGTCTCTTTGCAAATAAATGTTTTCATCTTTGGTTTTAATCAGCTCCGACTCCTTCAGCTCTATCCACATCCTCCGTTCCTCACTCTTGGAAGACACCCTGCTTATTTGGTCAGTTAGGTTAGAATTGGTGACCCGTGTTTGAGTTAAACTGCTATCTAGATTTGAGATTCTTGAATTTAAGCTTTTTAATTCTTTTTCATACGAATTTTGTGGGACTTTAAATGAAACAAAAACGGATTGTACCTTCTTGATTAATTCATCAAGCTCATTGAACTGCGCGCTGAGAGGTTTTGCTGTGAAGCATAGGTCCTCTCGCTCCTTGGTGTCCTCATTCCCACCATCCGTATTGTATCCCCTCATTTGAGATACATCTGTCACCATCAAGCACTTCCCGCCGCTTTCTTCACCTCTTGCAACGTATGCCTTTCCATGAGATGGCTTCCTTACCTCATCATCCTTTGAGTCGGTTGACCAGACCTGCACGCCACCGAACTCATCATCCGCAGCCGAACCCTGCACAATTAAAGCATTCATTGAAGGGTTAGCAGTAGCTTTCTTTCTCTTGATCTCTTCCAGCTTTTTCATCAACAAGGCCTCTTCATCTTTTTCCTCATCCTTCTCTGCCATTTTCTTTAGAACGCAGTCTTTGGCATAGTGGTTCTTTCCTCCACAGTAGTAGCAGTTCACACCTAAATCTCCTTCAACTTTCTCCTCTTTCTTTGGTTCGTCTGTCTTCGGTTCCTCCCTGACCTTTTTAGAACTGTAACTTCCCTGCCAATTTTGGTTCTTATTGGTAGGGAACCTTTTCTTAATGAACCTCCTTGGATTCGATACCATCATTGCATAGTCTTCAAAAGTAAGATCATAGTCTTCTAAATTGAGATCTTCATCTTCTACCACACTTTTGCTTTTGGACAAGAGTGCCAAGGATCCTAAACTGGAGACAACATTTTTCTCTTGTAAAACAATCTTTTCATGGGATTTCAAAATCCCCACCAGCTTTGCCAACAAATAGGATTTAAATTCCTAATGAGCTTTAACAGTGGACACAATCGCTCTCCACTCGGATCTAAGGCCATTCAAAAATGTTACTTTTTGCTCAATCAGCTTCCTTTCTATATCATGTTTGATCATCTTGCTAAGAAGATGATTGAAGCGATCGAACGTCTAAGTAACAGTTTCATCTGAATTCTGCTTAAATTCACCAAACTCAGACAAAAGCAAGGTCTGCATAGAATGCTCCAAATCTCCATCTGTAGAATATAGCTCTCACAGCCTATCCCATATTTCTTTAGCAGTGCTGCATGAACTCACTAGCCTGAATGTATCTGATTGCAGAGCGAATCGAATCAGTCTCAATGCTTTAATGTTTCATTGAAACTTTTCCTTTTCGTCTTGAGCTATCCTTTACGTCCTTTAACAGATCATTGTACTCCTTCTGAGTTTTAATGATTTTTGACGTTCCAGAGTGAGCAAATGGTCCAGAAACGATTGCTTCCCAAATAAGGTATCCATTGTCTTCCGATCCGATGACATAATCTTCAAAGTGATGTGCCCAGACTTCGTAATCCTGGGTGTAAAGGATAGGAATCTTTGTCGTCGATCCAATGCTATTAGAGATGCTGATGGGATTAGATTGTGACTCGTCCATGCTTGATCGTTTTTAACCTGTTTCAAAGATCAGACTTGTAATATTTAATATTAGGGCAAACAAATAAATGCTGAGTTACGTCAATAATGGAGTGACGGATCAATAAATATTAGTTAATGAGGAATAACCCTAATCGCAAACTCTTTCACAGAAAAGATGTGTATGAATTACATAGCCTCCTGCTCTGATACCAATTGATGAGTTATTAATTAACTCTTTGATCGATTAGATCTTTGTAACAGGTATGCGATGAACGTAAAAACAGTGAACAAAACACAAGTATGAATCAAGATGTGTCGAATGATTAGATTACTCGGTCCTTAGCAGAGCTCGACTAAGAACTTCCACTGTAGAGGATTCTAGGGTTACAAAAACAAGAACGATAAATCTGCTGAACAATAATACTCTAATCGTTACTAATCGTCCTCTCGTTCTAGGATGCATGCAAGCATCTATATATACTAAACCCTACAAAACTCACGGATGGACAGGCCCATACCGGAGATATATATTGGACTAGCTAACGAGCCCAATAGACGCAACACAAAATACGACCCAACAGGAAAACTAAGATGTCAGTCCCTTCTATGTAAGCTAGAAACATTGGATTCAGGTAAGTTACCAAATCTTGAACTAAAGTGTTAAGGAAATCATCCTTGATTTTCTTCCCCTGTAATAGATAGGGGATGTAATTCTTGAAAATCCTACATATTGGAAAGGAAGAAAGTTACCTAATGTATAATAAAAGATCAAAGTTTTTATCAGGTTTGGAATTCTTTAACTTCAACTATGAAACTACTTAAAAACAATAATGAGTTCGGAGGATAACAGTTACTGAATTTACTATGAGTTTTCTGCAGCAGTAGATTGTGAGGTTAAAAGCAGAGCTTGTACAAGTGTAGTGTCTAATATTGATGTCATCTCTCTAGCACCTAAGTCAAGAGGCATGTTGACTCTCCCCTGAAAATTTTTAAAAAAAGTTAATGACTATGACAAGAATAACCCCAATACAAAAAATGTCATAAATTAATCTCTAAGCATTCTGATATGCTATTTCCTATAAAAAAAATATTCGAACTAGTCATATCAATTCTAAACTTTAAACAAAACCCAAATCAAATTCCCTTTAGAATTCTACTTCTACCTTCAAAATTCAACTAAAATGTGAAAAAGGCTAGTTATTTAGAATCAAATTGTAAAGTTTACAAAAGTTTTCAAAAACATTCTTGATGCCTCCTTGCAAGTTTTCCCATTTAAAAGGTTGTTCATATGAAGAGCCTTTCTTCTATTCTCTTCTTCCTTATTAAATATATTTGGAGATATTTTCCAACAGCCCTACAAAAAAAGGTTTCATTTATTTTCTTTTTCAATTAATGTAAAAAATAACTAAATATGATTGCTTAGTATGTGAAGACCATCCACTGTCATCAACTAAACATTTTTCTTCAGTGTCACTCAAATCTTCATCAGGTTCTTCAACATCATTGTCAACTTCATTATCAAAATTCAGAAAATCTGAGATAAAAGAAAATACTTAAATAATATAATTCTTGACTTTGTATAACCACAAAGCAACCAGGTTAAGAGATTATAAAATAAAATAGAAAATCATCTCAAATCACTAAAATACTTTTTCCCAAATTATGTATGAATCATTCATTTGGTAGTGATCAACAACATTAGAAGCAGCAACCAACTTGTTATCAGAAGTCTCAGCTGACCTAAAAGTTAAAACCCAAAACAAAAAATTAAAAGTGAAGCTATGAACTTTAATTCTCAGCTGACCTTCAACTGTGTGCAATCAGATTCACGGAAAAAGTTATAAATAAAGATGTCAATATAGAAAAAAAAAAAAAAAACAAACCAATCTCAAGCATTTCTTTGATAGGTATATCCAAGTAATTAGTTGGCTCATCTAGCATAAGTAGTATGGAAGGCTTCACCATGAACTTACAAAATGCAAGTCATTCCTGAACCATGTTTATGAAATTACTTAGTTGCCCATCATCATTGAAAGGGTATTTAAGACATTTAAAAACTAGTAAAACTTTGACTACCACCACTTACTTCACGAACGCAAATTTTCCTTTTTGTTTTAGAAATGAAAGCAGACAAAATATTGGAAAAGAAAGGGAGTAAAACTAATATTATATCAATCAATGAGGAAAAAGACCAAATTGCCCTTTTGTTTGGGAACAACAAAGTCTGATGTGCACTAATTATCAACACAGATTCATATTCATGATACTAACACAAAGTACAATTTCAAAAAGAATATATGAATTATGTAGATCCATCAGTCCTATTTACAGATACATAGCCATACAAACTCTGATGTGCACTAATCATCTTGGTTGCAGACAACTGGCATTTAGAACAACCAAACGGATACAACTACACTTCAAACGGAAAACACAATTTGGTCTTCTTAATGCCTGGAATCAATAAATTCTCAAGCAGATTAATCAAAGGTGAAACATACATGGATTCGGTTACAGATGTTTTAAACAGAGTCGCTTCACACCCACATTCAAGATTCGTGAAATTCTAGGGCACACGAGGCTACATGTCGCCTGAATTTCAGTCTACTTGAGTTCCAACACATAAGTCCGACTTGTATGCTTTCGGAGTTATAGTTCTTAAGATATTGTCAGGCGAAGAAGGCAAGTGAGGAACGAAGGAAGGAGTGTCGATAACTAGGCAAGGCGGCAGTCGAATGTATGGAGGGGGGAGAAAGGATCGTAATTAGGGAAAGAAGGAAAGTGGAGGATAAAAAAGAAGGCGGGTGTTCAAAATTTTAGGGATTTCATTTCCCCCTGTCTATTAAACGCGCTTTTCATTAAAAGTATAAAGCGACACTCATAGAGGACGCCCATTTAAGATACAGCGCCCTCCGTGTTTTTAATTTTTTTCTCGTATGACGCTAATTTAAGGGCACGCAATAATGTGTGACCTAAATCCTTAAATTTTTTTGAAGAGATGACACTTTTTTAACGTTACTCTTTTTTACGTAACAAAAATCAATGAGTGCCGTAGTTTGCGCGTCGTAAAAGGCTATTTTTCTTGTAGTGATATATATAATTTAAAAGATTACATTGTTTCCAAAATACATATTCCAAAAATACAACTTTTCAATTAAATTACATATGATGATAAAATGTAGCAAAATAATCTACGCCTTAGCGTCTTGACTTCAGAAATCTTGCGGTTACATGTATTACTGATTACCTGAGAATATAAGTTGTTTTGAAAAGAGAGTATCAACATAAAGCTAGTGAGTTCACAAGTACTTTATAAAAACGAATGTTATTTCCTTAACGTTCGTTACAAGTTTGTTTCATGAAAATCCAATATTTTCTAAAACATTTGTTGTAAACTGAATTGAAACAAGTAAATCGTCATACTTATGTGTGTGTTTTATATTTAAATAAAACTCTTTTGTATAAAGCCTTAGAATTTCCATGAATTTTATACAGTGTTAATATTCCATGCGAGATGTTATAATCATAGCAAAGACTAGATGGCCTTGAATGCAACGTTCTTCAGGCGTCGGAAAGTTATGACACTTGTCACCACAGATGTCACAACTGGAAATTTTGTGTCATGTAATCTATACACCCAAGTTAGTGTGAATCAAAAACTTAAGAACATGTGTAACACCTACTATTATGACATCAAAAACTTCAATCAAATACATCATGCAAGTACTACAAATAGTCATCAAACAATTGGAGACCCTAGAAGTCCTTGTTTAAGTCCATTTTGGACTAGAACTTCCTTATTGGATCCAAATGGACCAATAAGCTTCCAATTAGACTATCATGGGCTTAGAACCCTAATTGGGCTCTAATTGGACCCACACTAATTTATTTCAACATTTTGGGTCATATTGGGCCTAGAATGAAATAAATTAAAAGCTTTGATCCATGATTAACCTAATCTAGCTTATTAAAGCATAAAAATCACAATTTTATTTTATAAGGCCAATAAACACCCAAACTAACTCTAATATTGGGCTTAGGGGCAAAAAGCCCAAAAATCCTTTTTTTCCCTCTCCATTCTCGGCCCAAGCCCAAGGAAAAAGGGAGAGTTGACTTTGGGTTGCCACCTCACTTTTATTTGTTGGGTTTCCATGCACACAACTCATGTTTCCAAGCAAGTATCACTTCAAAGATCACTTCTTCCTTCTCCCTCTCTCACTCTCGGCCATACACACACACACACACTCACAAAAATCTCTCAAACTCTCTCAAGAACACTCCTCCCTCTCCACTCAAAAATCTCGAAAATTAAGAGGCTTTCAAGAGGATATTTCCACCAACTCTTCATCCAAGGTAAGGTTATGCTTGGATCTATGAATTAAATTCTTTGTTTTATCTAAATCCTTTCCTAATCCATGCAAAAATCGTGATCTTGCATCCTAGAACCATCTCAAACTCGAGATCTTCAAGAAAAGGGTGCTAAGGCCAAAAATCACCAAGTTTTCTTCCATCTTTTCTTCAAGAACCGAAATCACACCCTAAGGTGAGCTTCATACCCCCTATTTTCTGTTTTTATGAGTTTTGTGGGGGGGGGGGGAATACAAGTGAAAGTGTAGATCTATATGTGTTTTGTATGCCTTGTATGATTTCCATGCTTATATGTGTGCTTTTGTGTGTTATAATGTTGGATCTAGCCATAAAACCCCTCAAAACCGAGATATACCTTATGTTAAATGATTTTAGCATCAAATATATTTCTACATACAAAGTGTTTCTAGAAAAATAGCTAAATGGCTTAGTAACAATTTCTTTGGGCTAAAAACACAATTTTTGGACCTAAAATGTGAAAAATACAAAATTAAGGGCCCAAATTGACATATCACGAATTCTGATGGATGAGGTGTGTCAAAACAGTTTCAATAAAACAATTTCTGGAAATATACTCATTTAGAGGATTAAAAACATAACTTTCAAGCTTAATGGGCTAAAAATGACATTTTCGGCCCAATGAGGCCCATTATGCGAGATTTTCTGTTTTGGAGGGCCAAAACTGTGTTTTTCTGTAAAACAGTGGACTATAAGTGTTCCAAGTCCTTTTCAAAGGTTTAAAATGCTTTCTAAATTTAAAAAGGACCAAAGTTGCAAAAATTTTACAATTTGGGCCAAAAGTGTCAAAGTTGCGAAAAAGAAGGGCTATTACCAAGAAAACTGCAATTTCAGGGACTAAAACTGTTTTCTATGAAAAATATGCTGAAAAATATTAATTTCAATAATTTTTGGTGTTAAAATGTCAAGAAATTGATTTAAGGACCAAACCGGAAAGTATTTAAATAAAGGGTTGAAAAAGTAAATTTTACAAACAATGAGGGGCTGAAAACAGAAAACTTTCAAGGCTAATTCAATACATACAATTTGATCAAATGATGGCACCGCGACTATCGACGAAATACAATACACTACAATACCAAAAATTGTTGTGAAACGAATTGGTTCGGTCTCGAACCAATGAAAATCCGAAACTACTAACACGACGACGCTGCGATTCATACAAATAACGTTTGGGAATTCAATATACATGCGAGTGTGCACAGACGTCTACGCACCATCTTTGGGCCCCAAAAGTGTAAAATCTTGTTTGTTGAGCCTAGCTAGCCCAATGACCTGATCTTAAGGCCCGAAGACATCTATCTTACGAAGTGTTGGGTTTTACCGATCTAACACATCGTAAAAGGACTTTCAATGGCTTGTATACTACTGGTCCCCAAGGGTCCTTTGGTATTGCTAGTAGAGTCTACCTTTTTATGCGAGGCGGGTCTGGGACCCCTCGTACATTTTTATCCCCAACCGGTCAATGGAGTCATTGAGGTCTTCGTGTCCTCTTTCTCTTCGGATGTGGGACTACACCTAGTCAGGGCGATTGGATAACGTGCTTAGTACGGACGACGCCTACGGGATCGTTAGTATAGCTATAAACTGGTCGTTTGTGTAACGCGTGTTTGTAGCAAATAATCATGCTCAAAAATAATCCAACGTCGCCTGGGACTGACACTACACGCTATGCTATGGTTTCATTGTAACTTCATGGAATTCAAGGAATTAGGAAAACATCGGGTTTTCCTAGGGTTTTCAATACATACTGGTTCGAAATACCTACAACTCTAATGAACAATTTTTACAAGCATAGAAACAAACAAGCATACCTATGGATCTTCACAAACGTTTTCAAAAGCTTTTCTTTTCAGAAAATATCGGATTTTCTGGTGGTTTTCAAACGACACGAAACATTGTTTTTCAAATACCGCTTATGAATTCACCAACATTTCAAATGTTGACGTTTTTCAAAATACTTGTATTCTCAGGGAACCAGTGAATCAAAGGAAATCATATTCAGTGATGGCTTGCAGTTTATCTATGTATGAATCGAACAATTTATTTTTGGGAATGTAATGTTTAAACAATGTACTTCATGTAAACTCTACTGGTTGTACTATATTAATGCATGGTGACGAATGTTGTTATATTTCATATATATTCAATGTTATGGTATTCAACTGAGTCACGACAGCCCCCGGACGTTTCCGCCGTCTGGTTCGGGGGTGTGACAACAGACCTGCTGGTCTAGCTGTTGCAAGCAGCTCAGGTGCGGGTTTGTCGGACCCAATATAGATCTATACACAACTATCACGTTATTACTCCAAGAGATTCTGATTATAACTAAAGGACTTTTCTGTGGCACTTGGAGTACACCGAAGGAGAATGTCTCACAAATATTCATTAATGAGTTCACGTAGTGTGTAGTGAAAGTTCGTTTTGTAAATCAATAATGTTATTATTTTCCTTTGTTAAACGAAGTGTTCAAAACTATACCTATTATAGTTTATCAAAATTGTAGTGTGATGCTATGAAACCTTGTTACGCATGTATATGTATTTCAAATAAAATATATTGGAAATACTAAGTGTAAATATTACACACCTTGCTCAACATGTTACAAAGTGTGAATAACTCTTAAATATGTATTTGACAGTTTTACCCTTAACTATCACTGTTTTTGAGTAATTATAGAAAAATCATCGTAAGTCAAAAATTGAATCTGTAAACTCCGAATATTTGGAAAAAGTGTCTACATTGTTCATAAATTTTCCCATAATTTTTGGTGGTCTCAAACTAGTGTGAAAATGTTCATTTTCACAACCTGGTCTAATTTCGTTGCTGCAGTGATAGACAGTTTTGCAAAAATCACCATAAATTGTAGAAAAATCGTATGCAGACGTGCAAGTAGTCATTTTAAAGGCATAAATCTGAACTACTTGCATATTAAACAGTTTTGAAAAATATTAAGTTTAAGTTGGGTAAAACAGTTCGTGAACAGGTCACAACATTTCTGTTGTAAGCTATCAAGTTGAGTTTTGAATATGTTTTGGTATTTTAACTTGTATTCCCCCCCCCCCCTACAAAATGAAGAAACTAGAAAATGTAGGGGTATGAACTCACCTTGAGTGATGACTTGAAGAGTGGAAGGTTGAAGTTAAGGAATATCAAGCCAAGAGTACTTGATGAACACGTAAAAGCTTGGATGATCCTAAGAACGATACTTTGGTGTTAGAATGTGTGTAGATGATTTAAGGATGCTATGAAAACATGGAATAACACTTGAGTTTATAGGAAATTCTTACCAAAAAATGCAGTAGCAACTCAAGAACACTTGCACAAGGTGGTGGATAGTAGAGAGAAAGAAGGTTTCTTCGGGTGATATGAGAAGTCTGTAAGTTTGAAATGAGCAAGTAACTCAAGAAATCCTCCAGGGATTTCCTTATATGGAAGGTTGCTAGACCAACTTGTGAGTTTGAAGTGATGTGTGTGTTGGTTTGTGTGATGTGGATAAGGTGGAAAGTGAGAGGGTGACACATGGAAGGCAAGTGTGCACACTTGACCCACTTGTGGGGTAAATATCCTCTTAATATAAAATAATAATTTTTAATTAATAAATCCTAGAGAAATAAATAAAATAATAGTTCTGGGGGTTAAAAATGATAAAAATATGAATTTGGTGAAAAAAATCCTGTCAAAAACGGGCTTAGGAGGCGAAAGTAGTCGAAAACCGGACAATAGGGACCGAACCTGCGAGGTTCGGCTCTTAGGAGTGTGAGAACCGAGAGGGAAATGAAGGAACCGAGAGCTGGACAAGGGTCTCGCAGGGGGAGCCGAGGCTCGGTCCTCGCTGTTGATCTTCGGTTCGCTGAGGTTTCGGTCCGAGACGCTTCTGACACTTTCGATTCTGACAGGAGGGTTTCGGCTCCTAAGGGGAGTTTCTGCTCCTAAGAGGAGTTTCTGTTCCTAAGAGGACTTTCTGTTCCTAAGAGGAGTTTCGGTTCTATAAGGCTGTTTTTCTAGAAATCTTACCGTTTTGCTTTATTTTTGACCAAGTTAAGGGTCGGGATGACCCGGATGACCAGAAAAAGTTTGAGAGAGATTTTGTGAGAGATTTGGGAAAGATTTCACATACTTGGAGAGATTTCACATTCTTGGAGAGATTTGGGAGAGATTTCACATACTTGGAGAGATTTGGGAGAGTTTTCACATACTTGGAGAGATTTCACATTCTTGGAGAGATTTGGGAGAGATTTCACATACTTAGAGAGATTTCGGAGAGATTTCACATTCTAGGAGAGTTTTGGGAGAGATTTAACCTTAGCCATTATTATCGCATAATCTTGCAAATGCAAGGTTCGTGAACCCCGTTACGCTTCGTTAATGGTCGTTTTAAGTCCCCGAAAGGGTCCTTAGCCGTGTTTTGATGCGTTTAATTCTCTTTTTAGGGTTTTTACATTGTTAACACATAGATTTTTCGAGACACTTGAATTTTTTACATACAAATGCACATTTTTATTCATGGAATAACTTCTAACATACAAGCACTAATTAAATTCGACCGGTTTGACTCGTTTGACTTTGACTAGAATTTGATGGTTGTCACAGTATCTCCCCCTTAGAAGGAATTTTGTCCTGAAAGTTTGCATTTTGAGTGGGACTACAAGGGTCGGGGAATAGATGTGGGTATTTTTGCTTCATTTGGTCTTCACGTTCCCAAGTAAACTCGGGTCCTCGATTGGCGTTCCATCGGACATTTACGATGGGAATGCGGCTTTGTTTCGTCAATTTGACCTCTCGGTCCATGATTTCAACTGGTTCCTCTACGAAATGGAGGTTCTCATTGATCTCAATTTCTTCCAAAGGAATGATAAGGGTCTCATCCGATAAACATTTCTTCAGGTTTGACACATGGAATGTAGGATAAACGTGCTTGAGTTCCTGTGGTAATCGTAGCTTGTATGCAACCGGGCCAATCCTGGCGAGGATTTTGAATGGTCTGATATACCTTGGATTTAATTTCCCTTGTTTTCTGAAGCGTATTAAACCCTTCCAAGGTGATACTTTTAGAAGTACCCGATCTCCAACTTGGAACTCCAAAGGTTTTCGTCTCTTACCTGCGTAGCTCTTTTGTCGGTCTTGCGAAGTCTTCATTTGCTCTCGAATTTGGACGATCTTCTCGGTTGTTTCCCTTATGATTTTCGGGCCAGTAAGTGTGCTGTTAGGGACTTGCCCTTTTGCTAGTTGTGTATCGCCCACCTCGGCCCAGTACAGGGGTGATCTGCACTTACGGCCGTAGAGGGCTTCGAACGGAGCAACTTTGACGCTAGTGTGATAGCTATTATTGAATCAGTAAGAGGTAAATGAGTATCCCAAGCTTTACCAAAGTCTATCACATAAGACCTTAGCATGTCTTCTAACGTCTGAATGGTTCTTTCACTCTGACCGTCAGTCTGTGGGTGGTAGGCTGTACTCATGTCCAGCCTAGTTCCCATAGCTTTCTATAGTGACTGCCAGAATCGTGACATGAACCTACTATCTCTGTCGGAGATAATGGATATCGGTACTCTGTGAAGGCGCACTATTTCTCTAATGTAGATTCTTGTTAGCTTCTCCATTTTGTTTGTTTCCTTTATTGGTAGGAAGTGTGCGGATTTGGTCAATCTGTCGACGATTACCCAAATGGTGTCAAGTCCACCCGCAGTTTTAGGTAACTTGTTAATGAAACCCATCGTAATCCATTCCCACTTCCACTCGGGTATCTCTGGTTGTTGAAGTAGTCCCGAGAGATTTTGGTATTCTACCTTAACCTTGGCGCAAGTCAGGCACTTGCCCACGACGGTAGCTATTTCAGCTTTCATGTTCGGCCACCAATACATCTTCTTGATGTCTAAGTACATCTTGTCTGATCCGGGATGCACAGAGTAGCGAGTTTTATGATCTTCGTTCATGACAACGTCCCGGAATCCACCAAATTTTGGTGTCCAGATCCGGTTCATGAGAAAACGAACTCAGTCATCCCTGACTTGAAGATTTTTTTTCCATTCCTCTTAATGCTTCACCTGTCATATTCTCTGACATCAAGGTTTCCTCCTGGGCTTCCTTGATTTGAGTAAACAAGTGTGAGTGGATGGTCATGGTCAATGCCTTCACTCGGCGGCCTGAGTACTTCTTTCTACTTAAAGCGTCTGCAACCACATTGGCCTTTTCGGGGTGATAACGAATATCGCATTCGTAATCGTTTAACAATTCAACCCATCGTCTTTGTCTCATGTTGAAGATAGTGCCTCCAGATTTTTAGGGCGAACACTACCGCTCCTAGTTTGAGATCGTGCGTCGTATAGTTTACCTCGTGTGTCTTCAGTTGTCTTGAGGCGTAGGAAATGACCTTTCCTCGTTGCATTAACACACATCCAAGACCTTGGTTTGATGCATCGCAATAAACCACAAAGTCCTCTGTTCCATCTAGTAGGGACAAGATCAGAGCACTGCACAAAGCTTGCTTTAGTGTTTGAAATGCAGCCTCTTGCTTATCCCCCCAGACGAAAGTTACTCCCTTCTAAGTAAACGTGGTGAGTAGTTTTGCGATTTTGGAAAAGTTTTGGATGAATCTTCGATAGTAATCGGCGAGTCCTAAAAATTGTCGGATTTCTATGGGCGTCCTTGGCGCTGCCCAACTTTCGATTGCCTTGATCTTTGAAGGGTCCACATGGATTCCTTCTTTGCTGACTACATGCCCGAGGAAACTCACCTCTCGAATCCAGAACTCACACTTTGAAAACTTGGCGTACAATTTCTCTACCCTCAGCGTCTCCAGGACTCGACGTAAATGTTGGCTGTGGTCTTCCTTACTTTGGGAGTAGACTAGTATATCATCGATCAAGACAATTATGAACTTGTCTAAGTAAGGTCGACACACCCGATTCATCAGGTCCATAAACGCTGCGGGCACATTTGTTAATCCGAAAGGCATCACTACAAATTTATAGTGACCATAGCGCGTTCTGAACGCTGTCTTGGGAATATCCTCCTATTGAACTCATAGTTGATGGTATCCAGATCTAAGGTCAATCTTCGAGAAGAAAATCGCTCCTTGTAGTTGGTCGAAGAGGTCATCGATTCAAGGCAAAGGGTATCGGTTTTTGATGGTGAGTTTGTTTAATTCGTGGTAGTCAATGCACATACAGAACGATCCATCCTTCTTCTTAACGAAAAAAAACCGGTGCTCCCCAAGGCGAGAAGCATGGTCTAATGAAGCCTTTGCTCAATAGTTCGTTCATTCGACTAGATAGTTCCTGCATCTCGGCTAGAGCTAGACGGTATGGCGATTTGGCTACGCGGGTAGCTCCAGGAATTAAGTCAATTTGGAATTCGACTTGTCGAGGAGGGGGCACTCCGAGAAGGTCTTCTGAGAATATATCGGGGAAATTGCAGACCTCTGGAATGTCCTTGATCTCCTTCATTCCTTGAACCTTATCTACGACGTGGGCTAGAAAGGCGTGGTACTCCTTGCGGAGATACTTTTGAGCCTTGATACAAGTGATGATCTGAAAGTTTGTGCTAGGCTTGTCACCATAAACGACGAGAGCTTCGCCACTCGGCATATTAAGGTGAACGGCCTTTTCGTGACATAGGAGTTCCGCATGGTGAGGGCATAACCAATCCATGCGAATGATAACATCAAAACTTTTTATGGTGACCGGCATAAGGTCGATTTGGAAAGAGTGGTTATTTAAGGTGAGGGTACACCCAGTGTAAATGTTGTTAGTGTTCTCTGTTTTTCCGTTAGCCATTTCTACAGTGAATGTGTCTTTTAGTGTTTGTGGTGTTAGATTAAGCAAGCGTTTAAACTGGTGGCTCACGAAGCTTTTCTCCGCGCGACAATCGAAAAGAATGTATGCGTAGGTATTGTTGAGGGGAAACGTACCGGTAACCACAGTTGGATCTGCGACGACTTCCTCATGACCTACCGCCAGAACTCTGCCCACTTCGCCGGGTTGGTGTATCTTGCGTTCGGGCAGTTACGTTTGAGGTGTCCTGTTTCTTGGCAGCTTATGCGTTCGGTTGGGATGGAGTTCTACAGAATCGGGCGGTGTGCCCCTTTTTGTTACAGTTGGTGCAATGCATTTCACGACATGCACCGTTGTGGTGGTAGCTGCATTTGTTGCACTTGGGCAGGTACCCAACGTATTGTATTATCAAAGTGGGGTTGGCAGTGGTTGTGGCAGCGTGCATTGAAACCACTTGTTGTTTCTTTGCATGTTATCGCATTAGCCACTGGGGCAGTACTCCTTCATTAACATGGTTTTCAGATCTTCCCATGTTATCGCATTAGCCACTGGAAGCGTTAGTGCCTTGACGTGACCCTTCCACCAGGTGAGGGCTCTCTCGGAGAGTGTGCATGAAGAAAATTTAACCTTGCTTGCTACATGACATGCGGATATTTTGAAGATGGTCTCTGTTTTCTAAAACCATTGTACCAACGCTATGACACCTCCGCTTCCGTTGAAGGTTTTGGGCTTGGCGTTAGTAAAGTCTTTGTAGGTACACTCTCTCGAGCGTCCCTAGCCGTCCCTGTTATTGGAATTTGAGGCACCACTGCCTGCACCTCCTAAATTACTGGTATTGATTTGGGCTATCACGGTTGCTACTGCGGCCACTATCGCAGCCTGGAACATGGCTGGGTCAAACTGAGGAGGTGGTGGTGGGGGTGGTTCAGTCCCAGCTGCTTCGTCGCATATAGGATTTCTACGAGGTGGCATTTTCTGCCATTTTACAAGAATGAAAAGACAATAAGTCTTTGATACAAGTCAAGTGCTAAGCTAAACATTATTAGTTCTTTTTATGCATCATGACTCTGACTTGTAAAAATGTTATAAGAATTCATTCATACTAGAAGTCTATAAACAATGAAATATAGACTTTATGAATTTCGATAGTATTGATTCTAATGAAATGTCTGTGATAGTATCCATACCGGGTCCAACCAATAATCACTTGATGTATAATATTTACATGTAATTAAGATTAAAGAGTAAACTGCAAATTTGGTCCCTGTGTTTAGCAAAAAAATGTGGATAGGGTCCAAAACGTTTTCAACTTACACCATTGGTCCAAAACCACAAACTTTCCGCGGATTTGGTCCCTGAAAAATTTAAAATGACTTGAAATGACTATTTACCCTTCCAATTTATATTTTCTATTTGTTTTGATTTATTTCAATAATTTAGTAAATTGAAAAAAATACAAAAAAATACGCACCCTCCCACCCTACCCCATACACATATAACCCCACCCTCCTCTCTTACTGATTTAATTCACATCCATATACATTAATCCAAGGATGAACACAATGATGTTCTGGTAATACCAGATAAAGATTTAACACACATTAGAGCATTTAACCTCTTTTACTCTATCTCGTGGTAAGCTGTGAGATGAACTAGATGAATATTTGACACACATATTGTAGATCTATCTAGGTATAAACCTGTTAGATGAACAAGATGGAGAACATTTCAATGCCACATCAGTGGCTGGATACTGCTATAGTTCCGGCGAATTTGGCACACGAATTTTCTAGGCTTCCAATGCCCAAATACTTCTAAGGCAGTAGGGTTTTCACCGTCGAATCTAGGTTTTAATTTGGTGACCCTCGAAGATCAAGATTTATGATTTTTAGATGGTCTGATGGTATCGATTTTTGGGTTCATCAATATGTAAAAGTGACAGAGGTCCAATTTTCAAACACTTGTTCATTACCTCGATGTCCTCTTATTCAATCCTTGTCCTCTACAAACACAAATGGTCTCTTCTTTTGACCAATCTTCTTCCATATTGTCTTCTTCGCTTCTCACTCTACAACTACATTCTCACGTCTCTATTCACAGATCCTCACAACCGGTGGGAGGCGTTTTTCCGGTGGAGGATAGGTGGATCTACGATGGAGATGGAGTGTGGTGTTTATGGTGAAATTAGGACGGGAAGATGGTATATTTAGATGGATTTGGGGTTTTTTGGGGACGAGGAAGAAAGAGAATGACTGGGAAAAGGGAAGAGTCCAAGAGGGTAAACGATGGAGGGGGTGGATGATTATTTTTTATTATTAGTGATTTTCTATTTAAAAAGGAATTAAAATAAATATAAAAAATCTAAAAAAAGAAATTAAAAGGGTAATGGAGTCATTTCAAATTGATTAGGGACTAAATCCGCGGAAAGTTTGTGATTTTGGACCAATGGTGCAAGTTGAAAACTTTTTGGACTCTATCCACATTTTTTTGCTAACCACAGGGACCAAATTCACAGTTTAGTCTAAGATTAAATAATTTTCGAATCTAATGGTTCTGCCCTGGGCCCACAACCAAACAAGGAACAGGATCCAAGGCGGAACCACCATTTCTAAGTCGACATGGTCCCAATTACATATAACTTTGCTTATAAATCAAACAATCATAAATCGGACACCGGTAAATTTAGTCTGAAACCAATCCTTGTCATGAACTTGATGTGATAAAGCAAATTGCGTGTCAATTTCATTGATATAACTTAGTATACAAAATTGGAAAAAATTTGACCCTATTAGGGTCTATGTTACATCAATGTACGGAAAATTTTGACCGCCTAACCGATCCCGTAAGTGTAAACACTTAAATCGCGAGATCGGACCTAAAATACTAGAAAATCATAGTAACATTTATCCGCAAACTAGATTAAACTGGAGCGAGTAGTGCAATACTACTTGCGGTGGTTGAAGCTCTGTGGATCACGAAGTGTAGACACGAAGTTCCTCATTTCAGCTCGGGATTCCGTCGCTTGTCGCTATGCTTCAGCCAGGCATCCTTCAAAAGTGGCTTGGTGTTCACGGAGTTCTTGCACTTCAGCTCGGGTCGCAACCATTTCCCGTCGAAGAAGCTCGGTGCGGTCTCGAGTCCGATCGTGTTCATCATCCAACCGGCGAATGCGAACGGTATTGACTTGGCTGGTAGCGCCAACCTCCATGAGGTGTCGGGTGTTAACTCTTGTTTTCTCTTCGTAGCGTGTGACACGGTGAACTAAGACAGGGAGGGCTCGGTCGGCTGACCCTCCTCTGTTGAGATCGTAGAAACCTTGTTGCATGCCATAGGGGGGTCGTTGACCTTGCTTTCGGCTCCATCCATGTATAGTTTTAGCCCATTGGGGCGTCGGGCCCTGGTAGTGTTGTGGAGGAATAGGGGATGGGTGTGGATTGTAAACTTCGGGTTCGGAGTCTGTTCCATCTGAGTCTTCTTCCTCTTCACCGTCTACGGATTCTTCCTCTTCCATGGGTTCTTCATCCTCCATGGGTTCCTCATCCTCCATGGGTTCCTCTTCAGAATCTTCCTCTGGGTCTTCTACAATCCAACCGACATTCCCTTGGTTGGGAAAGTAGGGATCACCTGGTATGTGGAATCCTGCCGTCGTACCTATACGAGAATGGGGATAAGGAGGAATGTCGCGAGAAAAACTTTGGGAACAAGAAGTTAGTTGTCGAAGTTGTGACTACGACTTTTTATGTTAAAATACTGCTATAGTATTTTTATGTTTGATTCTTGAATTTTTTGATAAGCTGCAGACTTGTTGCTCACCATGATCCTTCTTCGGCATACATTGGTCCTACCTTGGCTGAATATAGTTGATCAGGCTATATTCATCCAAGATCTGACTACATACCCTAAAGTTGAATCATGGTGTTCAACTGATCTTAATACTTTTCTATTGTTGCCATTATGATTCTGAATTAGTATGTGCGATTGTGCGAATACTTTTGTAAAAATATAAAATTTTATTTTAAGGTATTTTTGAAAAGCTATGTCAGAGAATTTTGTCCCTTTGTATTTATAATTTGTATATCTTACGTGGTTCGATATACTTAGTTCACGATAAAAAAAAAGCTCTGATACCAATCTGTCACACCCCCAAACCAAAACGGCGGAAAGTTCGGGGGCGGATGAGGTGATGCTCAGTATCATAACCATAGTGAAGAGAGTAACACACAACCATTATAAATATAATTTAAAAGATTACATTGTTTCCAAAATACATGTTCCAAAAATACATGTTTTCAATTAAATTACATATGATGATAAAATGTAGCAAACTAATCTACGCCTTAGCGTCTTGACTTCAAAAATCTTGCGGTTACCTGTATTACTGATTACCTGAGAATACATGTTGTTTTGAAAAGAGAGTATCAGCATAAAGCTGGTGAGTTCACAAGTACTTTATAAAAATGAATGTTGTTTCCTTAACGTTTGTTACAAGTTTGTTTCCATAAAATCCAATATTTTCTAAAACATTTGTTGTAAACTGAATTGAAACAAGTAAATCGGCATACTTATGTGTGTGTTTTATATTTAAATAAAACTCCTTTGTATAAAGCCTTAGAATTTCCATGAATTTTATGTTGTGTTAGTATTCCATGCGAGATGTTATAATCATACTAAAGACTAGATGGCCTTGAATGCGACGTTCTTCAGGTGTCGGAAAGTTATGACAATTGTCACCACAGACCTGCCGGTCTAGCTGTTGCAAGCAGCTCAGGTGCGGGTTTGTCAGACCCAATATATATCTATACACAACTATCACGTTCTCACTCCAAGAGATTCTGATTATAACTAAATGACTTTTCTATGGTACTTGGAGTACCCCGATGGAGAATGTCTCACAAATATTCATTAACGAGTTCACGTAGTGTGTAGTGAAAGTTCGTTTTGTGAATCGATAATGTTATTGTTTTCCTTTGTTAAACGAAGTGTTCAAAATTATACCTATTATAGTTTATCAAAATTGTAGTGTGATGGTATGAAACCTTGTTACGCATGTATATGTATTTCAAATAAAAGACGTTGGAAATACTAAGTGTAAATATTACACACCTTGCTCAACATGTTACAAGGTGTGAATAACTCTTAAATATGTATTTGACAGTTTTACCCTTAACTGTCACTATTTTTGAGTAATTATAGAAAAATAATCATAAGTCAAAATTTGAATCCGCAAACTCTGGGTATTTGGAAAGAGATTCTACAGTGTTCATAAATTTTCCCATAATTTTTGGTGGTCTCAAACAAGTGTGAAAATGTTCATTTTCACAACCTGGTCTAATTTCGTTGCGGCAGTGATAGGCAGTTTTGCAAAAATCACCATAAATTGTAGAAAAATCGTACGCAAGTAATCATTTTAAAGGTATAAAGCTGAAATACTTGCATATTAAACAGTTTTGAAAAATATTAAGTTTAAGTTGGGTAAAACAGTTCGTGAACAGGTCACATCTTTTCTGTTGTAAGCTGTCAAGTTGAGTTTTGAATATGTTTTGGTATTTTAACTTGTATTCCCCCCCCCCCCCCCTAAAAACTGAAGAAACTAGAAAATGTAGGGGTATGAACTCACCTTGAGTGAGGATTTGAAGAGTGGAAGGTTGAAGTTAAGGAATATCAAGCCAAGAGTACTTGATGAACACGTAAAAGCTTGGATGATCCTAAGAACGATTCTTTGGCGTTAGAATGTGTGTAGATGATTTAAGGATGTTATCAAAAAAATGGAATAAAACTTGAGTTTAGAGGAAATACTTACCAAAAAGTGCAGTAGCAACTCAAGAACACTTGCACAAGGTGGTGGAAAGTAGAGAGAATGAAGCTTTCTTAGGGTGATATGAGAAGTGTGTAAGTTTGAAATGAGCAAGTAACTCAAGAAATCCTCCAGGGTTTCCCTTATATGGAAGGTTGCTGGAGCAACTTGTGAATTTGAAGTGATGTATGCATTGGTTTGTGTGATGTGGATAAGGTGGCAAGTGAGAGGGTGACACATGGAAGGCAAGTGGGCACACTTGACCCACTTGTGGGGTAAATATCCTCTTAATATAAAATAATGATTTTTAATTAATAAATCCTTGAGAAATAAATAAAATAATAGCTCTAGGGGTTAAAAATGATAAAAATATGAATTTGGTGAAAAAATCCCGTCAAAAACGAGCTTAGGAGGCGAAAGTAGTCGAAAACCAGACAATAGGGACCGAACCTGCAAGGTTCGGCTCCTAGGAGTGTGAGAACCGAGAGGGAAAGGAAGGAACCGAGAGCTAGCCGAGGGTCTCACAGGGGGAGCCGAGTCTCGGTCCTCGTTGCTGATCTTCAGTCCGCTAAGGTTTCTGTCCAAGAGGCTTCTGACACTTTCAGTTCTGACAGGAGGGTTTCGGCTTCTAAGGGGAGTTTCCGCTCCTAAGAGGAGTTTCTGTTCCTAAGAGGACTTTCTATTCCTAAGAGGAGTTTCGGTTCCTAAGAGGATTTTCGGTTCTATATGGCTGTTTTTCGAGAAATCTTACCGTTATGCTTGATTTTTGACCAAGTTAAGGGTCGGGATGACCCGGATGACCAGAAAAAGTTTGAGAGAGATTTGGGAGAGATTTCACATACTTGGAGAGATTTCACATACTCGGAGAGATTTGACATTCTTGGAGAGATTTGGGAGAGATTTCACATACTTGGAGAGATTTCACATTCTTGGAGAGATTTAGGAGTGATTTCACATGCTTGGAGAGATTTGGGAGAGATTTCACATACTTGGAGAGATTTCACATTCTTGGAGAGATTTGGTAGAGATTTCACATACTTGGAGACATTTCACATTCTTGGCGAGATTTCACATACTTGGATATATTTGGGTGAGATTTCACATTCTTGGAGAGTTTTGGGAGAGATTTAACCTTAGCCATTATTATCGCATAATCTCGCAAATGCAAGGTTCGTGAACCCCGTTACGCTTCGTTAATGGTCGTTTTAAGTCCCCGAAAGGGTCCTTAGCCGTGTTTTGATGCGTTTAATTCTCTTTTTAGGGTTTTTACATTGTTAACACATAGATTTTTCGAGACACTTGAATTTTTGACATACAAATGCATATTTTTATTCATGGAGTAACTTCTAACATACAAGCACTAATTAAATTCGACCGATTTGACTCGTTTGACTTTGACTAGAATTTGACGGTTGTCACATAGATCCTTAAGAAATAAGGAAGATGATGGGGATGGGTAATCGGGTTAATTCTTTGATTATGAAACATAATAGCTTTATGTTGGGTTGTAGATTCGCTAGAGGATTGCGTCATTAGGCTCGTCTTTTAGTCCAATTATTTTGTACTCCGGTTTGGGCCTATCCAACCGAGAAGCCTTTCAGATTTATTATATAAGTATATGCTTGCATGCATATTAGGTTAACGCTTTAGAGAAATACGATAGCTTTACAGTATTCTTTATCGTTCTTGTAAACCTACTAATCCTCTACAGTTGATGTTCTTAATCGAGCTCTTCTGAGGGTTATTTTATAATCATTCGACTCGTTTGATTCATTCTTGACTTGTTCTTTATTTTCGTGTTCTTACTGTTTAATATTTATTCACCTGTTTAAGATCTAATCGATCTTCAAGATTAAGTTTTAATCTCATCAATTGGTATCAGAGCAGGAGGTTGTGTAATCGATACACATCTTTTCTGTGAAAAGGTTTCAATTAGGGTTTTTCCGCAATTAATGATATTTATTGAGCCGTCATCTCATTATTGACGTATCTTGATATTTATTGTCTTGCCCTAATCGGATTTATTACAAGTCTGATCTTTAAATAGGTTATTCGATCATAATGGACGAGTCGCAATCGAATCCCATCAATATTTCCAACAGCATTGGTTCAACCACGAAGATTCCAATCCTATATACCCATGATTATGAAGTCTGGGCGCATCACTTCGAAGACTACGTTATAGGATCTGAGGATAATGGATACCTCATATGGGAAGCGATCATTAATGGACCTTTTTCTCATTCTGCAACGTCAAGGATTATTAAAACTCAAAAGGAGTATAATGATCTGCTGAAGGATGTCAAAGATATTGCGCAAGATGAAAAGGATAAATTCCAGTGTAATATCAAGGCGTTAAGATTGATAAGATTCGCCCTTCAGTCCGACACCTTCAGTTTGGTCAGCTCTTGCACGACGGCAAAGGAAGTTTGGGATAGACTTCGCGAACTGTACTCTACAGACGAGGATCTTGAACATTCTATCCAAACCTTGCTCTTATCTGAGTTTGGAGAATTCAGGCAAGGAGCCGAAGAAACTGTGACCCAGACGTTCGATCGCTTCAATCATCTTCTCAGCAGGATGATCAAACATGACATCGAAAGGAAGCTTATCGAGCAGAAGGTTACGTTCTTAAATGGTCTAAGGTCAGAATGGAGAGCAGTGGTGTCAATAGTTAAAGTCCATGAGCAGTTTAAATCATACTCTTTGGCGAAACTGGTGGGTATTCTCAAGTCCCAGGAGAAGATTGTGCTGCAGGAAAAGAACATTGTTTCAAGCCTAGGTTCGCTGGCCCTTATGTCAAAAAGTAAAACTGTGATGGAGGATGAAGATCTCAACTTGGAGGAGTATGACCTCACGTCTGAGGATTATGCTATGATGGTGTTTAACCCCAAGAGGTTCATTAAGAAGAGATTCCCCAGCAACAAAAACCAAAATTGGCAGGGGAGTTATAGTTAAGAAAAGATTAATAATGAACCGAAGGTTGAAGAGCCCAAGAAGGAACCGAAAGCAGATGGTGATTCTGGAGTAAGCTGTTATTACTGTGGAGGGAAAAATCACTATGCTAAGGATTGTGTCCTCAAAAAGATGGCTGAAAAAGACGAGGAAAAGGATGAGGAAGCTGTGCTGCAGAAAAGGCTTGATGAAATGAGAAAGAAGAAATCTACCGCTAACCCTTCCATGAATGCTCTAATTGTGCAGGGTTCGGTTGCTGATGATGAGTTCAGTAGCGTGGAAGTTTGGTCAACCGACTCGGAAGACGATGAAGTGAGGAAGCCTTCTCATGGAAAGGCTTATGTGGCAAAGGAGGAAAGCAGTGGAGGAAGGTGCTTCATGGTGTCCGATGTATCTCAGTTGAGGGGATACAACACTGATGGTGGAAGCAATGAACCGAAGGAGCAGCAGGATATGTGCTTTACAGCCAAACCGCTCAGCGTGCAGTTCAATGAGCTCGATGAACTGATCAAGAAGGTACAATCGGTTTTCTATTCATTTAAAGTACCACAATCCTCATATGAGAAAGAACTAAAAAATGTTAATTCAAGAATTTCTCATCTAGATAGTAGCTTAACTCAAACTCAAGTCACCAATTCTAACCTAACTGATCAATTAAGCAGGGTGTCTTCGAAGAGTGAGGAGCGGCGCATGTGGATCGAGTTGAAGGAGTCTGAATTAGTTAAAATAAAAGACGAAAACATTTATTTACAAAGAGATAATTTAAAGTTGTTAAAACAGCGGAATGTTTTTTGTTTAATTGCAAAACGTCTCTATTCTAATATTACTCAGCTTCACTTGGACTGTGAAATAGGCCAAAAGATCCATCGCATGATTTTTCCCTTCCTGGAGTTTAAGGAAGATGAAATTGATGCCGAGGCCTATAATTGTGAAAGTGTGATATCATCTGATGACGTCAATCCGACCTATATGTATGGACTGGACAAAATTGAATCTTTCATTAAATCCAAGGACCACAAGGACATGCTTAAAAACCTTTTGGATGAAAATGATAGACTTAAACTAAGAACCGAAACCATACAAAAATTTGACTCTTTAAACGCCAACTTGAGCTCAGAAAACAAAATTGATGTTGAAAATGCATCTGAGCTTAATGAGGACGACAACATGAGTGAAATTTCTGTAGAGGACACGGTTGACTGCTCAGAGTTTGTAAAAAGCGAACATGAAAACCACAAGAATCTAATTTCTGAAAATTCAGTGGAGTTCGCTCGACTGTCCCATCAAAAGTCCCCGATCTTAGCAGAGAAAGCGGTTGCATATCAAAAGGTCAGGACCACTCCAAATCTAGTGTACAAGGTCACTGGAGTAACCGAACATCAGACCGCTGAACTCACAGCTATTGTAAACGAAGACAATGCTGATGGCTGCGATGAGTACTTCTGGTCAGCTCCAATAGATAATCCAAACGAAATGGTAGGCTTATCAGAAAGAACCTCATGGATGAGTAAAGGAAGATACATACCAGAACCCTTGAATAAGCCAGATAATTACGATGAGCCAAGTACGAGTGGTACAAAAGACATTCCTCAAGAGAATGGAAGTTCGGAAAAAGAAGACATTCCCTCTAGTTCCTCAGTTCAAAGTGAAACTCCTACAGTTCAAAGTGAACCAGCCAAGGAGAAACCGAAAATGAAAGCCAATATTCATCATCAACCGAAGCAGATGAGGAATAAGAAACGTGAAAGGAACCAGAGATACAGGAAGAATCTCTCTGAAAGGAAACAATTCTGGTAATCCCAGAATGCATATTTCTCACATCAAGACAAGAATATGAAGTTTGAGAACAATCCTGTCAAAAGGCATGAGAGCCACAACAACCAAAAGCCAAGGTTCGGTTCAGAAGAGAATACCAACCGAAAGCAAAGGTTCGGTTCTGAAAATGACTCCAACCGAAAGCATAGGTTCGGTTCAGAGAACTGCTCCAACCGAAAGAAAAGGTTCGTTTCTGAAGTCAAAAGAGATCAAAACTCTAAGGCTAGTCCCACCAATGATCAAAAGCAAAAGGGTCACCTAGAGTCTCCAGCTAAGAAGTCATCTCAATCTAAGCCCACTTCTTCTCATTCATCTAATTCTTCTAATTCTTCCAATTCATCTCCATCTTGCTCTAAAGCTCATTCTGTTCGTTCTCAAAAATCTCATTCGTCAGCTGAACAAAAAGGCAAACATAAGCTTAATGCATCCAAACCAGAATCTAAACCGAACGCACCTAATCCTAATAAAATCAAAGTTTTTACCATTAAAAAGAAAGATGAAACAACACTTATAAAACGAACATATCTTGTTGACATCTCTCTTACTATTCCTGTTCCTATGAAAAGCTCACGTGGGCCCAAGAAACTTTGGGTTCCTAAATCTGCTTAATTTTTGCAGGTTATAAGTGACGAGCAGTTCGACGAAGAATGGTACATAGATAGTGGCTGCTCGCGTCACATGACAGGAAGGAAAGAGGAGCTCAGGGAATACAGGTCTCTTTCAAATGGTGGCAACGTCAAGTTTGGAAACAATTCTTTCGGCACCATAAACGGATACAGAATGATAACTAATGGTGATTTTACTATAAGAAAGGTGGCTTATGTGGAAGGACTACAACACAACCTCATCAGTGTATCTCAGCTCGTTGGAGGTACAGGTCTCAAAGTCTCATTCGACGATGAAGGTTCTGAAATTACTAAGAAGAAGACGAAGAAAGTAATTCTCAAATCGGAGCGTAAGGGTGAAATGTTTCCTCTAAATCTCAAACCCATCAAAGGAAACCCAACTATATGCTTGTTATCAAAAGCGCAATCTGATGAAAGCTGGTTGTGGCACCGAAGACTCTCTCATCTCAACTTTAAAGATATCAACAAACTTGTCATTGGAGGTCATGTTCGAGGTCTTCCATTGCTCAAGTTCGACAGAGATCATTTGTGTGCTGCATGCGAAATGGGGAAGCAGAGTCGTCAAAGTCATCCATCTGTAATTAACACAAAAGTTGTTGAACCACTCGAATTACTTCATATTGATTTGTGTGGTCCTTCATCTATCGAAAGCATCGGTGGTAGCAAGTATATTCTTGTTATTATTGATGACTTTTCACGATTTACATGGGTGTTCTTTTTAAAGCTCAAATCTGAAGCGACTCATAAGCTGAAAGTGTTTATCAAGCAGATTGAAGTACAGCTCAAGAAGGTCGTTCGCAACATCAGAAGCGACAATGGTCTGGAATTCAAGAACAGGGAATTTGAAGAATTTCTAGCAGAAAAGGGAATTAGTCACAACTTCTCAGCTCCCTACACACCTCAACAGAACGGAATTGTCGAAAGACGAAACCGATCTTTGTGTGAAGCTGCCCGAACTATGCTAAGTTTCGCTTCCTTACCTCTTTATTTTTGGGCTGATGTTGTTTCTGCTGCTTGTTTTACACAGAACAAGTCCTATCTCAACAAACGATTCACGCTCACACCATACGAGATTCTCAACAACAGAAAGCCCAATGTGAAATTTTTCCATGTGTTAGGCTCACGGTGTTTCATCTTTAACTCTAAAGAACACCGCAACAAGTTCGATATCAAAGCCGACGAGGGAATCTTTCTGGGCTACTCTCTCACATCCAAAGCATACAGAGTCCTAAACAAGCATTCGAGAAAAATCGAAGAGACCTATTACGTGACTTTTGACGATAGCTATGTCAAAAAGCTACAGGCCAAAGAAGACACAACTGGGGAAATCTTTCCTCAAACTGGCCAAGTCACAGTCTCGATCGCTAATCTATACGAGAAGTTTCTGGAGCTCTTTGACGAACCAGAGAAAGCTACTCTCTCAGAAGCAGGTGCAGCAGACAACAAGGTAGACCATATGAAGCAAATTGTCAAAGAAGCTGCCAGGAGAATGAATGAAGGAGGATCGAATTCTGATGAACCTCCATCCAACGATGCTTCAGTCGAGGGGGAGCCAAGCTCACATGTTGAGAGGGAGCCAAGCTCTACAACTGCTACCGAAAGTCCAACGACAACCGAAAGTGCTTCTCCAACCGAAGGTGCATCAACGCCTGAAAGTCCAGCACCACATGAAACCTATGAACCTCAAGTTTCTCATAGTTCATCAATCGAGGGGGAGCATGGTGATATGTCACTTGATTACGAAAGCTAATCCGAGCCAGAAGAAATGATCAATGCTGAACTAGACCCAACCTTTGATCCAAACTATCCTCCTCTTACCAAATAGACCAGAGATCATCCTATCTCTCAAGTGGTTGGTGATGTCTCCGAAAAGGTTCTGACCCGATCACAACTGAAGGAAAAACAGACATCCTTATTTTCAAAGGTTGAGTTTTGTATGTTTAACTCATTCGTATCAAAAGTTGAACCGAAGACAGTTAACACTGCTCTCGATCACTCCGATTGGGTTCAAGCAATGCAAGACGAACTGAACGAATTTGAAAGGAACAAAGTCTGGCGCCACATTCCAACTCCTCTAGATGCTTCAGTTGTTGGTCTCAAATGGGTCTTTAGGAATAAAATGGACAAGGAAGGGAATGTTATAAGGAACAAAGCTCGTCTGGTAGTAAAGGGATATTGTCAGGAGGAAGGAATTGATTATGAAGAGACTTTCGCTCCCGTAGCTAGGCTGGAATCTGTTAGAATATTTCTTGCTTATCCTGCCCACAAAAACTTTGAAGTTTTCCAAATGGACGTCAAGTGTGCATTTTTTAATGGAGAACTCGAAGAAACCCTGTATGTGGAGCAACCTCCTGGGTTCGTGAACGAAAAGTATCCAAATCATTGCTACATTCTGGATAAAGCTGTGTATGGCCTCAAACAAGCTCCGAGAGCCTGGTATGAAACGCTAACTAAATTCTTAAAGATGTCGAAATTCAAACAAGGTTCGGTTGACCCAACCTTCTTTCGCAAAAAGGAAGGTAACCACCTTATGATAGTTCAAATTTATGTCGATGACATCATCTTTGGCTCTACGAATCCCAGCCTAACAGCTGAATTCAGAAAGCTGATGAAGACTAAATTTGAAATGAGCTCAATGGGTCCTATTAACTTTTTCCTTGGTTTAAATATTAGACAGGGACCCGAAGGCATCTTTATCAATCAGGAAGCTTACATGAAGACTCTCCTAGCAAAGTTTGGTACGATGGGAGACTCCAAAGTCAAAGTCCCAATGGCATTCGGCACCAAGCTAACTCCATCTCTAGACAAACCGGTTGTTGACATCACGCTCTATCGTCAAATGATAGGCTCACTAATGTATCTTACTGCTAGCAGGCCTGACATCATGTTTTCTGTGTGTTATTGTGCTCGATTTCAGGCAAACCCACGCGAACCTCACATGCTTGCAGTGAAGAACATCTTACGCTATCTCAAGCGAACCACCTCCTTAGGTCTATGGTATCCTTCCAACTCAGGCTTCTTCGTTCAAGCCTATTCAGATGCTGACCTTGGAGGATGTGGACTCGACAGAAAAAGCACCACTGGTGGCTGTCAATTCCTTGACGGGAAGTTGGTTAGCTGGCAATCCAAGAAACAAACGTGCGTGTCGTTGTCTACTGCCGAAGCGGAATACATAGCCGCTGCATCCTGCACCTCCCAAGTGATTTGGATCCAGAGTCAACTTCGAGACTATGGACTCAATATGAAGAAGATCCCACTATATTGTGACTCTGAAAGTGCAATTAGGATCTCTCATAACCCAATGCAACACTCTAAAACCAAACACATAGCACTGAGGTATCACTTAATCAAAGATCACGTGGAAGATGGAAACGTCGAAGTTCACTTCGTAAGAACCACTGATCAACTGGCTGACGTCTTTACCAAAGCTCTTCCTGAAGCATCATTCAACAGAATACTGCAAGGGCTAGGTATGATGGAATCAGAGTCAGTACCTCACACTACCTCTCAACCTCAAACGTAAGAAGCGAAATTAACCGAACGTTCGGGTTCGGTTAAATCATCTGACTCGCTCATCACCTCTAAGGTAGTTTTATTGGTTGTATATTTCTTGTACAAAGTTGTTTATCTTTTTTGCTAAAAGTATTTTCTGATTGCATGTCTAAATTCCTTGGTTTCTCAAAATTTTCAAAAACCGAAACCTACCGAAGGTTCGGGTTCGATTTCTCAAAATTTTCCAAAACCGAAACCTACCGAAGGTTCGGGTTCGGTTTTTCAAAATTTTCTTGAACCGAAACCAACCGAACGCTCGGGTTCGGTTTTTCAAAATTTTTTCTTGAACCGAAACCAACCGAACGCTCGGGTTCGGTTTTTCAAAATTTTCTTGAACCGAAACCAACCGAACGCTCGGGTTCGGTTTTTCGAATTTTTCCCAACCGATACCAACCGAACGTTCGGGTTCGGTTTTTCAAAGTTTTCCAAAGTTTTTTTTTACTTATTTTTTTTATAATTTTTTTTTCTATCTCATATATCTCAAAAACTCCAAAAATATTTTTCTCTTTTAATTTTGTTTGTGTGTTCGTTCGTTTATGGGCATATAATTGTTGGATTACTTAAGTGTCCCTAGAAGCATGCTGCTGTATGTGTCCCAAGCCTCATAAGATTTTGAATAATAGCCTTCATGACCTGGTATAAACAAACCTTGTCTTCCCAATAAGGCTACCACATTTATTCTAATCGTCAGCTACCTCACTCTCTTCTCACATGAGTTAAGAGTTTTCTGCTTGGTCCTTATTTTCGCAGAAGAGGTACTTTATTTTCTTACACCATCTCCATTACATTCGTTTCATCAACGTAACCCTTGAGACTCTCAGAAATTACCACTGAGGTTTATGGTTACACAACATCTGAGTTTATGATCTTAGTTTCGTGCCACTACGAGCTGAGTGAAACCCCAAATTCAACACCTAATCTGAATTGACGGTGAACAATTAATTTGCTCAAGTTTTCACCAAAGAATTGACGAATGTACCTTCATGAAATCTCAAATTTTATTTTGTGTGATTCCTATGAAATTGTTAAACACCAAAACATTTCTTCCCTTGGGATCCAGTTTTTAATTTTTTTTTTGAGATTTTATATTTTCCAAGCCAATTTAAAATTAATTCCTACCTACTTGTTCAACAGACTATACCGGTCTCACAAGCACTTTGATCACTTTCTTTCTTATTTCAAGATTAGAATTGTTGCATCAAAGCGAAAGCCACCCTGAAGTAGCCTAGTTAAACGAAGCTTTTCAACATTTATTAATAAGTGTTTGATCGTAATTCAACGGGAATCCACATTAACACTTTAAGGTCTCTCTTGACCTTGAAGGAAGAGATTCGTGCCCGGGATCATTTGTTTCATGTCATTATTGACATCACAGTTATTCCTAAAAAGAGTTGCTTTATTTCTTTTCTTTTTACACTCTTCGCACGAAAATCTTTGATTTTCCAAAATTCCGTTACTAATTATTACTGGCTGTCGATTTTTGGTTTGGTGGTTAATTATTAAGATGTGGTCAACAATCATCCACATGGGCAATTTATTCAAAAGATGCCATTTACAAGATAAGACGAAAGGTTGCTGACTCAGGCGGGAAATAAAAGGATTGAATTTCAACCGGTGGTTAAAAAGGGGCGCGTGTGAATTTGAAATGCCCATTCTTTTACTGACATCATGGACGCGTGTGCGAATTTCAAGCGACACCCATCTGGCACTTAAAGGCGTGTGAGGATTTGAAACGGTTTGTTCTGAAACGGTGCTTGTTGGGCGGCGTGATCCTAGGAATCTGACACTCTCTCTCCTACGTGATCATCGCATGCCTTAACTGTCACGCATCTGTCATTCCGGGAAACCTTTTCGTATTTCCATAAAAGATTTGAACAGATTTTTCTCTCTCCTTACAATCACTATAAAAGACAGTCTACACTCCCATTTACCTCTTTACTGCATCCGAAATTTCAAGAGAGCAAAAACTCCCAAAAGCTTACCTGTTCATCAACTTCTTCAACCTTCAACAACGACTCCTATATGTCGCCGATTATCGAGTGCCTGAAATACTCCCAAATCGCTCCAGCTCTCTCCAGGATTGAGTCTGTTCCAATGGAGGTTCTCTCGCAGGTGTATGCGACTGCCTACTACGACAAAGCAGTCGAGCGGGTGTTCTTCGAGGTTGCTGATCACAAGACCTCCATTTCTCGACAACGATTTGGTACTTTGCTTGGTTTGGCTACTGACCCATCAAGAATCAATCCGGAGACGATTCCGGTTGGGCATCTTTACAACATGTTCTATAACATGGGGTACACGGAGGCGCTCACCTCCGTCGAAAAGTTCAAGAAATCCTGCTTGCCGCCGCAGTGGAACGGCATGTTCACAGTCCTCTTCATAGGCTTATCTGAACGGAGCTCAGGATCCGATGGTGCTAGTCGACTGTTCTTGTCGATTATGTACGCAATTTACAACAGAGTCAACCTAGACTTTGGGTTGGTCCTCTGGCAACAGCTCATCCAGAGCCTTTCTTCTTCATCACGACATTCTGAGGTGTCGTTTTCCCGGTTCTGGATTCTCATCACCAAATGGGCGATGGATAAGTTGGATATTCCCACTGCTGCTGGTGCATCGATGTCTTCGGTCGGTACTTTTCATACCACGAAGATCATCGTCTCTGATGCATCTAAGTTTGCATTCATTGGCTCCATTCCGGAGACAATGTATGGCAATGTTCCCTCTGACAGCAGGCTGATTCGGACGATCAAGGAGTTCAAACCGACTGGACCTAGGCAACTTACACCGGAAATGCTAAAGTCCATCCATGATGCTGACAAACCGGTTAACAGGGGCAAAAACGCGGAAAAAGGGAAGCAAGTGACCAAAGCTCCTAAAGGTCCTTCTCCCAGAAAGAGAAAACAAACAAAACCTGCCCAGTCACCGCAACCGAAGAGAAGGAAGACTCAACCGAAGCGAAAGCTTGTAATCCCTTCTTCTTCGAGTGACTCAGAAGGCGAGAGTTCGGATTCGGACGGCTCTCAAAGAGGCGAAACTCCTCCAAGAGGCAACACCCCACCCCGATCTCCTACCCCAAATTCACCCACTCAAACAATCCCTACTTCCATTCCCACCATAACCCCCACTACCACTATTCCTCCAACCTCTTTCCCTATACCACCACCCATTTTCACTGATACAACTACAACAACAACTGCAAAGGTTACAACCAACGTATCTGATACGGGGGTTCATACCAGTGCAACCGAAACACCACCCGTAACCGAACCACCTCAAACCGAAACTACCCCACCCAACACTCAACCTGAACCTACAAAAACCACCACAACCCCAGTCTCATCACCCCCACCATCTCCAGATCATGCCTCTGATGGAGATAACCCGTTTCTTGGCGGAGAAAACATGACCTTCGATTCGGTCTACTTTAGTCCGTTTCAGGTTCAAAGTGACGAAGAGGATGATGCTCCAGTGACAAAGAAACATCTAAAGGAGCCAAACGAGAAGGTTGACTTACTTCTTGCGTTATCCACCAATTCTCAATCCACTCTCTCTGAAGCCGCTCTTCAGAAGCTTGTTGATGCCTTCTCCAGGGCTCAGCATGATTCGGTAGCTTCAGCCACAGCCGCCATAGACGCCTCTACAAAAGCCTGTGAGGCTGCGACCGCAAAAGTCGATAAACTATTCTCAGACGCTTCTACCCTGTTGAAGTCCTTACAGGAGAGCGCTGATGCCACCAAGACAACTTTGGAACCGATTGTTCAGCAATTGGCAAAGTTCGTCTCAACGGAGTTGACGTCGTTCGCTACCCTTCGCCAAACCATAAGCGACGACAACTCGGCCCTTCGTGCCTCCATTGATGAATGCCTCGCTAAGCTACAAGAGGATCTTGCAGCTGAAAACTCTTTAATGGACGTTCTGGCAAGCAAAACCACCGCCCTAAAGGTCAAGAGCTCTCAACTTTCAAACTCACAGCAACAGCTTGACGCTCTTTGATCCGAACGGGAGGTCATCAAGACATGTGTTTCGGATGTACACGCTGCTCTATCCGACATCCTAGAAGCACACTATCCAATTCTCAACCATTCGGTGAGGCGAACCCTTGCTGAAAAACTTGCTCCTGCCTTGGACCTTCTCAGCAAAATCGAAGGTTTACCTAGTTTCGTGTCCGATCCGAAACAAGGGGGAGAAGTGAAGTCCGGATCGAAACCACCTCCTTCCTCCAAAGCTACTCACACAACCGAACCACCTCCGACTGGTCAAGCTTCGGGTTCGGGTGTGAAGGATAAAGGGAAAAACATAGCTGAGGAAGAAGATGAAGATGAAGATAAAGAAACCATTGCGGACATGTTGAAACGAAAGAATAGTCGCAATGTTGATGAAGATGTCAATCGTGTGGCGCGAGAGGCTGAAGAAGCCGAACGCATGCAGAAAGAAGCCCACGATCTCCTTGAGAGCAGGAAGACTCTCTTCCTTGCCTGGACTTGGGAGCGAATGATTAAGGAGGCCATAGATACTCCCATCATCCTATGGCTCGAGCCGGTGATCTCCTTCGACTGCTATAATTCTGTCGATTCGCAGTTCGACATGCCGTTGACTCGAAAGGCGTTTATCTTCCATGCCTTCTCTAATATTTTTGAAGTCCCTCATCCGAACCCTGAGGTTGATAGGGAGCTGATCGATTTCTATCTGAAGGCTGCTCGTCCTCAGTATCAAACATGGAGCACCCAGAAGATAGTAAATGTTCGGGTATTGAAGCCTTACACCGAAGGAATATTCATTAATGTTTGGTTCAGAGTGATTCGGGGGTCTGCAAAATCTGAACATCTGATATCCCTGGCAGATCTACCTAACTTAAATCCTCATGATTGGATGATTTTGCATAAATCCTATTGACGAATGAAGCTGAATATGGTCCGATTATAGACCATCTCAAAAGGATGTTAGTCTGTTACATCATGGAGGTAGCCCTAATGGATTAGGAGGTAGCCACAGTCTTCAAGAAGAAACCGAAGATAGCTCCTGTGGGATCGGCCAGTGATCTCAATCTAATGAAGATGGGCAAGATCGACCCGAGACGCAATTCGGTCATGTTCACTAGAGCAGAAGGACAGAAATGTCTCTTCTCTTTAGCTGACAAACATCTTTACACCACTGCTTGTCTAGAGCAAGTGTTGTCGATCATCCGAAGGTGTAAAGAGAATGCAGTGTATGATGTTAAGTACTTCAACGACATGATCCAATGGTACATCAGGTCTAGACAGACGATACTGGCTCTTATCTCGCGTCTGTTTAATACCGTGAAGAAGAAAGTGCCTGCCTCCGCTGCTGGCCCAAGTAACAAGTGAAGATCTCGCTCCAATTGACGCAAAGGGGGAGATTGTTGGGTTGTAGATTCGCTAGAGGATTGCGTCATTAGGCTCGTCTTTTAGTCCAATTATTTTGTACTCCGGTTTGGCCTGTCCAACCGAGAAGCCTTTTAGATTTATTATATAAGTATATGCTTGCATGCATATTAGGTTAACGCTTTAGAGAAATACGATAGCTTTACAGTATTCTTTATCGTTCTTGTAAACCTACTAATCCTCTACAGTTGATGTTCTTAATCGAGCTCTTTTGAGGGTTATTTTATAATCATTCGACTCATTTGATTCATTCTTGACTTGTTCTTTATTTTCGTGTTCTTACTGTTTAATATTTATTCACCTGTTTAAGATCTAATCGATCTTCAAGATTAAGTTTTAATCTCATCACTTTATTATTGTAGGTTGAAAACCCTGTGTACTCACCAGGTTTCTCAACCTGACCCACTCAATTTATTTGTATCACAGGTGTCGATATAAAGCTACACTACACTGAGAGATTAAAGAGATGTAGATCACTAGTGTAATGAATGTAAGTTTTGTTTATGCTTATGTTTCTTTATTGACGTTGACATCCCAAAGTTTTAAAATGAATAAATGACATTTCCTCGGAAATGCTTTGAAAGCATATTTATTATGTTTTTCTATGAACAAATTCCGCAACACTTTTCCTTTGAAAGATTACTCTGATTTTATTTTAAAATAATAAACGAAATCGGTCTTTCTAGCCATGAAAAATGGGGATGTCACAGTTGGTATCAGTGCATTAGTTTAAGCGAACTAGGAATTTGTAGGATTTATAGACTTAAAGTTAGAATGCTAAGCAATGATTGTGAGATGAGTGTCTACCATATTTTAGACATGAGCACTAGTTTATTTTAGGAAAGATGGCTGAAATGTTTTTATGTGCTAAATGATTTATATTATATCTATAAAGATCCCTTATATGCTATTATTTGATCAGATCTATGGTCCGTTGCCAACTGGATCCGGAAACTTTATGTGTACATATTTCTAACGTTTAAGAACAATATTAGAACTGGAATGTAACTTTTTAGAGTGATAAGGAGATTTATATGTCTATCTTAAATAAATCTTTTCTATCTAAATTCTAGTCACTACACATCGAACAATTGATTTTGGTGTATAGATCGACATGGTGAGCACTTGAAGCGGATTCGGAAATGGTAACCCGCAACTTGAGCCAATCACGATGGAAGGAGTACAGACAATGGTGCAGATGATGTTGGATCAACAGATGGAAGAGACAAGGCATTTACTTCAACAGCGTAAGGATGAACATACTGTTCCAATAAGCCAAGCACCAACTCTTGAGGCAACCATATGGGTTGCTAAGTCTGTCGAAGAAATGATCAACGATAGGATCACCAACAAGGTTCAAGTTGGATAGAAGAGGAAATTTGAGGGAAATTCAAGGTCCAACAAGAGCAACATGTTCTCAAAGTCTAGCAAAGGAGGAGGTAAAGGAAAATGGTGTGAGAAGGGAAAAAACAAACAATCTGGAAAGGAAGTGACTCGATTCAAATGTGGAAAGCCTGGGCATTAAGCCAATGAGTGCATGTTTGATGAGAAGGTATGTTTTGGATGTATTGAAGAAGGGTATATTTCTAAGAACTGCCCAAGAAAAAATGAACCCGTAAGACCAAATGCACCTCCAAAGTCGAAGGCAAGAGCATCTTATACAATCCTCGACGAAGCAAATGACGATGCGAGGAATCAAGGATGAGGACCTTATATCCGAAGATCAGGATATGATGTAGCTGTAATAACATGTGGTGTAGCCTGTTAGAGGCAGAGTATGGGTTGAACTTTAACATCTATGCAATTGTTTTAGGAAATAATATAAAGTTTCATTTTGTTATTTGACGTGTTAAATGATTATGTGAAATTCTTGAATGGTGACTTGAAAACTGTGAGACAATACTTGGGATGAGTATGAGTAGGTGTGAAAGGTAGTAGAGGCCTATACTACTAGAAGCACATGAGTCACACTTGGATCAGGGAAGGTCACAAGGTTACCAAGAAGCTAGTAATCGTTTCCATTTTGTTCATATCTATTGTTACCTTAATTTCGGTAAGGACTAAGAAGATCATTGTTAATCCGACCCTGGTGCTTATATCAAATCCAGTCCAACTAAGATGAGTACATTACATGGCTCAAAGAACCAAGATCGATGTAGCATCTGACTTAAGCTAGAAGATTGAAGTATCGCAATAGTTGTTAAAATAAGAAGCTTGTAGCTAGAAGTACTACATGCTAGAATGTGATATTATCAGTTTGGTACACGAAGGAGGGAATATTATGTTCAGAAACTTGACTCTAAAAGACCTGAGTCTAGGCAGTGCATCATACGCCGAACATGAACCATCAGCCTAATATGGTAATCGAAAGAAAGAACTAATGTTAAGTTTGTTAAGGAGAATGAGGAGTCTCCAATAAGGATTAAGATTATGACTTGAAGGTCATGATTTAAAGTCCAACATGGGATAGGGAGCGGGAGCAAGAGCGAGCACCGCCTGGAGACAAGAATTCTAGAAGTTAGATACATATATGAAGTAACATCATAGTTACGGCTATTACCTAGGATGAAGAAATAACGTATGGAGTTAGTATACAAGCCATGTCTCTTTGGTGTTTCTGAGAACGGAGCTAAAGAATTCATAGTCTGTAGCGATGCATCTAGAGTTGGGTTGGCTTCTGTTCTAACCTAGAGGGAAAAAGGGATATCATATGCATCGAGACAACTGAAATATCGCGAAAAGAACTACCCCACTCACGATCTGGAGTTGTCAGCTATAGTATCTGCTCTAAAGATATGGGGACATTATCATTATGGCACAAAGTGCAAACTTTCCACTGACCACGAGAGTCTCCAGTATCACTTTAATCAGAAGGAATTAAACACGAGGCAACGACGCTGACGCTGACTAGAGTTAATCAAGCAATATGACTATGAGATAGTTTACCACCCCGGTACAATAAATGTCGTAGCTGATGCTTTGAGCCGAAAAGTGAAACTTGTAAGGAAAATACCAAGAGCATTAAGAATTGAAGTTGTCTCAAAAACCGTGGAAAGCATCAGAAAGCTCAGGAAGAAGCTTTAGTGAGTAATGACCGAATGGAAGAGCGTTTGGGAAAAACGATGGGGTTTGGTACGAATAATCAAGGATTTAAGGTATTCCAAGATAGGATTTGGGTACCTAAAATGGGAGGAATAAGAGATCTTATGATGTAAGAAGCTCACAAGACCATATACTTGATTCATCCAGACAACACAAAATGTATAGGGATCTGAAACCCTACTACTGGTGGCCGATGATGAAGCTCAATGTTGCAAAGTATGTGGCCGAGTGTGTGAAATGTGCGAGAGTTAAGGCACAACATCAGAAACCATATGGGAGTTTAGAACCATTACCTGTACCCATGGGTAAATGGGAAGACACCACCATGGATTTTGTCAATAAACTGCCCAAAACGAAGGGCAGTCACGACATGACTTGAGTGGTCGTTGATCGGTTCACTAAGAGTGCACACTTCATAGCAGCCAACGAGAGGTGGTCTATGGATAAGCATGCACATGCTTACATGAAGGAGGTAGTAAGACTTCACTATGTTTCGTTAACGATTGTATCCGATCGTAATAGTCAATTCACGGTAAGGTTTTAGAGGAGTCTACAAGAGAAAATGGGTACGAAGTTGAGTTTAAGTATAGCTTACCATCCGCAAACTGATGGTCAGAGCGAAAGAACGATTCAAACATTTGAAGATGTGCTAAGAGGATGTACCCTATACTTTCGAGGTAATTAGGATGAATACTTACCCCTGGTAGAGTTTTCCTACAACAATAGTTACAATTCGAGCATCAAGATGACACCTTACGAAGCTATGGAAAGTAGTGTTGTACTCCATCTTGTTGGCGTGGGGCTGGAGAAAAGCAATTTATGGGCACTAAGATAGTCCAACAGACTACTGAAAAGCTAGAGGTGATTAGGGAAAGGATGTTAGCAGGTCAGGATCGTCAAAAAAGAGCTATGCTGACAAAAAGAGACAACCGGTGATATTCAATGTTGGAGATTTAGTTTTGCTTAAAGTTTCACCCTGGAAGGGACTTAAAAGGTTCAGATAGAGAGGAAGGTTGAGTCCAAGGTTTATTGGACCGTTCAAAGATCTTCAGAGGATTGGGAACCAAGCCTATAAGCTAGAACCACCAAAATAACATGATGGTATTCATAACACTATCCATGTTTGTTATTTGAGGAAGTTCATGGGAGAAGTTCCTTACATAATTCCGATTTTTGAGTTAAGGATGGATGCAAATAAGAGGCTAATTGATGAACCGAAGGCGATTGTTGACCGTAAGACTAGGAAGTTGCGACACAAGATGGTCGATTTAGTGCTTGTGCGATGGAAACATTTGAGTGAGCCAAATCTCACCTGGGAAACAGAGAGTGACATGATGAGTCGTTATCCGCATTTGTTTGTTAATGAATGATTCTAGGATGAAATCATCCTAAGGGGGACAGAACTGTAACATCCGTGTTTCTGGGCTAAGCATTAACGATGATGTAATAGTCTAGGTCAACCATTGTAACCTACTTTAAAGTAATAAAGATGAATTATTTGAGTATTATGTGAATTATGTGAATTATGTGTTTTTATGTGATTATATACTTGTTTGTAATGATATAATAAAATCAGAATCCAAATAAGATTTAGGTAAGCCCGATTTCAATAAAGAAAGTTGTAATGGTCGTGATAAGGATTCCGGAGATATAAAGAACGTCGAAATCCGATTTATTACGAAGAAGCTATGGCCTGTCGAAGTTTCGTGACAGAACCGGCACGACACTGCGTAACGAAAATAGTGAATTTATGATAGATTAATTTTTGGCCTTGGTGATCTAAACAAAAGTTGTAGAGTACGCTCCCACCTATGCATGGATATAAACAACGTCGAAAACGGAGCTCGTATGCAAAAGTTATGAATTTTTGAAGTCTGAATGTCAAACTGCGAGACTGAGTGCGAACCTACACCCCGTGTATAGAAGGGACGCCCAACGTCCGAGGTATCACCATCGTACGAGAAGATTATGCCCAACAGTCTCGCCTTGCATGGTCCAAAACAAGCCACGTCGATCCATCTGAAGGGTGACAAACGCTGTATGACCCTCGCTCCGACGCGCTGCATACGCAGGTACGCCCAGCGTACCAAGGAACACCCCGCGTATCCGAAGACTACACCCAGTGTAATCCGAAGTCCAGCGGCTATAAACAAAGGTCCGAAGCCATGCATTTTTCTCACATCTCCAACTTCTCTTTCTTTCTCAACTCTCTCTAGACTATCCTAACCCCCCTAAAGCCTAGGGTACCTCCCTAGCATTAGCAGGAAGCCCCGGAGCACCTAAGCCCAGTTTTCAAGCCAACCGTCCGGTTTCATCAAAGAAGATTATTTTAGGAAGCGAAGCGTTGTCCGAATCACTCCTTATCAGGTGAGTGCATGGTTACTTTCATCTTACACATAGATATGAAGTATTTTATATAGATTACGTTCTATGTATATATATATATATGTATATATATATATATATATATATATATATATATATATATATTACCTATTTACATAAGATGTATGCTGAAGATCTACACTTCTTTCTTTTCAAATCTGAACTTTAGCTTTCAGATCTAAACTTTTTCTCTTAGATCTGAAACTTTTCCCTTCAGCTCTAAACTTTCTCACTTCATATCTAAACTATATATATATATATATATCTAAACTATATATATATATATATATATATATATATATATATATATATATAGTACTTGAGATTTGTGATGGAGGAAAGATCTAAACTTCTTTCTTTTCAAATCTGAAATTTTTCTTTAGATCTAGAATGTATAAGTATTTTATGATTTGAAAGTTATGTTGGATAAAAAATTAAATTTTTTTTTGAATCTAGACCTTTTTCTTCAGATCTGAACCGTATATGTATTTTCTTTACAGATCTAAACTTTTTCTTCTGATCTGAACTGTATATATATATATTTTATATCTACTTATATGTTGGGTAGAACATGGGTAGACGAAATAAGTTGGTGTGTGATGAAAAAATGAGTTGGAGGATGATATTAAAGAAAAAGTGATATAGATCATGAGATGATGGTGAGGGGTGAAAAATGAGAAAAACCTTTACCCAAACAATGGCCTCGTCATCTAGCAGAGTACAGATGACAACCATGGACTATTCTAGATGGTCAGTGGAACACTAGCAGGCTCGCTACCTGTAGGTGTAACGTCCATAAAATTTACGCCAAATTTAAACTTTTAATACTAACAAAAGAGTCAAATAGTAATTTTTTTTACAAAACATTTTCCAATTCATTTATCATCAGAGTGTCCCAAAATAGATCATGAGGATGAGGAGCGGTACGGTCACGCCTTCACCTTCCCTCGCTCTTCTAAAGTACCTGAAACAATAAACTGAAAACTGTAAGCCCGAGGGCTTAGTGAGCTACCCCCAAAATACCAATACCACACTAGCAGAAGCCATAGCCATAATGATCAATCAAACAACATACATACTGGGCCATTGGCCGGACTGGTCCGCCTTACTGGGCCTATAGTCCATTTGAATCTATCCCGAGCCTCCGGTATGACTGGTCCGCCGCGTGGGCCTATAGTCTCCCCGAACCGCTCAGTGGGTGTGTTGGCCTTCAGCACAAAGCAGGACCGCCTCAACCCAACCAACAAGCAACTAACCATGTACGCATACTATCATATACTAGCATATACACATAGAAAACATATCTATCTCATTGACCATCAATCATAGAGTTTCACTCGTAACTAGAGTATCGTCCTAACAGGCCACTAGCGTACCAATCCTTACGGATCATAAAAACATAACATACTGTCTATCTTGATTTCGATCTAACAGATCAGAATCATATGTAGCATACCATAACAACCGTTCTAACCGATATCTAGTATAACAACCATCCTCAACAGGGTGGTTTCTAACAAAGCAATAACATAACACCCATCCTAAACCAGGATGAAAACTAACATGGAAATAACAAAGCAACCATCCTAAATCAGGATGTAAATCATAAAGGGCCGGCCTTGGTGCCGTAGACCCTATCGATATAGTGAGGATAACTCACCTCGCCGATGCCAATTGAAATGAAAACTCCAACTATCGAATCACTTGACACTGGCTCCACCACCTATAGCCATGGCACAATATACTCATAAGTTGTTACTCTTATGAGACACCCCATAACCTACTAGTCAATCCCTGATCAAGGTCAAAGTCCTTGGTCAAGGTCAATAGTCCATGTTGACCTCAACTCGCCAAGTACACTCGGCAGCTCGCCGAGTCTTCGAAGCACATACCAACTCGCCGAGTCATCGGGGTGACTCGTCGAGTTCCTTCGAATCCTGATCAAATCTCAAGGCCACCCGTCGAGTTTCCTCCTTGCAACTCTACGGGTAGACGTGCAAACATATCCTTGGCTAAAACTCATACAACTCGCCGAGTTGTTCTTCAACTCGTCGAGTTTCAAGACCATCTTCAACTAACTCACCGAGTTGTCCAACCAACTCGTCGAGTTCACGGCTTCCTTCAACTGACTCGCCGAGTTGTTCATCCAACTCGCCGGGTCTAATGCATATCTTCATATGACTCGCCGAGTCGGATTTGCGACTCGCCGGGTTCCTTCAGTCAATCTAACATGCAGACATCTATAAGCCATGGCAATGTCCCAAATTGCAAATCTAGCTTCCTTAAGCCTGCTTATCACGTAAAGTTTCAAACTTTACGTGCATGCATTGCCTTACAAGCTCCAAATGCCAAAACCAAGCTCTTAATAGCTGCTCATGGACCAAGGGGACCTTAAACTCGACTAAAGTTGGAACTTTATGCTCAAATAATCCAAAGAGGGTCCAGATCTGAAGTTACAACTTCAGATCTAACCCATAGATTGCCATACCAACTTCATCCCCTTTCTAAAACCCTAAAACTCATTCAAAGATGAGGTCTAAGTGAAATAATAGAGGGAAATGGTCAATTACCTTCCCAAGAGATGTCCACAGAAGAAGAAATCAGATCTCTTCCCAGCTCCTTGCCAAAATCACTTGATTCACCAACTTTTCCACCCAAAATCCTCTCTCAAACTTCAACACACGAAGGGCACACACACACACAAGATAGAGGTGAAAAAGGGGCTGCAAAAGAACTGAAAGAGGCTTGAGCTTCTTTAAATAGAGGTGCAAACCCCGGAACATAGGGTTTCACTCTCCAGCTCCTACTCGCCGAGCCCAACAAAGGACTCGCTGAGTAGGCCACTTAATTCGTGATCTGACCCGCTGCTACTCGACGAGTAGGGCAACCAACTCATCGAGTAGGGCCAAAACCCAAAAATATTTTATATTAGATTATTACCTGATAATCGGGGCGTTACAACTCTCCCCACTCGAACTAGATTTCGTCGTCGAAGTCCGCTGGGATAAACAACGTCGGATAATGCTCGCGCATCTCCGCCTCCGGCTCCCACGTCCACTCGGATCCCTTCCGATGTTCCCATTGTACCTTTACCAAAGCTATTTCCTTGTTCCACAGAATCAGCTTCTTTCTTTCCAAAATCGTCACAGGCCTTTCCACATAGTTCAAGTGTTCGTCGACCTGGATATCATCCAACGACACTACTGCCTGCTGGTCCATAATGCACTTTCGCAATTGCGAAACATGAAATGTGTTGTGGATTTGGCTAAACTCTTCCGGGAGCTCTAGCATATAAGCCACCTTGCCCACCCTGGAAACAATCCTGAACGACCCAATATAGCGGGGAACCAACTTTCCCCTCTTCTTGAAACGGATCACACCCTTTCAGGGTGAGACCTTCAAGAGAACCGTGTCACCCACCTGAAATTCCAGCTCAGATCGACGCCGGTCAGCATAACTTTTCTGCCGGCTCTGAGCGGTCTGTAGTCGCTGTCTAATCTGTTGTATCATTTCGGTAATCTGCAGAACTACCTCCGTCCGACCCATCACCCTGTGCCCAATCTCGCCCCAACAGACTGGGGTCCTACACTTCCGCCCATACAACAGCTCGAAAGGCGGGGCACCAATACTGGAATGGTAGCTGTTGTTTTAGGCGAACTCCACAAGCGGTAGGTGGGAATCCCAACTCCCACCCAAATCGATGACACATGCCCTCAACATATCCTCGAGGGTCTGTATGGTCCGCTCGCTCTGCCCATCAGTCTGCAGATGGAACGTCGTGCTGAAGTGCAGCCTCGTACCCAGTTCCTCGTGAAACTTCTGCCAAAAACAAGAAGTAAATCAAACATCCCGATCGGAAACTATGGAAACTGGTACCCCGTGGCGAGATACAATCTCGCGGATGTATAGTTCAGCCAACTTCTCCGCCGACGAACTCTCCCGTAGAGCTAGGAAATTGGTGCTCTTGCTCAATCGATCCACGATGACCCATATAGCGTCGAAACTCTTTTCCATCTTCGGAAACTTCATGACGAAATCCATCGCAATCCGTTCCCATTTCCACATGGGAATCTCCAGGGGCTGCAACTTACCATGCGGCCTCTGGTGCTTGTCCTTGACCATTCTGCAGGTCAAGCACCTTTCAACGTACCAAGCAATACTTGCTTCATACCAGGCCACCAATAACTCAAACTCAAATCTCGATACATCTTGGTAGCCCCTGGGTGTATAGAAAAACGAGACTTATGAGCCTCCTCCATCACTGTTTGCCTAACTCCTCCGGTCATCGAAACCGAAACCCGACCATATCGGGTCAATAGCCCGTGGCTATCCTGAAAAAACCGGGTGCTTTCGCCCTTAATCCTTTCCAGTTTCCCATTCTCCGATTTCATACCCTCGATTTGAGCATCTCTGACCGAACCCATCAGCGGGGAATCCACCGCTATCCTCATACATCTAGCTGGGGTAGAAGACCCAGCTGACTTGCGGCTCAGGGCGTCCACAACCACATTCGTTTTACCAGGATGATAAAGGATCTCACAATCATAGTCCTTGACCACATCCAGCCACCTGCGCTGCCTCATATTCAAGTTTGGCTGATCCATAATGTGCCTCAAACTCTTGTGATCCGTGTAAATGGTACAACGGACCCCGTATAGATAGTGCCTCCAAATCTTTAGAGCGAAGACCACCGCTCCCTACTCAAGATCGGGCGTGGGGTATCTCGTCTCATGCGGCTTCAACTGCTGCGATGCATAAGCTATCACTCGCCCTCTCTGCATGAGGACTACCACTAAGCCTGTGATGGACGCATCACAATATACCACGAAATCCTCCACCCCCTCGGGGAGCGTCAACACTGGTGCCTCGCATAACCGTTGTTGGAGGGTCTCAAACGCCCTCTGCTACTCCGAGCACCACCGAAAATCCACTCCCTTCCTCGTTAGACGAGTGAGGGGTACAACAACCTTGTAGAAATCCCGAATGAATCTTCGATAATACCCTGCTAAGCCCAGAAAACTTCTGATGTCTGAGGGAGATCTCGGAGTCTCCCACTGCATAACCGCCTCCACCTTGTCCGGATTGACCAAAATCCCATCCTGGTTAACGAGATGTCCAAGGAACTGAACCTCTCGCAACCAGAACTCACACTTAGAGAATTTGGCATCAAGCCGTTCTCGTCACAGCACCTCCAACAGCTCCTTGAGGTGCTCCTCATCCTGCTCTCGGGTCTTGGAATACACCAATATATCATCTATAAACACAATGACCGAGCGATCGAGCATCGGTCTGCAAACTCAGTTCATCAGATCCGTGAACACTGTTGGCGCGTTGGTGAGTCCAAATGGCATCACCACGAACTTGTAATGACCATAACGAGTCTGGAACGCAGTCTTCTCCACATCTTCCTCCCTCACCCTGACCTGGTGGTAACCTGATCTCAAATCAATCTTGGAAAACCAAGATGCACCCTTCAACTGGTCGAAAAGATCATCTATCCTTGGGAGCGGATAACGATTCTTCACCGTTAACTTATTCAACTCCTTATAGTCAATGCACATCCTGTGCGAACCATCCTTCTTCCTGACGAAGAGGATCGGTGCTCCCCAGGTTGAGCTGCTCGGACGAATAAACTACTTACCCAGCAGTTCCTACAACTGAGATGACAGCTCTTGCATCTCTGGCGGTGACAAAGAGTACGACGCCTTGGCGATAGGGGTCGCACCTGGCACTAGATCAATGTTAAACTCAACCTGCCTCACCGGAGGCACTCCGGGTAACTCCTCCGGAAATACATCAGCAAACTCTCTAACCACAAGGACCTCTGAAACTGAGAGCTGCTCTCTAACCCGCGTATCTACCACATATGCCAAGTAACCGGCACACCCGTGCTGAATTTACTGTCGAGCCCTGGCCGCCGAATAGAACCCTGATCCCGACCTAATGCCCTCGCCATATACCACCAGTTCTCCCCCACTTCATGTTCGAACTACCACCCGCTGCTTCTCACAGTCAATCATGGCACCAAAATGGCTAAGCCAATCCATTCCTACAATCACGCATACATCCCCCATGGGGATAGGAATCAAATCTATCGGGAAAGACACCCCGAAAATCTCCAACTTGCATCCTCGGTAGACCGAAGAAGCAGAAACCCCGTGCTCGTTGGCGATCGAAACTCGCAGCGGACACTCAAGATCATCTATCAGCACACTGAACCCTCTAGAGAAGGTTTGAGATACGAACGACCGACTCGCCCCCGAGTCAAATAAATCCAAAGCAGGCAAATAATTTACTAAGAACATACCTGATCATAGGCACGACCAATAAGCATAATACAATACAATAACTGAGATAGAGAATAGGAATATACCAGCAACTACATCCGGTGCTGCCTTGGCCTCCTCGGTCGTGAGCTGGAAAGCACGACCCTGAGCCTTCGGAGGCTCCATCATGACTATCCTCCCATCTCCAATCCTCACAGTAGCTGGCGCGGAACCCTGCGCCGGCTTGGCGGCGAGCTGTGGACAGTTGATCTTCACATGACCAACCTGATGACAATGGTAACAAATCCTCATATCTACTGGAGGGGCGGACTAACGGCAGTCCCTGGCATAGTGCCCATCCTTGCCACATTTGTGGCACCCACCTCCTGCTTGACAAACCCCTGAATGAGCCTTGCCATACTTTCCACAAGTGCGACTCTGATGACCCCCGGACCGTGTATCAGCGGTTTTAGACCGCTTAGGCGCCAGCTGAGACTATGTCGGTGCCTGACGCTGCTCCTTCAGCTGCAGCTCTATCTCAACTCACGCCGCCGCGCGGCTTCCTGTAGGTCCAGGAGGGTATCACATCGCTGAGTACACACAAACTGTCAAATATCCTTATTGAGCATACTCAGATAATGATTCATCTGAGACTAATCTGAGGCAAACTTCAGGCAAAACATAGCCCTCTCCGTGAACATACAGGTAATCTCCATCACATAGTCCCCATCATGTCTCAAGGTCAAAAACTCCTGAGCAAGTCGCTCATGTTCGACGCGTGGAACGTAACGGGTGCGAAACATATCCCGGAACTGATCCCAGGTAATAGCAGCCCTCTGATCATCAGTATACAACCTAGTCGTTAGCCTCCACCAGTCCTTCGCCCCAAGCCTTAGCAGGTTCAGGGCACACCTAACCTTCTGGTCAACAGGGCATGAACATGTGAAAAAACATCCCTCCACGTAGGATAACCACCTCATAGCCCGAATGGCATCCTGTGTACCATGAAATGTCGGGGGCTTCGTATTGTCGAAGTCCCGATACTAGAAAGCTCTGCCGGCTCCTCCTCCTCCAACCCCTGCAGCAGTTACAGCCGAAGCGGCTGCAGCGGCAGCAGTCTCTGCTAGATCGGCATACCACTCATCAAAATACTCGACCATCGCAGTCTTAATCGACCCAAACATCTCTAACAGCTGCACTCGGAATGCAACAGTAATCTCATCGTGCATGATCTCCCGAATCCAGGCATCCAACTCCTCAGTCCCTATCTGAACCACGGGCTCAAGTGCTACTGGCACCTCCAATCCTCTGTCTCCTGACCCTATCTGAACCACGGGCTCAGGTGCTACCCGCACCTCCAATCCTCCGTCTCCTGACCCTGATCCTGATCCTAATCCTGATCCGGACCCCGAAGCAAGACGTCTTGTCACCACCATACTGCAAACACACTCAATATCTCAGATAGATCATATAATGATGGAAGACCAATTACCCTCAATCCTTAGGGGTTGTGACTTCCTTGATACGTGTATGGGTCCTGTTCTTTCAGTAGTATGGGTCCCTACTACCTTCCACACCTACCCATATTTTTCTCAAGTATCGCCACAACGCCCTAAATTGTATTTAGGATAATATGCGCTCAACCCTCACTAACAGGGGACATCGCCTAACTAGTAACTGATCCTGCAGTTTCGTACCACTCACACATCCATGAAACTTCCATCATCCCCTGCAGCGCTAGTGTACTCTGGCTGCGCATAACACTGGACCTGATAGAGTTTCGAATATCCGGTCCTACACTAAGGCCGAATCGGACATTCTCAGGCTATAAGATCTTGACTATCCACACCCGTGGAGCATACACTAAACATCTACAGTTATGATGTCAATCCCATATACAAGAAACCCTAGGCTAATAGGTATCATACCATCAGGCCAATCTATCATGCGATTCCTGAAAATACCTAGCCTAGCACTAGCATGCTGTTCTAACATATCATAATATCAACTAACTGTATGGTATTTTGGGGCTTACTTACAGGTTCCGGTTAATCGTACCGTCTTCATCCTCCATCCTTTATTTTGAAAACCATTTTAAAAACTTATTTTTCGAAAATCTCCTTGGTTTGAGACTGGATTCACACGAGTGTTCCTCCAATTCACTCAAACCAAGGCTCTGATACCAACTTGTAACGTCCATAAAATTTACGCCAAATTTAAACTTTTAATACTAACAAAAGAGTCAAATAGTAATTGTTTTTACAAAACATTTTCCAATTCATTTATCATCAGAGTGTCCCAAAATAGATCATGAGGATGAGGAGCGGTACGGTCACGCCTTCGCCTTCCCTCGCTCTCCTGAAGTACCTAAAACAATAAACTGAAAACTGTAAGCCCGAGGGCTTAGTGAGCTACCCCAAAAATACCAATACCACACTGGAAGAAGCCATAGCCATAACGATCAATCAAACAACATACATACTGGGCCATCGGTCGGACTGGTCCACCCTACTGGGCCTAGAGTCCATCTGAATCTATCCCGAGCGTTCGGTATGACTGGTCCTCCGCGTGGGCCTACAGTCTCCCCAAACCACTCAGAGGGTGTGTTGGCCTTCAGCACAAAGTAGGATCGCCTCAACCCAACCTACAAGCAACTAACCATGTACGCATACTATCATATACTAGCATATACACATAGAAAACATATCTATCTCATTGACCATCAATCATAGAGTTTCACTCGTAACTAGAGTATCGTCCTAACAGGCCACTAGCATACCAATCCTTACGGATCATAAAAGCATAACATATTGTCTATCTTGATTTCGATCTAACAGATCAGAATCATATGTAGCATACCATAACAACCGTTCTAACCGATATCTAGTATAAAAACCATCCTCAACAGGGTGGTTTCTAACAAAGCAATAACATAACACCCATCCTAAACCAGGATGAAAACTAACATGGCAATAACAAAGCAACCATCCTAAATCAGGATGTAAATAATAAAGGCCCGACCTTGGTGCCGTAGACCCTGTCGATATAGTGAGGATAACTCACCTCGTTGATGCCGATTGAAATGCAAACTCCAACTATCGGATCACTTGACACTGGCTCCACCACCTATAGCCATGGCACAATATACTCATAAGTATGGGTCAAAGTCCTTGGTCAAGGTCAATAGTCCATGTTGACCTTAACTCGCCAAGTACACTCGGCAGCTCGCCGAGTCTTCGAAGCACATACAAACTCGCCGAGTTCCTTCGAATCTTGATCAAGTCTCAAGGCCACCCGTCGAGTTTCATCCTTGCAACTCAACGGGTATACGTGCAGACATATCCTTGGCTAAAACTCATACAACTCGCCGAGTTGTTCTTCAACTCGTCGAGTTTCAAGACCATCTTCAACTAACTCGCCGAGTTGTCCAACCAACTCGTCGAGTTCACGGCTTCCTTCAACTGACTCGCCGAGTTGTTCATCCAACTCGCCGGGTCTAATGCATATCTTCATATGACTCGCCGAGTTGGCTTCGCGACTCGCCGAGTTCCTTCTATCAATTTAACATGCAGACATCTATAAGCCACGGCAAGGTCCCAAATTGCAGATCTAGCTTCCTTAAGCCTGCTTATCACGTAAAGTTTCAAACTTTACGTGCACGCATTGCCTTACAAGCTCCAAATGCCACAACGAAGCTCTTAATGGGTGCTCATGGACCAAGGGGACCTTAAACTCGACTAAAGCTTGAACTTTATGCTTGAATAATCCAAAGAGGGTCCAGATCTGAAGTTACAACTTCAGATCTAGCCCATAGATTGCCATACCAACTGGATCCCCTTTCTAAAACCCTAAAACTCATTCAAAGATGAGGTCTAACTGAAATAACAGAGGGAAATGGTCAATTACCTTCCCAAGAGATGTCCACAAAAGAGGAAATCGGATCTCTTCCCTGCTCCTTGCCGAAATCACTTGATTCACCAACTTTTCCACCAAAAATCCTCTCTCAAACTTCAACACACGAAGGTCACACACACACACACAAGATAGAGGTGCAAAGGGGGCTGCAAAAGAACTGAAAGAGGCTTGAGCTTCTTTAAATAGAGGTGCAAACACCGGAACTTAGGGTTTCACTCTCCAGCTCCTACTCGCCGAGTCCAACAAAGGACTCGCCGAGTAGGCCACTTAATTCGCGATCCGACCCGCTGCTACTCGACGACTAGGGCAACCAACTCGTCGAGTAGGGCCAAACCGAAAAATATTTTATATTAGATTATTACCTGAGAATCGGGGCGTTACAGTACGTGTTGTGAACGACATTTTCACCTGGTGTACTCTAAAAAGCCATTGACATGTATTGTAGGTGGACTCACGCAAATAATGATGTCGATAAATAAGAGCTATGGACTTAGCACCCGTTGGATGAACCCTGGCAACTATGGATTTAGTTCCTGTTGTATAAACCTTGACGATGATGGACTTCGTGCCTATTCCTTAGGAAAACCCTTAGGAGTGAGTGATACATGATTCTTAGGGTAGATCCTTCAGAGATAAAGAGGATAATGGGGATGGGTAATTGGATAATTGGGTTAATTGTTTGATGATGAAACATAATAACTTTATTATTGTGGGTTGAAAACCCTATATACTCACCATGTTTCCCAACCTGACCCACTCAGTTTATTTGTATCACAAGTGTCGATATAAAGCTGCATTACACCGTGAGATTAAAGAGATGTAGATCACTAGTGAAATGAATGTAAGTTTTGTTTATGCTTATGTTTCTGTATTTACGTTGACATCCCAAAGCTTTAAAATGAATAAATTACATTTCCTCGGAAATGCTTTGAAAGAATATTTATTATGTTTTTATGGGAAAAAATTCCGCAACACTTTTCCTTTGAAAGATTACTCTAATTTTATTATCAAAGCATAAACGAAATCGGTCTTTTATGGCCGCAAAAAATGGGGATGTCTCAAAAATCATTTTGGAAAGATGGTTGAACACCACTGTTACTAGCATGCTCAAGGCATCCGCTTCTTTGTTTCGCGATCTTGGGATTTAGATGATTTCAAACCTTGAAAACTTTTGAATCCATTCTTTGGATTAAGCGAGTTACTTTCGTATGTGTGCCTCCTTGGCTTCGTAGTCACCTTTGATTTGATTCATCACTAACATCGAATCACTGAATACTTTTAGGTCTAGGACATTCATGCTTCTTTCCAATCTTAGTCCTACAAGGAAGGCTTCATATTCCATATCGTTATTTGAATATTTAAAATCAAATCTGAGTGCATAGGTTGACTAGTCTCCTTGTGAACTGGTGAGAATAATCCCTACTCCTGAATCGTCTTTGCTTGATGCTCCATCTGTATACTATTGCATTAGGTGTCTAAGCCCATAAATATAATTGTTATTTACTTGATTTGATTGTAGCAAGGTCCTTTTGGGTTGCCTTCACCATAGCAACTGAACATGATGAGTTTTTGAGAAAGAGGTTAATAAATGGTTTATTAATATATTATAAGAATAATATATTAACTATTAATCATTTTATTTAAATATTATTTAATAATAATTTAATTTGGATTTAATTTAGTAGTTAAAGGAACTGACTAAAAGAGTGGGGACTGAATACGTAAATCAGTGATAGTAGCAATTTTGGGCTGATGGACTCTATTGAAAGGGAGTGGATGAAAATCTATGGCAAGCCCCATAGAGTTTTCGTCCAAGGCCTATCATATGAGGGTGCATGGACTGCTTAAGGCCTAAGTAAGGAAATTAGGGTTTCAAGCTGAAAACCCTAGCATCCTCAACTATAAAAGGAACCCCAACCTCTAGAAATCGGCATACTTGCTTCCCAAGAGAAACCCTAACCAATTTCTACCTCTTTCTCCCTCATTCTTTGTTTCTGGTATTAGTGACTCCATTAGAGGTGCAATGCTTGGGGCACTAAGCATTCGAAGGTCAAGGAATTGAAGAAGGAGTAATTGTTATTACAAGTTAACAATAAAGGTAAGATCGAAACCCTATTAGTTTTGATTTTATATCTTAGAATTAGGGTTATTTCTTTGGAAATCTTTTTTGCATGTATAACTAGAGAAAAACCTAGATCCAAAGCAATTAGGGTTGCATGTGCATATAGGAATGTTGTAATGCTCAAAACCATCACATATAACATCCAACACCTCGAGGTGGTTTGGTTTGGTACTTGTAGATGATTGATGTTATCATCGGTAGGTACTAAGGGGTATTTAAGGTCATTAGACATTTTTGTCAGGAAATCTGCTAGAGCCTCACCTTTGATGCTAGCTCTAGGTTTGTAAACTATATCGTGCTCACCCCCATTAAATTTCTCAATTCATCATGCAACCTGACCTCTCTAGCTGCATCATGATTTGCTTCATGGGTTGATTTGTTATCACTAGTATTGGGTGTGCTAGAAAGTACCTACGTAACCATCTTGCTGCATAAACTAGAGACAAAACTAGCTTTTCTACTATCGAGTAGTTCTTCTCAGCTCCCTGTAACACCCTACTGATGAAGTATATTAGTATATTTTTCTTCTCTCTTTCTGCTAATAACCGCACACTAATTACCTCTTGACTTGCCGAGAGATATATGGTAAGCGTCTCCCCCGTGTTAGGACTTGTCGAGGTCAGTAAGTCTCGAAGGCACTTTTTGTCATTTCTCAAAAGCCTCCTCGACTTCTTTTGTCCATTCAATGTCTTTCTTTCCCATGTGTGTTTTTAACACTAGAAAGAAAGGTAATGTATGATCAACCGACTTGGTTAAGAAACGCCCCAATGCTGGTAACTTGCCATTTAAGCTTTGTACCTTTTTCATCGTTCAAGGAGCTCCTATTCTTAGCAAGCTTTCAACTTTCTCTAGATTCTCTTCTATTCGCGATGTGGTGACTACATGACTCCCTATTTGTCGCTAGAACACATTGTCTACCAACCTCTAATAAGTTGCTTCTACATTTCTTAACATAATAGGCATTTTGGTATAGTAGAATCTTCATTTCTCTGTGTGGATGGTAGTCTTATCCTCATCTGATCTTGCCATCTTCACCTGGTGATATCCTTTGTATGCATCCAAAAGAAATTTCCACTTGAATCATCCCAATTGTTCGACCTTCGATGGCTATCTTTTGGGCATGCCTTAATAAGGTTGGTGAAGTCGACACACATTCACATTGTGCCATCAACCTTCTTTACTAGAATCGGGTTTGCAATCCACTTCGGGAATTGCATAGCCCTCATGACCCCTACAACTACCAATACATGCACCTCTTTGTTGACCACCTTGTTATTTTCTTTAACCATAATATGTTTCTTTTGTTTGACAGGGTATTTGTTTGGTTGATGTTCAATCAATGCTTTATCAATGTCAAGGGGATCCCCATCATATCATCTTGTTTCGTGTGATGGCATCCACATGATTCTTTAATCAGTTAATCAAACCTTGTTGCAGTGACAATGGAAGCTCCACCCCTACTATGATTTTCTGATCCTTGTGCTTTTCGTTGATTGCTATCTCCTCCGTGCCCACCGATGAACATCATTCCTTAAATAATGAAACCATTAGATTAGGCTAAACTGTGTGACTTCGTTCAGGAGGCCATAATGTCGTGCTCTGAACCATCACAATACCTTCATCTATAGGAAACTTTAGTAGTCCATGCACTGTAGACGGGACTGCCTATAGCGTCCATAAGCCCGTTCTTCCTAACAACATGTTGTAAGGAGAAGGTGCTCGAATTATAAGAAATTGTGTCAGGATGATTTTCCAAATTCTACCTCTATAATCCTCCACTGTGAAAGGTAATGGTATCTTCCCCATCGTATATACAGACTGTCCAGCGAATCCTACTACAGTTGATGTGGTTGGTCTACTGTATTTTTGAATTTCAGTGTATAGACCTTTCAAGAAGTGTTCGTATATGATGTTAACAAAACTCCCATTGTCTATATAAATTGTTTGTGTCAGCATTCTTCCCACTACTACTATAGTCATTAATGGCTCGGTCCCCTGATGATCGAAAGGTACTAGGTCGTCATGGTTGAAGTTGATATTCATCATCTTTTGCTTCCTTATTGGCTTGGCGTCAAATCCTCCTCCACCTTGTATCATGGTGATTTCGGCATCATAAATTCGAGCTTCTTCTTTCATGGGTGCTCTTTCTTCCCCGATTTTAAGGGCTCGACCTTTTCTCTCTTTCTCTTTTTAGGCTTTTGCAATCTTCCATAGCATGCCCCAAGTTTTTATAGAAATCACAACACTTTTTGGGGTCTTGGGGGTATTTTCTAGATCTTTCCATGTATCCTTTATTCGGGTGCTTGGGAGCATATGTGTTGTATGCCTCATACCAATATGGTTGAAAACGGTCCTAATGCCTATTTTGCACCTTCTAAGCTAACCTCTTGTTTAAAAATACTTGGGAGTGATTATTAGTTCTTGATCCCTGATGTTGCCTGGTTCGGTCATCTCACCTGCCACCCCGAGCCACTATTTTTCCTTCCATTCTTGCCTTTTTTGCGCTCTCTACTTCTTTCCTTAAGAACCGATTGACCTTACATATCATTTCTTCTATTTTTACCGAATATCTCCCCACCAGCTTTCTAAATAGATCACCTTATAGGAGGCCATAAGTAAACACTTCTATTATAATGGGGTCATTTCTCATTGGCATTCTTTGATTCATTTCATTAAATCGCTAGAAATAGGCCTGGTTAGATTCACCTACTCTTTTTCGGCAAGCAAATATTGTGTATCCTTGCTTTTGGAACCGTATCTAATGAATAAAGTTGTTGCAAAATTTCTGACAAAACTCTTCGAAACTTCCTATACTCTTGGCCGGTAGGCTTCCTAGCCAGTATTGAGCAGACCCATCTAATGATCTTGCAAAGTATAGACTCTACAACTTTGGATCCATCGGGATCATGTTAATGGACCATTAGAAGTTGGAGACGTGATCATCTGGGTCAGCCATTCCATCGCACATCATGTAACGCCTGTGTTTCCGGGCTTTCCATATTTAGCAATATAATAGTCTAGGTTAACCTTTGTAACCCGTTTTGAAATAATAAGAACGTATTATTTGAGTATTATGTGTTTTGTGCTTAATTGCTTAATTATGTGGTCTGATTAATTAAGAATAAAAATAAGCATCAAAATTTAAGTGTAAAATAAACTTAATATCTTTGGTTAATGTTGTAGTAGTTGAAACGAGGTTTCCGAATATATATAGAACGCCCAAATCTGACTTCGTATGAGGAAGTTATGATTTATCGAAGTTTCGGCTTAGCGGTATACAGCCTGAAATACTCGAATTGAGATCGAGCGGTTGTTAGCCGAAGCAATCTAAATGAGAATCGAAGATCTCGTTGTTGGTATCGAAGCGATAAAAAGTTAGGCGAGAACGGACGTCAAACGAAGAAGTTATGAATTTATAACGAAAGTTTCTGTCACGGCCTATTAAAAATAATTAATAAAAATAAAGTCAAAATTAGCCGACGGAGTCTAAACGAAAGTCGTAGAGCATGGTCTCACCTTTCCGTAGATATAAAGAACGTCCAAAACGGAGTTCGTATGAAGAAGTTATGAATTTCCGAAGTTTATTAATCATTTTGTATTTAAATTTAAATCAAAATTCGGAAGCATTATCCGAAGGAGTCACCGATCTGATCCGAGGTACGCCCCGCGTACTCGAGTACGCCCCGCGTACTCCGAGGGATGTCGACACTCGCACTCGAGCACTTCGGATACGTAAGCAATGACGTTTTGGGCAGTACGCCCCGCGTACTCCGAGGCTCCAGCCTCTATAAAAGGGGATCCGAAGGCAGCCATAATTCTTGTTCATTTTCTTCTCTTCTCTTTAGTCTTTTGCATCGTTTTTCGTGCCGAAGCTACCCCGAAGTCCCGGTATCATACTCTAGCCCTGAGGCAAGTCCCGAGATCCCGAAGATCCCGAGAAGCGCGGTTCCCGAGTCGAAGCTCTGCCCGCGAGAAGTTCGATTTTCGAGGAGATCTTCCAGATCTGCTGTGGATTACTACTTCTATAAGCCGTAGTGCTGTCGGATCGTCTTCTGATCAAGTGAGTGTGTAGTTATTTCTTCTAATACAATAATACGAAGTATTTTATATAAAAATACGTGCTATGTGTATATATTTGGTTGTGTTATGTGTGAATGAGTATTCACTCTCTTCTATCTTATAGATCTGCTTATTTCTTTATGAGATATGTGTTATGTGTGTGTGTGCCTCATCTGTTATGTGATATATGTGTTGATTAAAGCATGCTATACAGGTTTTCTTTAAACTACGTATGAAAATATATATTTTATCTACTAATATGTTGGGTAGAACATGGGTAGATAGTTGGTGTGTAATAAACAGATGAGAGGCCTCGATGTTGTTGTTGTTGTTGATCTAGTTATTCAGCGAAGTATGGATAACGACCACGGACTCTTTCTAGACAGTCCAGTGGAACGCTAGGAGGTTCATAACCTGTAGATGTTGTGAATGATGTGTTCACCGGTGTACTCTATCCCCCTCATGGTTGCCTTTAGGATATCTATTGTTGAGGAAACCCCTTCGCAGTGATGTCCGTCCCGATGAAAATCCTAGATTAGGTCCCTTGAGATAGTTGTTTTAGGGACGTAAAGTGAGGATAACGGGAATGGGTAATCGGGATAGTGTTTGGTTGGTGAAATTAAATATAACTTATTTATTGTGGGTTGAAAACCCTATATGCTCACCAGGCTCCCAAGCCTGACCCACTCAGTTTTATTTGTATTACAGGAAGTGGCACAAGGGCGTCAAATGGATGGATCATCTTGTTGTTTTGTTTACAAGTCTGTATATGTATATATTTGTTGAATGACTTGTAATGTTTATCGTTTATGCTTTATGGTCTGTATCGGAACATGACATCCCGAGTTTTAATTATATAATGAAATGCATCTCTTGATGAAATGCTTTGATAAATATTATTTTATCATGTTTTGTTTTGGGAACAAATTCCGCAACTCTTTCAAATCAAAAGGATTTACTCTGAAAATATTTAAAAGCATAAATGAAAATCGGTCTTTTCTGGCCAAGATTTTGGGGATGTCACAGTTGGTATCAGAGCATTAGTTTAAGCGAACTAGGAATTTGTAGGATTTCTAGACTTAAACTTAGAATGCTAAGTGAAATTTTGAGGTGTGTGTCTGTTGGATTTTAGACACGAGCACTAGTTTATTTTAGGAAAGTTGCCTAAAATGCTTTTATGTGCTAAATGTTATATGTTGCCATATATGATATTAATTGTTCGGATCTACGGTCTGTTGCCGACCGGATCTGGACACCTTATGTGTGTAGGATTCTAAGCGTATGTCTACGGTATTAGAACTAGCATGTAAACGTTTCGGAGTAATAAGGATGATTTGAATATCTATCGTGAATGAGGATCTAATTTCACCTTATTCGGTGTGTAAATAAAAAAAAATGGTGAGAACGAGGAGTGGCGTTGGAAACGCAGATGAAAATAGGAATCAACCGCGAGTGATTGAGCAGATACCTGTTGTAGTAGCAGCACCAGAACCAATAACAATGGCTGCGGTGCAAGCCATGATTCGGGCTATGCTAGCCGAACAAAGGGAGGAGATGCGACAAATGTTGCATAATAATAGGGATGAACCTATCATACCTATTGAGGAACCGGAATTGATTCCCGAGCAATCGAAGGAAGGGAACAATAGTCGCATGGTGAGTCAAGTTGGGACTCAAGAGGAACGAAGGAACGATCCAGAAAGGAGAAACAACAAGGATGGGCGTATGTACAAGAACTTCTTGGGCGCCAAACCGCCAAGTCTTTCTGGGAGCCCAAAGCCTGTTGAGATAATGGACTGGATCTCCGAAATGGAGATGGTATTTGAAAGTTGCGACTGTAGCAGCTAACAGAAAACCGTCTTTGCGGTTAGACAACTGAAGACTGGGGTCTTGAGTTGGTGGAAGTTGTTGGCAGATACTATGCCACGAGGAGAGGCCCTGAAAATGTCATGGGAGGAGTTCTTGGAACAGTTAAGGGTGCAGTATTGTTCGGAGATAGATCTGATTGATCTGAACAATGAGTTCCAAAACTTGAAGAAAGGGAAGATGAGCATAGATGACTATGCTACTGCATTTACTGAGAAGATGAAGTTGTTTCCGTACCTAGTGCCGACGGAACTCTCCAAGATTGAGAGGTTTGCTAACGGACTGCCTGCTGACTTTGGTCCGACAGTCAAAATGGCAACCACTCTGAAAACAGTTGTTCGTGCAGCTAAGAATGTGGAGGCCCAGCAGAAGGAAAAGGGTCTGGAAAGAATAGATGTTGGAGAAAAGAGGAAGTTCGATGGAACTTCAGGGTCCAACAAGAAAAGCAAGTTCTCGAAGTCTGGTTCGAGGGGAGGTGGAGGTGAAGCGAAATGGTGCGACAAATGTAAGAAGAAGCATCATGGAAAATGTGAGGTGGCGAACACATGCTACAAGTGTGGAAAGCCAGGGCGTTATGCCAATGAGTGTAACCTCACAAAGAAAGTTTGCTATGGTTGTGGTGAGGAGGTTCATATGTCGAGGGACTGCCCGAAGAAGAAGGAGGCAGCTAGACCCAACATTCCGCCAAAGCCAAAGGCGAGAGCATTCCAGATGACACCGGAAGCTGCTAAAGATGAAGCTGATGTCGCTTCAGGTACCTTTCTCGTTAACGAATTGCCTGCCCAAATTTTATTTGATTCTGGAGCCAATTACTCCTTTATATCGCATGAATTTGGTAGAAAGCTAGCTTTGCCTGTTGTTAGACTAGATAATGCTTTATTAGTCGAAGTTGCTAGTGGCAAGTTTGTACCTGTTAGCTATCGCATGAAAAACATCTTAATTGATCTGAATGGGAATAAGTTCCACGAGGAATTATTGCCTATCGAACTTAATGGTTTCGACATCGTATTGGGAATGGATTGGCTTAGCGCCAACGACGCCAAAATTTTATGCAAGAAGAAAATAGTCAAAGTAAACCCGCCTGGGAAAGATTCGTTTATGGTGTATGGAGATAAACGCAGAGTGAATTCTGGAATCATTTCATTGATGAAAGCCAGAAAATGTTTGACAAAGGGGTGTACATCGTATTTAGCATTCGTGATTGATGATAAGAAGGAAAAGAAGGTGATGCAGAATATTCCAGTTGTGTGTGATTATCCGGAAGTATTTCCCGAAGATCTTCCTGGATTACCGCCTGATCGACAAGTGGAATTCCGTATTGACTTGTTGCCAGGAACAAAGCCAATTGCAAAAGCACCTTATCGATTAGCACCGACGGAGATGAAGGAACTAATGATGCAACTTCAGGAGTTATTGGACAACGGTGTCATTAGACCTAGTTCATCGCCCTGGGGAGCTCCGGTGTTATTTGTAAAGAAGAAAGATGGAAGTATGAGAATGTGCATCGATTACAGAGAGCTGAACAAGGCAACAATAAAGAATAGATATCTGTTGCCGAGGATTGATGACCTTTTCGATCAATTGCAAGGTTCGAGCTATTTCTCGAAGATCGATCTTAGGTCAGGATATCATCAGCTAAAAGTAAGAGAGCAAGATATCGAGAAGACTGCATTCAGAACTAGATATGGACACTACGAGTTCTTGGTTATGTCGTTTGGACTAACCAATGCTCCAGCAGCGTTCATGGATTTGATGAATAGGGTTTGTAACCCGTTCCTTGATAAATCCGTGATAGTGTTCATAGACGACATTCTGATTTACTCGAAAAGCCAGGAGGAGCATGGCAGACACTTGCGAGAAGTGTTAGAAGTCTTAAAGAAGGAGAAGCTGTATGCTAAGTTCTCCAAATGTGATTTTTGGATTCGTGAAGTCCAATTCTTGGGTCACGTGGTCAACCAAGAAGGGATAATGGTTGATCCCACGAAGATCGAAGCTGTGACGAAGTGGGAACAACCGAAAAGTCCCACGGAGATTCGAAGCCTTTTAGGATTAGCCGGATATTACCGAAGGTTTATCCAAGGCTTTTCTTCGATCGCTAGTCCATTGTCAACTTTGACCCACAAAGGAGCTACTTATGCTTGGGGTGAGAAGCATCAGGAAGCATTTGAGAAGCTAAAGAAGAAGATATGCGAGGCACCGATACTTTCTCTACCCGATGGAGTTGAAGACTTCGCTGTCTATAGCGATGCGTCTGGTGTTGGTTTGGGTTGTGTTTTGACCCAAAGAGAAAAGGTGATAGCATATGCGCCTCGACAGCTGAAAGAGCATGAAAAGAACTACCCGACTCATGATTTGGAGTTGGCAGCGGTAGTTTTCGCTCTGAAAATATGGAGGCATTACCTCTATGGCATGAAGTGCAAACTTTTCACTGATCATAAGAGTCTCCAATACCTCTTTAATCAGAAAGAATTGAATATGAGGCAACGACGCTGGCTAGAATTACTTAAAGACTATGACTGCGAGATACTTTACCACCTCGGTAAAGCTAATGTTGTTGCTGATGCTTTCAGTCGGAAAGTCAATCCCGAAAGGAAAAGGCCAAGAGCGTTGAGAATTGAAGTTGTCTCAACTATTTTGGAAAGTATAAAGAAAGCTCATAGCGAAGCTTCTGAGAAGAATGACAGAAAGGAGGAACGTTTGGGCAAAACGTTGGTGTTCGGTGTAAACAGTCATGGACTGAAGGTGTTCCAAGATCGGATTTGGATACCTAAGACAGGAGGAGTCAGAGATCTTCTGATGGAAGAAGCTCACAAAACCATGTACTCGATTCATCCCGGTAGCACTAAAATGTATAGGGACCTGAAACCCTACTACTGGTGGCCGACGATGAAGCTTGATGTTGCAAAGTATGTGGCCGAGTGTGTGACTTGTGCGAGAGTCAAGACACAACATCAGAAACCGTACGGGAGTTTAGAACCTTTGCCTGTGCCTATGGGTAAGTGGGAAGACATTGCTATGGATTTTTTCACTAAACTGCCCAGAACAAAGAATGGTCACGACATGATTTGGGTGGTCGTTGATCGATTCACTAAGAGTGCGCATTTCATAGCGGCCAGGGAGAAATGGTCTATGGAGAAGCTTGCGAATTCTTACGTGAAGGAAATTGTGAGGCTTCACGGTGTTCCGTAAACGATTGTGTCGGATCGTGATAGCCGTTTCACATCGAGGTTTTGGAAAAGTCTACAAGAGGAATTGGGTACCAAGTTGTGTTTAAGTACAGCTTACCATCCGCAGACTGATGGTCAGAGCGAACGAACGATACAAACACTTGAAGATATGCTGAGAGCATGTACTCTGGAATTCCTAGGTAATTGGGATGAACATTTACCGATGGTAGAATTTTCCTATAATAATAGTTTCCACTCGAGCATTAAGATGGAACCTTACCAAGCTTTGTATGGACAGAAGTGTCGTACGCCGTCTTGTTGGCTTGAGGCTGGGGAAAAGCAGTTTATGGGACTGGAGTTGGTTCATCAAACTGCTGAAAAGTTGAAAATAATTAGGGAAAGAATGTTAGCGGCTCAGGATTGTCAAAAGAGCTATGCTGACAAGAAGCGGAGACCGATAACTTTTGAGGTTGGGCATTCGGTTTTGCTTAAAGTCTCGCCGTGGAAGGGACTTATAAGATTTGGTAAAAGGGGAAAGTTGAGTGCAAGGTTTATTGGACCGTTTAAAGTTCTTCAGAGGATTGGGAACCAAGCTTACAAGCTCGAATTACCCGAAGAACTGAATGGAATTCACAACAGTTTTCATGTGTGTTATTTGAGGAAGTTCACGGGAGAAGTTCCCGACATAATTCCAATTTCTGAATTGAGAATTGATGAGAACAAAAGGTTGATTGAAGAACCAGAGGCAATTTGTCACACCCCCAAACCAGGCGGCGGAAACGTTCGGGGGCTGTCGTGACTCAATTGAATACCATAACATTGAATATATATGAAACGTAACAACATTCGTCACCATGCATTAATATAGTACAACCAGTAGAGTTTACATGAAGTACATTGTTTAAACATTACATTCCCAAAATAGATTGTTCGATTCGTACATAAATAAACTGCAAGCCATCACTGAATACGATTTCCTTTGATTCACTGGTTCCCTGAGAATACAAGTATTTTGAAAAACGTCAACATATGAAATGTTGGTGAGTTCATAAGTTGTATTTGAAAAACAATGTTTCGTATCGTTTGAAAACCACCAGAAAATCCGATATTTTCTGAAAAGAGAAGTTTTTGAAAACGTTTGTGAAGATCCATAAGTATGCTTGTTTGTTACTATACTTGTAAAAATTGTGCATTGAAGTTGTATGTATTTCGAATCTGTATGTATTGAAAAACCCTAGGAAAACCCGCTGTTTTCCTAATTCTTTGAATTCCATGAATTTACATTGAAACCATTGCAACGCATGAAGTTATCATTACCAGACGACATTGGATTATGATTATCTGCTACAAACACGCGTTACACAAACGACTCATCTATAGCAATACTAACGATCCCGTAGGCGTCGTCCGTACTAATCACGTTATCCAACCGCCCTGACTACGTGTAGTCCCACATCCGAAGAGAAAGAGGACACGAAGGCCTCGATGACTCCATTAGCCGGTTGGGGATAAAAAGGTACGAGGGGTCCCAGACCCGCCTCGCATAAAAGGCAGACTCTACTAGCGACACTAAAGGACCCTTGGGGACCAGTAGTCTACAAGCCATTGAAAGTCCGGTTACGTCGTGTCGGATCGGTAAAACCCAACACTTCGTAAGATTGAAGTCTTTGGGCCTTAAGATCAGGTCGTCGGGCTAGCTAGGCTCAACGAACAAGATTTTACACTTGTGGGGCCCAAAGATAGTGCGCAGACGTCTGTGCACATTCGCATGTATAATGAATTCCAAATCGTTAGTTGTATGAATCGTAGTGTTGTAGTATCGTAGTGTCGTCGTGTTAGTACTTTCGGATTTTTATTGGTTCGAGACCGAACCAATTCGTTTAACAACGACTTTTGGTGTTGTAATGTATTGTATTTTGTCGATAGTCGTGGTACCATTATTTGGTCAAATTGCATGTATTGAATTAGTCTTGAAAATTTTCTGTTTTCAGCCCCTCCTTGTTTGTAAAATTTACTTTTTCAACCCTTTATTCAAATACTTTCCGGTTTGGTCCTTAAATCAATTTTGTTGACATTTTAACACCAAAAATTTTTGAAATAAATATTTTCCAGCATATTTTTCATAGAAAACAGCTTAAATCCCTGAAATTTCAGTTTTCTCGGTTATAACCCTTTTTTTTCGCAAGTTTGACAATTTTGGCCCAAATTGTAAAATTTTTGCAACTTTGGTCCTTTTTAATTTAAAAAGCATTTTAAACCTTTGAAAAGGACTTGGATCACTTATGGTCCACTGTTTTACAGAAAATCATAGTTTTGGCCCTCCAAAACAGACAAATTCGCATAATGGGCCTCATTGGGCCGAAATTGTCATTTTTAGCCCATTAAGCTTGAAATTTATATTTTTAATCCTCTAAATGAGTATATTTCCAGAAATTGTTTTATTGAAACTGTTTTGACACACTTCATCCCACAGAATTCGTGATATGTCAATTTGGGCCCTTAATTTTGTATTTTTCACATTTTAGGCCCAAAATTTGTGTTTTTAGCCCAAAGAAAATTGTTACTAAACCACTTAGCTATTTTTCTTGAAACACTTGGTATGTAGAAATACATTTGATGCTAAAATCATTTAACATAAGATATATCTCGGTTTTGAGGGGTTTTATGGCTAGATCCAACATTATAGCACACAAAAGCATACATGTAAGCATGGAAATCATACAAGGCATACAAAACACATATAGATCTACACTTTCACTTGTATTCCCCCCCCCCCACAAAACTCATGAAAACAGAAAATAGGGGTATGAAGCTCACCTTGGGTGTGGGGGCTCGGTTTTGCAAAGAAAATGGAAGGAAAATGAAGTGATTTTCGGCCTTAGCAACCTTCCTTGGTAGATCTCGAGTTTGGTGACTTCTAAGGTGCATGATCACAATTTGGAATAGATTTAGAAGAGGTTTTTGATGGAATGAAATAGCTAGATCATATATATAAGTAAAAACATACCTAAGATGATGATTAACTTGCAAGATCCTCTTGAAAGCTCCTAATTTTCGAGATTTTTGGAGTAGGGAGGAAGGAGTGTTCTTGAGTGATCTAGAGAGAATTTGTGAGAGATTTGTGAATGTGTGTGTGTGTGTTTCGGCCGAGAGTGAGAGGGAGGAGAGAAGAGAAATGATTTTGAAGTGATGTGCATGGAGATATGTGAGATATTTTGCATGGAAGTCCTTTGGATAACAATGATGTGGCACAACAAGTCAACTCTTCCATCCTCTTGGGCTTGTGCATTTGGGCCGAGAATTTGGAAAGAAAAGGAAAAATTTGGGCCTTTGCCCCTAAGCCCAACGTTAGTGTTAATCTTGAGTATGTTTTAAGTCTAAAGAAATGTGGTAGGATTTTCATATTTTTATTGGACTAGTTTAGGTTATTCATGTATCAAGGCTTTTAATTCTTTTCATTCTAGGTCCAACATAGCCCAAAATGTTGAAACAAATAGATGTGGGTCCAATTAGAGCCCATTTAAGAGTTCTAAACCCAAGATAGTCAAATTGGAAGTTTATTGGTCCATTAGGTCCAATAAGGAAGTTCTAGTCCAAAATGGACCTAAGTAAGAACTTCTAGGGTTTCTAATTGTTTGATGACTATTTGTAGTACTTGTATGATGTATTTGATTGACGTTTTTGATTCACATTAGCTTGAATGTATAGTTTACAAGACACAAAATTTCCAGTTGTGACACAATTGTTGACCGAAAGACTAAGAAATTGTGATGCAAGATGGTTGGGTTAGTGCTTGACCGATGGAAACACACGAATGGGCCGAATCTCACCTGGGAGACAGAGAGTGACATGATGGGTCGCTATCCGCATTTGTTTATTGATGTGTGATTCCGGGGACGGAATCATTCTAAGGTGGAGAGAATTGCAACGCCTGTGTTTCCGGGCTTGCCATATTTAGCAATATAATAGTCTAGGTTAACCTTTGTAACCCGTTTTGAAATAATAAGAATGTATTATTTGAGTATTATGTGTTTTGTGCTTAATTGCTTAATTATGTGGTCTGATTTATTAAGAATAAAAATAAGCGTCAAAATTTAAGTGTAAAATAAACTTAATATCTTTGGTTAATGTTGTAGTAGTCGAAACGAGGTTTCCGAATATATATAGAACGCCCAAATCTGACTTCGTATGAGGAAGTTATGATTTATCGAAGTTCCGGCTTAGCGGTATACAGCCTGAAATACTCGAATTGAGATCGAGCGGTTGTTAGCCGAAGCAATCTAAATGAGAATCGAAGATCTCGTTGTTGGTATCGAAGCGATAAAAAGTTAGGCGAGAACGGACGTCAAACGAAGAAGTTATGAATTTATAACGAAAGTTTCTGTCGCGGCCTATTAAAAATAATTAATAAAAATAAAGTCAAAATTAGCCGACGGAGTCTAAACGAAAGTCGTAGAGCATGGTCTCACCTTTCCGTGGATATAAAGAACGTCGAAAACGGAGTTCGTATGAAGAAGTTATGTATTTCCGAAGTTTATTAATCATTTTGTATTTAAATTTAAATCAAAATTCGGAAGCATTATCCGAAGGAGTCACCGATCTGATCCGAGGTACGCCCCGCGTACTCCGAGGGATGTCGAAACTCGCACTCGAGCACTTCGGATACGTAAGCAATGACGTTTTGGGCAGTACGCCCCGCGTAACGCAGTACGCCCCGCGTACTCCGAGGCTCCAGCCTCTATAAAAGGGGATCCGAAGGCAGCCATAATTCTTGTTCATTTTCTTCTCTTCTCTTTAGTCTTTTGCATCGTTTTTTGTGCCGAAGCTACCCCGAAGTCCCGGTATCATACTCTAGCCCCGAGGCAAGTCTCGAGATCCCGAAGATCCCGAGAAGCGCGGTTCCCGAGTCGAAGCTCTGCCCGCGAGAAGTTCGATTTTCGAGGAGATCTTCCAGATCTGCTGTGGATTACTACTTCTATAAGCCGTAGTGCTGTCGGATCGTCTTCTGATCAAGTGAGTGTGTAGTTATTTCTTCTAATACAATAATACGAAGTATTTTATATAAAAATACGTGCTATGTGTATATATTTGGTTGTGTTATGTGTGAATGAGTATTCACTCTCTTCTATCTTATAGATCTGCTTATTTCTTTATGAGATATGTGTTATGTGTGTGTGCCTCATCTGTTATGTGATATATGCGTTGATTAAAGCATGCTATACAGGTTTTCTTTAAACTACGTATGAAAATATATATTTTATCTACTAATATGTTGGGTAGAACATGGGTAGATAGTTGGTGTGTAATAAACAGATGAGAGGCCTCGATGTTGTTGTTGTTGTTGATCTAGTTATTCAGCGGAGTATGGATAACGACCACGGACTCTTTCTAGACAGTCCAGTGGAACGCTAGCAGGTTCATAACCTGTAGGTGTTATGAATGATGTGTTCACCGGTGTACTCTATCCCCCTCATGGTTGCCTTTAGGATATCTATTGTTGAGGAAACCCCTTCGCAGTGATGTCCGTCCCGATGAAAATCCTAGATTAGGTCCCTTGAGATAGTTGTTTTAGGGACGTAAAGTGAGGATAACGGGAATGGGTAATCGGGATAGTGTTTGGTTGGTGAAATTAAATATAACTTATTTATTGTGGGTTGAAAACCCTATATGCTCACCAGGCTCCCAAGCCTGACCCACTCAGTTTTATTTGTATTACAGGAAGTGGCACAAGGGCGTAAGATGGATGGATCATCTTGTTGTTTTGTTTACAAGTCTGTATATGTATATATTTGTTGAATGACTTGTAATGTTTATCGTTTATGCTTTATGGTCTGTATCGGAACATGACATCCCGAGTTTTGATTATATAATGAAATGCATCTCTTGATGAAATGCTTTGATAAATATTATTTTATCATGTTTTGTTTTGGGAACAAATTCTGCAACTCTTTCAAATCAAAAGGATTTACTCTGAAAATATTTAAAAGCATAAATGAAAATCGGTCTTTTCTGGCCGAGATTTTGGGGATGTCACACATCAAAACCATGAGCCCTTTCAATCCCTAAGAATAGGAGTTTCATTGATTTCATCTGTGAATGGTGACCAGAAGTTCAGATTTGGAAATCTTGATTATATTGTTTTGCTTCTATTATTTCTAGAGGCTTTTCTTGGTCCTTTTGAGCATCCTTTCTAGCTTTTGCACAACCAAAACTTTCTTCCTTTTTGCTTGACCTTTTTGCTTGTTCCCTTACTTCCTCTACTTGTTCGTCTGAATCCTTCGTTTGATCTATGTGGAAAGAGACCCGATCCCACTCTTTTTCTTTGTGAAGTTGCTTTCCTTCTGTAACTTTCTCATTTTATTCAAGATTCTAAAGGTTTTAAATGCTTTAAACTCCTCCAGCTCCCATTCTTCCACCATTTTGTTTCACTGATTCGCCCTTCCATCTTCAGCTACACCCCTGTTGTCGCGTCTTGATGTCTAACCATAATAGTAACATGCGGCGTTTCTCCAAGACCTTCAAGTTTCTACATTCATGTGACAGGACACATGTTAGCCGCTAAGGTGTTTACGCCAACCATTTGTAGCGAAGTCCCATGGATGGCGCCACATGATACGTCCTCGGGTTCGGCCTCCATATTAGTAAAGCCGAGTAACTTCTTCTAACGATGGATTACCTAGAAACAATCACAAATTCGTGAGTTGGTTATCCGGGGAGGAGTCTTGAGATAACGATCCAACGATTAAGTTAATAGAGACCTTTATCAAAATATGTTCTTAATCGAAATGAGTGAATGTTTGTTAGCGTACCTCACAGGAATGATTCGGATCACCTATTTATCATTGGAGTAGAAACACCCCGACCCTCCTTCCTACCGAACCAATCTGATGTCTTTTCGCATTTATGGTCGTACACCCGAAGTTACGATGAAAAATACTAGGAAACCGTTATACATGTAACATCTAAAATCTCGAAGAGAAATTGTTGAGAATAAACCAATTTCTAGGTGAACTTGATGAGTTGTAGGGACCAAATCAACATGTTTAAGATGGAAGAATCGTGGGAATTAAATGAACCAACTCAGTGAGTTGAGGAGCCTCAATTCAGCGAGTTGGCAGCTGGGAAGGAAACCCTAATTTTTAGGGTCTTGCGCCCTATTTAAAGGCCTTAAGTCCTTTTTTTGGCCTCCATATCAGCTTCGATTGCTATAAAAACCCTAAAACGAGTTATAGCCTCCATTTTCATGTTTTTTAGCCTTGGAAGGAAGTTTGGTGTCCATTTTCCGTATTGTGAAGGAGTTAGAAGATCTAGAAGTTCCTAGCTTGGAGAAGGAAGACTTGGATCAAGAATCCCTCCATTTCTTGCAGTCACTTTAAGGTATCAAGTTCATACCTTGATTTGTTGATGATTAGATCTTCTTATTTTGGGTTTTGTTGTGTTTTGGACTCTTTTTGGGGATGATGAAGGAGTGAAGTCATTTAAGGGGTTGTTCTTTCAGATTTGGGTTGACTTTGGTACCCTTGAGCTTAACGGTGCAAACCGGCAGGCGTAACGTCCGCGTTTTCCAGGCTAAGCATTTTCGTTGATGTAATAGTCTAGGTTAACCTTTGTAACTCGTTTTGAAATAATAAAAACGTATTATTTGAGTATTATGTGTTTTGTGCATAATTGCTTAATTATGTGATTTGATTAATTAAGAATAAAATAAGCGTCAAAATTTAAGTGTAAAATAAACTCAATATCTTTACATAAAGTTGTAGTGGTCGAAACAAGGATTACGGATATATAAGGAATGCCAAAATCCGAGTTATAACGAAGAAGTTATGACCTGTCGAAGTTTCGCGACAGAACCGTCAACGCTGAATGACGTAAAAAGTGAAATGTTTACATTAGAGCAATATTTAGCCTTAGTGATCTAAACGAAATTCGTAGAGTTTGTTAAACCGAGAGCGTGCATAAAAAGAACGCCCAAATCTGACTTCGTATGAGGAAGTTATGATTTTTCGAAGTTTCGACTTAGCGGTATGCAGCCCGAATACTCGATTTGAGACCGAGCGGTTTTTAGCCAATCTAAATGAGAATCGAAGATCTCATTAATTGTAGTAAACGATAAAAAGATAGGCGAAAACGGACGTCGGATGAAAAAGTTATGATTTTATAACGGAGTTTTCCTATCCCGAGCTACTAAAAATAAATAATAAAAATAAAGTCGAAATTAGCTGATGAGGAAGATATGAATTTTTGAAGTTTAATAAATATTTTCGATATTTAATTTAAATATATATATTAACCGATATTATCCTTGGGGGAGTCAGCGACCTTATCGTCATTACGCCCAGCGTAATTTGAAGTTCCAGCCCCTATAAAAGGAGGTTGAGGGCAACCGAGTTGTTTGCTCATTTCTTCCCTTTTTCTCGCGTTTTTGCATCGTTTTTCGTGCAATAATTGTCCCGAAGCCCTGGTATCATTCCCGAGCCCCGAAGCAAGTCCCGAGGTCCCGAAGATCCCGAGAAGTAAGATTCCCGAGCCGAAGCTCTGCCCGCGAGGAGTCCGGTTTTTGTGAAGATCTTCCAGATCTGCCGAAGAATACTACTTCTACAAGCCGTAGTGTTGTCCGATCATCTTCTGATCAAGTGAGTGTGTGGTTACTTTCTTCTAACGCATAATTATGAAGTATTATATATAAAATATGTGTTATGTGTATACTTTGTTGTTATATGTGTGAATGTATATTCACTTTCTTCTATCTCATAGATCTGATTTATTCTCTATGAAATACGTGTTATGTGGGTGTGCCTCATCTGTTATGTGGAATATGTATTGAATGAAAATGTCATACAGGTTTTAAACTATGTATAAAAATATGTATTTTTATCTACTAATATGCCCGGTAGAACATGGGTAGATAGTTGGTGTGTAATAAACAGATGAGAGGCCTCGATGTTGTTTTCATCCAGTCATCTAGCGGAATTTAGATGACGACCATGGACTTTTCTAGACAGTCCAATGGAACGCTAGCATGCTCATAACCTGTAGGTGTTAATGAACTTGGGTGTTCATTCACTGTATTCCATCCCCCTCATGGTTGCCTTATTTGACTTATATTGCTGAGGAACCCCCGAAGCATGTGTTGTCGCCCCGATGAAATATTCTTAGACTAGGTCCCTTATGTTAGTTGTCTTAGGGACGTAAAGTGAGAATAATGGGAATGGGTAATTGGGTTATTGTTGGTGGGTGGAAATTAAATATAATTATTTATTGTGGGTTGAAAACCCTATATGCTCACCAGGCTCCCAAGCCTGACCCACTCAGTTTATTTGTATTACAGGAAGTGGCGCAAGGGCATGAGATGGATGAATCATCAAGTTGTTTTGTTTACAAGTCTGTATATGTATATATTTGTTGAATGACTTGTAATGTTATCGTTTATGCTTTATGGTGTATATCGGAACATGACATCCCGAGTTTTGATTATATAATGAAAATACATTTCTTTATGAAATGCTTTGGTAAATATTATTTTATCACGTTTTGTTTTTGGGAACAAATTCCGCAACTCCTTCAAATCAAAAGGATTCGCTCTGAAATTATTTTAAAAGCATAAATGAAAATCGGTCTTTTTTGGACGCGATTTTGGGGATGTCACATCAGGGCAGCAACTAGGGATTTCTTTCAAGGAGCTTATGCATTCAAGGTGAGTTTTCCTCACTGTACTTGCAGGTCGAAGGCACCAATGTTGGCTCCTTGAATTGTTATCCTGGTCTATCGTATGATTGAGTACTATGCTGATCTGTTAGATCTATATCCTGGTAGATAGGATAACGCTATGCTTAGTTATCTATTAGATCTACCTGTTACCTGTTCTGGATATATATTTTCCAGTAGTATGTGTTGATGAATTGTGGTTGGGTTGAGACTATACTGCTTTGTGGTACCAGTCAACAAACCCGATAATGTTTATATCGATATATTATATGTATGCTTATATGTTATGTATGAAGGTTTTTGAGCATTATAACACTCCTATGGTGTACATGCAACCTTAGAAACCTTGGATCTATGCTTTCGCTATTATACATGCAAATATTCATTTTCCAAGGTTCTCATCCTAACTAACATACTATGGGGTACTTGTAATATAAAACTTAGTGGGATGACATACCTTTTTCTTGTGGTTGATTCCTTTGAGCTTCAAGAGCCTAGCACCAATAATGTGGATGCCTCAAGTGGAATCACAAATCACCAAAACACCTTGGAAAACTTGAGACAATAGTAATCACACTAGAAATCGGCCCACTCTTGTTCACTCACACCCTAGTGCCATTTCATGTGCCAAAGACCTCTTTAAATAGTATGGAAGATTAGGGTTACATTCATGTAAAGCCTAATACCCATGATCTTTCATTTCCATAGGATCCATGGGTTAAAAACTCTATGGACTATCCACGCAAGCTTAGCCCATCCTAAATGAACTTGGCCCATTATATATATATATATATATATATATATATATATATATATATATATATATATATAAGAGTCTATATTTAATTAGTTCCTTTTTGTCACTAAATTTATTCTAAATTAATTCTTGATCAATACTAATTAAATAATATGATTTCATATTAATATATTATAACTAAGAATATATTAATAAACCATATACATACTATTCTCAAAACACAATCTATACAGATTGTTCCGGTGAAGTGCAACCCAAATGGACCATGCTACTCTTGGGTCGACTACATACCAATTATAGTTATGGGCTTAGACATCTAATTCAACAGTCTCCCACTTGGATGAGTCTAAAACTATTATTCAAGTATGACTACAAGATCCCGACTAGCAATCGTAGCTCTTAAAGTCGCTGCCAAACTCTAACCTAGTCAAATGACGTGTCCATTAGATAAGGGATCATATATTCCTCCATTCTAGATATCATATGGACTGAGAGATGGATTATAATCATTCTCTCTGTCCATTTGTTGTTACCCGATTTCTGATTTATGATAACTGACTAATTTAACAAATCAAATCAGTTCAGGCATGGCCAGGCACTCAGGGGTGTCATCACTAAATCATCGAGGAGCCCCACAGATATCGCTTTTATCCCTCCAAGGGTAAAAGGAATGGGTAAACTTCGACCCAAAATGTTCTCTTGTACGTATTGATCAAATTACACACAACCATATGTTTTATAACAACCAAGTTATTGGTTGCGTTTACATATGTCAATGTGCAACTGACGCACAATTACAACTCACACGTCTCCGTATGAAGAATATAAGATATTATCGTCTCATGATTACTCATGATAAAACCCATGAAGTGATTCAAATGAGTGTGAGTTTAATCCAATACTCAAATCTCATTCCAGGAGCACTCATGAATGTGGCAGCAACTTTTCCTATGTCTAAACAATTTAGACATCTACAAGCCTAGTTCATGATAGTCTTGATTCATACCTACTTCGAATGTATGATTGACTGTGGAGAGTTTGAATAACCTAACTATTTGGGAAGTCAAAACATGCAAAGTTGTGACAACCCAAGTTGTTCCGTTACATTTCCTCGTTACCGTTAACGGAATATTCCAGTTTATAAAAATTTCGTTAATAAGGGGTCGTCAAATAAATAAATGTTTCATTTATTTATGTCGTTAAGTCGTGATAAGAGAAATAGAAACTCAAAATACACATTTCCATTTAGTTGGAAAAGTTAGTTTTTATTATTACGACCACTAAATCGGGTGCAACCAAAAGCACCGTATAACGACAATATCGGGTAGAATCCCACTGAGCCCCAACTCCAACCCCTATATAAGGGTGAGTGGAGTCCAGTGGAGACTTTTTACACTCTCCCCACTCTCTCCCTCTCTACAACTTAAATTCGAGCCAAAAATCGTCTGTTTCGAGCCCCAAACGAGTAGGTAAACTATCCTAACTTGTTGTATAACTTATCTAGTGTGCAAATTCGAGTTTAAAACATAAAATAGGGACATAATCATGAGTTTACGGCCCAAGAACACTCTTGGGCCGTGAACACCATTTAATGGGGTTTTTTAAGCCCCAAAACATAAAATAGGGACATAATCATGACTTATAGGCTTATGGAATCGGACTTAGAACACCTTGAACTAGCATTTTGGGGAGTAAACATGAGTTTACTACCCAAGAACATTCTTGGGCCGCAAACTCCCCCTCATGGGGAGTAAACTCATGTTCTTGTGTTAGAAATGCCCCAAACACCCCCCTATGGCCTTGGAAAAATACCTTGAAGCAATACCATCATTGGAAAGGCCTTAAACTTCAATAAAACTAGGGGAGTAGGAGTTCACGGCCGTGAACTCCCATAGGGGAGGTTCATGAGCCGTAAACTCCCATTTAATGCCCAAATGGTGCCCAAACTCCTTCATTCAACTTGGAAAAAATACATAGGATTTATTCTCTATCATTTAAGCACTTAAAACACCCAAGGAATATGTCCCTAGGAGCTTAAGGCCATAAACTCCCTTGGTTAGGGTCGTAAACTCCAAGTTGGTCCATATAGGTGCTTTAACCCCCTTCACACATTTGATATCTAAGTCTAGCAAAATTCCACAATTGAAATGTGGCCTTTAAGCATCCTAGAACACCCTCACCATGAGTTTACGGCCATAAACTCATGGGGAGTGTCCCAGGACCGTAAACGCCTTATGGTGAGTTTACTCTTGGAGAGTAAACTCCATTCCTAGTTCATTCATGCCCTTAAATGTTACCCGGGACACCCCAAACACTTAACCAAGGTGTTTTTCACTCTTTAGGGTGCGTATACTTGTTTAATTGGTATTATATGTACTAATTGTATGTAAACATATGTTATCATATGTTTAATAGGTCACTAAGTGTGTCCAAGTCTTTACTTGACACCGAACACCCAACCGGCGCCTTCGTCGGATCCACTTACACCAGGTGAGTTCATACCCCTGAATGAACCTTTTAAATGTTTTTACATGTTTTATAGGGGGAGTACAAGTTAAACATGCCAGTTATCATATCAATCACATGTGATTGATAACCCGCATGCACAAGATTTTACCACTGTACATTGTTTTTACCGAGTAGGACACTATAATGGTTTTCAATTGTTTCAAACTCTTACTTATACTGTTTTATCTAAATTCATTCTAAACTGATTTATGAAAGATGTTCTAAGGTTTTCAAACATATTTTACAAAACAATACAAATTGTGATATTCTCCGGATATAAAGGTTTTTCATCAAAGTTTCCCTTTTACGACGTATACTTTTACTTGTTAAATACTGATGCTTCGCTAATACTTATTTTATACTCCTACTCTGTAACGCTTTCACTTAAACTTGTAGTCGCTTATACCTGATGGACGCTTATACTTATTCATACTCTTAAATAGAGATACACTACTACTTCACTTATACTCGATACGCTCTTACTTCACTTATTGTCGTCTCTACTTCGTGATACGCTTATACTTGTTCGACACTCTTCACTTGCGACCACTCCTACTTCACTTGTTAGACACTCCTACTTCACAAAGATCACTTCTACTTGATACACGCTCAGTCGTAGTTAGAGGTATGTTTGTGCTTGTATAGATGCATATAAATAATGATTGAAGGACTTAGGAAGGCTTGTCTTCCCTATTTCCTTTTCTTCGTTGAGATGTGGTCTGGTGGGATCGGATGGCTGTCCGAAGGTCGTTTGACTCATTAGTTATATATTATGTATACAAGCATGGACATATAGGAATTCGCTAGTCAGTTTAGTTAAGAGTCTCTACCTCTAGCCTACACTTACATTAGAAACCCACTATTGGGAAGTCCTTATCTCTAGTTCAGCACTTTCACACTACCCACTATTTGGAAGTCTCTACCCACTATTTGGAATGCATCTTCAGGACACGGCATTCTCCGTCGTCTAGTTGGTAACCAGAATCTCCTGTAGGGAGGGAGGACATTGTGTGTATAGATCTATACGGGATTGACAACCCCGCACCCAGACTGCTAGCTACAGTACCGGCCTACCAAGCCAACGGGTGACAAATGTCACATCTTATAGACGCTTGTAGAGCGTCTGGAACTCTAGTCAGTATGGTTACGAGTATCCCGGGTTACCTTATAATTCCTTGGCCTTAAGGTAACGGTATTTCGCCAGCAATTTACACTGTATGCTGGTAATTTATTTCAGAGTCACACTATTTTGACCTTACAAGACGTATCTTTCATTTGATACTGTTTGGGGTCTGTTTTCTATGTTTTTGACCTTACAAGATGTATCTTTCATTTGATACTGTTTGGGGTTTGTATTTACTGTATTCACTGTATCCACTGTATTCACTGTATCCACTGTATTCACTGTATTCACTGTATCCACTGTATTCTCTGTTTTAGACCTTGCAAGACGTATCTTTCATTTGATACTGTTTGGGGTCTGTTATTCACTGTTTAGACCTTACCAGCTGTACCTTTCATTTGTTACCTTCTGGGGTCTGAGTCTCTATTTGTTAGACTGAACCAGGCGTGTCGTTTGTTCGATACTCTCCTGGAGTCTATGATTCCTTGCCTTAGTCAGCAGTCCTCACTGCTGAGGCATATGTTATTCCCTGATGTCGTTGTTTTCCTCAATAAACAAATTCAGTATTTTGATAATGATAACAATTTAGGGAAAATGACTTTTTACCACATAACACTGACCAGTCTTGGTAGAAGGCTGCTTTAATAAAGAAAATATAGGATTTTCTGGAAACAACTCTAATACACAGTAAACACTTAAACTACTACTTTATAAAGTTATTTGGATAAATATCACTAAATACTTATAAACTCACCAGCATTTGTAAAAATGCTGATACTCGCTTTTCAAATAACTTGTATTCTCAGGTTAGCATTAGACAGGTACATCCCCGGAGCTGTTGATGAAGATAGCTTAGTACCGCGCTATATTTATTCTATTACTTGTATTACTTTGAATTGTTGTAATGTAACCATGTAAAATTATTACTATTAATGCAATGTTTTGTTGTACTTTGATTACTATAATGCATGTGTTGTGATACTTGACATGACGTCATCCACCCTAGAACGTTTCCGCCGTTCCGGTTTTGGGGTGTGACAGATTGGTATCAGAGCATTGTTTATAGTGAGCTAAGTATATCAATTCATAAAAGATATACAACCTATAAACACAAAGGGATAAAACACTCTGGCCAAGAATTATACTTTAAAATATAACCATATTTTACCAAAGTATAATAATATCCAAAATCTAAACACTCGAATAAAAGTATCACAAGAAGAACAATAATAAAAGTCTTCGGATGTTGAGCATTACCGTCAAACCTGGGCAGTTATGTAATCGTAAGCTGGGATAAATGTAACCTAATCAACTACATTTATCCGAGATGCGATGAACGTGTGCTTGGGAGTGATAGTGGTGTACAACAAGTCTGAAACTTACCAACTAGGATTGCTAGAGCCAAACATAAAGTTAAAATACTATAGGAGTATTTTAGAACGCTAAAAGATTCACACTAATCCAAGAATCATAATCCAAAGATAAGAATCAAACAAGAATTAAAATACCATAGGGGTATTTTAGAATCCATAAACAACCATGCGTGAATAACTAAAAAGATCCTTATTGATATACCTACAACTACAGAGGGTGTACTCCCAAGGTTATATATAATAAGGATCCCATAGGCTAAGAATGTGTGGTTTCGCTCTATTTCCTTTTCCTCGTTGGGATGTGGTTCTAGAGTAGTATCACTTATTCGAAGGCCTATCGGATCTAAGCTATATATGATATGTATACCCTGTGTAATCGTAGCAAGACTCGATATGGATCATCCAGTGAAATGTTAATAATCTTTTAGGATTATTTAGACATTTCCATTCTCGCGCGAACCCTGTAGACAACCCTATCCACTTCAATGCTCGGCAGATGAGTTGATTCAGACCCAGAGAAGGTTCATTGAGAAGATTTCCTGTTCAGAAATAAATGAACTGGGTCGAGACTATTGAATTCACCAGGTGCCTATATTCTTTTAGGGACATCAATGAGGAAATCTGCCTAAACTTCGGAGATTCCCAGTCATCCATCATGAAGTGGTGACACCCATAGTCGGAAATCAGAAGGAAGGCGGAGTGGAAATTCAATATGTCCATACGAGAAGGGAACCCTAGGAAGCCACCCGAAGGAAACCAACGGCGATTCCAGTCAAAGATACGAGGCAGACTGAGGGAGCCAGTACATGGAACCCAGTAATTGTCTTTTCCTCGTGTTCGTCACACTAATAAACCCATAAAATAATACAATTTAGTGAGTTAGTGGTTACACTACTCACGCTATGTGTTAGGTAAATCGTTGATTCCCGTTGCCAGATACACGATTAGGGCGGATCCCTGCACCTTTATTGAGAGTGCTTAGCCATGAGCTTTCATGAGCCTCTCTTTCCGCAGTTTTGTTCCGAACCATTCTCAAATCTCTCCAGGCCGGAGAGTGAAACCTTTCCCAGTATAAAAGGTAACTTAGTAGGAACGACTCGCATCTTATGGCCTTTTCCGATACTCATACTCCTACCTTGATTACTAGGACTACATCATAGGGATGTAGGTTGACACTCAGACGACCAGTACCCGAGGCACGGGAAAATTTATGCCTAATACGTTCAGGACAGAAATGTCCAGGGTTAACCATCATCTCTCATTACCTTGTATTCCTTTCCGTGTAGGGAAAGACAAAGGCACAGAAGGAGCCTGACACTACTGCTTAGGGAGAAGCGGCAAGGAACTCGTTAGATTTTGGTACGTCTCTCGATCTCAGATAACTAAACTAAATACATTAAAAGATTAATTCAAAATGTAAATTCTTCCCAGTAGGCGAAAGTCGCAGCACTGTTATAAAATTTAAAATTCATTAGGTAAAACTATAATGGCTAAACATATACGTTACGACCATGTATATTTAAGATGGACAGATCTAGAGTGAGCGAGTGCCGCCTCATTTCTTGTTCCTCTTTTGGTTGTGGATTTAGGGCGGGGTCGCTCAGTCAACAGTCCTCCCCACCTTAAATATACATGACTAGTATATGTGAGGCGATTATAGAAATGCCTTGTGAGAATCCACTCATGAAAGGGTACTCTATTCGGAAACGCTTAGAACTCTCTATAGTTCCGCGTCGACTCTATCGGTCCAAGTATCCGCGGTAGTGATATATAGGACGAAACCCGAGACGCCTAGAACTTGTGTGCCTGTTCGGCACATGACTCTATCGATCTTCACTTTATATCATGTTGAAGTGTGCCAACTTTGACGACTCTATTGATCATGGTTTGACTTCGTGCAACCATGTGTGCATCCTTAGTGTTGTGTAAAAAGAACTTTCTCCATAGCCATGTCGGCAAATAAAGGTTCTTCCAAACCTGAACATAACACAAATAATCAAACCTAATGCGATCCGTCAATCGTCTCTCTTATCTCAACCCTTCCGAAGTACCCAAGAGAGGGTACCACGCGCCGTCAACCGACCCCTCGTAGTCAGATGAACACTAAAGTGAACGACATTGCAGATACTCCATAAGACAACAACCATCCGAAGCATACTTCATAGTTTCCCCAAAAAGACCCTTTGCACCTCGCACGTCAGGTTCGTAAGCATAGAGATTAGAAGTCATAAGACTGACCACTATAACTAGGTATATGCGTAAAGGTGGCATATAATTGAGATCAAAAAGATTTAAGGTGTGTGTTTCCTCCTTATTCCCTGTTCCTCGTTGGGTTGTGGGTTTGGGGTGGAGTCGCACAGCTGAACATCCTGCCGACCTCAATTGTATACTGCCTGCATACACCCGGTATTTGTGGTTAGACGAAGCATGAGCTCTACCACGAACCTCTTCGCAAGACACTTTCACCCTATTCCATAACCTAGGAGCCGGAGTCAAGATAATCACTGCGGGTTAAGCTAGTAAAGTTCCGAGTGGTGAGACCCTATACTCACTAGAATTGACCTAGACCGAGAAAACTCAGAACCTCCGGAAGAGTAGTTGCAGTAGATGTTCGCACTACTCAGGCACCTCGTCCACCCAGTTATAGACAAGTGGTGCTTATCATCCTCCACCCTCTCGCAAGGAGGAAATCGTCGTCGCTTGGTAGACGAAGAATCACACTTTCCGAAGTAAACACTAGAATACCGAGAACCACAGGATAACCTTCGCAGCCAAGAATACTTGATCAAAGAGCGAAAGTAATTGCGTTAAGCCTCATGACCCTGATCCCAAAGAGGTTATAGACTTGACACCAGTCCTGGTGTTAGTGGAAGGGTTATGCAGGAGCATACACTTTCCACGCTAGAATAAACCACAGTCTTAGAGATTCATTGGACTATTAGGTGTTCCACGAATACTATCTCACGCAGAGATAGTAGAACCACCTCCCGAGATAGTCCAACACTCGTCTGGTGAAACCTTATATTCCCGACCTCCAGGGTTTCCGTGTTTCAAGCTTTGTTAGTGCAGATTCCTTTTGCACAAGCTTGAGATAGACACTCTACAGTAAACCGATAACCATAGTTAAGCAACCCACTCGACGATCTAGAAAGTCTCTATCAGGCAGTTGACAGAAAGCACGAAACCAAAGACCACTCGAGATTCCTAAGAACCAACCTAAAGGACTAGACGCACAGTACGAGTGAGAACGTTGGGAACTTCGAAATGGCGATCACGCCAGTGATGATCTTGCCATAGAAGTACGCTATGTTCTGAGTACTGAAAAGCTCTACCATTCCGAGAGCTTAGGACCATATGAGAATTCTCATGGAGATTTGGTCCAACCCTATTCAGGCCGCTACTACCTTCGATATACCACAAGATTCACACCCAGTCGATCCACTTCTTAGACTTGATATGTGATTTCCCGACAACACTCTTCGTGCCTCACTCATCTTGATAGAATCCATTGAGAACCCTAACCATGTAGATACACCAGTTGCAACCCACTAGCTACACGAGACGAAATTCACATCCCGTACGTGAGGGTCTGTTGGAATGTCAAACACAGACCAGAGATCACCTGGGAATGCGAGGACAACCGTATAGGAAGTAATCTGTTACCTCTATTTGGCCATTCATACCTACTTCCTTTCCTAGACCTGAATTTCAGGACGAAATTCCCTCTAACGGGGGGATGATGTGACAACCCAAGTTGTTCCGTTACATTTCCTCGTTACCGTTAACGGAATATTCCAGTTTATAAAAATTCCGTTAATAAGGGGTCGTCAAATAAATAAATGTTTCATTTATTTATGTTGTTAAGTCGTGATAAGAGAAATAGAAACTCAAAATACACATTTCCATTTAGTTGGAAAAGTTAGTTTTTATTATTACGACCACTAAATCGGGTGCGACCAAAAGCCCCGTATAACGACAGTATCAGGTAGAATCCCACTGAGCCCCAACTCCATCCCCTATATAAGGGTGAGTGGAGTCCAGTGGAGACTTTTTACACTCTCCCCACTCTCTCTCTCTACAACTTAAATTCGAGCCAAAAATCGTCTGTTTCGAGCCCCAAACGAGTAGGTAAACTATCCTAACTCGTTGTATAACTTATCTAGCGTGCAAATTCGAGTTTAAAACATAAAATAGGGACATAATCATGAGTTTACGGCCCAAGAACACTCTTGGGCCGTGAACACAATTTAATGGGGTTTTTAAGCCCCAAAACCCCTCCAAATTGTCCCTAAGGCTTAGATATGACTTGTAGGCTTATGGAATCGGACTTAGAACACCTTAAACTAGCATTTTGGGGAGTAAACATGAGTTTAATGCCCAAGAACATTCTTGGGCCGTAAACTCCCCTTCATGGGGAGTAAACTCATGTTCTTGTGTTAGAAATGCCCCAAACACCCCCCTATGGCCTTGGAAAAATACCTTGAAGCAATACCATCATTAGAAAGGCCTTAAACTTCAATAAAACTAGGGGAGTAGGAGTTCATGGCTGTGAACTCCCATAGGGGAGGTTCATGGGCCGTAAACTCCCATTTAATGCCCAAATGGTGCCCAAACTCCTTCATTCAACTTGGAAAAAATACATAGGATTTATTCTCTATCATTTAAGCACTTAAAACACCCGAGGAATATGTCCCTAGGAGCTTACGGCCGTAAACTCCCTTGGTTAGGTCTGTAAACTCCAACTTGGTCCATATAGGTGCTTTAAACCCCTTCACACATTTGATATCTAAGTCTAGCAAAATTCCACAATTGAAATGAGGCCTTTAAGCATCCTAGAACACCCTCACCATGAGTTTACGGCCGTAAACTCATGGGTAGTGTCCCAGGGCCGTAAACGCCTTATGGTGAGTTTACTCTTGGAGAGTAAACTCCATTCCTAGTTCATTCATGCCCTTAAATGTTACCCGGGACACCCCAAATACTTAACCAAGGTGTTTTCCACTCTTTAGGGTGCGTATACTTGTTGAATTGGTATTATATGTACTAATTGTATGTAAACATATGTTATCATATGTTTAATAGGTCACTAAGTGTGTCCAAGTCTTTACGTGACACCGAGCACCCAACCGGCGCCTTCGTCGGATCCACTTACACCAGGTGAGTTCATACCCCTGAATGAACCTTTTAAATGTTTTTACATGTTTTATAGGGGGGAAATACAAGCTAAACATGCCAGTTATCATATCAATCACATGTGATTGATAACCCGCATGCACAAGATTTTACCACTGTACACTGTTTTTAACGAGTAGGACACTATAATGGTTTTCAATTGTTTCAAACTCTTACTTATACTGTTTTATCTAAATTCATTCTAAACTGATTTATGAAAGATGTTCTTAGGTTTTCAAACATATTTTACAAAACAATACAAATTGTGATATTCTCCGGATATAAAGGTTTTTCATCAAAGTTTCCCTTTTACGACGTATACTTTTACTTGTTAAATACTGTTGCTTCGCTAATACTTATTTTATACTCCTACTCTATAACACTTTCACTTATACTTGTAGTCGCTTATACCTGATGGATGTGTATACTTATTCATACTCTTACTTAGAGATACACTTCTACTTCACTTATACTCGATACGCTCTTACTTCACTTATTGTCGTCTCTACTTCGTGATGCGCTTATACTTGTTCGACACTCTTACTTCACTTGCGACCACTCCTACTTCACTTGTTAGACACTCCTACTTCACAAAGATCACTTCTACTTGATACACGCTCAGTCGTAGTTAGAGGTATGTCTGTGCTTGTATAGATGCATATAAATAATGATTGAAGGACTTAGGAAGGCATGTCTACCCTATTTCCTTTTCTTCGTTGAGATGTGGTTTGGTGGGATCGGATGGCCGTCCGAAGGTCTTTTGAGTCATTGGTTATATATTATGTATACGAGCATGGACATATAGGAATTCGCTAGTCAGTTCAGTTAAGAGTCTCTACCTTTAGCCTACACTTACATTAGAAACCCACTATTGGGAAGTCTCTATCTCTAGTTTAGTACTTTCACACTACCCACTATTTGGAAGTCTCTACCCACTATTTGGGATGCATCTTCAGGACACGGCCTTCTCCGTCGTCTAGTCGGTAACCAGAATCTCCTGTAGGGAGGGCGGACATTGTGTGTATAGATCTATACGAGATTGAGAACCCCACACCCAGACTGCTAGCTACAGTCCCGGCCTACCAAGCCAACGGGTGACAAATGTCACATCTTATAGACGCTTGTAGAGCGTCTGGAACTCTAGTCAGTATGGTTATGAGTATCCCGGGTTACCTTATAATTCTTTGGCCTTAAGGTAACGGTATTTCGCTAGCAATTTACACTGTATGCTGGTAATTCATTTCAGAGTCACACTGTTTTGACCTTACAAGATGTATCTTTCATTTGATACTGTCTGGCGTCTGTTTTCTCTGTTTTTGACCTTACAAGATGTATCTTTCATTTGATACTGTCTGGGGTCTGTATCCACTGTATTCACTGTATCCACTGTATTCACTGTATTCACTGTATCCACTGTATTCTCTGTTTTAGACCTTGCAAGACGTATCTTTCATTTGATACTGTCTGGGGTCTGTTATTCACTGTTTAGACCTTACCAGCTGTACCTTTCATTTGTTACCTTCTGGGGTCTGAGCCTCTATTTGTTAGACTGAACCAGGCATGTCGTTTGTTCGATACTCTCCTGAAATCTATGATTCCTTGCCTTAGTCAACAGTCCTCACTGCTGAGGCATATGTTATTCCCTGATGTCGTTGTTTTCCTCAATAAACAAATTCAGTATTTTGATAATGATAGCAATTAAGGGTAAATGACTTTTTACCACATAACACTGACCAGTCTTGGTAGAAGGCTGCTTTAATAAAGAAAATATAGGATTTTCTGGAAACAACTCTAATACACAGTAAACACTTAAACTACTACTTTATAAAGTTATTTGTATAAATATCACTAAATACTTATGAACTCACCAGCATTTGTAAAAATGCTGATACTCACTTTTCAGATAACTTGTATTCTCAGGTTAGCATGAGACAGGTACATACCCGGAGCTGTTGATGAAGATAGATTAGTACCACGCCATATTTATTCTATTACTTGTAATACTTTGAATTGTTGTAATGTAACCATGTAAAATTATTACTATTAATGCAATGTTTTGTTGTACTTTGATTACTATAATGCATGTGTTGTGATACTTGACATGACGTCATCCACCCCAGAACGTTTTTGCCGTTCCGGTTTTGGGGTGTGACAAAAGTGAAACACAATAATAATCGAATCCAATATGGTCTTAGAACTTATGAATATAAATAAAACACCTTTTATTTATCACCATATTGATTACACATTATTTATTGTATAATGTTTCGAATAATCAACTTAATACTTGAACTGAAACAATAGTCATGCCATGCTCCATGTAAAGACATGATTTTTCAATTAAATTTTTCATTTTTAATATTCATAAAACATATGTTTCAACATTACATCTCTCAAAAATCAACCAGCAGGTTTTCAAAACAATTGTTCAATTCCAGGATCCACAAATACAACCCCAAATTAAAAGTGTGTGTACAATCATGCCGGTGCCTTCCCACGATCCTCTGAGGTACCTAAAACACATGACACATAACACGGTAAGCACAAATGCTTAGTGAGTTCCTCAAAATACCACATGAATATAGTTAGCCACTTGAGGCTAAAGCTCTATGATGCCTTCCGGCCAATGTGTCTTAGTGGACCTTCCGGCTCCACAACTCTGGTAGACCTTCCGACCCTACGATGATGACCTTCTGGTCCTACTCTGTTGACCTTACGGTCCTACTCTATTGACCTTCCGGCCAACCTCGGTTGACCTTCCATCCCAACCATGACGAACTTCCGGTCCAAGCCCTATCGACCTTCTGATCCAAACCAAGAAACTCTTAACATAGCATAGCACATTTATCACATATCACATTTAAGTACATACGATCTTCCAATCACACATAATTACCACTCTAGGTAAGGTATAGTGAGAAGACTCACCTCGAACTCTAATCTTCGGCCTAGCCACCGTCTAATACACATAAACATAAATTCTTATTGAATAACAACACTCATTAACCTAGACCCCCCCCCTTAGGCTCTCACAAAAGGGTAAAAGGCCATTTTACCCCTTCTTGAATCCAAAAGTCCATTTGTTGACCAAACCCTAAAAGTCAACAAAAGTTAACATCTGCGAGTACGTTGTGAGTACCAGATTCCTACGCTAGGCGTACTCGTTCACTATGCTGATATGGGGCTGTTTGAACCCTACACCCCGCGTACTGGGATTTACGCTCAGTGTACGTCCCGGTTTCACTATTTCCTCACTTATGGTCTTAATCAGTTAAGACCTTGTCTCAAAATACAGATCTGGACCCCTACAGTCTCCTAATCCACAAAGTCGAAGATTTTACGCCTTTGCATGGTTGGTTTGGCCTTAAGCACTCAAAACCTTCATCTATTTTCTATCTCAAGCCCATATCCCATGCATGGTTAACTCTTAATGACCAAGATTGGATTTTTATGACTTTATAACATGAAATACACTAGCAAGGGACAGATCTAGGTTCTTAGAGTTCATCAACTCACAAAGCCATCAACTTTTGGGACAAAAACCCTACAACATCCCAAATAAGAACACACAACAGAAAAGGAAAAAATTTTGAAGCTTTATACCTCCAAATGAAGTCTCTTACACTGCTATGTTCAGATCCAAGTGCTTGGGGTCTTACTCCCTCTTCTCCAAAGCTTCCTTTCCACTCTTAAGGTTCAAGAACACACCAATAAGCTCGCAAGGGCACTCTCTTGCTTCAAGAACGAGGATTAGGGTTTTGGATGGACAAGTCTCTGGAAATGGTGGCCAACAATGAGGACATAACGTTCTTTAAATTGGGGGCTAACTTAGAATTAGGGTTTCATATTGGGCCTGGTACGCCCCGCGTACTAGGAAACCTCTATGTCATGAATACGTTCACGATTACGCGCGGCGTACTCTATATTACACCCAACGTACTCAATCATCACACAAACTACACAGGGGCTAAAATCGACAACTTCAGGAAAGAAGAAGGGCCAATTAGGTATACCTGATTTCAGGATGTTAGAATTCTCCCGCACTAGAATCAGACTTCGCCCTCGATGTCTTGCTCCACAAATAACGCTGGGTACTGCTCCCGCATCTCCAAATCTGGTTCCAAAGTCAAATCAGATCCCCTCTGATGCTGCCATTGGACCTGATTTAGAGGTAATTCCTTGTTCCTCAAAACTTTCACTTTCCGATATAGGATCGTGACCGGCCTCTCGATGTAATTCTAGCTCGCATCCACCTAAATATCCTCTAATGGTACTACTGCCGTCTCATCAGCCACACACTTCTGCAACTAGGACATGTGGAAGGTGTTATGGATCTGGCTCAACTCCTCAGGTAGCTCCAGCTGGTATGTTACCTTGCCTACCCTGGTAATCACCCTGAAAGGTCCAATATATCGAGGCCCCAACTTGCCCCACTTCCTAAACCAAATTACTACTTTCCAAGGGGAAACTTTCAAAAGCACAAAATCTTTGACCTGAAACTCAAGCTCGGATCGTCATCTGTCTGTGTAACTCTTCTAACGGCTCTGAGTCCTTTGCAACCTCTATCAGACCTACTGAATCTACTCGGTTGAGTTCAACACTATCTCAGTGCCACCATAACTCTCCACCCCACCACTCCCCAGCAGATGGGAGTATGACACCTCCTCCTATAAAAAAGCTCAAAGGGAGGCATACCAATGCTCGAGTGATGGCTGTTGTGATATGAAAACTCAGAAAAAGGTAGGTAGGAATCCTAACTCCCACCGAAATACATAACGCATGCCCGAAGCATGTCCTCGAGCATCTGAATTGTCCACTCACTCAGTCCGTCTCTCTATGAGTGATAGGTGGTACAAAAATGCAATCGCGTTCCCAACTCCTCATGGAACTTCTTCTAGAATCTGGAAGTAAAGCGTACATCCCGATCTGAAACTATGGACGTCGGCACTCCATGCCGAGCCACCACTTCTCGCACATAAATCTCTGCCAGCCTCTCAGCAGAATTGCTCTCATTAATAGCAAGGAAGTGAGCACTCTTCGTCAACCGATACACAATCACCCAGATCGCGTCAACTCCACGCACTATCCTTGGCAATTTGGTGATAAAATCCATTGAGATCTGCTCCCACTTCCACTGGGGAATCTCCAAAGGCTGCAATGGACCATGTGGGCGTTGGTGCTCTGCCTTGACCCAACGACAGGTTAGGCACCTTTCTACTACCCACGCTACATCCCTCTTCATGCATGGCCACCAATAGTCTCTCTTCAAATCCAAATACATCTTAGTGGCCCCGGTATGGATTAAAAACCTCGACCTATGCGCCTCCTCCATCAGAGTGCTATGATCCCCGCCCACATAAGGTACCCAAACCTGACCTCAAAAGGTCAAAAGCCCTCAACTGTCCATCACAAACTTGGATACCTGTCTAATCACCCGCTCCTTCTTGCGGTTCTTTGGTCTCATGGCCTCCGCTTGGGCCTCTCGAATGGTATCCCATACCACTGTCATCCTCATGCATATATGCCGAATCACGACACTCTCTGCCTTGCGGCTCAGGGCATCGGCCACCACGTTAGTCTTGCCCGGGTGATATCGAATCTCATAATCGTAATCTTTTACAACGTCCAACTATCTCCTCTGGCGCATATTCAGGGTGGACTGATCCATCAGATACTTCAAGTTCTTGTGGTCCGTGTAAATGGTACATCGAACCCCATATAAGTAATGGTGCCAGATCTTGAGGGCGAACACCACTGCCCCCAACTCTAAATCGTGGGTGGGATACCTCGTCTCATGAGGCTTCATTTGCCTTGATGTATATGCTATAACGAGACCCCTCTGCATAAGCACTGCACCTAACCCCGATATAGATGCATCATAGTAAACCACGAAATCCTCCATTCCCTCAGGAAGAGCTAACACCGGAGCTGCACACAACCTCTGACAAAGAGTCTCAAAAGAGGTCTGCTAATCGGGACCCCAAACAAAAGCAAAACCCTTCCGCTTCAACTTGGTGAGAGGAATATCAATCATGGAGAAATTTCTAATAAACCTACGGTAGTAGCCGGCTAACCCCAGAAAACTCCTGATCTCAGTGGGGGATCTCAGCACCTCCCAACTCATAACCGCCTCAATTTTGGTCGGGTCGACCAAAATCCCATTCTGATTAACGAGGTGTCCTAAAAACTGGACCTCTCGTAACCAGAAATCACACTTGGAGAATTTGGCATAAGGCCTCTCCGATCTTAACACTTCGAGAACCTCTCTCAAATGCTCCACATGATGCTCTCTAGACCTCTCATACACCAAAATATTGTCAATAAACACGATCACTAAACGATCCAACATAGGTGTGCATCCCGGTTCATGAGATCCATGAACGTTGCTGGTGTATTGGTGAGCCCGAAAGGCATCACCACGAACTCGTAATGCCCATAATGAGTGCTAAATGTTGTCTTCTGAATATCCTCCTCATGAACTCTCATCTGATGATAACCCGACCTTAAATCAATCTTGGATAACCAAGATGCACCCTGCAATTGATCGAACAGATCGTCGATCCTCGGCAATGGATAACGGTTCTTGACCGTCAACTTGTTCAACTCCCTCTAATCAATGCACATTCGGTGTGAACCATCCTTCTTCTTAACAAAAGGATCGATGCTCCCTACGACAAGCTACTCGGACGGCTAAATCCCTTTCCCAACAGCTCCTGAAGCTGCGAGAACATTTCCTGCATCTCTGGCGGTGCAAGGCGATAGGGTGCCTTGGCGATAGGTGCTGCCCCTAGATGCAAATCAATGCGAAATTCCACTTGCTTCTCGGGAGGAACACCTAGTAACTCTTTGGGGAAAACGTTCTAAAACTCGCTAACCACCAGAACCTCATCGATAGTACTCAGTCTCTCCGTAGTATCCCGCGTATCCAAAACATACGCCAGAAAACCCATGCAGCCCTGCTGCAAGCTCTGTCTTGCACTGGCAGCCAAACAAAATGTTGACCCAGATCTGGTACCCTCTCCATATATAGTAAGCACTCCCCCACTAGGGTCTCGTGTCGTCACCATCTGATGCTCGCAATCGATCATAGCTCCGAATTGACTCAGCCAATCCATGCCCACAATAACACAAACATCACCCGTCGCGATTGGTACCAGATCTATCGGAAACCCAACTCCAAAAATCTCGAGCACACATCCCCGGATCACAACAATGGCAAACACCGCATGCTCATTGGTTATAGAGTCTCTCAGAGGCCGACTCAACACCTCTCGTCGCATACTAATGTGGTGACTAAATGTGAAAGATTTGAAAGACCGACTCGCACCCTACTCAAATAACACCAAAGCAGGTACAAAACTCACAAGAAAAGTACCTAAACACTATCACAAATAAGCACCATATAAAAGAAATAGAATAAAAAAAAGATCACATATCAGCCACAACGTCGGGTGCTGCGCGGACATCCTCTGCGGTCAACTAAAAGGCTTTCCCGCGAGCCTTCGGAGCGTCGGCCTTCACTGGCCAACTCTCAGTAGCTCGGATAGCAGCAGGTGCACATCCCTGCACTGACCCCTGCAACAGCTGCGAGCATTCAACCTTCTGATGTCCGGTCTGGTTATAGTGAAAACAGACTGTTAAGCCCTTGGGGCAATGCTTGGTTGTGTGCCCCTCCTTGCCACACTTGTAGCAAGCACCTGATCGACAGACTTCCTCATGAATCTTGCTGCACTTTCCACAGGCACGTCCCTTCTGGCCTCCCGATCTCGAATCAGCGGGCTTTGCTCACTTGGCCACTAGCTGAGAATGTGTCGGCCGCCTATCCCTCTTCTGAGACTCCACATCCTCCCTAGCCTGAGTCTCTAGCTCGATCTCCTTCTTCCGAGCATTTTCCTGGAGTTCGGAAAATGTTCAGTACGTCGAGTTCGTCACAAACTAACGAATTTCTCTCCTCAGTATGCTCAGATATCGGCATATATGTGCCTGCTCGGTAGACACGTGCTCAGGGCAAAACAACGCCCTATCATGAAACATCCGCGTGATCACAGTCACAAACTCAGTCCCCTGCTTGAGGGACAAGAACTCCTGGGCCAACCGTTCGCTCTCCACTGGGGGAACATACTCATCTCAAAATATAGTGGTGAACCTCTCCCAAGTCACCGTGTTAAGCTCTGTAGCAGAGAAATCGGTTGTCACAAACTTCCACCAGTCCTTCGCTCCCAAGTGAAGTTGGTTCAGTGCGAACTGTACCCTCAGATGCTCTGGAAAAGAACATGTATAGAAGCATACCTCATTGTCAGAAATCCATCCCATCGCTGCTATGGATCATGAGTCCCATCAAACTCTAGTGGCTTCGTGTAGCTGAACTCCCGGTACAGCAACGAGTCACCCCCATGTGGCCTAGCAGCAGCAACGGCTGTGGTGGCCGCAACAACATCAACATCGGTAAGAGCAACGTATCGCTCGTCAAATGTCTCAATCAGCGTGGTCTTGATAGACCCAAACATCTCCGGTATGTCAGCTTGAATGGCTGCAACCACCTCATCATGAATTATCCTGCGAATCTCATCATCGCTAACACCACTGCTTTCTGGAGTGTGGCGCGTACCCACCATGATGCCTCTGAAATACAACATAAAATAATTAGAGACTCGACCGAGATTACTCACACTCGATCAACCGCTCCTACTTGTTCCATAGCACCCTAAGGATCCTTACTTGGAATGCTTACCTATCCGGTGCTTTCAGTAGTACGGGCCCAATACTACCTTCCACACCGTATCCGTAGCCACAACAAGTCCTCCTCCTCGGATCCCAACTCGCAAGTGTTCTATACCACCCTGAATACAACCTACTCTCTAGCAGACTTCTCACATGCTACTCTCTGCTACCTACATGCACTCAAAGCAACTCACAGCAGTAGAAACTCCTAGGCTAAGGCAGCACATATCAGGCCACTCTAGTCCTAAGATATGAATTACCTAGCCTACTCTAGCATGCATAACACATCTCATAATAACGTAACACATAACGTAAGGGTATTTTGGGAAATCACCGTTCGGGCGCTGGCTGATTGTACACACTACTCTTTTCTGGAAATCCTTTTCTCTTTTTTGAAAAAATGTTTCTTTTTGTAAGCTCTTCTCAAATCCTCAGTTTGAGTCCAGATATGCCCAAAGGTGTATCTGAATCCCTAAAACCAAGGCTCTGATACCAACTTGTAACGACATGATTTTTCAATTATCATTTTTAATATTCAAAAAACATATGTCTCAACATTTTGTCTCCCAAAAATCAACCAGCAAGTTTTCAAAACATTTGTTCAATTCTAGGACCCACAAATACAGCCCCAAATCAAAAGTGTGTGTACAATCACGCCGGTGCCTTCCCGCGATCCTCTGAGGTACCTGACACACATAACACATGACACGGTAAGCACAAATGCTTAGTGATTTCCCCAAAATACCACATGTATATAATTAGCCACTCGAGTCTAAAGCTCTATGATGCCTTCCAGCCAATGTGTCTTAGTGGAACTTCCGGCTCCACAACTCTGGTAGACCTTCCAGCCCTACCATGATGACCTTCTGGTGCTGCTCTGTTGACCTTTCGGTCCTACTCTGTTGACCTTCCGGTCCAACTCAGTTGACCTTCCGACCCAACCATGATGACCTTTCGGTCCAAGCATTGTCGACCTTCCGGTCCGAACCAGGCAACTCATAACATAACATAGAACATATATCACATATCACACATAAGCACATACGACCTTCCGGTCACACATAATTACCACTCTAGGTAAGGTATAGTGAGAAGACTCACCTCGAACTATCTCAGAATAATCTCGAACTCTAATCTTCGGTCTACCCTCCGTCTAATACACATAAACAGAAATTCTTATTGAAAAACAACACTCATTAAGCTAGACCCCCCCCCCCATTAGGCTCTCACAGAAGGTTAAAATACCATTTTACCCCTTCTTGTATCCAAAAGTCCATTTGTTGACGAAACCCTAAAAGGCAACAAAACTGCGACTACGATGCGCGTACTCGTCCACTACGCTGATATCGGGCTGTTTGAACCCTACGCCCCACGTACTGGGATTTACGCTCAACATACATCCCAGTTTCACTATTCCTCACTTATGGTCTTAATCAGTTAAGACCTTGGCTCAAAATGCAGATCTAGACCCCCTACAGTCTCCTAATCCATAAAGTCGAAGACTTTACGCCTTTGCATGGCTGGTTTGGCCTTAAGCACTCAAGACCTTCATCCATTTTCTTTCTCAAGCCCATATCCCATGCATGGCTAACTCTTAATGACCAAGATTGGATATTTATGACTTTATAACACGAAGTACACTAGCAAGGGACAAATCTAGGTTCTTAGAGTTCATCAACTCACAAAGCTATCAAATTTTGAGACAAAAACCCTAAAACATCCCAAATAAGAACACACAACAGAAAAGGAAGAAAGTTTGAAGCTTTATACCTCCAAATGAAGCTTCTCACACTGATAAGCTCAGATCCAAGTGCTTCGGCTCTTACTCCTTCTTCTGCAAAGCTTCATTTCCACTCTTGAGGCTTAAGAACACACCAACAAGCTCCCAAGGGCACTCTCTTGCTTCAAGAACGAGGATTAGGGTTTTGGATGGACAAGTCTCTAGAAATGGATGCCAACAATGAGTTCATAACGTTCTTTAAATAGGGGCTCACTTAGAATTAGGGATTCATTCTGGACCTGGTACGCCCCGAGTACTAGGCAACCTTTGTGTCATGAATACGCTCACGAGTACGCATGGCATACTCTATATTATGCCTAGCATACTCAATCATCACACAAACTACACAGGGGCTAAAACTGACAACTTCAGGAAAGAAGAAGGGCCAAGGAAGTATACCTGATTTCGGGATGATACACTCCAAGTATGCACACTATGTTTATTCAAACAATAGTTATGCCATAATACAAGTATGCACACTATGTTTGTCTATGATCCTTTGTGTAATAGACCAATTCAACATGATTCCAATGATGCTCATTTAACAATCCCAAGTCCTTACCGCAAATGTAAGAATACAAGATTCTAGACCATTTACTGAAATATGTTAGATTCTAAACTTATATGTATTGATTCTCTTGTAATGATTATGCACAAAAGTCACCAAGACTTGGCAACAAACATTTACAGAGTATTCCAATAGAGATCAATTCCATGGAAACCAAGTCTGATCAAAATCAAAGTACATTCCTTTGAACATCCTTCTTCCATTAAGTTTTTCTAATCTTACACACATTTAATGAATACCTTCCACCTATGCAAACATTTCCACATTCCCATTTTGTGTAACATCAGGATTTCCAGGTATCATAATTTAAGTATTTATTTTAAGTTGGGAAAGGGGAGGGGGGACTCTACGAGTTGACGCCAAAACTCGTCGAGTAGAATCGCGACTGATGACTCGGATTAATGAAGGGACTCGACGAGTCAGAGAGTCGACTCGACGAGTCCGCGCTATGGACAAAAACCCTAAATCTTTGGACCTGAGACATATTTAAAGACCCTTATGGCCTTCATTTGCAGCCACCCTTCCCTTTGAGAGACCCTTATCGATCCAGAGAGTTTAGAGTGAAAGAGGAAGCCATTTTCTTCATTTTGGTGCATTTTTGCAAGGAAGGAGAAGGTTGTTCAAGCTAAATCAACTAGAGGAGCTCAGATCTACTTCTATTCCACTCTAGGGTATTGTTTAAGGTTCGAATCTGTAGCTATTTCGTATGATTATTAGACCAATTAGGGTTTCTTTACCCTCTTTTAGTGTAAGTTATTGAGTATATGAGGTCCCCCTGAGGCTTAGACTTCAGATCTGGACCTTGAGAGGTCTAGATAGTCCCATGAGTCAAGCTTTATGTAGTCACATAAGAGGATTAAGCCTACGACACCATTATAAGGGTTATTTTATCAAATAGAGGTAGATGTGTGGTGTATGGGCATAAAGATTGCACCTTTACGTGACTTTATGGTTCCAGAAGGCCAAATCTATAAGTAAGAGAAATAGATCTGACCTCCGAAGGTCAAATGAGTGTTGCCATGGAGGAAACTCGCTGAGCCCATAAGAGGACTCGACGAGACAGATCGATTTTCCCTGCGATTCAATGGTAACCCGCCGAGTGTAAGGTTAACTCGACGAGTCGAGTGAGGCCTTAGGAGGATTCAGAGGACACGCACGGACTCGCCGAGTCACCCGAGTGCACTCGACGAGTCTGGTCATAGTTGGACCGTTGACTGGAGTTGACTACCGTTGACCTTAGGGTTGTGGTCAAACGGACTCATGAGAGGCCATGGAGAGGTAGAATGGTCTTCTACCCATTCTTTAGAGATGAGAACATATGAGAGTATTGAGTTGATATATTATCATTTTGATAAGATGTGGCTAGATCGGCGATTCGAGCACGATAGTTTTCTAGACATCTAGCGAGGTGAGTCTTCTCAATATACATTACTTAGAGTGGTATCTATGTGCATACCGAAGGGTCTTACGTGTTATGTGCTTGTTTGTGTGACAACCTGAAAAATTTTGCTTTGAAAGCTCAGTCAGTCAACTTAACTAAGTGTCAGACTCATTTGTAATGAGTTCTAGCCTTGTTAAAGGTCATTCTAAGGAGTTTTAGCCTAGTACACTTCAGTAATAAATGTTAGAATGTACCTGATAAAGCCACTGTTCAAGAAATCAAGACTTAACCTCATCCTTAGGAGTTCACGGCCAAGACACTTGACTTTACAGACGTAAACTCAAGCCTGGCCGTAAACTCCTCCTTATAGTCTCATATCCTTCAATTTTCATTCATTAGTTCACTTTCACCTCAAGAACACCTGAATTCTCTCTCAAGTATTATCGAGTTGTTCATCCTAGATCATCAAAATCGTAAGTGTGCTTCCTTTGATTTATTGATACATCTCTTAATCTAGTATCATCTCATGATTTCATCCATGGAAATCATCTTTTCTTAGATCTTCAAGAAACACCAAGTACGCCAAGAACACACACTGGTGTTCTTCGACCTTAATCAGCATTTCAAGCCTCTATATCGCAAGTACTCTCTCGTTAGCTTGTTATCTAGTTGAAACACCTGATTAGAGCCTTGAAAACCATCAAAAATGCAAGAACAAAAGGATGTTACGGCCAAACCATCTCCCATGGCCGTAAACCCCTATAAAGATGCCATTTTGGCCATAAACTCCTCTAGAAGCTAAGCTTGTGACATAGAACACTTCCTTGATGCAAATAGGACGTTATCACACACTTCGGTACAAGATGCGTTGATTTTATAGCCATAAACTCATAGGGCCATAAACCCTATGGTCGTAAACTCTATGAGACATACCACTTGGGCCGTAAACTCCTCTTTGTGGCCGTACACTCCCCTTTGATCAATCACATGTGATTGCAACACTTAGTGCAAGTCCCTAAGGGTGTTTCCTAGCATGCTAGTTGCTTCTAAATACTATATTTATGCCAATATATTCCATATATGTCATTGAGGAATCGTTATGTCTCGGGACTTCATTCGTGGAACTTCTCATCCTTACGCACATATTCGTTTGAATCACCCACATCAAGTGAGTTCATTACCCTTATAATGAATCTTTTAACTATTTTAAATGCTTTTAGGGGGGATACAAGTTGAACATAATGATAATTGTGTAAATGTTGACTATAAACATCTTTCAAAAGATTGCTTATGTCTTTTATAAGTTATCAAAACATTTCAAAAACTCTCTTAAAGTCATGTTACTTTATAGTTTAACAAAACTCTGTTTTTAAGTATGAGCGTAACTTAGAAGTAAAATGATTCTTTTTCAATAACAGTTCAAGTAAAACACTTGTGAACTATAAGAGGTTTAGTTTAGAGGTTCAGCTCATACTAAGATACTATAACAGAAGGAACATACTAAGATACTATGACAGAACGAACATACTAAGATGTTATAGCATAAGAACACTACAGGATCTAATTATACAAATGAATCACTAACTCATTGTTCTAATCAAAAGGTGATAGTTAAATTGGGTTTACATGATCATCTACCCTTAATGTGGATAACACGGCCTAGCAACTGGGTTGCTGAAGTCGCATTTGGTTCCCAGAATCTCTTGACAAGGAAAGCGTATAGTATGGGTACTAGCCTTCACATTATGACCTTAATAAAATAAACACGTTTTAAGGTAATTAGTACGATGGGATGTCAATTCAAAGACAACTATGTACTTACATTTACCCATTACTTTCATATTGTGACAGTTCCACTTGAAAGTTAATGCAAACTATTTTTTTGAGTTAATATAGTTATAAACTAGGGAAAACTTACATTTTACAAACAACAAACAGAACAGATGATTATAGTACATTTAGTAGAAAGGGGGCCTATAATGCTAAGTTTATGATTCCTTAGTGTATACATCAGGGATATATATTAATCGGATCCGACAGGTAGTAGGATGTGTGCCTTCCGCTTCATTTCCTGTTCCTTGTTTGGTTGTGGGCTTAGAGCCGATTCACCCAGCCTACTATATATTCGATCTTAGTTATATATATATATATATATATATATATATATATATATATATATATATATATATATATATATATATATATATATTCCATATGCACTAAGTAATCATAAGGAGTACTAGGTATGGGCCAGGTCATAGTATACAAATTCAATACACCGTTCTCTAGTACAAAACATACTTTTCAAAAAGAACATTTGGTAAACAAAACTAGAAACTTAGCAGTAAAGGGTTTAATCCATTTTATTAAACCAGTATAACTTAAAGGACCTTAGGTGGTTAACTCTATAATACCTTAGTTTATACATCAGGGTTATATATAATTAATACCCGATAGGTAGTTGGTTGTGTACTTTCCGCCTAATTTGTTGTTCCTTGTTTGGTTGTGGGCATAGGGCAGATTCACAAAATTAACTATCTATTTGATATTAGATTATATATAGCTAGTATAAACTAAGAGATTATAGAAGGAACTACTGTGGTTACCATTTTTATCATAAGAAATAAGGGTTTTCTTAAAGAATATTTTCATCAAATATAAAGGAACTATTACAATTAACTCTGTGAGTACCAAGTGAATACGCCAGGGTTATATACAACGACGATCTAACAAACAATGCTATGTGATCCTTCTGCCTCTTTTCTTGTTCCTTGTTTGGTTGTGGGCTTAGGGCAGATACGCACAATCGATTATTTGTCTACTCTGAGTTCTAAATAACTTATATCGATTTAGTACTCAAATAACTTGTATCCATTTAGTACTCATAGAATCGATTATTTGTTTACTCTGAGTTCTAAAGAACTTACAAACTTACTACAACTTTCTACAACATAGTTACATCACTAAAACCTTATGAACTCACCAGCTTAAATGTTGATCTTCGCTTTCAAAATAACTTATATTCTCAGCAGACCAGTAGACAGGTACACGTACTGGGAATTCAGAAGATGGAGCAGTATGGCTTCATGTCTTGTGTTGTTATTTACATATGTATTCTATGTTTTGTGAACACATACTTTCTAAACACTTTCTTTCTAATGAAATGGTTGTTCATTACATTGATTACTATGATACATGTCTTGTGATATAAAACTTGATGTCCTCCACCCCCGAACCTTTCCGTCATTCCGGTTTTGGGTTGTGACAGATTGGTATCAGAGCATTGTTTATATTGAACTAAGTATATCAACCGATAAAAGATATACAACTATAAATACAATGGGGATTAAATGCTCTGGATAATAATATATTTTAAGAGTATAACAATAAGTTATAAAAATATACCTACTTGCTTATACATGTATACATACTAGAAAAAGTATCACAAGAAGAACATAACAGAAGTATTTAAAGGTTGAACACTGCGGTCAAACCTGGACAGTTATGTAATCACATCTAGGATCAATATAGCCTGATCAACTATATTCATTCAAGATGTGACCGGCATGTGTTTGGGAGTGATGTGGTGTTGCAATAGTCTTAAAACTTACCTAACGCTAAGAGAATTCTAGATCAAATACATAGAGTTAGAATACTATAGGAGTATTCTATGATACTATAACACGATAACAAGTTTGAAACAACTAAGTACATTACATTAAGATACGATAGGAGTATTTTAAGCACTATATAAATAACTTATGTGATAACTTAAAAGACCCTTACGGATAGGTCTATAATCTTGCTATGTATACTCCCAAGGTTATATATAATTGAGATTTTATAGAATTAATTGTGATCTACACTTCATTACCTGTTCCTTCTTTGGTTGTGGTGTTGGAGTAGGATCACTTATTTGAAGGTCTATTTCATCTAGAATTCTATACAACTTGTATACATTGTACAATTACAGGAGGACTCTGTAAGGTCACCCCATCAAGTTACCCTAAACCTCATAGATTCACTAAGTCACATCCATTCTCGCACGATGAACCCATATAGATGTAACCGCTTCCTCATAAAATTCAACAGAAGAGTCAAGGAGGAACAAGAGTAGGTTCATGAGAAGTTTTCAATTAAAGATCAGCCGATGTAACCAAAACGTCTTATGCATCACATTAATAAATAATAATCCCGGTTCACTTAATCAGTTAGTGGAAACACTGTTCACATTATGTGTTAGGATTATTTTCTTATATGCAGCTGGTAACAGTTATTCAGGTAATAGATATTCATTCGAGGATAGCCATTCCAAATTCATAAAGTTTATTGGGTATAGACTTGTTTATGAATTGTTTCCAGAACCCTATGGAAGTCAGGGCCCGATACACTCAGAATTAGGATAACCTTGTCTTTCAGCTTTCGGCTTATATCCACTGCCATAGACTTATTCTGTCTCATCTTTGTATTCTTTTAGCAAAGGTGCCTCCTCGCAGATCAAACAGACGCACTACCCCGATAACTCCAACTCCAATGCCACAATTCGATCATGTTGCTCTCCAAGCAGTGATATCCTCTGCAGTGGAAACTGCTCTAGCTCATTTCGATGAAGTGGTACATTCGGATCTGGTAGTGGTACCCATGTAGCCAGCCCTGGAGATTCTCACAGACACCCAAGGGAGTGTTCGTGCAAGGACTTCAAGAACTAAAAACCTAATTCCTTTAATGGAATTGTTGGAGTCATTGCTCTGATGCGATGGTTCGAGAAAATAGATTTGGTCTTCGAAATCTGTTCGTGCCCAGAAGGGAGCAAAGTGAAGTTTGTTGCCTCCACGTTCTCCGACAAAGCCATGGCATGCTGGAACAACCATGTTAAGTCACTAACCCTATCAGTGGCTAACTCAATAGGCTGGGAGAACCTAAAAGAGTTAATGCTGGAAGAATATTTCCTGTTGGGCTAAAAGATGGAACAAGAACTATGGGAGCTCATGATGGTCGGCTCAGACATAGTGGCTTACACTGATAGGTTTAGCAACCTGGCCGCACTATGCCCCGGGATGGTTACCTCGGAGAGCAAGAAGATAGAGAGATACATCTGGGGTCTGACTGCCCGATCCATGGAGATGTGTTGTCTTCTAACCCAGCCACATTCGATAGTGCCAAACGCCTGGCTCAGGGACTCATCCACCATGGAGTCTGCCATGGTATGGAAGTCCCCATTCCCGAGCCATCAAAGGGAGAGGAATTTAAACGAAAGTCGGGGAACAAGAGGAAAAAGAAGCGAACAACAAAGGAAACCCCAAAGGAGCAACGAACGAGTACTATGTACACCGCTACAACACCTGCTACTCCAGCACCTGCCATTCGATATGCTGGAACCCTCCCGAAGTGTGGAAAATGCAACTATCACCACACCGGAGTATGTCGGGAAATGTAGTGTCTGAACTGACATAGAAAGGGACACACAGTCCATTTCTGCAGGGCACCAGCTCAACCGATCTCCTAAGTCCCCAGAGCTGAAGAAAACAAAGCCTTCTATGGTTGTGGCGAAGTTGGACACCATCAGAGGGACTGCCCGATAACAAAGAACTCGAGTAGATGGACAAATCTTGATGATCACCACAGGAGACTCAACCTTGGAGTCGCCTTCGAGCAGCGGTACGTCTTCAAAATAGTAATTATTTTTAAAATTAATTTATATTTATATATAAGATTAAAACTTAGTGAAAACACTTAAAAGTAATTATAATAAGTCACATACTGAAATAGATCACAATATTTAAGAGAACTAAAAGATCCGTTTAGAGAAGCTATGATGGCTTAGCATATACATCAGGGTTGTGCATTGCTTAGATGTTGCAGAATTAGAGTGAGTAATTCCGCCTTAATTCCTGTTCCTTGTTTGGTTGTGGATTTGAGGCAAAGTTACTCAGTCGACTGTCTTATCCATCTTAATTATTCATAACTTGTATATGACAAGCGATCGTAGTGGTACCAAAGAGGATCGTAGTTTAAAGTAGCGACACTAGTTATCAAGGCACTTTCATTCCTATATACTCGCTCATCATGGTACTATATGTAGAAGTGTTAACATCAAGGGGAAAACAGAAAGCACTAGATCATTTACAAAGAGTACATTATCGAACACACTAAGAGTACATCATCGTAGAACAAACGATTCTTTCAAATCGGCCAAAACTTTTGTTCAGTATAGAGTCCGTTACTATCATTCGTCATGAGATGGCATGGTCCTCACCATACAAAGTTCATATTTCTCTATCGCTTCGACCATCAAATTCACGAAACCTTCGTCATTCGTAACGATAGTCCGACCTAAACCTTAGTTTTTTCTTTCGTATTCTAAACCCCGAAGTACTCGTGCGAAGAGTACTTTGACCTCCGAAGCCTTATCGTCGTATGTCCGCTGACCTTTCCAAAATACCACACATCCAGCAGACCAAGTTCAAGCACAGAGGCTAAGGACGAATGCAATCCACCTATTACTATTCAGTGTATACGCAAGGGTGTATATGAGTATGATTATGCAAATTTAGTTTGTGTGCTTCCGCCCTATCTCCTGTTCCTTGTTTGGTTGTGGACCTGGGGTAGAGTCGCACATCCGACCGTCTTACTAATCCTAATTATATACGACTTGTATACACGAGGTAATGATAGATGGACCAAGTATGAGTCCTATCATGAACTCCAGGGCAAAGTTTCCAGGTCCACGAGTGGGTATTCTTGAAATAAGAGGAGCACAACCCCAGTAGTAATGCTAAGAAAGCTAATTTCTGGACGAAATTCCATCTAACAAAGGATGATGTGACAACTTGAAAATTTTTGCTTTGAAAACTCAGTCAGTCAACTCAACTGAGTGTCAGACTCATTTGTAATGAGTTCTAGCCTTGTTAAAGGTCATTGTAAGGAGTTTTAGCCTAGTACACTTAAGGAATAAATGTTAGAATGTATCTGATAAAGCCACTATTCAAGAAATCAAGACTTAACCTCATCATTAGGAGTTAACGGCCAAGACACTTGACTTTACGGACGTAAACTCAACGTTGGCCGTAAACTCCTCCTTATAGTCTCATATCATTCAATTTTCATTCATTAGTTCACTTTCACCTCAAGAACACTTGAATTCTCTCTCAAGTATTATCGAGTTCTTCATCCTAGATCATCAAAATCGTAAGTGTGCTTCCTTTGATTTATTGATACATCTCTTAATCTAGTATCATCTCATGATTTCATCCATGGAAATCATCTTTTCTTAGATCTTCAAGAAACACCAAGAACACACACTAGTGTTCTTGGACCTTAATCACCATTTAAAGCCTCTATATCGTAAGTACTCTCTCCTTAGCTTGTTATCTAGTTGAAACATCTGATTAGAGCCTTGAAAACCATTAAAATGCAAGAACAAAAGGAGTTTACACCCAAGCTATCTCCCATGGTCGTAAACCCCTATAAAGGTGCCATTTTGGCCATAAACTCCTCTAGAAGCTAAGCCTGTGACCTAGAACACTTCCTTGATGTAAATAGGACTTTATCACACACTTGGGTACATGATGCCTTGAGTTTACGACTGTATACTCATAGGCCGTAAACCCTATGGCTGTAAACTCCATGAGACATACCACTTGGTCCGTAAACTCCTCTTTATGGCCGTACACTCCCCTTTGATCAATCACATATGATTGCAACACTTAGTACAAGTCCCTAAAGATGTTTCATAGCATGTTAGTTGTTTCTAAACACTATATTTATGCCAATATATGTCATTTAGGACTCATTGTGTCTCGAGACTTAGTTCGTGGAACTTCTCATCTTTACGGACATATTCATTTGAATTACCCACACTAGGTGAGTTCATATGCCCATAATGAATGTTTTAACTGTTTTAAATGCTTTTAACTGGGGGGGGGGGGAATACAAGTTGAACACAATGATAATTGTAAAAATATTTGTTATAAACATCTTTCAAAAGACTGCTTATGTCTTTTATAAGTTATCAAAACATTTCAAAAACTCTTATAAAGTCATGTTACTTTATAGTTTAAAAAAACTTTGTTTTTAAAGTACGAGCATGACTTAGTAGTAAAATGAGTCTTTTTCAATAACAGTTCAAGTAAAACACTAGTTAACTATAAGAGGTATAGTTTAGAGGTTCAGTTCATACTAAAATACTATAACCGAAGGAACATACTAAGATCCTATGACAGAACGAACATACTAAGATGCTATAGCATGAGAACACTACAAAATCTAATTATACCAATGAATCACTAACTCATTGTTCTAAACAAAAGGTGATAGTTAAATTGGATATACATGATCATCTAACCTTAAGTTGGATTACACGGCCTAGCAACAGGGTTGCTGAAGTCGTGTTTGGCTCCCAGAATCTCTTGACAGGTAGAGCGTATAGTATGGGTACTAGCCTTCACATTATGACCTTAATAAAATAAACATTTTTTTAGGTAATCAGTACGACAGGATGTCAATTCAAAAGGCAACTGTGTCCTTACATTTTCCCATTACTTTCATATTGTGATAGTTCCACTTGAAAGTTAATGCAAACTATTTTTTTGAGTTAATATAGTTATAAACTAGCGAAAACTTACATTTTACAAATGACAAACAGAATAGTTGAGTCTAGTACATTGAGTAGAAAGGGGGATTATAATGCTAACTTTATGATTCGTTCCTGTATACATCAGGGATATATATTAATCGGATCCGACAGGTAGTAGGATGTGTGCCTTCCGCTTCATTTCCTGTTCCGTGTTTGGTTGTGGGCTTAGAGCAGATTCACCCAGCCTACTATCTATTCGATCTTAGCTTTATATATATTACGTATATGTTAAGTAATCATAAGGAGTACCAGGTATGGGCTAGGTCATAGTATACAAATTCAATACACCGTTTTCTACTACAAAACATACTTTTCAAATAGAATATTTGGTAGACAATACTAGAGACTTAGCTGGAAAGGGTTTAATCCATTTTATTAAACCAGTATAACTTAAAGGACCTTAGTTGGTTAACTCTATAGTACCTTAGTTTATACATAAGAGTTATATATAATTAATACCTGATAGGTAGCTGGATGTGTGCTTTCCGCCTCATTTCATGTTCCTTGTTTGGTTGTGCGCTTAGTGCAGATTCACACAATTAACTATCTATTCGATATTAGATTATATATAGCTAGTATAAACTAAGTGATTATAGAAGGAACTATTGTGGTTACAACTTTTATTATAAGAAATAAGGGTTTTCATAAAGAATCTTTACATAAAATATAAAGGAACTATTACAATTAACTCCGTGAGTACCAAATGAATATGCCAGGGTTATATACAACGACGATCTAACAAACAATGGGATGTGTGCCTTCCGCCTCAATTCTTGTTCCTTGTTTGGTTATGGGCTTAGGGCAGATACACACAATTGATAGTTTGTTTACTCTAAGTTCTATATAACTTGTATCCATTTAGTACTCATAAAAAGGATTGTAGAGTCATTTTTACTTATCTTTCATTTAAGTAGGAAATATAGGATTTTCTGGAGGAACAGGCAAACTTTTCTAAACATAACTTACAAACTTACTACAACCTTATACAACATACTTACATTACTAAAATCTTATGAACTCACCAGCTTAAATGTTGATCTATGCTTTCAAAAAAACTTGTATTATACAGAGACCAATAGACAGGTACACGGACTGGGAATTCAGAAGATGGAGCATTATGGCTTCATGTCTTGTTTTGTTATTTACATATGTATTCTATGTTTTCTGAACACATACTTTATAAACACTTTCTTTCTAATGAAATGGTTGTTCATTACTTTGATTACTATGATACATTTCTTATGATACTAAACATGATGTCCTCCACCCCCGAACGTTTCCGTCATTCCGGTTTTGGGGTTTGACAACTTGAGATTATGTGCTTTGTGATTTATGTATGCTATATGATAGACCGGACCGGAGGGTCCAACGACTTACGAGGCCAGAGGGTCCTCAACCAGACCGGACCGGAGGGTCTAACGAGCTACGGGACTGGAGGGTTTTGCTGAGACACATTGACTAGAGGGTCTTACCGAGTTATAGCCTCGAGTTGCTTATGTGTTGTATGTTGTATTTTGGGGAACTCACTAAGCATTTATGCTTACCGTGTAATGTGACATGTGTTTTAGGTACCAACGAGGATCGCGGGAAGGCGCCGACATGGTTTGTACACACTGGTAGAGGATAGTGTTGGGGATTCTGGGATATGTTTTATCATGATGACATTTGCTATACTCGAGTTTTGAGATGATTTGTATGACACATGTTTTGTTTGAAAAATGAAAAATTGTTTGAAAATTACGTTGTTACAAGTTGGTATTAGAGCCTTGGTTTGAGAGATTCGGGTGCACCTTTGGGTGTATATGAACTCAAACTGAGGATTTGAGAAAATCTTTCAGAAAAGAAATAATTTTTTTCTAAAAAGAGTAAAAGATTTTGAGAAGAGCAAGAAGGAGCGGTGTGTACGAAGCCAGCGCCCGAACGGTGATTTCCCAAAATACCCTTACATTATGTGTTATGAGATTTTATGTGATGTGCTATGCATGCGAGATTAGGCTAGGTAAAAACATATTTTTGGACTGGGGTGGCCTGATATGTGATGCCTTAGCCTTGGAGTTTATGCTGCTGTGAGTTGCCCTGAGTGCATGTAGGTAGCAGAGAGTAGGTTGTGAGAAGTTTGCGTAAGAGTAGGTTGAATTCAGGGGGGTATTGAGTACTTGCGAATTGGGATCCTAGGAGGAGGACTTGGTGTGGATACGGATACGGTGTGGAAGGTAGTATTAGGCCCGTACTACTGAAAGCACCAGATCGGTAAACATCCCAAGAAGGAATCCTTAGGATGCTAAGGAACAAGTAGGAACGGTTGATCGAGTGTGAGAAATCTTGGTCGAGTCTCTGATTATTTAATGTTGTATTTCAGAGACATCATGGTGGGGACGCGCCACAACCCAGGAGGCAGTGGGACCAGTGGTACTAGTGATGAGGAGATCCGTAGGATAATTCACGAGGAGGTGGTCGCCGCCATCCGAGCTGAGATACCGGAGATGTTTGGGTCTATCAAGACCACGTTGATTGAGACATTCGATGAGCGATATGCTACTTTGACTGAGGTGGCTGCTGATGCAGCACTGCGGCTGTCGCTACCGCGAGGCCATGGGTGGGTGACTCGTTGCTGTACCGAGAGTTCAGCAACACGAAGCCACTAGAGTTTGATGGGGCTTAGGATCCGATAGCTGCGATGAGGTGGATCTCTAACATTGAGGGATGCTTCTACACCTGTTCTTGCCCGGAGCATCTGAGGGTACGGTTCGCGCTGAACCAGCTTCGCTTAGGAGCGAAGGACTCGTGGAAGTTTGTGACGGCTGATTTCACTTCTGTAGAGATTACAGCGGTGAGCTAGGAGAGGTTCACTGCCATGTTCCGGGATGAGTATGTTCCCCCGGTAGCGAGGGAATGGTTGGCCCTGGAGTTCTTGTCCCTCAAGCAGGGGACAAAGTCTGTGACTGTGATTACGCGAATGTTTCACGAGAGGGTGTTGTTTTGCCTTGAGTGCGTGTCTACCGAGCAGGCACGTATGAGCCGATAACTGAGCATTCTGAGGAGAGACATTCACGAGTTCGTGGCGAACTCGTCATACCGGACATTTTCCGAGCTCCAGGAAAATGCCCGGAAGAGGGTGATTGAGCTAGAAACTCAAACCAGGGAGGAGGTCGAGTCTCAGATGAGGGACAGACGACCGGTTCAGTCACAACCGGCAGCCAAGCAGGCAAAGCCCGCTGATTCGAGATCTGGAGGACAGAAGTGTTGCACCTGTGGGAAGTACGACAAGAGCCATGAGGGAGTGTGCAGAGCAGGGGTGTGCTACAAGTGTGGCAAGGACGGGCATTTTGAGAGGGATTACCCCGAGGGGTTTGCAGTTTGCTTTCACTGTAACCAAACTGGCCATCAAAAGGTTGAGTGCCCACAACTTCTTAAGGGATCAGCACAGGGATCTACACCTGCTGCAACTAGAGCTACCGATGCTCGGCCAGTGAAGGCCGAGCCACCGAAGGCTCGCGGGAAAGCCTTTTAGTTAACAGTGGAGGAGGTCCGCGCAACGCCCGATGTCATCGCTGGTATGTATTCTTTTATTTATTTATTCTGAGTTTTAGATATTGTGCTTATATTGTGATATGCATAGGTACTTTCCTTGTGAGTTATGTACCTGCTTTGGTGTTATTTGACTCGGGTGCTAGTCGATATATGGTGCCATTAGCGTTTAGCCATCACATCACTATCCGACGAGAGGCGTTAAGTCGCCTTTTACGAGTTTCCATAGCTGACAAGCGAGTGATTTATGCTACAGATGTGATTCGAGGATGTGTACACAAGATTTTCGGTGTTGAGTTTCTGATAGATCTGGTACCGATTGCGATGGGGGATGTCTGTGTCATTGTATGCATGGACTGGTTGAGCCGATTTGGAGCTGTTATAGACTACGAGTGACAGTTGGTGACCATAGGAGACCCCAGTGGGGGAGTACTTACGGTGTATGGCGAGGGTACCCGATCTGGGTCAGCATTTTGTTCAGCCGCCAGAGCGAGACAGAGTCTATAGGAGGGCTGTAGGGGGTTTGTAGCCTATGTGATGGATACACGAGTTGTCGCAGAAAGGCCGAGTTCTGTCAATGAGGTCCCGATAGTACGTGAGTTCCCAGATGTTTTACCCGTGGATTTTCCAGGTGTGCATCCAGAGAGGCAGGTGGAGTTCCATATTGATTTGGTTCCAAGAGCAGCGCCTATTGCCAAGGCACCTTTTCGCCTTGCGCCACTAGAGATGTAAGAGCTATCCTCGCAACTTCAGGAGCTACTGGAAAAGGGATTCATCCGATCGAGTAGCTCGCTGTGGGGAGCGCCGATCCTTTTTTTCAAGAAAATAATGGTTCACACCAGATGCGCATTGATTACCAGGAGTTGAACAAGTTGACGGTCAGGAACCGTTATCCACTTTCGAGGGTTGACGATCTGTTCGATTAGTTGCATGGTGCATCTTGGTTCTCCAAGATAGACTTGAGGTCTGGATATCATCAGATGAGGGTGCGTGATGAGGATATCCCGAAGACGGCATTTAGGACTCGTTATGGGCATTATGAGTTCGTGGTGATGCCATTTGGGCTCACCAATGCACTAGAAGCATTCATGGATCTCATGAACCGAGTGTGCAGACCGATGTTAGATCGATCGGTGATCGTGTCCATTGATGATATTCTAGTGTACTCGAGATCCAGAGAGCAACATGAGGAACACCTGAGAGAGATCCTTGGAGTGTTCAAATCGGAGAGGCTTTATGCCAAATTCTCCAAGTGTGACTTCTGGTTACGAGAGGTCAAGTTCTTGGGGCACCTCGTTAATTAAAATGGGATATTGGTCGATCCGGCCAAGATTGAGGCGGTTATGAGTTGGGAGGTGCCCAGATCCCCTACCAAGATCAGTAGTTTTCTGGGATTGGCCAGCTACTATCGGAGATTTATCTGGGATTTCTCCAAGATGGTCGTTCCCCTCACCAGGTTGACCCGGAAGGGCGTCGTTTTTACTTGGGGTCCCGAGCAGCAGACCTCGTTTAACACTCTTCGCCATAGATTATGCGAAGCTCTGGTGTTAGCCCTTTCGGAGGGGATGGAGGATTTCATGGTATATTGTGATGTGTCGATATCGGGGTTGGGTGTGGTGCTTATGCAGAGAGGGCACGTGATAACATACGCATCGAGGCAGATGAAGCCTGATAAGATGATGTATCCTACCCACGATTTGGAGTTGGGGGCAGTGGTGTTTGCCCTCAAGATAGGGCGCCATTATTTGTATGGGGTTCGATGTATCATATACACGGTCCACAAGAGTTTGAAGTACCTGATCGATCAGCCCAACCTGAATATGCACCAGAGGAGATGGTTGGATGTGGTAAAGGATAACGACTGTGAGCTCCTGTACCACCCAGGAAAGGCTAATGTGGTAGCCGATGCTTTGATCCGTAGGGCGGAGAGTGCTCCGATTCGAGATATATGTATGAGGATGACGGTGATGACTCTGGTGTTGGATACCATTCGAGAGGCCCAGGCAGAGGCTGTGAGACCGGAGAACCGCAAGAGAGAGCAGGTGATTGGGCAGGTATCCGAGTTTGTTACCGATAACTGAGGGCTTATGACCTTTCAGGGTCGGATTTGGGTGTTGTTTATGGGCGGGGCACATAGCATGCTGATTGAGGAAGCGCACAGATCAAGATTTTCGATCCATCCCGGGGCCACTAAGATGTATTTGGACCTGAAGAGAGATTATTGGTGGCCCTTTATGAAGAGGGATGTTGCGTGGGTAGTGCAGAGGTGCTTGACCAGTCATCGGGTTAATGCCGAGCACCAGCGTCCGCATGGCAAGTTGTAGCCACTAGAGGTTCCCCAATGATTGTGGATCGGCTGACAAAGAGCACTCACTTCCTCGCTATCGGTGAGAGCTCTTATGTGGAGAGGCTGGCAGAGATATATGTGAGAGAGGTGGTGTCACGGCATGGAGTGCCGATCTCGATTATGTTAGACCGAGATGTACGTTGCACTTCCAGGTTATGGAAGAAGTTCCATGAGGAGTTGGGTACGACATTGCACTTCACTACTGCTTATCACCCTCAAACAGACGGGCAGAGTGAGCGGACGATTCAGACGCTTGAGGACATGCTTTGAGCATGGCTTATGGACTTCGGTGGAAGTTGGGACACATACCTATCTTTGGCTGAGTTGTCTTACAATAAAAGCCACCATTTGAGTATTGGTATGCCTCCCTTTGAGGTTTTATATTGGAGGAGGTGTCGGCCTCCCATCTGCTGGGGAGAGTTAGGGAAGCGAGTGATGGGTAGCATTGAGATAGTAATTAAGACGACTGGGAAGATACAACAGGTCAGACAGAGGTTACTGACAGCCCAGAGCCGCCAGAAGAGTTATGCGGATAGGCGGCGGTCCGAGCTCGAGTTTCAGGTTGGAGACTTTATACTCCTGAAGGTATCTCCTTGGAAAGGAGTGATCCGATTCAGGAAGAGGGGCAAGTTGGGGCCATGATTCATTGGTCCTTTCAGGGTGATCGACAGAGTGGGCAAGGTAGCATACCGTTTAGAGCTACCTGAGGAGTTGGGTCAGATCCATGATACCTTCCATGTATCCCAGTTGAGGAAGTGCATAACCGATGAGACGCTAGTGGTGTCGCTAGAGGTTATTCAGGTAGATGTGAGCCTGAATGACATTAAGAGGCCAATCGCGATCTTGGATCAGAAGATCAAGGTTCTGAGGAACAAAGAGGTGCCCCTGGTTCACGTCCAGTGGCAACAACGGAGAGGGTCCGAGCTGATTTGGGAGTCGGAGGCGGAGATGCGTGAGCAGCATCCAGAGTTGTTTGTAGAGCGAGACTTCGAGGGCGAAGTCTGATTCTAGTGGGGTAGAATTGTAACATCCGGATTTCCAGGTATCATAATTTAAGTATTTATTTTGAGTTGAGAAGGGGGGGGGGGGGACTCGACGATTTGACGCCTAAACTCGTCGAGTAGGATCGCGACTGACGACTCAGATTAATGAAGGGACTCGACGAGTCCGCGCTGTGGATAGAAACCCTAAATCTTTGGACCTGACACCTATTTAAAGGCCCTCATGGCCTTCATTTGCGGCCACCCTTCCCTTTGAGAGACCCTTATCGATCCAGAGAGTTTAGAGTGAAAGTGGAAGCCATTTTCTTCATTTTGGTACATTTTTGCAAGGAAGGAGAAGGTTGTTCAAGCTAAATCAACCAGAGGAGGTCAGGTCTACTTCTATTCCATTCTAGGCTGTCGTTTAAGGTTCGAATTTGTACCTATTTCATATGATTATTAGACCTCATGAAATTAGGGTTTCTTTACCCTCTTTTAGTGTAAGATATTGAGTATATGAGATCCCCTTAGACTTCAGATCTTAACCTTGGGAGGTCCAGAGAGTACCATGAGTCAAGCTTTATGCAGTCACATAAGAGGATTAAGCCTAAGACACCATTATAAGGGTTATTTTATCAAACAGAACTAGATCTGTGGTGCATGGGCATAAAGATTGCACCTTTACATGACTTTTGGGTGTTAGAAGGCCAGATCTATAAGTTAGAGAAACATATCTGACCTCATAAGGTCAAATGAGTGATGCCATAGAGGAAATTCGTCGAGCCCATAAGAGGACTCGACGAGTCGGATCGAGTTGCCCCGCGATCCAGCGTTAACCCGCCGAGTGTAAGGTTAACTAGACGAGTCGAGTGAGGCCTTAAGAGGATTTAGAGGACACGCATGGACACGTCGAGTGACCCGAGTGCACTCGACGAGTCTGGTCATAGTTGGACCATTCACTAGAGTTGACTACCGTTGACCTTAGGGTTTTGGTCAAACGGATTCATGAAAGGCCATAGAGGGGTAGAATGGTCTTCTACCCATTCTTTAGAGATGAGAGCATATGAGAGTATTGAGTTGAGATATTATCATTTTGATAGGAGGAGGCTAGATCGGGGATTCAAGTATGATAGTTTTCTAGACTTGTAGCGAGGTGAGTCTTCTCACTATACATTACTTAGAGTGGTATCCATATGCAGACCGAAGGGTCTTACGTGTTATGTGCTTGTTTGAGATTATGTGCTTTGTGATTTATGTATGCTATGTGATAGACCGGACCGGAGGGTCCAACGACTTACGAGGCCAGAGGGTCCTTAAACAGACCAGACCGGAGGGTCCAACGAGCTACTAGACTTGAGGGTTCCGCTGAGACACATTGACCATAGGGTCTTACCGGGTTATAGCCTCGAGTGGCTTATGTGTTGTATGTGGTATTTTGGGGAACTCACTAAGCATTTATGCTTACCTTGTTATGTGACATGTATTTCAGGTACCAGCGAGGATCGCGGGAAGGCAACGGCATGATTTGTACACACTGGTAGAGGATAGTGTTAGGGATTCTGGGATATGTTTTATCATGATGACATTTGCTATACTCGAGTTTTGAGATGATTTGTATGAGACATGTTTTGTTTGAAAAATAAAACATTGTTTGAAAATTACGTTGTTACATTTTGACTATCACTTCTGAACAATAGTTTCCTCTTTTCAGAATATGTTAATATGGTCCTTTAAAAATTAACATTATACTTCTAAGTGTCTATGAGCAACCAATCTTTGGTAAACCTCAGATTGTCCTCGACAATAGCTTAATCATTTTAGTCATATCCAGTTCTAGTCCTTTTTCCCTCTTAATGCCCTAGGCATTTGGAAAATTTAGAACGGATGAATGTTATAGCACATGTAATTGATCCTATAGCCGAAGCATATGGGACACGATTCTTGATGTCTCACATAAAGACATGATCCTAGACCAAGCTTTTGCTACAATATTTTTTTTTTATTTTCCATGTTTTCATAATTCGACTATCAAGAGGGATGCCATAATCATAATCGAATTTTGAGAACGCAACATATATAGAATTTCCTTATGTTGAACCATTCCAACATAAAATTCACACACACACACACACACACACACACACATATATATATATATATATGTATATATATACATATATATATATATATATATATATATATATATATATATATATATATATATATATATATATATCCTTAACTAAAGATGATTAAAATCTCAATCTAAGCTTTTAGAATTCAAATGAAGTATAATTTCATCTCCCTTAATTATGGCAAAACAACTTTTTCCCAGTTGAAAGTTTTGTTTTCTATAATTAACATTGCTAACTTGCAACACTCATCATAATTAATTATGCTCCCACTAGCATAATAATTACTAGCATAACAATTATGCTCCCACTAGCTTTGACTTGTGCTCAAAAATCAGTTGGACTTCTAGAAATCAATACTTTATTGACTTTCTTACCAAAGTTCAGATTTCTGATACGAGATGCTTAGATAAAAATTTTTCAAAATCATACACCTTTCCTTAGATACCTCACATGTGTGTCTAAAAAATTTTAGAACTATGAAAAGGGATGCCATAATCATAGTCTCAATTGTTTACACCTTTTCTATTTCTCAGAAGTCCATGTTAGTGTGCTGGTTAACCACACACGCTCCACTAACGACTTTGGGAATGTAAATATCACAATTGCTATCTACTTAAAATCTACTTAATGAAAGCCTTTCCTCACCATCGTTTTTCATGAATCGAAGAGAAAGCTTATGACACTTAGATTTCTATCGTGTATGTGTTCCTATCCATGTAAATTTGTCATAACCATAATCACAAGACAAGGTTAGTGATAAATCCAAACTTAAATGGACTGAACTTCTTCATTCATAATTTCTTGCCACCTGGCAGCATAAGGGCCTACCATTGCTTCCAGGTTGTTATGCAACCAATTAAGAACTCTCAAAACTCATATGCGAAGCCAACTTTAACTGGATTGGGTAAAAAAACTAGAATATGTCAACACGATAGGTTATAAACCTCAAGTCGTGTGCTAGTGAAAACTACAGGTTTTATTCTTGATTAGTTCTTGAAACTCTTTCAGGATCTTTAAGACTCCCATTATCCTCTTGACATATAAGACTCTCTTGCCAAGAACCATTCCTTGATAAACAAATATTCAAGAGATAGTGCGGATTCTTTATCAAGACAAACACTTCACACAATTTGCCTTAGTTGGTCTTTGTTCTATCCAAAACATTACAACTTACCAATTTCAAACGTACAAGAGCTGAAAACCTTTTACTCTACATTTGACAAGTTTTATATAAACCCTCTTTAAGATATGTCACTCAAGTTACAATCTTGGAGTATAACTCTAAGAATTGTTTTGGAACGAAGTATGACTCATCTTCTTGATTTAACCATTTCAACAATTTATGATTCCTCTTCTTAGCCATAGGAATCCACTAAGATGTCCTTAGAGAACCAATTGTGATATGGTTTCTTAATCATTAAGATGATCACAAAACATGATACTAAAGTATTGTCCCATCTTTTCAGATTTGAGAAACTTTTATCTTTCTGCCTAATTTGATTCTTCTCATTCGTTCTGCCATACATTGAAACTTTTCCAACGTTTCAGAATTATACTTAAACTTGTAAGTATAACCATATTTACTAAACTTTAGTAAATCATGACGAATAGTATTATCGATCTTTGTGGTGGACTTGACTAGTGCACAAGAATGTGTACTCAATCCCATAGTCCTTAACTTGACTCACAGATACATGTGAACAAGGAATTAGTCTGAATTTTCCAAACATAAAAATTCTCATTCATCATACAATACAACTTGCATGATTCCAAGTTTTTGTCCAATTGAAACTTGGGTGATGAGAATCTTTCCTTATTTGGTAAATTTAGACACTACCATAAAAGAAAGAATCAAATTCATATTTCCAATATTGCTAGAAACATACAAACATCAATTTTTCATAAATTCCATTGCATGGATATATAATAAAATAAAACAAAATTTTATTCATTTATAAAATTCGGAAAAACTTTTTCCTTACAATGCAACTTTAAATGAAAACTATGCTATTACATATTTCCTACCAATCTATTATGACTCCTAAGAAGCACCTCAAAAATCCGATCTTCGAACCATGCAATTGAAATCCATCTTCGTGTTCAGATTCAACATACTCTTCCTTTAAGTTTCCTTCCCTTGCTTGATCCTGCTAAACATCAAAATGAAACATAGTCACATCATGTATTAAGAATCAACAATTATAAATTTAACAGAGTTGGATAGTGTACTAACCTGAAGCAGAGTCAAACTTTTTGATTCTTCCTTCTCTCAGAACTTTCAGGTAGTTAGGGCAGCTTCGCAACCAATGTCCCTTCTCTTGACAATAAAAACATATAGAATCTTTGGGTATGGTATACGGGACTATCACAAACTTAGCCTTTCCCTTTACCATTTGGTCAACCGGGTTGACCAAGGCCGATCCCTTTCCATTGGGAAGAGAAAGCTTTTCTGGAATTCCAATGTTACCATTGTCAATGTCTATGGAAGTTTGAGAAGTAGATCTTCCACCCAAATTTACTTTTCCAGTGCGCCAAAACATTTCTGATTCAGCAACAACAAGCAAATAAGTAAGATTGATAAGGGTCATGTCGTGGTCTGTCATATAGTAGTTCTGAATGAATTCACTATACGACTCAGGAAGTGATTAAAGAACCCAGTCAAAACCAACTTCCTTGAGACTTTGACACCCAACACTCTCAGCCTATCGATATGTGACTTTATCTCCAAGATGTGAGAACACATAGGCCTTCCATCTTCATTTTTCATTGCAAGTAGGGCTTGAGTGACCTTGAATTTTTCAAGTCTTTGAGCTTGCGGGTCAGGGAGACAAATTAGAGGAAGTGGAGGAAGAGAAGTATGATTTCCATGATCCAATCGTGGGACATCATCTTCATAAGGAAAGCTTGTTCCAAGGGATTTGGGAAGACCATAATTGTCTGAACCAGACATCTACAATGGGAAAAATTAATTGAACACCCAATTTGAAATATTAAGGCTAGGACTGAACACAATATTTTATAACTTGGAAGAGGGATGTTGTAATCCAAGCTACAAAATATTTGAAGGTAGGCGAATGACGATTCACCAATTTCCACCATGAAAAACGAAGTAGGTATTAGGTTTTCATTGGATTGAAACTCCTAGATCTTTTGAGATTCATTGAACTTTTCAATGGCATGTTTAAATCTTGATTGTGCCCTCTCAAGTTTGTAAGTGGGATGTCGTGGATCACAAACAAGGTGAGAATAACCATGCAAATTAACTTGGTACCCTTAATTTTATCACCAAATCGATGTGCCGGTTACCCACACGCGCTCCACCGATCTATGATAAACATTAAGTCACCCTTTGCCACTCTTACTACTCCATGTTAGTGTGCCGGTTAGCCACACACGCTCCACCAACGACTTAGTATGGTACAAAGTGTAATTTCATGGGTTATCACCAACTTCACATTTTCCTAACGTAACTAAGATTGGGAATTCATAAAATGGTTAGTTACTCTATATTTATCATTATACTTATAATGAGAATTATAGTCTTTGTCCTACCCGTTCGGCTAACGACCCTCCACTAGTTAAGGAACCGGTGGGTGAGAGTGGGAACCTATTAACCTGCCATTTTATAGTCAACAACCTTATACCCCCTTATAGACCGGCTTCGTGAACAAGTCCTACTAATGGTAAGACTGACTTGCTCTTATCATATATATTATTAACTTATAATACTATAAAGTATAAGGGTTGAATTTTAACTTTTACAACTCTAGGGTTTGGAATTAAAGTGTGTGTGAGACTTTGCAAATTCTAAAACTTGAGGGCAAGTTTTGAAACTATTCAAAAACTTTTCAACTTCATAACATATGAGTTTAATGGTTCTTGAAAATGAGACTCTTCATTTTTATAACCTATGACATTTAATGATCCATTTAAAAGAAAGCTTTTGGAATTAAATAACTTCAGGACAAGTTATGGAGTCCATTAAAATCATCAAGAACAACAATTCAACTAACAAGAATGTTCAAGTTCTAAATTAAACCCATGTGATTAAGGTAATTCAAATCAAACAAATTCCATGTAGTTTGGATTAATCATATAAACTAAAACAAAGTATGAAATTTTGACAATCACCTTTAAATTGGACAAGTAAGAACATTACCCTCTTGAAAAACACGTTTCTAGGTTCACAAAAAAACCGTTTAGGGTAATGATCCTCATTCAGTACCCAGTAAAACCCCGAAATTCTGCATACACCACGTCGTGGTAAAGACTGACACGTCGTGGTAAGCAGTCAGATGCAAAATATGGCAGAATTTCAACTTTGGAAAAACGTGTAGCATCAAGTATAAATCAAACAAGCCTAGTCTCTGATACCACTGATGGGTTTTGAGCATTATAACACTCCTATGGTGTACATGCAACCCAAGAAACCTTGGATCTATGTTTTCTCTATTATACATGCAAATATTCATTTTCCAAGGTTCTCATCCTAACTAACATACTATGGGGTACTTGTAATATAAAACTTAGTGGGAAGACATACCTTTTTCTTGTGGTTGATTCCTTGGAGCTTCAAGAGCCTAGCACCAATAATGTGGATGCCTCAAGTGGAATCACAAATCACCAAAACACCTTGGAAAACTTGAGAGAATAGTAATCGCACTAGAAATCTCCCCACTCTTGTTCACTCACATCCTAGTGCCATTTCATGTGCTAAAGACCTCTTCATATAATATGGAGGATTAGGATTACATTAATGTAAGCCCTAATACCCATGACCTTTCATTTCCATAGGATCCTTGGGTTAAAAACTCCATGGACTATCTGTGCAAGCTTAGCCCATCCTAAATGAAGTTGGCCCATTCTATATATATATATATATATATATATATATATATATATATATATATATATATATATATATATATATATAAGAGTCCATATTTAATTAGTTCCTTTTTTATCACTAAATTAATTCTAAATTAATTCTTGATCAATACTAATTAAATAATATGATCTCATATTAATACATTATAACTTAGAATATATTAATAAACCATAGACATACTATTCTTAAAAGACTATCCATAGAAATTGTTCTGGTGAAGTGCAACCCAAATGGGCCATGCTACTCTCAGGTCGAGTACATACCAATAATAGTTTTGGGCTTAGACATCTAATCCAACAATGTATATGTCGACATGTTTTGTGTGTGTGGTTGGGTTGAGGCGGTCCGAATAGACTGAAGGCCTATGAGGCGGAATAGTCATGCCAAAGGCCGGGAGAACGGTCCAGACAGGCTGAAGGCCCGGTTAGGAGATCCAAACATGCTGAAGTTTTTTAAGAGGTCCAGACATGTTGAAGGCCTGGTGAGGTGGTCCAGACATGCTAAAGGCTCTATATGCGTGTTGTATTTGTATATGTTATCTATTTGGGTGTTGGTACTTTGGGGGAACTCAGTAAGCTTCATGCCTACATTTTTGGTTTATGGTTTTGGGTACTTTAGTGGATCTTGTCAGGGTGAAGGCGTAACCGTACATATCCTCACATTTTTGGACTTATGATTTCTAGGATACTCTGATAATGACATAGTTTTGAAAACTATGTTGAGAATGATTTTGATTTTAAATAATGTTTTGGAAACAAGGGGTTTTGTAAATACTTCCATAGAAAAAGGGTTGCTTTGAAAAGATTAAATTTTATGAAATTTTATGGATGTTACAATACAACTATATAAGGTTCAATCAGTCATTCTTATATAATTGTTCCTTTTTCTTTGAGTTCCCATGTAGTTTATGCAATCTAGAGACATCACCTTTATGTACATTAGGTTTAGTTGGGTATCAAGTGAGGTTTAGGGTTTACACACAGTTCGGGGGTTATGCGAGGTTCGAAAGTTTGGTCATTTTGAGGGTATAGGGACGGTGATTAAGCCTATATACTGATCATCAAATTAATCATAAAATGAACTTTTTGGGTGATATTATCCTCTATTTCCCTTAGTAATCATCAAAACATGAATTCCTGGTTAAGTGTGTCCTAGTGTTTGTGTGCGTTATTGTTCCTTTCCATATTTATAGACTCTCGCACACACACATATTCATATATGTCGAGTAATCGGATTTAACATTTGATTTGTTTATTCCTTCAACATTTTTCAAGGAATTTCAACTGACGATGTTGTGCAGAGGAAATAATTTTATACAGTGTAGAAAACCTCCATCAGCTCCGGTTTACCTAAATGTTTCTTATCTTACCCTCCATGAATGAATACGCTTATTGGCTTTTCCTCAGGGTGTATCATTCTAGCGTCAAGAGGTTTGATCTCCAGGTCTTTTTAGTCAATTTTATGAAGAAAAAAAAATCCAAAATGAAATATCATAAATAGAAGCTTATAGTTTCATCAAGTAACATTTTTTGTTTAAGATTTATAAATTGTTCTTGATTTTCTTCCCTAAGCAAGAAAATGTACATGAATGTACTCTTTCATGCTCTTCCAGAGGATTATATTACTAATCATAAGCTTCAAAGAAAACTGGGTGGTGACGCTAACAAAAATACGGTTGGAAAATTAATGGAAAAATGACCAACAAATGGTGATTCCTTTTTGTTTAAAGTCTTTTGTTAATTGGTTTGATGTTGTTATGCTTCCTTGTTCCATTTGTATTTGGTTTGGTGTCAATATTTTATTTTGTTCCTTGATTGTTGGTATTAAGCATTATTTTTAAAGAAAAGGCATTTACTCACATTCAAATAGTTTATTTGGTCTAAAAAAGAAACAATCTTTATTAATACAACACTCTAATAAGATAGTTATGATTATCCATTCAACCAATTTATCCATACATAACATAAATGGCTAAAAAAACTGTATGTATTGTCCCCTTTATTGTCTGAGATATTGACTTATATGGTCAAATGAGTTGCAAATAGTATTGATAAGTCCTCTTCAACATTTAATTTGATCATGAAAATAGTTTTTTTGACCATACCACTAAAGTCCGAGTCGAAGCTTCTTTTAGTGCTCTGATATTCTATTTCAGATTTGGTGTCTTTTAGTTATATAAACTCTATAAATATAAGACAGCGAGGTACAATGTAACATTCTGTTTAAAATAAAACAAACAAATAAAATAAATGAAATAAAATGAATAAAATAAAATAGGTAAATAAATAAATAATAAGCCCTAAAACCCCGAGATGTATTTTATATTTTATTTTATTTTAGCCATAAATCCGTAATAATTTATCAATGTTAGCCATAAGAAGTTAAATGGTATAATTTCCAGAATTTGGGGTCCATATTAGGATTTGAAATGTAAAGGATTTTGTGAAACAAGGGGTATTTTGTAATTATTGGATTTAAATTGAAAAGGAATTTGTAGAGGTAGGGACCAATCTCGTTAAAACGCATCTAAGTTTGGTAAAACATGGGACTTGAACCCATGATTCATTACCCCTCCCATTTTTAAGAGTGTACCACCCGGAAACCCTAACCATACAACACTCTTTCAGCCGCCACCTTAATCTGGGCATCCCCAGCTGCCGTCGGCCTAATGCTGGGAACAACCGCTGCCCACCACCTTTGTTCCTTGCTACACCGAACCGTCGAGCATCACGACTCCTTCCCTTCCGGCGAGAATGAGTGGCGACCGTGAGTTCGTTGCTGCCACCATTCCTTTTTCTTCTGCTTCTTCTTCTTCTTCTTTCTTCTGTCACTATCTGCAATCGCAACACGGTAGTTGTCAGTGCTGCTCCGACTGCTCTTCGCCTTCTTTCAGTCCTGCAGCAGCTAGCCATCACCGTTACCGCTCGTACGAACTTCACATCCACTGGTACGGTCGTCATACCACCCCCGGAGAGGCCTGCCATAGATGCGTTTGTATATGTGTTTCACGTGTTCGTGTGTGTTTCAGTGTGTTTTGGCATGTGCTATTGGCCAGAAAACAAGAGGACCACCATGGCAGCGGACCATGGTGGTTGCTGCCATTTCTACTTTTTCTGCCATCACCAGCCACCGTATGAGGGTAGTTGTGTGTGTATATTGGGGTGTGTGTGTGTGTGCGTGTTTTAATGAGACTATGTTGTATGGACATTTTTTGCCAGAAAAATCAAAGAAAACCCACCACCACTACCATGAGGTGGTGGCTTCCACCTTCTGCTGCCGTTCTACCACCACCAGTCGCCACTTCGGGTAGTTGTGTGCGTGTGTGGGTGTTGGATTAACATCATGTGTAAACCGAGAGGCTTTTCGATGGTGGTTGGACCTAATATTTATAACTCCCGCCTTTAAAATGGTGGTTGTCGCCTCCTGCCACCATGGACCGCCGCCGACCACCACTACCTAAGGTGGGAGTGGATGGTGCCCGATTTATTAAAATATATATTTATTTAATTAGCTAATCATCAAACTTTAGGATTTGGAAACCCTAATTAGGGTTTAGAAAACCCTAATGTCAAGAAACCCTAGTTTTTTGGAGTTAGTCGGGACCCACGTTAAATCTGTTTGTTAAACTTTAAATAATACATAATAATGCCCTACAACTAACTTAATGCAATATTGGACTTAATGGATTAAGTCCTTAAGGGGTTAAGTGTGGAACACTAACCCTAGTTATTATTTTATGTGAAACCCTAATTGTCATTTTATGTGAAATTCTAATCGCCATTTCATGTGAGGTGGTTACTGTTGCAAGTGACAATGACTTGTGATCGTGTATTGACTCAAGAATCATCCTGTAGGTGATTGGAAGTGAGTTGAAGATGGTAGAGTTCTTCTTTGTTACAGTGGTTATGTATGCGTATATCGAGGTAAGTTTCGCCTCATTATACTCGTAGGTCGAAGGCACACATGTCGACCCACTAGTTTTGGTTATCTGCTAGTAGAGGGGTGCCCTAGGGCTGTATATAGTCATGTAGGGTAGACTGAGGACTCTTGATCTAATCTCTCTTACATGTTCCTTATTTGTTTGTGGTTTTAGATTAGGACCACCTGTCCGGTTGACTATCTCACCTCTGAGTATATACAGCCATGCATTTCTTGGATTGTTTATATTTAGGATGTTGTTATGCTCTAGTGATTTGTAAGATCTGTACTCTAGTATTAAATATGTTGCTATGTTATAGTGAATTGTAGAACTGTATGTTATATGTGCTTGCTGGTTATCATCTATGGAGTGACCTTAGTGATTGTCTGTGGTTATATAGGATAGCCTGAGAACTCTTGGTCTACGCTTTCTTTCCTTTTCCTTGTTTGGATGTGGCTTAAGAGTAGGATCATCTGTTCAGGTGGTTATCACACCTCTAGTTACTTATGGTTATGCATTCTATGGGGGAAACTCACTAACCTATATGCTTATCCAGTTGCTTATTGTTTCAGGTATCAATGGTGTTTATGGAAAGACGAAGACGGGATTGTACACACGCATCAGCAGCGTTGGGGACTCCGGGTTTTCTATTAAACTTTGATTTTGAACAAATGTAATTTGGAATAAACGATTTTTTTAATAATGGATTTATAAATTGAAAAGTTTTCACCTTAATAAAAATGAAATTTTTTTGTTGTGAAAATGAGACGGTCCATACAAACTAGAGTTATTTGAAGGTAATATTATTCATATCGTTCTTGGTTATGGATTAAGAAAATATTATTCATATTTTTGTGGGTTGAAAGATTTATAATCTTTGAACAATTTCGTTATAGAAATTGGCCTAAGTCTAATGTTTTTTTGTTAACTTGTTGACTGATTATCATTTCAAATATATTTGATCAAGAATACACTAACATTTCGTTCTGTTAATGATATATCCTAGGGTGTGCAAAAAAATTGAAACCAAACCAAAAACCGAAAAAAACCGAAAACCGAAACTGAAAAAACCGAGTCATTTGAAAAACTGATGGTTTGTCTTTTTGTTTTTAGAAAAACCGATTTTTTAGGTTCGGTTTGTTTTTTTTATATCTAGAAACAGAAAAAATCCGAACCGAATCGAAAGACACAAAATGACGTCGTTCTATACATAAATATCAAACCATTAGTAAAGTAATCCATAAGATGGCGTCGTTCTATGGTGTAGGTGAAGCACCTATATAATACGAGGGGTTAAAAGTCTAAAAAGATTTAAACCACATACATCTCATATCGACTGTGAGATTCGAAAGTGAAAAAATTTTTATACTATAAAATGAAGGAAAATAGTTAACTCAATCATCCTACGTTGATTATTTGTAAATGAGAACACATATAAAAATTAGGCAGCATCTTTTTTTTTACAGTAATTTCCAAGATTGTTTAAATGGATTAGACATATTACATATATGTATTGGAGTATATAGTAAATAGGTATGAATTTTTAAATTCCTATGAGTCGAGTCTAATAATTTATTAACTCAAAAATCGAAAAAAACTGAAAAATCGAAGTATAAAACCGAAAAACCCAAAAACATGAAACTGAAAAAAAAAAACAAAAAAAAACAACCGACGGTTACTTTTTCCCAAAATAAAAAACCAAACTTTTTGGTTCGGTTTTGGTTTTAGCGAAAAACCAAACCATACTCACCCCTATCCATGCATGAACATGAGAGAAGAGGCCTACTTCTATTGATGAGATGGTATCCATATGGATATTAAATCCAAGTTACTCTCTCTCTCTAATATTTGTGTATGAAAAACACGTTAATGACCTTCACATCCTTTCCGTAGTTGCAAAAACAAAAAAATGAAAAGCGAAGTTTTTGTTATCTGGTTTTGACTTTGAGTTAACAGGGTTTGGGGTTCACTCTGATATATTAAAATTTCAAATGGAAGGTCCAAAGCAACTACATTAACAGCTCGAGGTATGGCAAATAATATCAAAATTGATGTTTACTTTTAATAAAAAAAATGATAAATTCGCTCAACATTATGTCTTATTTCATTCAGATCCAAAAAAACTACAGTTACAGATGGAAGAAGAAGGAAAGTACCTTCAGATGATGTTTAAGCAACAAAGAAATATGGAAATTAAGCAGTAGGTCAAAATCATCATCATATAAATCAAGTTGAAGGTGAACCTGAAACTGAAAACTCAAAGGCTTCAAATTAAACATGATGATAGATGCGTTTCATAGAAAGTAACTGAGAAGTTGGAGGAAATCTCAACTTCTCTAATCTATGTACAGGAAGTTAACAAATCTAATATGAGGTGATATAGTCCGCTGATTGTTTGGAGCCATAAGGTGAAACCTTACGTATCTATTTTCTCGTGGTTCCCCTTTTAAACCTAAAAAATTGTATTTTCACTACAGATGGGTGAAATTCCAAAAATTGCAACTTACTTTCTCTTATTTTTAAATCATAGCATTGTACTTCCATTATTTTCTTTTATATCATAGTATTTTGAAAAATTGACAAAAATTAGAGCAATGTCATTGTTATAAAAAGCAATTGGACTGTCTATTGATATAGTTTGGTAAGTAGTTTGTTAAAGTATAGTGTCCTAATAACAAAAATATGCAGAGGTACAATGCTATTATTTGATAGATTTTCCACAGTAGAATGCTTTAAGCATAAAAAAGTAGAAGTACAACGTACAATGGAAAAAAATAAGGAAATGCATTTATCAAAGTATAATAAATTTTAGTGGTTGTTAAAAAGCAAAATAAACAAGGAGACCAAAAATTAAGAAGCATCTTATTTTGGAAATTATTTCTTTAGACCAGTGCCAATAATACACGATTCATATCAAACCTCTCAGCATCCTTTTCTGCTAATGAAGTGATTGTAGGCCCAGCTTTTTCCTTATACCCATTAACTACTGTTTTGGATAAAGTGATCCTTTTGTTTTTAAAATCTATTTCATGGTATCTAGATTATGATTTTGAATATCATTTTTGTTGGTTGAAGATGATGTTATAAGAAAGGGATTACTCAAAATTTAACATTTTCTTTGATAGCCGACATGTAATGTAATTTATTAAGGTTGCTTAATGTTCTCAGCTATTTTCATTCTTTTAGGAGCAAAAATGGAAGCAGACATAAGGTTGTAGTAAAACCGATTTAAATGTTGCTTTGATTTATGTGTTTTTTACATTAATCTATCAAAGCATCACAATCTAAACATCGCTCGTATTCTCTCTATATTCTTCACCACACTACCGCTCCCGTCCCTTTATTCCACTGTATATCCCACCATAGACAGATGTTCCAAATCTTGAGACACTTTCCTTGCTATCATTCTCTCCCATAAAACACTTACACATAGGTCTCTCTCTCTCAATATTCAATTGCGGGGTTTTGACTTCCCTTTGAATCTGACATCGGAAGAGCTTCGACCAAGCTTTTGAATATATATTTCTTCTCGAAATCTTAAGATTTTGATTTTGAAGAATGGTGTGATGGGTTTACCGTTCTTTCACCACTTTCCCAACAGAGGGTTTGGAACTATTTCTCGCCATATTGTCAGTATTTTGTTGCTTTTAGAAGGTGTTGAAAGGAGTTTTTGACTAAATAGGTGTTATTTACAAAAATATTTACCAAATGGGTATGATTTTGAAAATATTTACCAAATAGGGAGAAATTTAATCTAGAACATTTACGGTGCCCTAACTCATCGCAAATGCACGTTACACCACAACGCGACTACATCGTCCGCCACACCTCCATCTCTGGCTACCGGCGACTCCGCCTCTGGCCAAAACGCCGGCCATATCATATGCGGTTTCTTTCTTTTTTATAGTTCAATTTTCTACCCTATCTCCAAAAGATTGATCACAATTTGATTTTTGAAGATGCGATTTCATGATTTCATATTGTAAAATTAAGTTAAATTTCTACCGGTTCTTGTGTGTTTCTTGAAGATGCGGCTGTGGTTGTGCTTTCAATTATGTATTTTGATTGGTTTTTCGGTGGCCATGGTTGCAATCAAACCACCTCATTTGTGGTGCTCTGCATGCTGAAGTGCTGAAGTGGGTAAAACTTATGCATCTATACACGACAGAACCATGGGTTTTCTCTTGAGTGTGAAGATGAAGTACAAGCATGGATGATGTATATTTTAGTCCAATTTGTACAACATAGATGGATTTTTAAAAGCTTTGTTTTCCATTTTTGAACTGTATGCATTCCATGATTTCAGGCTTAAGTTCTCTCAAATTCATATTATTGATCTCGTAAAGCAATAATGAATTTGCTTTCCTTCTGTCCAGTTCTACATTTCGGTTGTTTCTTTGAGGTGGATTAGTCTATTCACAAAATTCAGGCATCATCCAAATGATCATGACACTGTCGCAAGGTTTTCTACACATGTTGTACATAGATTCAAGCGATTCATGCACATTAGTGATAACAATTCAATTTGGTCATCAATACAGGTATGCATGTTGAATTGCCTCAATACAATGACCTTGAAGAACTTTAATGGTTATAATTCAGAAGTATCTTTGTTTTTTAAAGTATGTGCATATATTGGAGAGGATAGATATCTAGTGGTCATCAAGTTCTCGTGAAATGTTAAGAGAACAATATGTACCTCTATTTCCCTTTTAGTATATTTTGTGATGGATGTTGTCCAAACGGGTGAATATGATGCCTTAACATCACTTGTATGTTACAAACATGTATTGCGCTTTACCTATATGTTTATTTATCTTAGTGGCATAAAAATCACTACACTTTTAATCTTGGACATTTACTTAGATTCAAAATTTTGTTTGTTATAATGAAATGAGACATAAAAAATAAAAATAGTGTTTGTAAAAAAATTGTTAAACATTAATAGCAAAATGTCAAAATTAATTATATTAAAAAATAAAAATAGAATAAAAGTAATAAGTTTTAAAATTTAACACTACACCTATTTGGTAAATAATTTTAAAACTATACCTATTTGGTAAATATTTTTGAAAGTACACTTGTTTGGTAAATAAATTTTTAGAAGACACCTATTTGGTCAAAAACTCGTGTTGAAAGTGAAGAGAGACGGAGATAAAGTTAAAGAGTCGGAGGTGGAACGACTAATGGTACTAGTGTTTCCCTAAAAGCATAGATGACTCCTTTTTAAAAAAATAACCCTTCCATTAATCACATATTTAAAGAACAACTTGCAATAAATACCTAATTACTCCGTCAGAGTTCATGTTAAATTTGATCTTTTTTTTTTGTAACATCTCACGTTTTACCACAAAATTTTCATTTTTAATATAGATAAAACATCAAGTATTAAAAAAAGTAAAAACCAAGTCATAACATCCCAGGTGAATCAAATAGAATCATCCCAAATCAGAGAATCATAAATGCGGAAATACATAAAATCTACATGTCGGGGTTTACAGTCAAGCCTTCGCCTTTTCACAATCATCTGAACTACCTGAGACATATTTAATCCATAACTGTAAACATGAAGCTTAGTGAGTTTCCAAAAAATTACATACAACTCAACATAATAAACATATATGGGTTATCAACAACCCTTTGGATTAACAACACATTTTAGGGGTTATTAGGAACCTTAGGGACTATCAGTAGTCCCGTGGACTCACAACTGTCAAGGAGTTATCAGTAACTCTGTTACACAAATAACATGAATCAACAAGTAAGACCCAACTGATAAGGATGAATACACTACTATACAGGTAAATCTAGTGAAAATACTCACCTTGCAGATAACAGCTAGACACAACAACTCACACATAGAGTAGACAGGTACAACAAGTCACCTAACAGCAATAAAGAGATAACCTTTCAGTCTATACTCTAAAAACTAATTTGACAAAAAGTCAACCATGATCAAAATGCAGCGGTCAACCGTCAGTCAACCTACGACCAATGTATATGTTGCTCTATGCTTGGCGTACAAATCTAGATGGAGACGGTCCAAAACTATGCTACACTCAACGTAGAGGAATTTACCCCTAGTGTAGTCGTCTGATTGTCAAAAATCCCATTAAGCTCTTAATATAGAAATTAAGATCCTCAACCTTTGAGATATGAACCAAAGGAACGTCCTAATGGATAAAGTCTTTGACTTTATCTATTTCCATGCCAACAATGAGAAATAAATCAAAACCTAAGTCCATGAAGTACACTAATGCTTAAAATATCATGCATGGGATAGATGGGAGTAACCAAGCTCTCATTTTATGATTTAACAACCTCAACAACATCAGGAAATTGTCTTCAAATGGTCTGGAGTAAATCATACTCACAAGGACCAAAGTTATAGGATAAAAATCATACAAATCCATGACCAACTATATCTAGCATGAAAGAATACTAAGATGGGAACTTTATACCTTCTGAAGGTGGACAATAAGATGAAAGATATGGATTTACAAAGATTGGAGCTCTTAAATGTTTTCAAATGATCTTCTCCTTCAATGATGTACATAAGAACACTCTAAGACCTCAAATCTCTCACAAGGTGGCTAGGCTTTTGAAAGGACTGGATATGAGGGTGGAGGTTCAGCATGAAGAGTCCCTCAAGGAGTTAGATCCTTTAAATAGGCTCACAACCCCAAGAATTAGGGTTTTAGTACTACGATCCTACACCCAACGTAACCCATCCTACGCTCAGTGTAGATCATTAAGTCCCCGCATGAAATCTTCCTCCTATGCTCAGTGTAGGGGTTATCCTATGCCCAATGTACGACATAAAAATGCAATAAAAGACTAATTTATCCCTATAAAATCATACATGTGGATACGAGTGTTACGATTATCCCCGGCTAGAACCAGACTTCATCATTGAAGTCTGCTGCTGCAAATAAATCTGGGTAATGATGCTTCCTCTCTTCATCAGGCTTCCATGTCCACTATGAATCACTCAGGTGTTGCCATTGCACCTTCACTAAGCCTAATACCTTACTTCACAAGGTCTTTGTCTTCCAATCGAGGATCGCCACCGGTCACTCAATAAAATTCATGCGATCATCAACCTGAATATCATCTAATGGAACAACAACGAATTCATTGATCACACATTTCCTCAGGTGGCAAACATGAAATGTGTTGTGAATGTGACATACTTCCTCCAGAAGGTACAAATGATAGGCTACCTTGCCTACTCTTACCATAACTTGGAAAAAACCGATAAACTTGGGGCCTAACTATCCCCGCTTCCTCAACCGAATAATGCTTTTCCATGGTGACGCCTTCAGGAGTACCATATCCCTGACCTGAATTTCAAACGGAGATCGACATCAGTCGGTGTAGCTCTTTTGTCGACTTTGGGTTGTCTGAATTCTCTCCTTAACCTGATGTATGAGCTCCTTCATCTTGAGTACTATCTCTATGCTCCCTATGACCCTCTGACCAACCTCTCCACGAAAAATCAAGGTCTGACATTTCATCCTATAGAGAAGCTCAAAAGGAGGAATACCAATGTTGGCATGATAGCTGTCGTTGTATTAAAGCTCAGCCAAGGCAAGGTATGAGTCTCAACTCCCACTAAACTCCAAGATTCAAGCCCTCAACATGTCATCGATCGTCTGAATGGTTTGCTTGCTCTGCCCATCCATCTGTGGATGACAAGTGGGGCTAAAGTGCAGTCGGGTACCAAAATCCTCTTGGAACCACTTCCAAAACCTAGAAGTGAAACAAACATCCCGATCCGAAACAATCAAAATAGGCACACCATGGTGAGAAACCACCTCTCGAACATAAATATCGACTTGTCTCTAAGCCGAAGAACTCTCCCGAATAGCCAAAAAGTGAGCACTCTTGGTTAACCGATCGACAATCACCATAGTATCAAATTCTTTTGCAGTTTTTGGTAGTTTCGTTACGAAATCCATGGTGTTCTACTCCTATTTCCATAATGGGACCTCAAGGGGCTGCAATTTTTCATGAGTGCGCTAATGTTCAGCCTTGACCTTCTAGCAAGTCAAGAGTCGCTCCACGAACCAAGCTATATCTGTCTTCATACATAGCCACCAGTAATTATGTCTCAGATCATGATACATCTTTGTTTCACCCCGAACGAGTAGAAAAGTTTGACTTGTGTGCCTTGTCTATCAAAATTTGTCAGGTTCCACTCAAACAAGGCACCCAAATCTTACCATGTAGCGTCAACATACCTTGGCTATCATAATCAAAAGTTGATACCTGATCCACCACCTGCTCGCTCTTCCGATTCTCCTCCTTGATGGCCTATGACCGCACAACGCTTATCATCTCCAAAATTGGGGTCACAATTGTCATCCTCAAACATAAAACCTAAATCGGAGTACTAAATGCCTTACGAATTAGCACATCAGGCACCACATTAGCCTTACATGGTGGTACAAAATCTCAAAGTTGTAGTGCTTCACTATGTCAAGCCATCTCCGCCACCGCATATTCAAGTTGTCCTGATCTATCAGATATCTCAGACTCTTATGGTCCGTGTAAATGTTACAACGGACCTCGTATAGGTATTTGTGTCAAATCTTGAGGGTGAAGATCACCGCCCCCAACTCCAAATCATGACTAGGATAATTTGCCTCGTGAAGGTTCAATTGTCTCGAAGCATAAGCAATCACATGTCCCCTCAGCATCAGTACAACACCCAATCAAATAATCTATGTGTCACAATATATAAAAAAAATACTTAAATCGCTAGGGGAGAAAAGGTATTGGTGCCTCATAGAGCTTCTGTCGAAAAGTTTCAAAAGTTTTTGCTGCTCAAGCCCCCACCTGAATGTGACATCCTTCCTCATCAACCTAGTGAGAGGAACTGCAATCTTTAAGAAATCTCTGATGAATCTCATCTAGTACCCTCACAACCCAAGGAAACTCTAAATCTCAGATGGTGACTTCGAAACCAACCACTACATTGTCGCATCTATTTTGGCTGGGTTGACCAAAATACAATGGTGTCCTAGAAACCGAACGTCGTGTAACTAGAACTCACACATAGAGAACTTGGCATACAACCTCTCCACCTGCAGAACCCCAAGAATCTTGGCAAAGTGCTCCTGATGTTGCTCATTGATCTTAGAATAGGCCAATATATATTAAAAATGATCATCGATCAATCCAACATAGGCCTGCACACCTGGTTCATGATATCCATGAACGTTGCGGTACGTTGGTGAGCCTGAAATGCATCACCACGAACTCATAATGCCCATAATGTGTCCAAAAGGATGTCTTCAGAATGCCCTCCTCACGAACTCCAATATGATGGTAGGTTGACCTCAAGTCAATCTTGGAAAACCAAGATGTTCCCTGCAACTGATTAAAAAGATTATCAATCCTCAACAATGAGTAATGTTTCTTCACCGTTAGCATGTTCATCTCCCAGTAATCAATGCACATCCAGTGTGAACCATCCTTCTTCTTGACAAAAGGATTTGTGCTCCCCATAGAAAACTACTCGACCGAATAAACCCTTTCCCCAACAGCTTCAGAAGCTGAGAGGATAACTCCTACATTTCGAGTGACGCAAGACGATATGGCGCTTTCACAATCATGGTGGCACCAGGGATTGGATCGATCTTGAACTTAACCTACCTCTCGGGAGGCACACCAAGAAAATCATGAGAAATAATATCAGGAAAATCCCTCACAATAAGAACATAAGAAACTGACTGCTTTCCCTCTGCCCGTGGATCAACAACACATGTTAGATACCTCATACACCCATGATGAAGATGCCGCCTCATCCTCACGGTGGAACAGAAATCATAACCAACCCTGGTGCCCTCTCCATAAGTAGTCAGTACTCCCCCACGTGGGTCATGAACCATCACTAACTTCTTTTCGTAGTTATTCAATGCTCCAAACCAGCTCAACCAATCCATACATGTAATCATGTAAACATCTCCCATTGCGATAATGATGAGATTTGGGAATCCAACACTGAAAATCTCCAATACACAATCCTGGTATATCTCAGAAGCTGAAATCGTGCGATCATCGACTATAGCGACCGTTAAAGGTTGATCCAAGGCCTCACGAGCAACACTAAAATTTGTACAAAAAGATGTCGACACAACAGACCGACTCACACCCGAGTCAATCAACATTAAGGCAGTTACAGAACTTAGAAGGAAAGTACCTAACATAATCACAACATAATCATATATGAAAAATAATGTAATAGAAATGTAAAATAAACATATACCAACAACGACATTGGGTGCTATTCTGGCCTCCTCTACAGTCAATTGAAAAACCCGACCCCGGGCCTTGGCGGCCTCAACCTGCCCCTGACGCCCATCAATGATGTGTAGTATCCCAGGAGCAAGAGATTGAACTTGATTCGATGCAAAAAGTGGACACTTGGCCTTCACATGATCTGCATGGTCGGAGTTAAAAGAGACTCATAAACCCTTTGAGCATGCCTTCACAAAGTTCCCTTCCTTTCCACACAAGTAGCATACTGTCCCCGCCCGACAGGGACCGTCATGACCATTACCACACTTATTGCCAGTGCAGATCTTCTAATATCCGAATCTCGAATCGGTGGGCTTTACCCACTTAGCCTTCAACTATGAATGGAATGGTCTCCTATCTCTCGTCTATATATCCACCTTGGCCTCTCTCACCTGCAGCTCCAACCAATCTCCCTCCTATTAGCATTGGATTGCAGCTCAGCCAATGTCCATTACTAGGATTCCTCTTGAAATCTCTGATATCCTTCTTGAGCGTACTCAAGTATCAGGTTATCCGTTCCTGCTCAGTGGATACATAATCAGGGAAAAACATATATCTCCTGTGGAACATCCTAGTGATCTCGGTCACTGTCTCTGTCGGCTGTCAGAGCAATTGTTACTCCTAACCCAATCCCTCCCTCTCCATCTATGGAACATACTCATCGTCAAAAATCTCAACAAACCAATCCTATATCATTGTGGCTTTCTCCACAGGTGAAAAGTCATTTGTTATGAGCTTCCACCGATCCTTTGCTCCCAAGCGAAGTAGGTTCAATGCAAAGTGAACCTTCAGATCATCCGGACAGGAGCAGGTATAAAAGAATACCTCAACATCAGTAATCTACCTCATGGCTGCAATTGGGTCATGGACTCTATCAAACTCTTGGTGCTGCATCAAATCACCCTTATGTGGTCTTACAGTGGTAACAACTATGGTGGCTACAACAACAATAAACATAGTGATAGTAACGTAGCCCTCGTCAAACATCTCAATCATAGTGGTCTTTATAGACCCAAATACCTTCGGAATAACCTCTCTGATCGTCGCAACCACCTCTGTAACAATGATCCTACGGATCACATCATCATTATGTTGGATTGGGTGTCTAAGCCCATAAATATAATTGGTATAAACTTGAATTGGTAGTAGTACAGTCCTTTTGGGTTGCCTTCAAACCTAACAATTGAATATGATAGCTTTTAGAGAGAGAAGAATGATTTATTAATTTATTACTGAGTTAATAAATGAAATAGAAATCAAAATAAATGATTTATTAATGTATTATGGAAATAATATATTAATTATAAATCATATTGTTTAATTAATATTTATTCAGAAATTAATTTTGGGATTAAAGGAATTAATTAAAACTACAGGGACTAAAGGTGACAATGTTCAATAGTTGAGCATTGGCCAATTATAGAACCTCCCTATAGTAGGGGGAACAAAATCTATATGGTCCTAGGTTTTCCTTGGGCTCTAAGGATGCCTTGGATGCCATAGGGAGGAAGTTAAGGGATAAGAGTTATCTTGGATATACCTGCCTTATCTAATACCTTCCTAACACCTATATAAACCCTCTTAAGGGTTAAATTTCGGTTATGAATCCCCAAGAGCCTAAGGGACGAAATTTATCTTCCAATACTATCTCTCTCTCTCTCTCTCTCTCTCTATATATATATATATATATATATATATATATATATATATATATATATATATATATATATATATATATAGTATTCATTGGTTGCTTGAGTTTGTTTGTGAACCATTAGAGGCACGACACTTGTGGCACTTGCAATCAAATGTATTTCAAGCAAGGATTCAAGATTGTTTACAAAAACAATCTTAAAGGTATGTTTCATAACCCTTTATTACATTCTCATGGATTTTGTTAATAATTTAATTAAATGATTAATTAAAGGATAGTTAATAAATCCATTTATGGTTTAAATTTAATAAATTAAAAGTTTAATTTATTAAAAGATTAAACATTTGGAATTTTAAAATGTTTAAAATTCACCTTATACTATATTTATAATTAAGAGTTTAATATATATATAAGGGGAGTTTAAGGAACTGGCATGTAAAATGACCGCCATTGGGTATCCATTCTTACCCATCACTCTCTTGTATGATGGATGGTCATTAGTCGAATGGGTTCCATAGGAAAATTAATCCTGATTAAAAGTATAATGATGAAGTAACTAAACTATTTTCTAAAAATCAAATTCTAAGTTACTTTAGGAAAAATGTGAATTTGATGCTAATTAACCCATTAAATTACACATCGCACCTTGGTGGTCGTTAGTGGAGTGTGCGTGGTTTATCAGCACATTAATATGGGACTAATATTGTTGGCAATAGGTATCTCATAAACTACCATTGAGTTAATGGAGCACGTGCGGTTAACCGACACGTTAATTTCAGATGATAAATGAGATCGAGAGTACCAAGCTAATTTTCATGGTTATTCGCATCTCGTTTGTGATACTCGACATCCTAATCACAAAGTGAGAGCATAATCAAGATTAAACATGCCATTGAATAATTCAATGAATCTCAATAGATTTAGGAGTTTCATCAGATTGGAACTGGTAAATAGTTACCTACCTAAAATAGTTTTGAATTTGATTACAACATCCCTTTTCATAATTGAAATAAAAAATATGGATCATAGCCTTACTTTAAATTTTGTGTTAATAATTAAGGATTAAATAAATCAACTAACTTGAATACTTTTCTCCCTTTATAGATGTCGAGTCAAGACAACAATGGTTCTCCTCGTCCTTCTGGAAATCATATTCCTTCTCTTTCTGAAACGATCTTCCACAAGTTGATCAAGGTGAAAGAATGTTCCCTTCTTCAAATGGTGAACTGGAAATCATGCTTCCCCAACTCTTCCTCCACCTCCTCAAGTGATTCTCCCCGGGCCGGCCCCACGATTTCTTCAACTTGAACAGTTCAAAGTCACTCAAGCCCTATTGACATGCAAACATCGAGATGGAGATTCTGTGTGTTTGCACATTCTAAAAATGAAATCACACATTGACAGATTGGGGATGTTCGGTGTCATTTTCCCAAGGGAGTTGGCCATTGACTTGGTTCTAGTTTCGCTTCCTGACTCATATAGTAAGTTGATTAAAGACTTTTATGAGAGGGATCACGACGTGACCTTAATCGATCTAATACATATGTTGATAGTTGTTGAACCTGAAATTCTTAAAAGCACATTTGAAACAAAAGTGTTGGAAGGATCTGTCTCCCAAACTTCCATGGACATTGACAATGGCAACATTGGTAGTCCAGAAAACGATTCTCTTCCCAATGGAAATGGATCGGCCAAGGTCAAACTGTTTGACCATATGGTAAACAAAAAGACTAACTCTAAGATAGTTCCATGTGCCATTCCTAAAGAGTCCATATGTTTCTATTGTCAATTGAAGGGGCATTGGATGCGAAGTCTCCCTGTCTACCTGAAAGATCGTAATGATAGTGATGTCAAGTTGTATGACTCTACGTCAGGTACATCTACTATCTAACTCTTTTAAGTTCATATTCATATATTCTTAATACATGAAGTGATAGTCACATTTTGATGTTTTTGTAGGATCTAAGAGAAAGAAGGAAACTTAAGAAGAGTAAGCTGAATATGATCGTGAGAGATGGACTTCGATCGCATGGTTCGATGATCTAATTTTAGAAGTTGTTGCTTAGGTGTTATGATAGATTAATAGATTGCTTAGGAAATATGTAAAAACATAGTTTTCATATTTTTGCATTGTGAGGACAAATTTTCCGCATATTATAAATAAAAAAATGAATTTTTTGATTTATTTACTTTATATATTCTTGTGATTGCACTTATGAAAATTGGTGATTATATTTCTATTATTAGCAATGTTCAATGTGGATTTGATTCTTAGTTGTGTCATTTGTGGAAATGTCATAATCAACCAAGTGAAAAGGAATTCTCATCACCCAAGTTTCAGTTGGATAGAAACTTGGAGTCATACAATTCGAATTGTGTGATGTATGAGAATCTTGATCTTTGGAAGATTAAGACTAATTCGTTGATCGCATGTTTATGTGAGTCAAGTGAAGGAATAAAGGATCTAGTGCATATTGATGCGGACAATTAGGATCCACCACAAAGTACGATAAGTCTATTCGTCATGATTTATTGATGGTTTAATAACTGTGGTTGTGTTTATTAGATTAAGCATAATTCTAACACTTTGAAAAATTTTCAAAGAGTAGTGGAATGAATATGTAGAATCTATTGGGAATAAAGATAAAGGTTTTGCCAATCTGAAAGGAAAGGAGAGTACTTTGGTATCGTGTTTTGTGATCATCATAATCATTGTGGAACTATGTCACAATTGATCCTCGAAGAACATCTAAGTAAAATTGTTTCGACTAAGAAGAGGAATCAAATATTGTTGAAACAGTTTAATTGGGAGATGAGTCATACTTCGTGTCAAATCAAGTTTTAGAGTCATACTCTAGTTACTTCAAATCATATATTGAAACTTATTTTAAACTAAGTAGGTTTATAACACCTCATGAAATGTGGATTAATAATGATTTCTTACTCTGGCTCATTTGAAATTGGTAGTTGTGATGTTTTTGTTAAAACAAAGGATAAACTTAGACCAATTCTATGAAGTGTTTTCTTGTCGAGAATCCACACTAACTTTTGAATATTGTTCTTGCACATCAAGGATTGTTCCTTGAGAAAGAAAATTATATGTCAAGAATTCTGTAGGACTCTTATTGATCTTGAAAAGTTTCAAGAGTCAATCAAAAATAAACCTTTTAGTTATCACTAGCACATGACCTGAGGTTGATAACTTATCGTGTTAAGTTGTTGTATTCTTGTTTCTGTGTACCTTCGTCTTGAGATAGCAATGCTTATGAGCTCTATAGTTCTCATTTGACTGTAAAAGGCAGAGCACGGTGGTCAGTAAAAGTACACTGGTCAATTGAAGTGGGCTGCTTAAACAACATGGAAGACATGGTAGGCCCTTGTGTTGCCAGAAAGAAAGAAATTATAAATGAGCATAGTTTTGTCACGAAAATGATTATGAGGAAACACATTCACAAGTAGATTTTAAATCTGATTAATATCCTTTTGGTTAGCAATTACGATAATTGAGTTCTCAAATTCGCATATGATGTCACACCCCCAAATCGAAACGGCAGAAATGTCTGGGGGTGGAGGACGTCATGTACAGTATCATAATAATTGAATCTTAGTAATCAGAGTAAATACAACCATTACATTGAATAAGTAAAATATTTACATATGTTTGATACATAGTTTGTATACACAAAAAGTATAACAAAATATAAAAAGACGTGACTCTATACGCTCCGTCTTCTAAAAAGATGTGGGAGTACCTATCTACTAATTTCCTGGGAATACAAGCGGTTTTGAAAAGAGTATTAGCATTAAAGCTGGTGAGTTCATAAGTATGATTTTGAAAAGGAACCATGTCTGTGAATCTGTAAAAATGTTTACATGCTCTCAAGAAAATCCAATATTCTCTTTAGTTTTGAAAAGTAGTCTTTAACCCTAAGACCGAAGTATATGTTCTTTACTGTGTACTATAAATATATAACAAAACTATATTATGAAAACCCAAGAATCCTCTAGTATGTATAGTAGTTATATTACTTTAGAATAAAACTATCTGAAGTTGTTACCATTCATACATTAATCGTATTATTTAGTACCAAATTTATGAGTTGTCATAACCATACTTGACCACTGAATTGCCTGAACGACGTTCTTCAGGTGTCGGAATCGAAATGACTTTGTCACCCAAGTCTGCTGACCTAACTGTAGCTAATAATTACGGTGCGGGATTGTCAATCCCATATAGATCTATACAAAAACTCACGTTCTCCCTTAAGGAGACTCTGGTTATAATCTCAGGAATTTTGTTAGTACTTAAGTAAGTACACGAAGACGCTCACTCATAAAATGCTATACTAACGATTAGGTTTTGAATAAACTGAATCCCTTGAATTTTAAATGACTGTTTATATGACCCATAAACTAAACCCTATATAGCTTATATGTTCGTTCGTATTGAATCTATGTTTCGTGCATTGATAAGGTAATTGTTCCATAAACTATACCTATTATAGTTTATGTGTTTGTTAATGTATCCAATTCATGTTTTACACTGAAAACTCTACAAATATGTTGAAATCTTCCCTTATTCTCAGCATTTTACAAAAGGGATAAATATCTAAGCGTTTTATAAAATGAATAACCTTTGGTTTGAATCAATGGCATAAGTTTTAATCATGTTTAAATCCTTTATATAAATCACAAAATTTATTTGAGTCATGCTTGTATTCTCCCCCTAAAAATGTTAAAAACAGTAAGGGTATAGGGGTATGAACTCACAGTTGGTTACGTATATGGGCCAGACAACGAGACTGGAATTGAGGACCCTCGAGTTGTACGCGAGTTAACAGAATCCTAAGAATAATTAAACACATATTTGTATCTAAAATTAGTGAATCCATTAGTTAAAGTGTTTGAAAAACACTTTCTTTTGGTTAAGGAATGTTACCGAGACTCGATCGAAGCGGAAAAGTAGGCTTGTAACCAAGATTCAGGATGTAGGTGCCACACCCCAAAACCGGAACGGCGGAAACGTTCGGGGGTGGAGGACGTCACGTTTAGTATCACAAGTCATGTATCATAGTAAGAAAGTAATGAACTACCATTTCATTAGAAAGAAAGTTTTTACAAAGTATGTGTTCACAAAACATAGAGTACATAGGCACATAACAAAACAAGACTTGAAGCTAAACTGCTCCATCTTCTGAATTCCCAGAACAAGTACCTGTCTACTAGTTTCCTGAGAATACAAGTTATTTGAAAGAGTTTATCAGCAATTATGCTGGTGAATTCATAAGATTTTAGTGATGTAAGTAAGTTGTAGAAAGTTGTTGAAAAATGTAGTTGAAATGTAGTAAGTTATATGTTCTGTTTTTAGAAAAGTTCGTCTGTTCCTCTAGAAAATCCTATATTTCCTAATTTGATGAAAGATACATAAAAATGATTCTACAATCCTTTCAATGGGTACTAAATGGATACAAGTTATATAAAACTCAAAGTAAACAAACAATTGATTGTGCACATCTACCCTAAGTCCACAACCAAACAAGGAACAGGAGGTAAGGCGGATAGCACACATCCCATTCTTTGTTAGGTCCTCGTTGTATATAACCTTGGTGTATTCACTTGTTACTCATGGATTTAATTGTAATAGCTACTTTATATTTAATGAAAAGATCCTTTAAGAAAACCCTTATTTCTTATAATAAAATCGTGACCATAGTGACTACTTCTATAATCACTTAGTTTATACTGGCTATATATAATCTAATATCGAATAGATAGTAAATTGGGTGAATCTGCCCTAAAAACACAACCAAACAAGGAACAAGAAATAAGTCGGAAAGCACACATCCAACTACATGTTGGGTATTAACGATATATAACCATGATGTATAAACTAAGTTATTATAGAGTCAATCACCTAAAGTCCTTTAAGTCTACACTGGTTTAATAAAATGGATTAAACCCTTTACCGGTGAGTTTCTAGCTTTGAGTACCAAAAGTTCTGTTTGAAAAGTATGCTTTGTACTTAGAAAACTGTGCATTGATTTAGTGTCCTATGACTTGACCCATACCTGGTACCTCTTATGATGACTTAATGTATATGGAACATATATATAACTAAGATCGAATAGATAATAGGCTGGGTGAATCTGCTCTAAGCCCACAACCAAACAAGGGACAGGAAATGAAGCGGAAAGCACACATCCTATTACCTATCGGATCCTATTAATATATATATATATATATATATATATATATATATATATATATATATATATATCCTTTGTTGTATACATTAAGGAATCATAAGGTTAGCATTATGGTCCCTTTCTACTGAATTTACTAGACCCGACTATTCTGTTTGTCGTTTGTAAAATGTAAGTACTGTAGTATTGTATATATAGTAACTACTGTTGTACTAATTGCCTTAAATTGATTATTAAGGTATAATGTGATGTCTAGATCCCATACTAAACACTCTCCCTGTCAAAAGATTCTGGGAACCAAACGCGACCGCTGTAATCAATTGCAAGCCGTGAACATCTACATTAAAATTATATGATCATGTATACCCAATATAACTATCACCTTTTGTTTATAACAATGCGCTAGTGATTCATTGGTATAGTTAGATCCTATAAGTGTTTCATGCTATATCATCTTAGTATGTTCGTTCTATTATAGTATCTTAGTACTTTCTCTTGTTATAGTATCTTAGTACTTTCTCTTGTTAAAGTATCTTAGTATGTTCTTTTTGTTATTGTGTATTGTATCTAGTATGAACTGAACCTCTAAACTATACATATTATAGTTTACTAGTATTCTACTTAAACTAATATTGAGAAGACTCATTTTACTACTAAGTTATGCTTGTACTTTAAAAACGGAGTTTTGTTAAACTATAAAGCAACATAACTGTAAAATAGCTTCTGAAATGTTTTGACCACTTATAGAAGACATTAGTAACATTTTGAAAGATGTTTATAAAAAACAATTTCACAATTATCATTGTGTTCAACTTGTATTCCCCCCTTAAAAGCATTTAAAACAGTTAAAAGATTCATTACGGGGTATGAACTCACCTGATGTGGGTGATTCAAACGGGTATGCGTGTAAGGATGAGAAGTTCCACGAATGAAGTCACGAGACACAATAGGTTCTAAATGACATATAATGACACATATTGGAATGAATATAGTGTTTATAAACAACTATATGAAAGGAAACAACTTCCAGGACTAGGAAACACTTTGAGCAAGTGTTGGAATCACATGTGATTCAACAAGGAATTTGAAATGGCACTAAAATGAGTTTACTACCATGGAGTTTAAGGTCTTAAACTCATGGTCACTCATTTATAAGTGCAAGTTTGAAGGCTAGGGAAGCTTTAGGTACTTTTGCTCTACACTAGGATGAGAAAGATCACCTTCATTGATGCTTTTGATGAGTTTACAGCCCAAAGGAGTTTACAGTCATAAAATCATAACCATTTATGTTTATGATAGTAGTTTAAGGTCCTACAATCATCAAGGAAGGGTTCTGGGTCTCAAGCCTTGCATCTAGGAGGGTTGATGGCGAAAATGGCACCCTTTAAGGGGTTTACGGCCATAGGAGATGGCTTGGCCGTAAACTCCTTTTGTCCTTGTGTTCTTGATGTTTTCAAGTCTCGAGCATGATTCCTAACTAGATATGAAGTATAGGGAAGAGTACTTACGATCTAGAAGCTTGAAATGGTCGGTTTTGGCCAAGAACACTAGTGTGTGTTCTTGGTGAAACTTGAAGATCTAAGAAAAGAGTGATTTCCATGGATGAAATCATGTAAGGATACTAGATTAAGAGATGTATCAACAAATCTATGAAGAATACTTACATCTTTTGAAGATCTAGGAAGAAAGTCTTGTAGATACTTGAGAGGATTTGAAGGAAAAATCAGCCAAAGGAAGGAAAGAATGAGAAAAATGGCCAAGTATCATCCATATACCCTTGAGTTTACGGCCACATGAGTTTACGGCCGTAAGCTCATGGTCTTGTGGTCGTGAACTCATTTTGATGAGGTTATGGTTTGATTTGCTACACTGTGGTTCTAGCAGGTACTTCTAACACTTATTCCTTAAGTGTATTAGGCTCAAAACTCCTTAGAATGACCTTTAACCGGGCTAGAACTCAGTACTAATGAGTTTGACACTAAGTTGAGTTGATTGACTGGGTCTTCAAAGCAAAAAGAAAAAAAAATTGGGTTGTCACATCATCCCCCCGTTAGAGGGAATTTCATCCCGAAATTAGATTTCTTACAATACTACTAGGGTTGTGCTCTGTTGATTTGCATAATACCCACTCGTAGACCTGGAAATTTTTTCCCTAGTGTTCATCATAGGATTTCATACTCGGTCCATCTATTATTACCTTGTGTATACAAGTCGTATATGATTAGGATCAGTAAGAAGGTCGGATGTACGACTCTGCTCCAGGTCCACAACCAAACAAGGAACAGGAGATAGGGCGGAAACACACATACTAGATCTGCGTAATCATAATCATATACCACCCTCACGTATACATTGAATAGTGTTATGTGGGATGTATTTGTCCTTAGCCTCTATGCTCGAACTTGTTCTGCTGGACGAGTGGTATTTCGTGACGGCCTGTGGATATATGACCACAAGTCTTCGGAGGACAAAAGTACTCTTCGCATGAGTACTTCGGGGTTTAGAATACGAAAGATAAAACTGAAGTTTAGGATGGACTGTCGATACGAAAGACGAAGGTTTTGAAAATTTGACGATCGAGACAATAGAAAACATACAAACTTAGTATGGTGAGGACCATGCCAATTCATGACGAATGATAGTAACAGACTCTTTACTAAACAAAGTTTTGGCCAATTTGAAAGCAACGTCTGTTATACGATGATGTATCATTAGTGTGCTCGAAAATGTACTCCTAGTGTGTTCAACCATGTACTCCTAGTGTGTTCGACAATGTACTCCTAGTGAATGTTATAGTGCTTTCTGTTTTCCCTTTGATGTTAACACTCCTACGCATCGTACCACTATGTGCGCATACATACAAATGAAAGTGCTTTGATAACTGGTGATGATATTCAATATCATGATCCTCCTCGGTATCACTACGATCGCCTGTCATATACAAGTTACGAATATTTAAGATGAATAAGACAGTTGACTGAGTAACTCTGCCTCAAATCCACAACCAAACAAGGAACATGAATTAAGGCGGAATCACTCACTCTAATTTTGCAACATCTTAGTTATGCACAAACCTGATGTATATGCTAAGCCATCATAGCTTCTCTAAATGGGTCTTTTAGTTCTCTTGAATACCGTGATCTATTTCAATATGTGAGTTATTATAATTACTTTTAAGTGTTTTCCCCAAGTTTTAATCTTATATAAATATAAATTAATTTTTAAAGTAATTACTAGATCGAAGACGTACCACTGCTCGTTGACGACTCCGGGGTTGATTCTCATGCGGTGATCATCAGGATTCGTCCGTCCGCGCCCGAGTTCTTTGTTATTGGGCAGTCCCTCTGATAGTTTCCAGTCTCACCACAGCCGTAGCAGGCTTGGTTTTCTTCAACTCCAGGGACTTGGGAGATCGGTTGAGCTGGTGCCCTGTAGAAACGGACTGTGTGTCCCTTTCTATGGCAGTTCAGACACTGCATTTCCCGGCATACTCCAGTGTGGTGATAGTTTCAATTTCCACACTTCAGGAGGGTTCCAGCATATCGAATGGTAGGTGCTGGAGTAGAAGGAGTTGTAGCGGCGTACATAGTACTCGGTTGTTGCTCTTGCGGGGTTTCCTAAGTGGTTCGCTTCTTCTTCTTCTTGTTCGCCGACCTTTGATTATAGTCCTTTCCCATTGATGGCTCGGGTACAAGGACTTCTACACGATGGCGGACTCCATGATTAGAAGACAGAACATCTCCTTGGATCGGGGCAGCTAGACCCCATATGTATCTTTCTATCTTCTTGTTCTCTGGAGTAACCATTTCAGGGCATAGTGCTGCCAGGTCGCAAAACATGTCAGTGTAGGTCACTATGTCTGAGCCGACCATCTTGAGCTCCCATAGTTCTTGTTCCAGCTTTTGTATTTCGTCCCTTGGGAAGTACTCTTCCAGCATCAACTATTTTAGGTTTTCCCAACCTATTGAGTTAGCCGCTGATAAGGTCAGTGACTTAACATGGTTGTTCCACCATGTAAGGGCTCTGTTGGAGAAGGTGCAGGCAGCAAACTTCACTTTGCTCCCTTTTGGGCAGGAACAAATTTCGAAGACCGAATCCGTTTTCTCGAACCATCGCATCAGAGCGATGACTCCACCATTTCCATTAAAGGAAAGGGGTTTGCATTTGAAGAAGTCCTTGCAGGAACACTCTCTCGAGCGCACATGGACCTCACTTTGAGTAGCATGAACAGGTGTTCCACCTCCACTGGAACTGGTAGGATGATATTGAGCCATGCCTATTGCCACAGCTGCAGCTACTGCAACATTTAGAGTCGCTGCATCGATTTGTGGAGAGGGTATTGGAGTTATCGGAGTGGTGCATCAGTTTGATCTGCGAGGAGGCATCTTTGCTAAAAGAATACAAAGATGATACGGAATAAGTCTAGAGCAATGGACACAAGCCGAAAGCTAAAAGACAAGGTTATCCTAGTTCTGAGTGTATCGGATCCTGACTTCCACAGGGTTCTAGAAACAATTCATAAAAAGCCTATACCAAATGATCTTTATGAATTAGAAATGGCTATCCTCGAATAAATATATGTTGCCTGAATAACTGTTACCAGTTGCACGTAAAGAAAATAGTCCTAGCACATAGGGTGATTAGTGTTTCCACTAACTCATTAAGTTAACCATGATTATTATTTATTAGTGTGACGCATATGACGTTTTGGTTATTTCGCCTGATCCCTCACTGAAAACTTTCTCTTGAACTTGTTCTTGTTCCTCCCTAACTCTTTTGTTGTCTACTATGAGGAAGTGGTTACATCTATATGGGTTTGTCGTGCGAGAATGGATGTGGCTAAAGAATCTTATGAGATTTAAAGCAACTTTATGGGGTGATCCTTACAGATTCCTCCTATAATTTTACAATATATACAAGTTTCATGTAATCCAAGATTAAATAGACTTTCGAATAAGTGATCCTACTCCAAAACCACAACCAAACAAGGAGCAGGTAGTGAAGCGTAGATCACAATTATATATGACCTTGGGAGTATACATTGCAAAATTTTAGACCTATCTGTAAGGTTCTTTTAAGTTATCACATAAGTTATTTATATAGAGCCTAAATGCTCCTATAGTATTCTAACTTTCATGTTCTGATCTAGAGATCCTTTGTATAGAGTTAGGTAAGTTTTAACATCGTTACAACACTACATCACTCCCAAGCACATGTCGGTCACATGTAGAATGAATATAGTTGATCAGGCTATATTGATCCTAGCTATGATTACATAACTGTTCAGGTTTGACGACAGTGTTCAACCTTTCAATACTTTAGTTATGTTCTCCCCGTGATACTTGTTTTAGTATGTACATGTATAAGCAAGTATGTATATTTTTATAACTTATCGTTATACTTTTAAAATATATCATTATCCAGAGCACTTAAGCCCCATTGTATTTATAGTTGTATATCTGTCAAACCTCAAAACCGGAACGGCGGAAACGTTTGGGCGTGCAGGGCGTCATGGTTAGTATCACAAGAAATGTATCATAGTAACAAAGTAATGAAAAACCATTTCATTAGAAAGAAAGTGTCTAAAAAGTATGTGTTCACAAAACATAGAGTACATAGGCACATAACAAAACAAGACTTGAAGCTAAACTGCTCCATCTTCTGAATTCCCAGAGCAAGTACCTGTCTACTAGTTTCCTGAGAATACAAGTTATTTGAAAGAGTTTATCAGCAATTAAGCTGGTGAGTTCATAAGATTTTAGTGATGTAAGTAAGTTGTAGAAAGTTGTTGAAAAATGTAGTCGAAATGTAGTAAGTTATACGTTCTGTTTTTAGAAAATTTTGTATGTTCCTCTAGAAAATCCTATATTTCCTAATTTGATGAAGGATACATAAAAATGATTCTACAATCCTTTCTATGAGTACTAAATGGATACAAGTTATATAAAACTCAAAGTAAACAAACAATTGATTGTGCACATCTGCCCTAAGTCCACAACCAAACAAGGAACAGGAGGTAAGGCGGATAGCACACATCCCCTAAGGTATTATAGACTCAATCACCTAAAGTCCTTTAAGTCTACACTAGTTTTATAAAGTCGATTAAACACTTTACTGGTGAGTTTCTAGCTTTGAGTACCAAAAGTTTTGTTTTAAAAGTATGATTTGTACTTAGAGGACTATGCATTGAATTAGTGTCCTATGACTTAACCCATACCTAGTACCCCTTATGATGACTTAATGTATATAGAACATATATATAACAAAGATCGAATAGATAATACAATGGGTGAATCTGCACTAAGCCGACAACCTAACAAGGAACAGGAAATGAAGCAGAAAGCACACATTCTATTACCTATCGAATCCTATTAATATATATATCCTTTGTTGTATACATTAAGGAATCATAAGGTTAGCATTATGGTCCCTTTCTACTGAATGTACTACACCCGGCTATTCTGTTTGTTGTTTGTAAAATGTAAGTAATGTAGTATTGTATATATAGTAACTATTGTTGTACTAATTTCCTTAAATTTATTATTAAGGTATAATTTGATGGCTAGATCCCATACTAAAAGCTCTCCGTGTCAAAAGATTATGGGAACCAAACGCGACCTCTACAATCAATTGCAAGCCGTGAACATCCACAGTAAAATTATATGATCATGTATACCCAAATATAACTATCACCTTTTGTTTTGAACAATGTGTTAGTGATTCATTGGTATAGTTAGATCCTGTAAGTGTTCCATGCTATAGCATCTTACTATGTTCATTCTGTTATAGTATCTTAGTACTTTCTCTTGTTATAGTATCTTAGTACTTTCTCTTGTTAAAGTATCTTAGTATGTTCTTTCTGTTAGTGTGTATTGTATCTAGTATGAGCTGAACCTCTAAACTATACCTATTATAGTTTACTAGTATTCTACTTGAACCGATATTGAAAAGACTCATTTTACTACTAAGTTATGCTTGTACTTTAAAAACGGAGTTTTGTTAAACTCTAAAGCAACATAACTGTAAAATAGCTTTAGAAATGTTTTGACCACTTATAAAATACATAATTAACATTTTGAAAGATGTTTATAACAAACAATTACACAATTATCATTGTGTTCAACTTCTATCCCCCCCCCTTAAAAGCATTTAAAACAGTTAAAAGATTCATTACGAGGTATGAACTCACCTGATGTGGGTGATTCAAACTTGTATGCGTGTATGGATGAGAAGTTCCACGAATGAAGTCCCGAGACACAATAGGTCCTAAATGACATATAATCTCACATATTGGCATGAATATAGTGTTTATAAAAAACTATACGAAAGGAAACAACTTCCAAGACTAGGAAACACTTTGACCAAGTGTTGGAATCACATGTGATTCAACAAGGAGTGTGAAATGGCACTAAAATGAGTTTACTATGATGGTTTACGGTCCAATGGATTTTAAGGCCGTAAACTCATGGTCACTCATCTATAAGTGCAAGTTTGAAGACTAGGGAAGCTTTTGGTACTTTTTCTCTACACTAGGATGAGAAAGACCACCTTCATTGAGGCTTTTGATGAGTTTACAGCCCAAGGGAGTTTACATCCATAAACTCATAACCATTTATGTTTATGAGAGTAGTTTAAGGTCCTACAATCATCAAGGAAGGGTTCTGGGTCTCAAGCCTTGCATCTAGGTGGGTTGATGGCCAAAATGGCACCCTTTAAGGGGTTTACGGCCATGGGAGATGGCTTGGCCGTAAAATCCTTTTGTCCTTGTGTTCTTGATGTTTCCAAGTCTCTAAGCATGATTCCTTACTAGATATGAAGTATAGGGAAGAGTACTTACGATCTAGAAGCTTGAAATGGTCGGTTTTGGCCAAGAACACTAGTGTGTGTTCTTGGTGTTCTTGGTGAAACTTGAAGATCTAAGAAAAGAGTGATTTCCATGGATGAAATCGTGTAAGGATACTAGATTAAAATATGTATCAACAAATCTAAGAAGAATACTTACATCATTTGAAGATCTAGGAAGAAAGTCTTGCTGATACTTGAGAGGATTTAAAGGAAAAATCGGCCAATGGAAGGAAAGAATGAGAAAAATGGCCATGTATCATCTATATACCCTTGAGTTTACGGCCACATGAGTTTACATCCATAAACTCATGGTCTTGTGGCCGTGAACTCATTTCGATGAGGTTATGGTTTGATTTGCTACACTGTGGTTCTAGTAGGTACTTCTAACACTTATTCCTTAAGTGTATTAGGCTCAAAACTCCTTAGAATGACCTTTAACCAGGCTAGAACTCAGTACTAATGAGTTTGACACTCAGTTGAGTTGATTAACTGGGTCTTCAAAGCAAAAAAATTCGGGTTGTCACAGTATGGCAGATTACGGCCTTGATGGTTCTCAGCTGTGAACAATTTTCTGCTTTTGAAGGGTTTACGGTCTTTGAATGGGGCACGACCTGTTCTTGGTGTTCTTGGTGAAATATGAAGATTTGAACGGTTTACGACTGTGAACTCAGGAACAACCAGGCTTGATTTGATGAAAAGACGGGTGTTTGATGCTCCTAAAATGAGTTCTAAGGTACATTGAGTGATAGATGAAGAGAAAACTCGGGCTTTCGGGTGATGGTTCTTAGAGAGAGAAAATGTGTTTCCGGCTAGAAAAGTATAAACGAGGGTAGGGGCATGTATATATAGGTTGGGTGTATGGTCAGTGGTGGGGTCCACCAGCCGTGAATATTTTACGGCCGTGAACACCACTCAGACCGGATTTTGTTGATTTTTGAAGAAAAACTCGTGTTTTCGCGTTAAATTTGGTTCCAACTCTTATATAAAATTTATTTATATAAATAAAGCAATTTTATAAACCATAAGAATTTAACGAAACACATAAAATATCAAATTTTATTTAATGGAATTTGATTAATGTTGACGAAAGAGGTTCGGGTTGTCACATCATCCCCCCGATAGAGGGAATTTCGTCCCAAAATTCAAATATAGAATACAATCATGGACTCGAAAAAAGATGTAGGTACTTCTGTTGCATTTGATCTTCTCGCTCCCAATTGAATTCAGCTCCCTGCTTGGCATTCCAGTAGACCTTCATTATCGGTATGCGACTTTGTTTCGTTCATTTGACTTCCCGATCCATGATTGTGACTGCTTCTTCCATGAAATTAAGATTCTCTTTGATCTCGATCTCATCAAGAGGGATCACAAGGGTTTCGTCGGATACACACTTTTCTAGGATGATTTTCGGGCCTGTGAGAATGTTGTTGGGGACTTGTCCCTTAGCTAGCTGCATGTCACCCACCTCATCCCAACACAAAGGGGATCTGCACTTACGGCCATAGAGAGCTTCAAATGGCACAACCTTGATACTGGTATGATAGCTGTTGTTGTAAGAGAAATCAACCAATAGCAAAAGGGTTTCCCACGACTTACCAAAGTCAATAACGCACACTCTTAGCATGTCTTCTAAGGTTTGAATGGTCCTCTCACTTTGTCCATCGGTCTGCGTATGGTAAACTGTGCTTATATCCAACTTAGTTCCTAGAGCCTTCTGTAGTGATTGCCAAAATCTCAAGGTGAATCTGCTATCCCGATCAAAGATAATGGTTACAGGCACACCATGTAGACAAACTATCTCTTGAATGTAGATTCGTGTCAATCTCTCCATTTTGAATGTTTCTTTGATTGGCAGGAAGTGGGATGATTTAGTCAATCTGTCAACAATTACCCAGATAGTGTCATGGCCACTCGGAGTCTTGGGCGATTTAGTGATGAAATCCATCGCAATTCCTTCCGACTTCCACTCAGGTATTACTGGCTGCTGAAGTAGACCTAAGGGCTTTTAATATTCCACCTTCACCTTGGCCCAAGTCACACATTTTCCGACAAAGGTGGCAATCTCTGCTTTCATGTTTGGCCACCAATAGAGCTTTTTACGATCCAGATACATCTTATCCGAACCTGGGTGAACGAAGTATCTAGTCCTGTGAGCTCCGTTCATGAAAACCTCCCTGTAACCACCGAACCTTGGCGTCCAGATCTAGTTTATGAAATAATAAACTCCGTCTCCCTTGATCTATAAGTTCTTTTCCATTCCTCTAAAAGCTTCATCCAACATGTTCTCTGGTTTTAGGGCTTCTAACTGGGCCTCTCTGATTTGTATGGACAGATGGGAATGGATGGTCATTGTAAGTGCCTTCACGCTGTGACCTGAATATTGTTTCTAGCAGAGGGCATCTGCTACCACATTGGCCTTGCCAGGATGATAGCGTATTTCATACTCATAATCGTTGAGTAGCTCTACCCATCGCTGTTGTCTCATGTTCAACTATTTCTGATCGAAAATTTGTTGTAGGCTCTTATGGTCAGTGAAGACAGTACACTTGATTTCGTAGACATAATAACTCCAAATATTTAATGCGAAGACCACTGCTCCCAACTCCAGGTCGTGAGTTGTATAATTGGTTTCGGGTTCCTTCAGCTGTCTCGAGGCATATGCAATAACCTTTCCTCATTACATGAGCACACAACCTAGGCCCTGATTGGATGCATCGCAGTAGACAACAAAGTCCTCCGTCCCTTCTGGCAGGGATAAGATAGGTGTGCTGCATAAGGCCTGCTTCAATGTTTGGAACACAATGTCTTGCTTTTCTCCTCAACAAAAGGCTACAACTTTCTGATTTAGGGCGGTTAGAGGCTTTGCAATCCTGGAGAAGTTCTGGATAAATCTGTGATAGTAGCCAGCGAGACCCAAGAATTCACTGATTTCTATGGGTGTCTTCGGTGCTGACCAATTCTCAATCGCCTTGATTTTGTAAAGGTCCACGTGTATGCCTTATTCGCTAACCAGGTGACCGAGGAAAGTTACTTTTCTGATCCAGAATTCGCACTTAGAAAATTTTGCATATAGTTTCTCCACCCTTAGAGTTTCCAACACTTGCCTCAAATGTTGTCTATGATTTTCCTCACTCTGATAGTAGATAAGTATATCTTCTATAAATACTATCACAAACTTTTCTTGGAAGGAGCGGCACACCCGATTCATCAGATCCATGAGTATCGCCGGCGCGTTGGTTAGACCAAAGGGCATCACTACAAACTCATAGTGACCATACCGAGTTTGAAATGTTGTCTTAGGAACATCACCCTCATGGACTCGTAACTGATGGTACCTTGATCTCACTTCTATCTTTGAGAAGTAGCTGGCTCCTTGGAGTTTATCGAAAAGGTCATCAATTCGTGGAAGAGAGAAAGGGTTTTTATGGTAATCTTGTTCAGTTCGCGATAATCTATGCACATCCAAAAGGATCCATCCTTCTTTTTCAACAATTAGACCGGGGCTCCCCAGGGTGAGAAACTTGGTCCGATGAATACCTTGTTGAGTCGTTTGTTGAGCTGCCTGGATAACTCTTGCATTTCTTTCGGCGCTAGACGATAAGGGGATTTAGCTACGAGGGTAGCTCCAAGGATTAAGTCAATTCGGAACTCGACTTGGCGCTCCGAATGGATTTCGGGAAGATCTTCATTGAAGACATTAGGAAAGTTGCAGACATCAGGGATGCTCTCGACGTCTTTAACTTCCTGTTTCTCATTATCGACATGGGCTAGGAATGCATGGCACTCCTTTCGCAAATATTTATGGGCTTTGATGCACGAAATGATACGAAGGCTTGAGCTAAGTTTATCACCATAGATAATGAGGGTTTCGCTAGATGGCATATTAAGACAAATGGCTTTTTCATAACAAAGGATATCAACATAATTGGGGCTCAACCAATCCATGTCGATGATGACATCAAAGCTTTTTATGGAGACTGGCATGAGGTCGATTGGAAAGGAATGGTCGTTTAAGGTAAGGGTACAGCCTATGAATACAGTGTTAGTCTTCTCTTTCTTACCGTTTTCTATCTCGATTGTCAATGTTTCGGTTAAAGGTTGGGATTTGTGCTTGAGTAGATGTTTAAACGCATGACTAACAAAGCTTCTATCTGCACCACTATCGAAAATAATGCATGCATAAGGGTTGTCAAGGAGGAACATACCCGTAAATACGGTGGGATTAGTGACTGTTTCCTCCTGGCCCATGGCTAACACCCTCCCTATGTTGCCAACTGTTGTTGCTTTGGGACAATTCCTCTTGAAGCGCCCGATTTCCCTATAACCATAGCAGGCTTGGCTTACTCCAGCTCTAGAGGCCTGATTGATTTATTAGACTGGTTTCTTGCAGAAACGAGTTGTGTGCCACTTTTTTGCCACATTTTTCGCATTACATCTCTCTACAAACTCCCATGTGATGGAAGTTGCATTCGTTGCACATAGGCAGGTTTCCAAAATAACGGATGGGAGTTGTTGGAGTAGTGGGAGTATAGGGAACAGCAGTAGGAACGGTAGCAGCATGGACTGCCACTGTCTGTTGCTTCTTGGAGGGATCCTATGAAGACTTGCCCTTGTGCTTGTTCCATAACTTTTTCTTCTCATCACTCGGCTTTGGAGGTTCGGGAACGGCTGCTACCGTTTTATGATCAACCCCGTGATCTATCAGGGTCTGTGCTAGACACTTGACACTGTCAAATGTGAGAGGTTTAGCAGCCAATACATTCCCTTGAGTTGGAGGTGTCAATCCCCATAAGTAACTCTCAATTTTCTTGCTTTCTGGGGTTACCATCCCGGGACACAGAAGAGCCAGGTCGCTGAACCTAGCAGTGTACGCAGCAATGTCAGAACTCTTCATATTCAGGTTCCAGAGCTCATGCTCTAGCTTTTGCATCTCACCCCTTTGGCAATACTCCGCAAGAATTAGCTCTTTTAAGTTCTCCCAACCCATGGCATTGGCTACCGACAGTGCTCTATCGGTGAAGGTGCAGGCGGCAAACTTCACCTTTCTTGCCTCAGGGCATTTGCAGATCTAGAAAATTGATTCGATCTTTTCAAACCAATGAGTTAGGGAAATGACACCTCCATTGCCGTCAAAGGATTTGGGTTTCGAATTCATAAATTCTTTGTAGGAACACTCCTTCGGGTGTCCCTAACCATCATCAAAGAATAAGGGGATGGGTACCACTTCCCAATCCATTAGAGCCGCCAGAATTGATCTGTGACATTGTGGCAGCCACAACGGCTGTAACTGCCTCCTGGAACATAGCATGATCAAACTGAGGAGGTGGTGGCGGATTTGTTGGAGGATCGTTGTTCTTTCTGTTGGGTCTCTTCCTAGAAGGCATCGTTCTCTAAAAGATACAAGGGGAAAATGACGATAAGCTTTCTATATTGATCATGAGTCGGATACTTTCGAACAAGATATATCTTAATCCTACAGCGTTAACAGAGATCTACAATAACGGTTTACTAACATAAACAAGGAATTGCAGGACTTTCATTTGTGAGGATTAGTACTACTTGTAACAATTCTATGCAGTGTTATAGAACTATAAAGTACTCCTATAGTATTTTAACTATGTGCTTCATTAGTATAGGATTTGGTGAGTTTTAGACTTGTTGCTTTACCACAGTCACTCCCATACACATGTTGGTCATATCTCGGACGAATATAGTTGATCAGGTTATATTGTCCCCACATATGATTACATAACTATTCAGGTTTAACCGTAATTCCCAACTCGTCCTACATACTTTTATGTAGTTCTTACTATGTTAGAACTTCTAGTATGTATGCATACTTGTATACTTATCGTAAAATACATATATTTTAAAAGTATACTTTTAGTTTCAGAACACTTCGGCCCCTTTAGTGTTTATAGCTGTATACCATGTAAGGTTCGATATACTTAGTTCACTATAAACAATAGGTCTGATATCAAATCTGTCACACCACCAAACCAAAACGGTGGAAACGTTCGAGGGTAGAGGACGTCGTGTACATTATCACAACAATTGCGTCATAGTAATCAAAGTAAACACAACCATTACATTGAATAAGTAAAATATTTACATATGTTTGAGACATAATTTGTATACACCAAAAGTATAACAAAATATAAAAGACGTGACTCTATACGCCCCGTCTTCTCAAAAGCCGCAGGAGTACCTGTCTACTGATTTCCTGGGAATACAAGCTTTTTTGAAAAGAGTATTAGCATTAAAGCTGGTGAGTTCATAAGTATGTTTTTGAAAAGGAACCATGTCTGTGAATATGTAAAAATGTTTACATGCTATCAGGAAAATCCAATATTCTCTTTAGTTTTGAAAAGTAGTCTTCAACCCTAAGACCGAAGTATATGTTTGTTATTGTGTACTATAAATATATAACAAAACTATATTATGAAAATGTTGGAATCCTCCAGTATGTTTAGTAGTTCTATTACTTTAGAATAAAACTAATTGAAGTTGTTATCATTCATACATTAATCGTATTATTTAGTACCAAATTTATGAGTTATTATAACCATACTTGACCATTGAATTTCCTAAAGGACGTTCTTCAGGTGTTGGAATCGAAATGACTTTGTCACCCAAGCCTGCCGACCTAACTGTAGCTAACAATTACAGTGCGGGATTGTCAATCTCGTATAGATTTATACACAAACTCACGTTCTCCCTCAAGGAGACTCTGGTTATAATCTCATGACTTTTGTTAGTACTTAAGTAAGTACACAAAGATGCTCACTCATAAAATGCTATACTAACGATTAGGTTTAGAATGTAATGAATCCCTTGAATTTTAAATGATCGTTTATATCACCCATAAACTATACCCTATATAACTTATATGTTCGTTTGGATTGAATCTATGTTTCGTGCATTGATTAGGTAATATTTCCATAAACTATACCTATTATAGTTTATATGTTTGTTAATGTATTCAATTCGTGTTTTACACTGAAAACTCTACAAATATGTGGAAATCTTCCCTTATTGTCAACATTTTAAAAAAAGGATAAATATCTAAGTGTGTTATAAAATGAATAATCTTTGGTTTGAATCAATCGCATAAGTTTTAATCATGTTTAAATCCATTATATAAATCACTAAATTTATTTGAGTCATGCTTGTATTCTCCCTCTAAAACGTTAAAAACAGTATGAGTATAGGGGTATGAACTCACAGTTGGTTACGTATATGCACCGGACAACGGGACTGGAATTGAGGACCCTTGAGTTGTACACGAAGTTAACGGAATCCTAATAATAATTACACACATATTTGTATCTAAAATTAGCGAATCCATTAGTTAAAGTGTTAGAAAAATACTTTCTTTTGGTTAAGGATTGTTACTGAGACTCGATCGAAGTGGACAAGTAGGTTTGCAGCCAAGATTCACGATGTAGGGTTGATTGCGGCCAAGAACGGTTCTCTGCCTTTTAAGGGTTTACGGTCTTTGAATGGTTTGCGGCCTGGTCTTGGTGTTCTTGGTGAAATATGAAGATTTGAAGGGTTTACGGCTGTGAACTCAAGAACAAACACGCTTGATTTGATGAAAAGACTGGTGTTTGATGCTCTTAAAATGAGTTATGTAAGTCCCTAATTTGCCCGTGTATCAGTCAGATCCGTTTGATGGTGCGGAATCCCAATCAAACGGATGAAGTAAGATCAAAAATAAAAGAGAAGGAGAAGAAGAATTAATATGAATCTTTGTATGTATTGATATGAATGAAGATTCGGATACAAAGGATTCACACACACAATTTCTCTCTCTGGCCGTAAACTACTTCACTGTTCATCAATCTCTACTCGTCACCCTAACACCTCTATTTATACTTGTAGAACATGGGCCGGACACACATGGTCCGTAAATGAGTTTACGGCCGTAAGGTGTTTACGGCCGTAAACTCAGCCGTAAACTAGACCGAAAATTCATAAATATTACACAAAAATATAATTGCCCAGAAAAGTAAAGTATAAACCATATTTTGACCCAACAATCTCCCCCTTGGTTTATAGCTTTCTTTTCTTAATGACCCAACAAGCTCCCCCTAAAAAGTAGCTGGGTCTTCTTGTCAATCTTCAATGGGAGCTTGGCTTCAGCTTTAACCTTCGATTTCTGCACAGCATCAGGATGAACATATGAATCTTCAATGAATGACTTCATCTTGAGCACTTGAGGTTTTCTTCAGAATTTGGCATTGAACACACATTGGGTGAGGAGGCTTGACGTACTGATTCTTGAAAGATAACGCTTTCAGCTTGAGAATCTTTAGAGAGAACAAATATTCTGGATCACTTCAGCAGGTACAAAGATAGTAGCAGACTGATTGAGGAGGCTTCAATGCAATCCGTCACATAATCTTCAATTGCATCTTCACCTTGCTTCTGGGGTTGAAAGATAGAATGTTGAAAGAATAATCTTCATTTCTTGCTCCTTCGAATGAGAATTCTTCGATGTTCACGGACGAAGCCTTTGGCTCAGAAATCTTCAACACAAGCTCCATGAGTCTCATCTACACCTGAAATCACTTTTCAAGACAAAACAAAATTAAAAGAAAACTTAGCACACAAATTAAAATAGAAACAAAAATATTTTTGGAGTTTTGATTTTTCTGAACAAGAAATAAAACAGATAACACTATTTTTGGATTTTTAATTTTTTTGATTTTTCTTTGATTTTTGAATTTTTTTTTTGTTTTTTTTATTTTCATTATTTTTAATTTTTAATTCTCCCCTAATATGTAAATTAGAAGAAACTATGACAAATTTAACAAAAACAAAAATTGATATCTAACTTTAAGAGTGATTTGGGATCAAAGTTTTAGACAGCCTTTATCCACTTGTCGGTACCTTTCATATTCACATCTTTGTCTGGTCGATCGTCGGTATTGTTGTCCACTTAAACACGAAAAATTTGTGATAGATTTAGGACATACTATTTGTTACAAGACATGATGAACTTAAAAACCGAAAATGTATATCTGATCCTAATTTCTTAGATACTATATCTTAAGGTCCATTCATCTGACGACGACCAGGGATATTGTTGTCGACCTAAATTGAGCAGCGAGATCTATAGACAATCTTTGAGTGTTCAATTTTAATTGTACTGGAACGTGTTTCCCGCTTCCTGATATGCCCTAGCCATCAAGAACTTCCAGAGTACTCCTTACACCGGGTGAGCAGACAACCATTCAGAGAGAGAAGAGATTCAGAATTCTATTGCTAACTACTTCAGAGGGGTTGAGAAGAAGAAGGTTGCATATGTTGTGTACCAGGTCGGATTAGAAGTCGCGCAAAGGAGATAGCATATGGGTAACAGATGAGAAGTATTTCACACATATATTTCACACACACACACACACACACACACATATATATATATATATATATATATATATATATATATATATCACACACACACACATATATATATATATATATATATATATATATATATATATATATATATATATATATATATATATCCTACAGAGAAATAGAGTTGCATATGTTGTGTACCAGGTCGGATTAGAAGTCGCGCAAAGGAGACAACATATGACTAACAGACGGAAAGAAAGAAAATGATATTCTACAGACCTAATTTATCGAAATTTACCAGTCGCCCCATCCAACCGGAATTAAACATAGAATCCGCACATCGAGGAAAAGTTAAGCCACGGTTCCAAGTACGGGTTCAATTAATGTGACGAGTAGATTCCCATATATATATCTCCTTACTCAACCTATCCGAGTGTCGTATTGTCAGGCTGAACGTATCTAACTAGGTCAAGATTTGTCAAGTCTATAAATTTCCTAAGTTCAACTCTCCCCAGTTAAGTCCATTTAAAATTTTTCGTGCCTACCGACGCATCAAGTCAGAGCATAGACCCTTCAACTTCGGGTACGTTATGCAGACTCAGGTTGCCTGTTATCACTTGATAATATCACTTCCCAAAACATCTCCTACAAACACATTTCATTTACACCATTTTTTTTTTTTGAAAATTTTCTAATTTTTGTTTTGTTTTTATTTCTCCCCCTAAATTTGTGCATAGGAGAGAAACGAAAGTAAATGCGCAAATTTAAACTATCCTAAAACTAAAACAAAAATTAGTCTTTAAAGCGAATTAGGTTAAGAAAAACTTAGGAGTATAGAGAAGAAAACGTAAACCGTAATTCACCGATTGAATCTGCATCCAGAAGGTCTGAGAACAGCACACGTAATCTCAGAATAGATCCGAAAATTCTTCATATCATTAAGCACTAACCTCATGAGTGATCTCTTCCCTTCCCGCAGAGGACACATTTTCCCAAACAATGTTCTGAGTGTTATACATTTGAGAGATGTCCCCAATCGTATGCCAAGAGCAGCCACTACCAACAAACCGAAGTCTGATGATATGCCTCCATAGCTGCTCCAACATAGAGCGGGATTAGTTGGTCTTTGGAACCCAGTCCATTTTGAAACTGGTTCGACCTTTTTCATCATTGCACGATACTCTCTCCGATGACATATCTTGTTTATCACAAACAGAAGATGTAGAAACGTTAGAAGCATTAGGAATTTTGGGAGTTTGAGCCTTCGGAACCCATTTGTAGTTGGGTTTAACCCATTTCTTTTTCGATCCGATGCGTGGCTCGGCACTTGATTTGGAACTTGAAGCCGACTGCCGAGATGACTTTGACCTAACCTGTCTTGGCTTCACAGGAGCATCTCTTGAACTGGGCTTGTTGGCTGACATTTCCTTCTTGCCCTTGGGATTCGGATGCTTGTCCTTTGGAGTTTGATTCTTGGCCTTGGGAGTTACATTCTTGGCCTTCTTGTCATTCCATTCATCAATGTCTGAACGTGAACTTGAGGGGTTTCTTTTGGAGTATCTCCCTCTTGGCGCGTTCTGCCAGCCTTGCGCATAGTAAGGAACGTATGCGCGATTTGGACAATTTCGGGCAATGTGACCAGGTGTTCCACAGCGAAAACATGTGTTTTTCTTCACTGTGAAGTTGTTTCTTCTTGCCCCTGGTGGCGTATCGTTGCCTTGTCTCTTGTTGTTCCCACATGCACACTTACAACAGACACTTTGTTGCGGTGGAATTGGAGGCCTATATTTCTCAACGGCAGGTATGTTAGAAGCAGCCGAGTTCGAAGCAACAGATTTAGAGTTCAAGGAGTCATTGGTTTGTTCAGAAGAACTCTCCTTGTTCTCATCCTCTGCTACTTTACCTGCACATGAAGTAGCAACATTACTATCTTCAAAATCATGATTATGTTAAGAGTCAACTTGCTGCTGTAACTAAAGAACTTGACGCTTTAAAAATCAAGTGTGGAAAAACTGATGTCAGTTTCAAAAATTATACTGCGTCAAGTTAGACAGTCGAGTCCTTATATGAAACCCAGTTAAGATTCAAAGAATTCAACTCCCTTTATTTTTTTTATTTTTATTTTTAAAAACAACCTTAAAAGTCAAATTTAAAAAATCAAACTCAAAAGTCGAACTTGAAAAGTCAAACCGAAAAGCTAAATTTGAAAATTTAAAAGTTAAACGAAAAAGTCAAAATTTAAAGTTAATGGTCAAACGTGAAAGTCAAAATCAAAATTTGAAATAAAAAGTCAAAAATAAAGAGAAAAAAAATAAAATAGAAACAATTTATTATTATTATTATTATTATTATTATTTTAATTGTGGATGAAAAGGAATTTAAAATTAAAAGGAATTGAGTTTTGGGGTTAAAAGTGTAAAAAATGTGAAATTGGATCCAAAAATGACGGGTTATATTTAAAACTTCGGAGAAAAGGAACAAGTGATCAGTTGGTCGAGTTGGCTAAGAGCTGTGTCAATGACATAGAGGTCGTAGGTTCGATCCCTGCTACCCACAACTTCGCGTTCCCCCCCTTTTTATTCGAAGCGCGCCTACTAATGCTGCCTAGCCGAGCCGATCTCCAAGTCGCAAACCGAACCGAGCCGTGATCTGAGCCGAGCCGAAAGCGTTCGATCCGCAAGCCGCCGAGCCGAGCCGCAAACTCCGGAAACCCTAGCCGTAAACCCGAATCCCGCCCCCGCCCCCGGCCGTGAACTGTTTCCGGCCGTAAACTCCGACCGTGAACTGTTTCCGGCAGTAAGCTTCGGCCGAAAACCCTCTAAGATTACGTGAAAAACAGCGATTTTTCGAATTTGAAGCTCCAAAACTCGATCAAAAACCTCTTTTTATGAAAAACACGAAGAAAAAAACCCCCTTAATTTTGCGAGATCTATCCAAAAACGCAAAAATATTTCAAAAATAAGATCAAATAATGCTCCAAAATAGAGTTTATGGCCCAAGAACTCGGTGTTTACGGCCGTAAGCTTAGACCGTAAACACCGAATATTCGATTTTTCGATGAAACAATAAATCCTTTTGATTGATACAACTTGGCTCTGATACCAATTGTAAGTCCCTAATTTGCCCGTGTATCAGTCAGATCCGTTTGATAGTGCGGAATCCCAATCAAACGGATGAAGTAAGATCAAAAATAAAAGAGAAGGAGAAGAAGAATTAATATGAATCTTTGTATGTATTGATATGCATGAAGATCCGGATACAAAGGATTCACACACTCAATTTCTCCTTTAAATACATCAATTTCTACTCCTGACCCTAACACCTCTATTTATACTTGTAGAACATGGGTCGGACACACATGGGCCGTAAATGAGTTTACGGCCGTAAGGTGTTTACAGCCGTAAACTCAGCCGTAAACTAGACCGAAAATTCATAAATATTACACAAAAATATAATTGCCCAGAAAAGTAAAGTATAAACCATATTTTGACCCAACAAGTTCCAAGGCGGATTGAGTGATAGATGAAGAGAAAACTTGGGTTTTCGGGTGATGGTTTTTAGAGAGAGAAAGTGTGTTTGTGGCCAGCAATGTATAAATGAGGGTAGGGACACGTATATATAGGTTGTGTGTGTGGTCGGTGTTGGGGTCCACCAGCCGTGAACGATTTACGGTCGTGATCGGGTTCACGTCCGTGAACACCACTCAGACCAGATTTTGTTGATTTTCGAAGAAAAACTCAGCTTTTTGCGTTAATTTTGGTTCCAACTCTTATATAAAATTTATTTATACAAATAAAACGATTTTCTAAGCCATAGGAATTTAATGAAACAAATAAAATATCAAATTTTATTTAACGGAATTTGACTAACATTGACGAAAAAGGTTCAGGTTGTCACATATGATTACGACATCCATTTCATAGTTCGAATTGTGAGAAATGGCAAGAAATAGTTTGAATGTTTGGAACTTATAGATGTAAGTTCTGAATGGGTTTAAGCACACATGCATATGATATCTAATGAAGGTGTATGAGATTGCAAAGTCTAGATGAAGACTTATCGAAGCACCACAGATCAGAAACCTGAACTTTAGTGAGAAAGTCAAAAGTGTTGATTTCTAAAAGGCGCAACTGATTTTTGGGTACATGTCAAAGCTAGTGGGAGCATAATTGTTATGCTAGTGGAAACATATTTGTTATGCTGAATATTGCAGGTTGGAAATACTAGTTGTAGGAAACAAAGATTTCAAATTTGAAAATTGCAAAGCTTGGAAATTGTTTCTCTACAAAAGTATTTAGGGGAGAAGGCACTTATGCTTCATTTCAAATCTAAAAGTTTAGATTAAAAATTTTAATAAAACTTAGTCATATATGAATATCGTGTTGAAATGATTTAACAAAGGAAATTCGATATATGGAAATATTATATCAAGAGACTGATCATATATCAGGTCTTTATGTAAGCGTTATGTATCAGATCCCATGTGCTTCGTATATTGGATCGATTACATATGTTATAATATTCACTTGTTCTGATTTTCCAAGTACCTAGGGAATTAAGAGGGAAGAGAACTAGAACAAGATGTGACTAAAGTTGTTCAACAATTGTCAAGAACAGTTTAAGGTTTACCAAAAGATTGGTTGCTTGTGGACAGTTGGAAGTATAAATTTGGAAGGACCATAGTGACATGTTTCAGATTGGGGTAATTCTTGATCATGAATTGATAGTCATATGGGAATATGGAAATGTTTCCATAATGAGAGTTGATGATTAGAATCTACATGTGAGTTAGAAACTTTAATGGAAGGAAGGTGTTCAAGAATTGTATCTTGAATTTGATACTTCATTACCTTGAAAATGTTTTACTAACAAAGTTTCAATGGAGAATTTTGTGACATCGTTGACTATGTCTCGGTGACTTTGATACCATGTCATCACAAAATGATATTGCATGCAAGGTTACACTCTAACACATTTAGTGGTAACAAGAATTTGGAATTCTTACACTTGTAATAAGAATTTGCAATTGTGATTTGAGCATCATGTCTAATTGTACTATTCACAAGGGAAAGACCATAGACAGACATAGTATGCATGTTTATAACATGACATGACTGATTTTTAATTCAAGTGTTTAGCTGATTAATCGAAACATTATACAATTAATAAAGTCTAATTAATATGGTGATTAAATAATGAGTGTTTTATTTATATTCAATAGTTTTCAGACCATAGTTAATTAGGTGATTATTTTGTTTCACTTTGCATGTTTTACTTCCCGAATAATTGGATTATTCAAACATCCACAATTGATCGTACTTTTGGAAGTAAGTAGCGAATTAAGACTGTCATAAATTGAATTTAAGATTGTCTAAGGGTATATACATAGCAATGGTTTTGCTACAATATTCATGAGTAATTTTGAAATGGGTATTTAAGTATTGGATCAACCCACGCTCAAAGAATTGCTTCATGGATTTTATCACGAGTAATTTTGAGACGATAATAACTTATATTCTTGAAACCAAGATATATGAGTTGATGTTTACGTGTCAGTTATGCATTGATCATATGTAAATGCATTTGTAACTTGATGTTATTAAACGGATTAGTGTGCGTGATTTGATGAGTAAATAGTGCAAGCATATAAGTTGAAGTTTATCCATTCCTTTTGACCTAATGGGAAAAACAATATATGTGGGCCCCTCGATGATTTGATGATGATATCAAAAGCGCTTGGCCAAGCCTAAACTGAATTGATGTGTTCAATTAGTAGTATGAATCAGTCGTTATAATTCAGAAATCGGGAAACAAATCTTGGACAGAGAGATTGATTATAATCCTTGTCTCATGTCCATATGATATCTTGTAGAATGGAGGAATATTTGATCACTTATGTAAGGACACGTTACTGACTAGGTCAAAGTTCGACAGTGACTTTTGGTAGCTACAATTTGCTACTCAATTGAGTAGTTATACTAGCAGTTATAGTTCATAGACTTATCCAAGTGGGATACTGTTGGATTAGGTGTCTAAGCCCATAACTATAATTAGTATAAACTAGAATTGATAGTAGCACAGTCCTTTTGGGTTGCCTTCAAACCTAGGCAATTGAATATGATAGCTTTTAGAGAGATAATAATGATTTATTAATTTATTATTTAGTTAATAAATTAATTAGAAATCAAAATAAATGATTTATTAAAGTATTATGGAAATAATTTATTAATTATAAATCATATTATTTAATTAATATTTAATCAAAAATTATTTTGGAATTAATTTTGGGATTAAAGGAATTAATTAAAACTATAGGGACTAAAGGTGACAATGTTCAATAGTTGAGCATCGAACAATTCTAGAACCTCCCTATAGTAGGGGGAACAAAATCTAGATGCTCCTAGGGTTTTCTTGGGCTTTAAGGATGACTTAGATGCCTTAGGAGGAAGCTAAGGGATTAGGGTTATCTTGGATACACCTGCCTTATCCAATACCTTCCTAACACCTATATAAACCCTCCTAAGGGCTAAATTTCGGTTATGAATCCTCCAATAGCCTAAGGTCTGAAATTTATCTTCCAATACTCTCTTTCTCTCTATATAGTATTCCTTGCTTGCTTGAGCTTGTTTGTGAACCATCAAAGGTGTCGGTTGCTACCAAATGTTTTTCAAGCAAGGATTTGAGATTGTTTAAAATTACAATCTTAAAGGTATGTTTCATAACCCTTTATTATCTTGATATTAATTATACACTAAGATCTAGAGTTTGTACTTTATTGTTCATTATTGTATGTTCAATTAGAGAAAACGTATATCCAAAGCATTAGGGTTGCATGAACACATAGGAATTGTAGTTATGCTCAAAACCCATCACACTAGTACCCTGCCTCTCTGGATCGCTAGAGGCTGAATCTCGGGTACTAAACATACCCCAAATAACTTCTTGGTGTCCCTTTGATATTCTTTCAAAATTGCATACGGATACCATGATTTTATTAGTATGGTCCCGTACTACCTCCCACACCTATCCGTAGTTGACTTAGATTTTCTCTCCAGATCCCAAGTCATAAAAACACTTTGCTCCTAAAAAAGAAACACATTTACACCTATGTGCTCAAGCAGCCACCTGTAAACACCAAGCTATGCATCAAGGTTCCTGCTTAACCACAACTCCACTCTGCAAGAAGTCTCCGCTAACCTTGCTAATAGCTCCATGTAACCCAATTGCGCATAACCTGGACTCGATAGACATTTGGATAAAAGATTCCACCCCAAATCCACAACCAGATAAGGACCAAGAAGCAAGATTAGATTAAGCATTCTAAGGCTATAAAACCCTAGTTATCCACAACTAGAAAGTATACACAAAGCAATTAGCAATCCTAGTTTCAACCAAAGCAAGGCTTTCACAAATAATCTCGTAGACCATAATGATGAGTTTTATAGGTTACAAAAATCTTATTTTGGCAAAAAAAACATTAACCCTAAGTTCACATTGCTATTTACAAAAATAATAAAGGGATATTAGAAATTACATACGTTAGTTTATTATAGAAAATAAACTAGTATTCCTTCATAATAGTTCATTAGAAAGCAAGCATCATAAGTCAGGTGCCTCTAATGCCTCACACCTAAACCTTAGCAATTAGAAGCTAAAGAGGAGAAAGGAGGAGAATGAATACTTTCGGCCCTAAATCACTCTAAAACAATGGTGCATAAAATCATAACCCTTAGGGGTTCATATAGGTGTTAGGGAGGTTGTAGATAAGACATGTTTCCTTTAGATAACCATTACCATATTGCTTCCTCCCTAAGGCATTCTAAGCTTCCTTAAAGCCAAAGAAAACCTCTAGAGTCCCCCACTAGAGCCGCCCCCCTCTTGGGAGGTTCTAGAATTGGTCAATGTTCCACTTTTGAACATTTTCACATTTAGATTTTCTACTTTCAATTAATCCAATTAATCCTGAAATTTATTCCAATTAATTTCTTTTTATTTGTTAATTAAACAATAATATTTCTAATTAATATATTATTCTCACAATATACTGATAAATAATTTATTTTGATTTCTAATTAATTTATTAATCATATAATAAATTAATAAATCGGTCTCTCTCTCTACACAAAGCATTATGGTCAATTACTAGGTTTGAGGGCAACCCAAAAGGACTCTGTTAATAATTAAAGATTATACTAATTTAGTTATTGGCTTAGACACCTAATCTGATTGTCTCCCACTTGGATAAGTCTATAACTAAATTATAGGTATAACTTCGAAATCAAGCAGAAAAGTGTGCTTTCTAAAACAACTATAGAACTTTGATCCGATCAGATATTGCTCCTTTGATCAAATATTCCTCTATTCTTCAAGATATCATGTGGACATGATACATGGATCGGAATCAATCTCATTGTCCAAACTTTTTTTCCATATTTCTGATTTATGATGACCTGATAAGACTTCTAATTGAACACATCAATTTAGTCCTGGTTGGGTCCATCACTATAAGTCAACATCAAATCACTGTCAGGGTCAAAGATATCACTTTTCCCGTCTGAGCAAAAGGAAGGAATAAAAATTGACTCATATTCTTGTATCATTTATTCACCAAATTATACATGACACTACGTTTTATAACATCAAGTTATTGATGTATCTTCGTAATAACAATGTACAACCGACTCGTAAATTACAACTCATATATCACTATTTTAAGAATATAATATATTATCATTTCAGAATTACTCGTGATATAATCCATGAAGTAATTCTCTGAGTGTGGGTTTATCCAAAACTCAAATTTCCATTTTCTAAGTACTCATGAAGGTTGTAGCAACACATTTGCTATTTCTAAACACCTTAGACAATCTACAATGTGATTCATGACAGTATTCATTCACTAATTACTTCCTGAAGTATGAGCGACTATGGAGCTTCAAATAATCAAATTATTTTGGAAGTAAAACATTCAAAACAAAACACAAGAATAAATAATTAACAAAGGTAGTAAACAAACTCATAAATAATCTATATTATTCAATCACCAAAATCAATTACATTTATTATGTTATAAGTTTCAAACTAATCATCTAACTACTAAAACTAATGCCATCATCTCAAACCAATCCTCCTAGCATGTTGACTATGTTGATCCCTACACATAGCCTTTGTGAGAGGATTGTCTTATGACAAAACGCTCTTTACTATGAGATGACCTTCTTCAACTCTATGTCTGATATAATTATATTTTCTGTCGATAAGTCTTGATTTACCATGATCTCCTGGTTCTATGGTCAAACCAACTGCTCCTTCATTATCGCAAAAAATTTCTATCGCCTCTTGAATGGTCGGAAATACTCTAAAATCACTGATGAAATCTTTAGCCAATCTGCTTCCTTTGATGCTTCACTCGCTGTTATGTACTCTGATTCACAAGTAGAATAAGCCACTGTGTCCTGCTTGGAACTTTTCCAAGTGACTGCCCCTCCATTTAGCATAAACACTCATCTACATTGATAACAAAGATTATCTCTATTTGTTTGAAAGTTGGCATCAGTTTACCCACTTACTCTCAATGTATCACTTCTACCAAGGGCTAGAATCACATCCTTTGTACTTCACAAATACTTGAGAATATTTTTTACAGTTGGCCAATGAGCTATGTCGGGATTTCCTAAAAACAACTGACCATGCTTAAAGAAAATGACACATCAGGTCAAGTACATGTCATAACGTACATGATCGATCCTATGACCTAAGTGTATGGGAATCGACTGATTTTCACTATCTCTTCATCTGTACTAGGGCTTCAAATCTTAATCAACTTGGCATTACTCTGAATAGGTAGCTCTCCTTTCATGGAATTATCCATACAAAAATGTTTTAGTACCTTATCAAAGTATGTACTTTGACTAAGACCAATTAGTCTTTTCTTTCTATCCCTTAAGATTGTAACCCAATAATATTGGTTGTATGTCCTAGATCCTTCAAAGGAAATACTTTCCAAGCGAAGACTTTACTTCTTGCAAAGTTGGAATGTCGTTTCCTATAAGGAGTCTAACATCAACATACAATGCTAGAACAGTTACTATACTCCTACTAGCCTTGACATACAAATAGGACACATCTTCACTCCTAGAGAAACCAAATTCTTTGACACTCTCATGGAAGCAAGGATTCCAGCTACGAGATGCTTGTTTCAATCCATAAATGGATTTCTCAAGCTTACACAATCTATTAGGTAACTTTGCATCCACAAAACCCTCTGGCTAATCCATGTAAACATCTTCAACCAACTTACCATTAAGGAAAGTGGTTTTTGACATCCATCTTCCATATTTCATAATCATAAATGGCAGCTATGGCAAGCATGTTGATACATAAAAGTGAACCTCTAGCAATCCGAAGACAAACCAGAACCGAAGTCCTAGTACATTCTGAGATGTGAAGACTTCCGAAGTCAATCTTCTTCCTAGATGAAGAATAACTCCTATTTCTTGATGTAATAGAGTCCGTACAAGCATTAAATGCACCTTGTTGTTTTTATCGATTGTATAGTTCATAGGACAAAATCGAGTAAATCGTGTGTGTCAACTTTTCTAACTTATCAGATTTACATTCTCCATGAAAGTCTTGTATTTTGTCTTATTCTCTCTCTCCTTCCTATTTAATGAGATAATTTATCAATTCATTGTAACCTTGAAGTAGCAATATTATCTTCACATCAAATACTAAATATCTTGCAAGTCAAATCTCTTTCTCCATCATTATGTTTGTTCTTAAGTTATCTTTACTTTCTTCATACTTACTTTCCTTTACTTAAGTATTTTGTTGAATACTTTGTTGATCTTCATACTTTAAGACAAGAATGGTTTACCAGACTTGCCTGGACCAAAATATTAGCAACAGACCTAGATCTTAAGTTAATCCAAGGTTTGAGTTTTCAAACCTTGTCCATGTGCTAAGTCTTGCACTTTCATGTGGTATCAGAGCTTGAGCGACTTTCCTTTGAATCCATAAGAACATATTATATTTGATATGAGATTACCTTGGTATCTCAACCATTTTTTTGTTCGGGATAAAATTTCTTCTATATACCGCTTCTACTCCAATACTTTAACTTCAATGGCTGCTCCTAATCAAACTCAACAAATGTATTCGTTGCAAATAGAAAATCGCACAGGTTGCCCATCTCGTGCCCCACTTCTAATTGTTGAATAGTATGATCACTGGAACGTTAGGATGAAAATAGTTTTACTTGGTAAGGAAAAAGGGGAAGAAATTTGGAGATCTATGAAAGAAGGTCCTCATGTTCTAGTTAGAAAAATGGTCATAGATGCTCCTGCTACTCTCAAGGGCCAAGAAAAAACGTCCAACACCTCATATTGCATCAGACATTGAAAATCTTCATGCAAACTAGATTGGATTTTCAAAGATTGTGTTTGGTGTTCCTCATTCTCTTTGTGAGCACATTAAGTTATGCAAATCTGCCAAAGAGATGAATGTATCGTTTTAAAAGACAAATGTGAAATCACTTTTGTGAAAGGAATATATTAGTTTCTGATAACAAACGTCTTAATGCCAAAATTTATGCTTTGCATAACTCTATTGATATTCTTGAAGCATAAGAACAGATGATACATAATTTTTGTAACCCATAGTCTAAAGCACCAGGCATCGGAAGCGAGTTTCTGAAACCTATTGCTCGTCCCTTAAAGGAACTTCAAAATCTAATGTTTATGGGAAGCATTCTGAATCATACTCATTCGAATAACCCTGTCTCACCATTATCGCCCCTTACTGAGACTTCATACTAGTTCCAGTGTCTGATTCTGATGTTCCAACCTATCATTGTGAAATTCGTGATTTGACACCTCTTCCGCCTCCAATATACGTGGAACAGAATCAGTCATCGCATTCATTCTCTGACACTAATTGTACTAGAGTTCAGAATCCGAACTTCGGTCCTCCAAATAATTGTGTTGTTGAGGAAATAATTCCCGAGACAACTGGACATGACTCTGACAAATCTAACTTCATTTGGGCATCATTTGATAGTGACATTGATGAAGAATATGTATGTGATGATTCATCGGACTCTTGTATGTCTATATATGACGTAACTTTGAAATCAACCCTAGTGCCAATTAAGCCTATGTTAAACAATTAATCGTATGGACAAACTTCTAAGTCATCATCTCACTCGTAGAAGAAACCTTGGTTGAATAAGAAAGACATTGTTCACCCAAAGACTGAAGCTAAGAATCTCCTTAAGAAAGAAATTACATCTAGGTAAGATTCTAGATTCATTGAGAAGTCTGAAAAGAGAGTGTCTTGAACAGTAAGTCCAGCCACTAGGAAGAAAAATACCTTTATGCATGTTAAGATTCTTAAGAGGCCATCTAATCCTTTGGTTGTTCAAAACAAATATGTATATAACATTTCAGAAAAGGTCACTGTTGAGACTCCTTCTATGAAAACTCACTCTCCTCGGAAAATTTCTTCTGTGTTTATTGCTATATCTGATGGCATGATTTTCAAACCAAAACAATTTCCGAAACCAAATGTAGCTTTGAAAGCAGCAAGAAAAGAACAAGTTGCTAAGAATACCATTGTTCAGAAATCCTCAAAATATTCAAAACAAAAGTTTAAGTGGAAAGTAAAAAAGGCTTAAAACACATCTCTAACATCTGTCAACACACTGATTCCTACAACATCTCGAAAAACTGTTGGTCCGAGAAAAGCAGTATCCAAACAACATTTTCTTGAATACGAATTTGGTTAAATTAAAAGACATTGACATTTTGCTTCTTTCCAAAATAATCTCGAAACAAGACCTTCGAGATGCCAGTTGGTCAAAAGTCAAAATCCAAGGTCATAGCCCATGCCAAAGTCCCTATGTCTAACTCGGAGCCTAAAAACTCCAAAACTCATTGATTTTGTAGGCACTCTGTGCTTTGGAACAAGATACAATTTGGTATAATTGATAGTGCTTGCTCCTTGAACATGACTGGGTAAAAAGACTTTATGCATGATTGAAAGCTCGGAACTAACGTTGGTTACGTGACATATGGAAACAACTCAAATTCACAAATTCAAGGTTATGGCGTCTTGACCAATGGCAATTTCTCTGTCTATAATGTGGTGTTTGTGGTTGATCTCAAGCATTAGCTGATTAGTGTAGCTCAACTCACTGACACAAACCAAAGAGTTGAATTCTACAAACAAAAGACCGGAAAGAATGTCTAATAAAATCAGATCACATCAAAAACATGTATCCATTAGATATCAACATGGTCATCGTAAAGCCTCAATTATGAATTCTTTCAAAGGTCGTTCCTGAAGTTAGTTGGCTATGGCATCGAAGGCTCGTTCATCTCAACTTTTGATACATGAATGATCTTGTTTCTGGTGAAATAGTTCGAGGTCTGCCACTCCTCAAAATCAAAAATAATCAACTATGTGGTGCAAGTGAATGTAGGAAGAAATATAGGAAAGTTCATCTTATAATCATTGAAAATTCAATTTTAGAACCATTAGAACTTCTTCATATTGATCTCTGGGGACCATCCACCGTAAAAAGTTTGCGTCACAAAAAGTACATTCTTTTTATTGTTGATGAATACATAAGGTTCACATGGGTTTTCTTCCTTGGGCTAAAATCCGAAACATCGTCGGAACTTATTAACTTCATTAAAGGAATTGAAGTTCTTGTCAAATCCCTATTAGAAGAATCTAAAGTGAAAATGGCTCGGAATTCACCAATGTCACCATTGAGAAATTCCTTTCCAACAAAGGCACCGACCACAATTTCTTTGCTACCTACACTCCTTAACAAAAAGGTGTGGTTGAAAGAAGAAATCGAACTCTCTTTGAAGCCGCTTGATCGATGCTAAACATTGCAAACCTTCCTATCTATCTTTGGGCTGAAGCTGAGTCCACTGCCTGCTTCACTCAAAACCGAAGTATTATTAATCGATGTGTCAACATGACACCGTATAAAGCCACGAATGGTCATAAGCTGGGTATCTCGCTTTTACATTTTTTCGGATGCAGATGCTTTATAAAAAAAACAACCATGATCAACATACCAGGTTTAAACCCAAAGTCGATGAAGTAATCTTTCTGGGATACCTCGCCAAATCCAATGCCCACAAAGTTCTAAATCGGTGAACTCGTGTACTTGATGAAAGCTATGATGTCACTTTTGATGACAATTTAGTTTGGAACTCTGGTTCAACTCATTTTACAAATCACATCATGGATTCTGAAGCTCCACCTCGTAGGTCTTAGAATTACCAAATCATCCATGAAGTCGACTTTGAAATCTTGTTCGGACCATTAGAAAGTGCTCTTGACTCTGAATCTCGATCAAGACCGTCCTTGTCAGCTACAGCTCTAATTTCTCAAAATGTCTCTGTTCTGAAACCCACCTTTCCTCTATTTGATTCCGATCCATTTCAACCTTCTCAGGTTTAGGGGGAGAATTTTCATCCATCCCTCAAATCAAATGTTGACAGATTTCAAGATGCAACATATCCATTCGCTGAATTTGATGCCATTCTGAAAAACAACGAAGACGATGGTAACTTCTTCGACTTTCTGAACGATAACAATGTTGACATATCTGCTTCAGAAGTTCATGGGGAGCATCATCCTCAAATTCAAATAATTCCCGGGGGGGGGGGGGGGGGGAGGGGGGGGCAACACAACCCCATTGTTGATATCGGATCATTCGCTGCACATGAACTTCCGAGATTACACATCTAGATAAAGGATCCTCCTCCAAATCAAGTGATTAGAAATCTCAAAGCTGGTGTTCAAACTCGTTCTGCTACGAACATCCAAAATGAGTGCCACTTCTCGACATTAATATCAACGGTTGAAATAAAATCCATCAAGGATGCTTTACAACATGTTGATTGGATTACGTCAATGCAACAAAAATTATCAAAATTTGACAGAAATCAAGTGTGGACTCTTATCCCTCCTCCTCAAGATCACGGTATTGTTGGCTCAAGATGGGTCTTCCGAAATAAGGTCGACGACGTCGGAGTTATAATCAGAAACAAGGTGAGATTGGTGGCCAAATGATTTACTCAGATCGAAGGAGTCGATTACGACGAGACTTTTTCCGTTGTTGCTCATCTTCAAGCCATCCAAATGTTTCTCGCTTATGAAACTCACAGAGGCTTTAAAGTTTACCAAATGTACATTAAAAGTTCCTTTCTCAACGGTGAAATGTATACCGAAGTGTATCTTCAACAACCCCTGGTTTTGTAGATCTTTTATATCAAAAATATTGTTACAAAATTCAAAAAGTTGTTTATGGCCTCAGGCAAGTTCCGTGCGCCTGGTACGAGACTCTCACTGATTTTATGAAGCGTTCCGGTTTTCAAAGAGGAATTCTTGATCGCAAATTATTCCGATTTTCAAATGGAAACCATCTCACATTAGTCCAAATATATGTTGAAGACATCATCTTTGGATCCACGGACTTAACGATGGTTGTTGATTTTACAAAGTTAATGGTTAGTCAATTCCAAATAAGCGTGAATCGTGAATTAAGTTTTTTTCGCAGACTTCAAGTCAAACAAACCAACAGAGGAATCTTTATTCATAAAGATAAATACATTTCCGAACTTCTAAAAAAGTATTCAATGGACACTTGTGCCTCTATAAAGGTTCCAATGGGTTTCAGACACAAGATCTTTTCGGACCCATCAGTTTTTACGGTTGATCTGAATAAGTATAGGGTAATGATTGGATCACTACTATACCTTACTGCAAGTCATCCAAACATCTTGTACTCTACATGCCTGTGTGCTAGATTTTAGGTTAATCCGAAGATGTATCATCTTCTGGCTGTCAAGAAAATATTACTATATCTTAAAGCAAAAAAGAACCTCATAATTTGGTATCCAGCAAATGAAAGTTTCCTTATTCAGGCATATTCCGACTCAAACTGTGGAGGTCTTCAACTGGATAGAAAAATCACTTCTGTAGATTGTCAGTATTTGGGTGGAAGATTGGTTAGCTGGTCATCCAAGAAACAAAATTGTATTGATCTCCCAACAGCCGATATAGAATACATCGTTGGTGCGAGCTGCACTTCGCAAGTTCTTTGGATGAAAGCACAACTTCTGTACTATGGTTATTGATTTCGACAAATTCCAATCTATTGTGACTCTCAAAGTGAAACTATGATTTCTCACAATCCAATTACACACTCCATGACCAAGCACATCGATATTCGGTACCATTTCATTAAAAATCATGTTTTAAAAGGAAACATCGAACTTATTTTTGTTCCATCTGATGATGAAAATTTTGATGTCTTTACAAAGGAATTAGACGAAACCAAATTTAATGGGTTTCTGAACAAAATGGGAATGATGATGCCTGATCCTCAATTCTTCCTAAAGGCTTGTACTCTCTGATGAAAACATTAAAAGTAAATAATTCTGAAATCAAATTCATTTCTCCTCGGAATTGTTTCCTCTCGGAAAATACAGGATCATCTTATGTGTCTTTTTGTCTAAGCTTTTCTTCTAGTTTGTTGTTCAGCTTTCCTCATCTCTTGAAGCTTCTGACCGATAAAGTTACATTTGTGTACTTGCAATCATCTCATTCTCCAAGTTTATGTCAAAATCAAGTGAGTTATGAAGTTCATCCCGGAATTCAAATCCGAAATGATAATGTGTGTTCATCTTTTATTTTCATCCAAGATCTAATCCTTTAATTCTTGGAATCTCAATCTTTTAAAACTAGTCCTCTAAGATCTTCATGCATTTTTACCTCTGATATTCAGTTTGATACTGTGCCATCTTGAACTCTATACTATGTACCAATGGTGTGTTCATATTCTTTCTGAAGTATCTTAGGTTTGTTGAGCTTATTCGAAAGGATGGAACACTTGATCAATCTCTTCATCGGATAGAAAAGTGAATGGAAGACGACTTTGAAGAGCTTTGTTACACACTAAAATAAGCATATACTCCACTTGTTCTCTCTTTAGCTTCGGATGTCTAGAGTGAGCATGTCAAAAAAATTAGAATAGTCTTTGTTAGAAATACCTGATTGTCCTGTACCTGAACCAGGTATTAGACTGGTTGATGATTTCAAAGTAGGAGGGACTACTCCAACATCGGAAAACTTAGAATTAGAGGCAAGTGTCCCTGATTGTGCTTGTGTAGAATGAAAGGGATTTCCAAAAAGACTCATGGGTGTGTCCCAGGGGGGGTCAATGGACTATTTTCAATACCAGCACCATCTTTTTGGGAAGAAGGGGATAGATTATGTGCTGACTCCATGTGTGTGTGTGCATGTGATATTGAAACTCCAATGGGTACTTTGGAAGAGTGTACAGGAGGGGTAGGATGTGATCTAGAGTCAGATCGAATGAAAATATATGTATCCTGTTGAGAGGATCCACTGGCTATGGTTCTCTTTTTTGCTTTAACATTTTATGGCGAGGCCTTTTGTTTAGCCATTTTCTTCTTACGGCCACCAATGAAAATTGGTTTTTTCACATCCGAAGGCTGATCATACGAGATAGGGGTACATTGTGTAGGTTCATACACAACCGAAGTCGCTAAATAGTGTTTGAGATATAATGAATCGGATGGAACTGCAGCCAACATATGTTGTGGCAAGCAACATATAGGTTTGAAAGTAAATTGGTTCGGTAACCTATAAGTTTTTATGGCCTTAAAAAATAGCAGACTTCTTTGAGATCGGAATTGAGAGGAATGGATTCTAATCCTTCATCATACAACTGTTGAAGCTTCAAAGCCCATAATCTCGGACTTGAGATCTCGTTAGGCTTCCTTTTGAGGGCAAACTTCGGAAAGTCCTTCCATAGCACCTCGATCAGATCAATATCGTTGTCTCTTCCTGAATAGATACTATACACAACGTACAACCAGTCTTTGCTCATGGTGTTAGTACCACCATGCTTCCCATACAATCCTCGAAGGATTAGGTGCATCAGAACACTCTAAAGGCCAGGAACAACAGACTTCTTGAACTCCTTAGCCTTGAATTCACAATTATACCCTATTTGATGTAGAAACATCTGAAAATCTTCAGTCATGTGTTCTTGAACACGAAAACCTTTGGGGTTTTCTGGAATGCCAATTTCTTTGAGGAAGGTGTTGCTATGGAGAGGAACGATTTTGTCGTCGACGATCTTAACTTCCAGCATGTCATTTTCGATCTTGATCCATTCAAATGAATTTGATTATGATGCAGATTGATTCATCAAACCTTCTCAAGCGAAGAAACTTCTAAGCCTCCCTCCGATGAAGAACATCCAGATGACGTAATGTTTGATGATGACAACACTTCTGTTGGTACTATGTCGATCCTCACATCTTTCAAGACGTTACATAAGCCTTCCTCCTCTAAACCATCATATTTGGTCTTTCCTCCTCCTCCTCATATGAATCCAATGAAGATGAAGAAGTTGTTGTTGATGCCAACACTCAAGGATATCAAGGCAATGAATATCATCCCAATCCAGCTGATAATCCCATGCCTCCGAACCACAAGATGATACTAATGGCGATGCCAATGATAAGAAGTCTGAGAGTTCTACCTCGGACACAGGATCTTTGGATGAAAACATTACAAATCCTTTTTTCCCTTGTTAGAACTCCGAGACAATGTTGTAGCCGCTATTTCCAAAGTTGACTCTCTCGGAAAAATCGTTGCTCAACTTGACTCCAAGATCGATCAGAAGGTTACCAGTCTTGACTCCAAGCTTGAACTCATTCTCTAATCTCTCTTTGAGATCAAGGATGATGCCCCCTCCGAAATTGATCGAGCAAATCAAATCGACCAACTTATTTCCCTTTGGTTCAAGCATACTCTGGAAGAAGCCGAACATAAATACAATGACAGCCTCGATCATCACATCTCCACTACCACCACTATGCTCAAGATTCATGAGGACATGATCAGTTCTACTAACAAACTCATCAAGCTAACTCATGTTCGTCAAGAGAAACAAATTCAAAGGTTGGAAAAGGAGATTCAGAAAAGGATGAGATAAATATGATTATGAAACAGGTTCTCATCAAGCTGATCTAAGACACTTCGAATATTGTTGATGTTTTGAATTATAAATTCGATGAGATGCTTGTTATTATTGATGAAACTTTTTCCCATCTTAAAGCTCAAGCTCCCACCACCAAAGCGTATGACTCTCTCTCTCTCTCTCCAAACAAATCAATATGATCTTTCAGAGAGTGCTCAAACAATTGAGTGAACTTCACAGCAATGTCAGACTTGCATCATATGTAGGGCATTCCAATGCAAGAGGGGGAAAAGGAGCTAGTCAAAGAGAAAGAAGGATTCAATGTAAGCATGACTCGGAATTTATACTGCAAGATAAGTGGTTCGAAGAAGATATACTCGAGGTTGAAGAAGAAGACCTAGTTTAAAATGGTGTTTTAGGACTACAAGCTATCATGGAACAACCTATGAAGGTCCTCTCGGATGCAGATAAGCTGAAATGGTTATCTGTTACGTGGCCATCATCATTAGCAGAAACGTTCAGAAGAAGCTGAGATATGGAAAAAATATAAACAAAGCTAACCATTGATGCATACTTTCTAGTACCCTATCTTGAGCAGGAAAGTGTTCAATAGGAAAAGACTGGAAGAAATGGGATTCGAACCTATGCATGATGCAATCTTCTTGTATGTAGATTTAGAAAACCAATGCCTTAGGCCCTTGTGTTATCCCCCCATGATAATATCAGATAGCCCTTTGGGCAACCAACCCATTTAGCTCTATCATTTCTTATTTCTTTCCTAGCCTACTAAAAAACTATTTAGGAAAGGCTACAGTTATATACACAATTAATAAAGGATGTTGAATCATCCACCGAATCCTATGTTTCATCCTAGTTTATTTGTTGTCTATACCTGTTTTTCAATTGGCGTCATGTATATCTAGGCGAATGTGTCTTATTGGGCTTAGTACGTGCTTAGTTTCAATTAATCCTTAGGCGCTTTTTGATTACATAGAAACTTGGATTATTTTTAGCCTTTTCAATTGTAATCTAATTTCAATAATTTTTCCATAGGTTGGTTTCGTTATTTTAGAGCTCTACACAATCTTTGCTTCCACCAATCCCTACTCCGAGGAGCTTTCAGATCGATGACGGTTCTCCAGCCTGGAAACCTAATGATCTCCCTGAAGAGACTCTTGTTCCTCCTCCACCAGAATTCATCATCACTTAATCCGGCCAACAAATCATCTCTGACTTGAATGAACCTCCACAATACAAAGGAAAGAAGATTGCTATTGAATCGTACAACCCAACGAAGACACCGAAAAAGTATGAAGGTTGGACTCAAAAACAAATAGATCAAGATTTAGAAGAAAACATCAGGATTCAATCACTGAAAGACAATCCAAATCTAATATTGCGCATATCTCCTCTTTTCTGAGAAGGAGTTATTCAGAATATTCACTTTGTGCCCTTCATGTGTTCAATTCTACATCAAGTACGCTCCTCTTCACCCGAATAATGATCCTCAAATAATCATCAAGATGGAGCGTGAGAGATTGAGAAGCTTCTATTCTGTTAACATATGTACCTAAAAAGAAGTTTGGACTCGGAATCAGATTACCAAGGTCCTCAAATAGGCCTTGGGCCTTCTTGGATTTGGGCCCATAATGGGCTTTAGGCAAAATTTAGGAATTTGGGGTATTTTAGGCTTTGTGGTGTCTTTGGGCAGGGCTCGATTATAATTTATAACCTGATAATTAATTAGGATATTATTTCATGATATTTAGTGCGGAGGTTTCCCGAGTCAGCAGTCCGAGCATTTATCTGGTTGTTTCAGCAGTTTAGGGTAAGTCTCCTTATTGTGTTTGTGAGTCGAGGGGACCAATGCCGGTTCACTAAATTGTGTATGTAGGATGCCAGTTGTCTTTTGTGGCTCTTTCATGTTTTTATGACCCTATGTGGTTATGTATATATATATATATATATATATATATATATATATGTGTGTGTGTGTGTGTGTGTATGTGTGTGTATGGGTGTGTGTTGACTAACTAGGTCTTGCTTGTTGTTACTATGATTTGTGTTACTATGTACTGGGAATGTTGATAGTGCTTAGGGTTGCTAATAACCATCTGGGTGTGATGTTTGCCCACTGAGACTTTGGGTAGTCTCGAGGGTTGCTGATAACCTATCGGGCATGCTGTTTGTCCACTGGGACTGCTGATAGTCCATAGGGTTGCTAATAACTCATTATTGTTTATTTGTGTTGTGTTTTGTGTGGTGTTTTGGGGAACTCACTAAGATTTGTGCTTACGATTTGTGGGTCACATGTTTTAGGTTTTCTTATATTAAAGGAGGGGCACGACTCAATTGCATTGCATCAATATGGGACTTGTGCACATGATAAATTTTAAATGATACTCTGATAAATGATTTATGATATTGTGTGAGCTAGTAGTGATGCATGCTAGTGACTAGAGATCTTCATGAGCTTCTAAGGTCGAACTATTTGGTTTATGTGATATTTTTAGTTCTAGATGCTCGAATGTTGCTTGCTTTATCATTTGTAGGACTCATATTTATGTAAGTTAGCTATCGTATGAATATGTTAAGTTACTTGAAGTTAAGGCTAAATAATCTTAGAGTGGTAGACTTGGACTTATTACGTATCTCTCGTTTGAGCCTAACCATTGTAGGGTTGGGTCCTTTAGTCGAAGAATTATCTAAGCTTTGTTGTATGTAATTGTATTCGTGAAGTAGTTAACTGACATTAGTAGATGTCCTTCAGTAGCTAATGGAAGGGTGAGGTGGTAATCATAGGAGAGCCTAGGAAGCGCTTTAGTGTGAGTGGTGTGCTATTTTGCAGATTTTGGAAGGTATCGTTATAAGGGAGTGAATTAGAGGATTCATGATTATTTTCAGGAAAGTATGGATAGGTGTAGAAGGGTAGGAACATGGTTTGGCACGATGAATATGTTGCGGTATTTGGGGCATGATCAGCTTTTTTGTTATGGCTGTCTGGGAAGAAGACGAGTTGGGTGATTGTTTGGGCCTTAGTGTCCATGTTAGTTAGGGTTGAATGGTACAAACCTGGATGAGTAGTTAATATCAAGGTCTTGGGGGCCTTACCTAAGGGAGTGACAGTCAAAGCCACGGGACTCAAGAAGGGAACGATTAGAATGAGCAGCTTGAGGATTGCAGACTTGAGGTTGAGTGATAGGCCGATGGATTATGATGTCATTTTCTATGATAAGGATTTCTTTTTCTTCTACTTTTCTGTGTTGGGGAAAAGAAAGAATGAGCGTATGATTTCATAGATTTGAGGATGACCTAGTGGGGGAAATTGGAAGGTTGTGATATCTGCGACAAAGGTGGAAATGCACGAGAGTGTTCGTTTGGTTTCATCGCCTCGAGAAAATTTCATGTGTGGAAAGAGAGTCATTTTCGTGGAGACTGTACAAGATGAGGACCAGGGGTACACTTTCCTTGAGTTTCAGTTAGAGCGTGCTCTAGAAGGTTGTTCCAGGTGATCAGGAGAAGTGAATCGGGAACGGAAACTTTCGTTGTCTATGTTATATCTCGACTATAAGGATGATCCCTTATTTTTTTGATGATTGTGTCTCGTGATGGAGTGAAGGTTAGAGATTCAGAGGCGAAGTGTGTGGTAGCCCAACTGTTCATAGATGGCAAAATCGGTGCTATGAATGGGTTATCAGAGTTTTTCTTGTGCATTTGCAAGGGATTCTTGATGATAGAGGTGGTTATGACTGGAAAGTTTTCGAGGTCTCCATCTAAGATTCGGAATGCCTTCGAGTCGTTAGATCTTTATCTGGTAAGATTATCTCGTGTTGTGTTATACATTCAAAGATTTAGGGATGGGTTGTACCTGGCTGAGTCGGTTTGAAGCATGAATTATTTGTGTTGGGGTACAAAGTTCTTCATTCATGACTTTGTAAATGTTTAACTTTTGTAAAACCCACTTGCATGTGGTGCTTTAGCCTTTAGACCCATTTGTTAAAGAGTGAGAGAGAGACATGTAAACACCTCTATAAATAGTGGGTTTGTCCACTTGTAGAGGTGTGCTTGAGAGATGTAGAAATGAGTGTGTAAGTGTGTGTTAATTATGTAGTCTAGATCTAGATCTTTTTTGTAACACCATATACATTCAATATATCTCTTAAACACCCAAATCACCATGTTCAATTGTGCAAGCTTTAATTCCGCATGCCAAACCATGTTCTTTGTCACTACAATTGGTATCAGAGCGGGTCTTCAAGATCAAGGTGATTATTGAAGAACGATTCTCGGTTTGGCAAATTTTTGTCACAATTTGATCAATTTTGGTAAGTCTTTCTCTATGATCTCTCTTAATCTCGTTTAAATCGTGCGTAACATTTTTTAATGTTGATCAATTTGTTTCGTTGAATCTAATCCGTTTTTACCCCATTGGTGATTCAACAATCTTTTTTTGAAAAGATCAATCCCAAATCTGAATTCAAAAGATTTAATTCATTGTTGTTCATTGATCCAAGTTTTAAAGGCCAAATTTCCATTCGATTACTGTTCATTTATATTGATTGGATACAAATTTGAAGCCCAAATCTTATAAAAAGCCCAAATCTCATTACCTTTTTACTGCTCTTGATATTGTTTCCGTCCAGACTCGATTCGTGATATTCCAGATTAAATTCTATCTAGCATTGACCTTGGTAGTCAAATTATTTCGCGATTTCGATGGTTTGTCTGCTATTTTTCGATTTCTTTATCATCGATTGTTCATTACTTCATTGTTCTTGAGTCCGATACTTTTTGTGATCTGTTCTTATTATCTTCATCAGATAACTCTCGGATGATAAAAGAGATCTTATTTTCATCTTAGCATCTAAATCGACCAATCAAAATCAACACGTTTTTATTTTTCGTATTCTTGATCGATTTCATTAACTAAATCAATTTGGAATTATGTTTGGAGATGTTAATCTGAAATCGATAGTCGGTTTTCAAAGTTTAGTTCGTTTGTGATATTGAACTCGAGTTAAGATTGCAATAGATCTTGAACCGATGATTGGTGATGAGTTCAAATCAAATGAATTAAATTTCTTTGGAGTCGATTTTTGTGGAGTTTGAATCGATTTCATATGTCTAATCGAAAGGTCAAACTTTAAGAAAAGTCAAAATTGATGTTCAACGTCGATGATTTCTGTGTATGGAGACTGTTTGGATTTGATGTTCGATGAGTTGGAGTCGATCGATCGAAGTGTTTGAGTTTGATCGACTTAAAACTAAAATCAGAAAACGATAGATAAAAATGAAGGATGATTTGGTATCGTTTTGAGATTTGATTGTTGATTTTGATTTACAAACGAACTGGAAAGGCTTAGATATCGGTGTCAAAAAGCAAAGCCTTGGTTATATGAATGATGAATCGGAGTCACTGTCGATTTTGAAAACGAAGGGTTCATATATGGTCAGTGATTTTGATTTTGATGAACTAGGTGGAAATCGATTTTGAATATACGAAGAATTTTGATCGTTTATTTACAAAGGGTTCAAGGTTGGTGATCTGAAATCGATGCTTAAAAACGAAGCCTTGTTGGTCGATAAAAACGAAGCCTTCGTTTTTTGATCGATGATTTGGGAAGAACAGTAAGAAAGTAAAAAAAAAAAAAAAAAACTAAGACTGTGAGAACAAAGATTTGGGAAGATGATTTTGATAGTTAATATACGAAGGGTTTCTCTGTTTGTGAACTGGGTCGAGCAGTTTATAGTTTGAATGAATGGTTTGGATGAATGTTAGGTTTGGGTTACTAATTTTCGAAGAGTATAATGGTGATTGAGATATGAAGGATGTTTTGATTTGAACGAAGGGTCCCTGTAAATGTAATGAAATTACGAAGAATCAAAGAACTGGGTTAACATACGAAGGGTATCACTGTTCATTACTGTTCACAGTCAACTCTTCGTATGTATGCTTCTTATGTTTTGCCAAAGTCTTCGTATCTTTGATCACAAAAAGCTTCGTATGAATTGAAGAAGAAAAATTTTCGAATGTAGTCCTTCAAATTTCGAATAGTTGTCAATTGGAAAAAGGCTTCGTATGTATGGCATCAAAAAGCTTCGAATGTTTTAGTTAAATGACACAATTTCGAAAACAGCCCCTAAACCTTCGAATTTTTGACACTTCGAAAATTAAAGCAAGTTTCAAATTTTTGACACTTTTCACCCAACTTCGAAAATTGTTTGAGGCTTTGCATTTTTGGAACAACTCTTCGTATGTTTGAGCAAAAAGCGCAGAATTTACGAAGATGGTCCCTGAAACTTCGAATTTTTGGCAGTTTGCACCCAAATTCGAAAAAGGACTATTTTTTTGCTGAAAATTGAAGAAAGTGCATTTCAGGCCCCTGCAGTTTGTGCAAATTGACGCTTTTTACCCAGATTTGAAAAAGGGGGAGAGTTTTGCATATTTTGTTGTTTTGGGCGCACCGGGTCACTGCAGAATTTTGAAATTGACAATTTCTACCCATTTTTGAGAAATTTTGTCAAAGGCAATCCGCGAACGAAGATAAAAATTGAATATTTTTTGGATTTTCCGGATTGAAGCACAAAGTTTATGCCACATGTTAAGGAAGAGTTTTGACACGAAAAATTCCGAATAGAGCACATTCTTTTTCCTTTGGAGTTTTATAATCAAATTTCGATTATAAAAAGGGGGAGAAGTTTAATAAGGAAATTCGAACTTGAATTTTTCATAGTACGCGGATTTGATGACCAAAGTGATCTTGAAGTTTTGAAGCCACGAGATGATGCAATTGGAAGTTCGAAAGTGATGTATTCGAAATGGGTTTGGTTTTATTGAAGATTTTTGGGGTGTGTTTTTATGCGTAACTTTTGGGTGATTATTTAGAGTTTAGAATACTCTTAATCATTCGTTGCTGCTCGGTTTGTAAGGTCTCACATCCTAGAGCCCAAATTGATGAGTCATGGAAGAATTGAAGATTGAAGTTCGTTTCGACATGTGTCACCTTTGAGGCTTGAACCGCGTAGTGCTTGATTTTGGAAGATTTGAAGTGGGTCATTCATTCCTAACTTTGAGGGGGAGAATGTTGGGGTACAAAGTTCGTCATTCATGACTTTGTAAATGTTTGACTTTTATAAAACCCACTTGCATGTGGTGCTTTAGCCTTTAGACCCATTTGTTAGAGAGTGAGAGAGAGAGAGAGAGAGACATGTAAACACCTCTATAAATAGTGGGTTTGTCCACTTGTAGAGGTGTGCTTGAGAGATGTAGAAATGAGTGTGTAAGTGTGTGTTAATTATGTAGTCTAGATCTATATCTTTTTTGTAACACCATATACATTCAATATATCTCTTAAACACCCAAATCACCATGTTCAAGTGTACAAGCTTTAATTCCGCATACCAAACCATGTTCTTCGTCACTACAATTTGTAACATCACTTGGTGATAGTTCGAACCCAATTGGGGGAGAACTAGGCATGCTACTTGAAAGATCATCAATTTGTTCAGTTTATAGTTTCAGAAGGATGGATTATAATGATCTACTGCTCGGATATGCGAGGGTTTGACTCAAGATGTGATCAAGATGAGTTGCAAAGCAACTTAACATTTGTTGTATGTGCTCAGGAATGCACGAGTTGTATTCGATGAAGGAAATTGTTGGTCAGGGAGCTCATTGTAGCCAATGGTCCCTTTTGGGGATGCTGATGAACTAGTCAAGAGGTGGTTAAGTTGGTCGGGTCGAGTGTTAGTTGTTAAAGAATTTTTCAGCTCAGGGTATAGATTGTTACTATCGTTGGTTTGTCAATCAACTTCAGAATTTGGTAAATGTAGTTCTGTATGGGTTAGTTCAGTAGAAAATTGGATTGTTGGGTAGTTACCAGTGCATCCTCGATCGTTGAATGTTCCATTTTATCTTTAATGGGAGGGGATGTTTCAAAGCTTTTGAGTTGTATTACTGGAGGTCAATAATTATGACTACTTATCGTCATGTTCTGTTTATGGTATGTCATGAATTCTGGATATGTTTACCTGAATTGTTGGATTGTGAAATTATGGTCTATAGCAGACATGGGTTTGTTTTGGTACTAGGTAGAAAATTGAAGTGATTAGTTGTTTGTTCCAATTGTGGGTCATTTGGTTTCCTTTTCATCAGTTGGGATTGTATAAGGATGATGAATTGTATCAAGGGAAGGTACTTTGGATACAAAAATCTTTGTCGACAATAGTAAAGTGCATCATATGGTTTGGGGTGTGAACACCCGAGGATGTTTGGCCATGGGATATTAGTTCAGCAAGCTCAGTATGGTAGTGGTTGCATGAGGAGAGTGTGGGATGGCGTGTTAATCCAATGATCACAAGTTTATCAAAAATGTAGATGAATCCAAGTGATGGATGGTCACTTAGGACCGCTGGGGATAGTTCCAAGTGCAAGGTATTTTAGAATTTGTACCCATGTCAGGGATTTAGATCGTGAGTGTAGAGTAGACTACCATTTGGTCATTGGGGCCTTGAACGACTAATTGGGTGGTACGTATAAGATATTGTTTGACTAAGGACTAACTGGGAAGTCCAGTTAACATGGTATCATCCTAAGTCAAATAGAGAGCCGATTCTGGTTGCAAGGGGGTTTAGGGTTAAGTAAGGAATAGTGTTCTTTTGTTAGTGGTGAGCATCGAAGAATGTGATTTGGATTCAAGGCTAGGATCAGGTCGAGGGTTGTGTTTGGACCTTTCTTCATTTTCTTGTATGATGAAGGCTTTGGGTGAAGCACAACTCAAACACATGATAGAGTCTGGTAGGCAAGGTTTTGACTTGTAGTGTTTTTGGTTAGAGTGAGGTTGTGGGAGTCATGTAAGACTGCGGAGTAGTCGTAGCATTCACTAGGTTAGCATGCAGTTTTGGGAGTGATGTAAGATTGTGGAGAAGTGGTAGCCTTCACCAGGTTAGCGTGCAGTACTAGGAGTGATGTAAGACTACGGAGCAACCATAACATTCACCAAGTTAGTGTGTGGTTGTGGAAGTTATATAAGACTATGTAGCAGGCATAAAATTCACCAAGTTTGTGTGCGGTAGTAGGAGTGATTTTAGACTACGGGAAGCCATAGCATTCACTAGGATAGGAGGCGGTTATGGAAGTGTTATAAGACTGTGGAGCAACCGTAGCATTCACTAGGTTGGTAGGCAGTGGTAACAGTGATGGAAGTCTATGACTTGGCTCGTGGCATTCACTACGATGATTTAGATCATCACAGGGTTGGTTGAAGGGTTTTGAGTGGACCTCAACATCTCTAATACTTGGGAAATCATAGACTGGGTCGGGGACAAATATGATGTGTGTATTAGGTTCGGTTTGTAGCCATCACTGGGGTAAGCGGATTTGGTGATCGTTCGAGCATTGGTTGGTTGAGTTGTCTTTCATTAGGAGTGAATGTGTAACATCCCAAAATTCAAGGCCAAAAATTTCGTTTTGATTAAGTTATAATATAAAACCATCAGTAATAAAACATTCATATTCATATCTCATGTCAAAACCAAAGTGTCAATAATCAAAGCATTTTATCGTAAAACCATATCAGAGTGTAATCCCAAAGATCTTATGTGCGGAAAACATAGTGTGATGCGCTGCGATCCAGCCGACTCATTTCCTTTGAAAACGAGTACCTGAAACCAAGACTATAAACCATAAGCACGAAGCTTAGTGAGTTCCCCCGTTATACCACATACCATACAATCATATAATGAACAGCTAGGAGATACGGTCCTCGCCCACACTCATGGAGATACGAGCCTCGCCCACACTCCGCTAACTGGCAGATACGGTCCTCGCCCACACTCCACTATCTCTCAGATACGGGCCTCGCCCACACTCAGCTACTAAACCATAACATACAAGTATATACAATCACATAATGAACAGCTAGGAGATACAGGCCTCGCCCACACTCATGAAGATACGATCCTCGCCCACACTTCGCTAGCTGGGAGATACGGGCCTCGCCCACACTCCACCATCTTTGAGATATGGTCCTCACCTACACTCAGCTACTATCACATATATCATAACACAAAGATACTATCAGACATACATGGGGTGTCCGAACTACCCTTCGGTCCTAACAACCGAACTTGGGGACTATTCCCCTCTTACTACCACTATCACATATAACATATCATGCCAACATACCTGTTTCTTTGATGATTCCGGGACGTAATCATCCTAAGGGGGAGATAATTGTAACGCCCGTAGATCCGGGCTAGTCAATTTAGAGATAATAGGGGTCGAAAATGACTTTTCGGCAAAAGATTATTTAGAATAAATAATATTAACCAAGTTGTAGTATATGTTACAAGGTTTCCGTACATATAAATAGCACCGAAATCCGAGTTATAACGAAGAAGTTATGACCCGTCGAAGTTTCGCGACGGAACCGGCACGGCACCGTGAAGTGTAAATAGTGAATTTACGATAGAGCGACTTTTAGCCTTAACGATCTAAAAAAAAATCATAGAAAATGTTAAACCAAGAGTGTCCATAAAAAGAACGCCCAAATCTGACTTCGTATGAGGAAGTTATGATTTTTCTAAGATTTAGCATAGCAGTGCACAGCCCGAAAATTCGAATTTTAGATCGGTCGATTTTCAGCCAAAATAATCTAAATGAGAAATTAAGATATCATTAATAGGAGTTAAACGATAAAAAGATAGTAAAAAACGGAGCTCGTATGCGAAAGATATGGATGAAGCTTAGCCGCTACTCTTCGAGCGCGATAAATTCGATACAGTTTTATAAATCCGAGATAGAATGAGAATTAGCCAACGGGGTCTAAACGAAACTTGTGTTACTTGTAAATACCAACGCGTGGATATAAATAAAGTCGGAAATGGAGCTCGTATGCAAAAGATATGGACGAAGCTTAGTCGCTACTCTTCGAGCGCGATAAATACGATACAGTTTTTGTAAATCTGAGATAGAAGGAGAATTAGCCGACGAGGTCTAAATGAAAGTTGTAGTCCTCGTAAATACCAACGCGTTGATATAGAAAACGTAGAAAACGGAGCATTTCTTTCTCTCTCTAACTTCTCTCTAGCCTCTCTAAACCCCTCCCAAGTCTAGGGAACCTCCCTAGCACGAGAAGAAAGCCCCGGAGCGCCCGACGGCTCCGAGAAGAAAAGCTTTCAGCTCGGAAACGCTGCTCCAGCGAAGCCCAGTTTTTAATAAAAACCCGCTGTAAGTGAGCTACGCCTATACTATATTTAATATAGCTTTTATTTAATTATAGTAACATTATTAGGACCTTAGAATAATTATTTGGGTTATTATTATGAGTTATATTGAGTGTTATTTAACACTTATATAATAGTAATAATAGCTAGACTATTATTTAGTCACGGTTAACGTTAAAAACTAAACCCTAGTGGTATTGATACTAGGTTTTGACGAGGAAAATTGTTTTGAGATAACGAAGTGCTGTCTGAGTTCGGAATCACCACCTAATCAAGTGAGTGCATAGTTACTTTCATCTTACACATAGATTTGAAGTATTTTATATAAATTACATGCTATGTGTGCATATTATCTGAATACTTGCTGTCTATACTGGATGAACGATTTTATACATGTTTTAAATGATTTAAACTGTATATGTATTTTATATCTACGATAATGTTGGGGTAAAACATGGGTAGATGTAATAGATGGAATATGAGTTGGATGATGAGTTGAGAGGTGTTATAGACCATAGGGTGAGGGTGACATGTGGACGATGTGAGAAGACTTTTCCCAAATGATGGCCCCGTCATTCAGCAGAGTATGGATGACAACCACAGACTATTCTAGACAGTCCAGTGGAACACTAGCAGGCTCGCAACCTGTAGGTGTTGTGAATGATGTGTTCACCCGGTGTACTCTAAACCTAGGTGATCATGCAGACTTGATGCCTAAACCATGGTGAACATGCAAACTTGATACCTAAACCTTGGTGATCATGCAGACTTGATGCCTAAACCCTGGCGACTATGCAGACTTAGTGCCTGTTGTGTAAACTGTGGCAACGATGGACTTTGTGCTGATTCCTTAGGATGATCCTTAGGAATGAGTGAACGAGAAATAGTTGATTCTTAGGGTAGATCCTTAAGAATAAAGAAGATATGGGGATGGGTAATTGGGTTGATTGCTTAATTGTTTAAACATAATAATTATATTATTGTGGGTTGAAAACCCTATGTACTCACCAGGTTTCCCAACCTGACCCACTCAGTTTATTTATATCACAGGTGTTGTTATGATGTCACATTACACTGAGAGATTTAGGAGATGTAAATCACTAGCGATAATGAATGTAAGTTCTGTTTATGCTTATGTTTCTATATTGACGATGACATCCCAAATGTTTTAAAATGAATAAAAATACTTTTCTTCGGAAATGCTTTGATAATGTATTTATCATGTTTTCCTGGGAACAAATTCCGCAACACTTTTACTAAAAGAGATACTCTGATTTTTATAAAGCATAAACAAAATCGGTCTTTTCTGGCCGTGAAAATGGGGATGTCACAGCAGCAGTGGTCTCGATGGTCTTTGGTTGATCGGAACAAGAAGAGCCGATGGGAGTGGCTGCTACGCAAAGAAGCTGGCGGCTGGAGGATTAGGGCGCTTAGGGTTAGGGTTTGATGGACGCTAACACCATATATACCGCTCCCTTAAAACATTGAACCATAACGACATAATTAGTCCCTGCCCTTCAATTTTCTTTCAAATGAAATCCAAAACTTACATTTTAGCCCTCCCTTCCATAATTCCTTACAAAATAAAACCCCTAACTTACAATACAGCCCCTAAGCCTCTAAAATCCCTCAAATGAAGTCCCAGAAGTTACAATTTAGACCCCGCCCTCATTAATACCTTCAAATTAACTCCAGATTTACACTTTTAACCCCCAATCTCTTGAAGTGTGACAGTTAGCTCTACGAGACCATCATTTGATTTATAATTATTTATTTTAGGGCTTTTATTCGCTCATTAATTTATTTATTTATCTAATAAATAAACTGGGTGTTACAACTCTCCCCCACTTAAATTAGATTTCGTCCTCGAAATCATTCCTTACCATTCCTTACATGTCAAACCACTCTAGCAACATAGTTACCATCCTGGGCACGCCCTAGCCTTCTCAGGGTAGCCATGACCAATCTTCGCAAATCCCTAACATCCGCAGGTGAACGAATTTCTTGCAACAATCGGTTGTCTCGAGATGGTCTGAATCCCTGGCAGACCACTCATAATGAATCAATATCGTTGGACCCAGTCCACTTTATCCTTCAACCGGCTAGTCAATTTCCGATAACTCGAGGTTCCCATTATAAAACATGATCATAGACCTAATTATCTCTACAAATCACTTGTACCTAGCCAAGGCCCAGATACTCCTGTTGTGAGTGACTTGTCACTCCCCAATAAACCAGCTATTCCATTAGTACTTCCAACCCCAAACACCCATACTAACACTGCCCAGACGCTGAAACTGCCCAAACACTGAACTGCCTGAAGCAGTATGCTGCCACATGGCTGCTTCCCACAAGCTACCGAGACCTCCTGGGTCTCAATTCGCTCGCCAATCATCTGAAATATTAGGTTCCGGCCCGGCTGCGGAGCCAAAGGACTCCCACTTAGTCGCCCCACACGACTTCTGAACGAAATCCTTCTCTGGAACTAGTTGCCACAAGTTATTATGTCATTGTGGCTCTAACAACCTCCTGATCTAACCAATCGGGTCCATGCATCGAATCCTGACATCATCAAATCCAAGACTAAAAGTGATTGCTACCTAACCGATGGTAGCCTTATATCAGAAGCAATTTTTGTACAGTCCATTGCTTCCCTGATCTCATAACTGTAGTGACTCTCCTACAGCCTTATTACTAGCCTAGCCAGATCTAATCCATTTGGGTAATACCGAAATCCAATCTGTGGATTTCCATATCCTCACTGCTGCACCCGAATTGGTGGGTACTATTGTTCCTTCCGCATTCTAACAACATGCTCATGCCATCTACCAACCTAGTGAATGCTATAGCTATGCTTGCAGGCTTTCAACATTCTATCACTATCTAGCTGCTAGTGAATGCTATGGCTACACCCACAGACTTACAACACACTAACATTGTCTGCCAACCTGGTGAATGCTACGGCTACACCCGCAGACTTACGACACCCCCTCACACTATCTGTTGCTAGTGAATGCTATTGCTACCCCTGTAGTCTTACAACACTTCCCATGTTAACTGACTGCTAGTGAATGCTATGGCTACCCCCGTAGTCTTACAACACTTCCTAAATCGGGTCGAACACGCACTCGACCTAACCCTCAACTGAACTCGAGTCCTAACCAGAACTCTAACCTGGTTCCCGAAACCTGCCATCACGTGACCTCAATGTACCAGTACCACACCCATGCCCGTGATCAAAGCATCACTGTAACCACAAAATCATCTACACCCTCTCGCAGGGTGAGAATTGGTGCCTCGCACAACCGCTGTCTGAGAGTCTCGAAGGCTGCCTGCTGCTCAGGCCCCCAACGAAAGGTCACCGACTTCTTGGTCACTCAGTTCAAAGGAACCTCAATCTTGGAGAAGTCCCGTATAAATCTCTGGTAATAACCTGCTATACCCAGGGAATTCCAAATCTCAGATGCAGACCTCAGAATCTCCCATTGCATCATGGCCTCTATCTTGGCCGAATCAACTAGAATATCCTTCTGGTTGACAAGGTGGTCAAGAGATTTCACCTTGCGCAACCAGAACTCACAGTTGGAGAACTTTAAAAAAAAAGTCTCTCCCCCACTTAGATTCGACTAAGTCTTCACATCACATGAGAATTGAAGGATTCCCAATCCTTCTCGATTTCTAATATTCCACTAATAACAACATGTGCCTGCCAATGTTGGCGTTTAATCGCCGATTAAACCTTGAGATCTCCCATCCTTGGAAATCTCGATGAGTACTCTTGAAATCTGATCCAGTCTGACACCTCAATCCATCTAACATGCTGTCAGTTGATGACCTTAATCTTCACTCTAGCTGACGAATCCTCATTCCCTCTCCCAATCTTGCAGTACCACTGAACTCTAAGCGAACACGGCCCATGCAAAAACACAATTCTCTTGAACATCCAATGACCAACCACTTATGCATCTAACACCCGCAACTGACAATACCCTCTTCCTATCACCAGTTCTGACCTAGCAACGGTAGTTCCTTGAACTCCAAAGTTCATCCATAAACAATTACCAACCATACCTGAACAATGATAGAACCTCTGATCGTTGACTTCATTGAAGAACAATCACTCCAACCCTGATCGAGTATCCTCTAAATAATACTCCTGCATAGATCCCGACAAAGATCCGAAATGATAACGGTATGCGCGGAACCACTCCGCAAGATGCGTCCCTCTTTGGGTTCATCAAGGACCTTTCGGTATGCAGGATGGCATATATGATCCTTGGTAACCCAAACACTAGCAGAAAAACCGACCTGAGGTCTAACTTATCCAAACTCGCTCACAATTCAAAAGCGGTACGTATTCCAAACATCCACGTAATATCATAGAAGATGACATACCCGCAACATTTGGAGGAATACTGACCGCCTTCTGCTGATATGACCAATCCTGCTACCCTGTAGCAGCTTAAACCCTTGGATTGACAAACTCCCTCGTGTACTTTCTCGTACGTGCTGCACTGACTCAGGCCCTTCTGGCCTTTCACTCGATGATCAGAAGTCATGGGTCTCTTCCCGGGACCCTCTACTATATGCACCTGGTACGCACCTCTCTTTCCAGGGTGCTCCCAAATTGATCTCGTATCTTCAACTCTTGGAAATCATATCCTTCAGGGTCTGACACCCTGTCACACTCACTAGCTCGCTTGCCAATGGCTAAGTTGCAACAACTAGAAAATCCTCTGTCCCCAAATTGGGTCACAAACTCTTCCCTGAAGCTCCTTAGATTCTCCAAGACTCTTACTGAGTCAAGTATGGATCCTGTGCTTTCAGTAGTACAGGCCCAATACTACCTTCCACACCTATCCATACTTTCCTCAACAATCCTCCCGAATCCTCCAAGTCACTTCCTCAAATTGGTATTCCCAAGTCTCACTGAACCCCACTGCTAACTAACTAAAATATATCCTAGGCTTCCCTAGGTTCCCGAACTCACCCAGTCCTCAGCTGCTGAAAGATTCCAAGTAATGTCAACTAGCTACCTCATGAATATAGCCACATGCAACAGAGATTAGACAATCCTTCGAGTAAAAGACCTATCCCTAGAACGGTTGGACTCAGACAAGAGCTGCACAATAGGGTCAGATTTATCACTCTGAGATTATCCAGCCTGTGCCACATGTGACTTAGCATATTCACTTAATAGTTAGCTCACATTACTAAAAGTCCCATAAAGCACAAAACAAGCAGCATTCAGACAATGGATCTCTAACCATCATATTCCAATCATATCATTATATCCTCAAATCAGGAATCTGTACATGCAATTCAAAGGCTCATACAATCAGGCATAACCTAAACAGGCTATCATATCACTGAGTGGTCAGTACTAGCATGCAATTCTACAAGCACATATAATAGGCATATAAGGCATCCTTCCTAGATCTTTAGCTCTAATCTAGCATACAGTTCTCATAATCATATCGTAACATAACATATCATAACATGTATGTGTATCTTGGGGAAAACTTACTTGAGCTCGGCTGATTGCACGCATCACATACTTTGTTCTACTCAAAGTTCTTTTATCTTTTCAGATTCCTTTCAAACTCCTTTTATAAAAATGGTTTTTCTTTTGAAAATTTTCATACCAAGCCCTTAGTTTGAGTTCAGACACACCCGAGAGTATGCCCGAATCCCTCAAACCAAGGCTCTGATACCAACTTGTAACATACCAAAATTCAAGGCCAAATATTTCGTTTTGATTAAGTTATAATATAAAACCATCAGTAATAAAACATTCATATTCATATCTCATGTCAAAACCAAAGTGTCAATAATCAAAGCATTTTATCGTAAAACCATCTCAGAGTGTAATCCCAAAGATCCCATGTGCGGAAAACATAGTGTGATGCGCTGCGATCTAGCTAGCTCCTTTCCTGTGAAAACGAGTGCCTGAAACCAAGACTGTAAACCGTAAACATGAAGCTTAGTGAGTTCCCCCGTTATACCACATACCATACAATCATATAATGAACAGCTAGGAGATTCGGGCCTCGCCCACACTCATGGAGATATGGGCCTCGCCCACACTCTGCAAGCTGGGAGATACGGGCCTCGCCCACACTCCACTATCTCTGAGATACGAGCCTCGCCCACACTCAGCTACTAAACCATAACATACAAGTATATACAATCACATAATGAACATCTAGGAGATACAGGCCTCGCCCACACTCATGGAGATACGGTCCTCGCCCACTCTCCGCTAGCTGGGAGATACGGACCTCGCCCACACTCCACTATCTCGGAGAAACGGTCCTCGCCTACACTCAGCTACTATCACATATATCATAACACAAAGACACTATCAGACATACATGGGGTGTCCGAACTATCCTTCAGTCCTAACAACCGAACTTTGGGACTATTCCCCTCTTACTACCACTATCACATATAACATATCATGCCAGCATATGACTATATCATCACATACGGTCAGACATATCTGTTGGAATAGTGTCTAAGGCTACAACTATATTAGGCAAGTATTTGACCCGGTTGAGCATGGTCCTTTTGGGTTGCCTTCACCATAGCAACTTGACAGGATGATTTATAATGAGAGAAGAAATATTATTAATATATTGTAAGAATAATATAAGGAATAATAATATTATTATTTGATTAATATAAGTCATAAATTAATTAGGAATTAATTTGGTGACTTAAAGAGATTAATTAAATAAAGGGGTATAAACTGTCAATTGTTTGATAGTTGCACTTTGGGCTATATATCCTTTATGGATAAGGGGTGGACGATTTCTAGGGCTAAGGATAGCCATAAAATCGTCCAAGGCTTGTCATGGAAATGATTTGGATTGCTTAGGGCTTAAGTTATCCAATTAAGGTTTAAGGGTGAAACCCTAGGAGCCTTACTAGTATAAATAGACCCCAAGGGCTAAGGGATTTCGTGACTTATGCTTAGAGAAGAAACCCTGGCCGAATTTCTCTTTCCTCCTCTCTCTCAAATCATTCTTCTTGCTAGTTGGTGTTTGTAAGCCATTAGAGGAGTGACAATTGTGACTCTAAAGCCTCAAGGACAACAAGATCAAGCAAGTGATTCAAGGTAAACTTCTAATCTCTGATTTCATATAGTTATTATATTCTATTAGCCATTAGAAGTCTTGGATTCAACGTATGTTCAATTAGAGAAACCTAGATCCAAGCATTAGGGTTGCATGTGAACATAGGAATGTTTTTATGGCTAAAACCCATCAGTGGTATCAGAGCCTAGATTGGTTTCTATTGAATTCATACTTTGATTGCTTGTTTGTTGCTGAAAAAATCGTTTTTTGTCCTCTGGCTGATGAACTCGGCGAGTCCCATGGTGGTACTCGGCGAGTAGGCTCAACTCGGCGAGTCCATCTGGGTACTCGACGAGTTCGAGCGTCAGAAAAAGGAAACTTCCGGATTTCTTGTTGTTTATCTTTGAGATACTTGCCTTAATCATATTAGATCAATATAAATCCGATTTTATGATATATATGAGTATATTCTTGACCTAATTGAAGATACTTATCAATTAATAAAATATTTGTTTCCTTATGTGATAATTGATTAATTATTTTATTAAATTGGTAAATTGTTTTGCAAGAAATCATTAAATAAATCAAATATGGATAATTATGGAATTAATTGTTAATTAAGATTATTTCTTATTTGATCCTCTATGTTTTTAAAAGTTTAATTTAGATAATTTAAATTTCAAACCCTAGAATTTTACAAGTTTAAAATCCAACCCTATACTAATACAATATTACAAGATTAATATATATATATATATATATATATATATATATATATATATATATATATATATATATATATGTATAATTAAAATGCTAGTCTTACCGTTAGTAGCCCTCATTCACGAAGCCGGTCTATAAGGTGGGTATAAGGTTGTTGCCTATAAAATGGCGCTTAATGGGTGTACACTCTCACCCATCGCTTGCTTGATCGGTGGAGGGTCGTTAGCCGAACGGGTAGGATAGGGCAACCTCATCTCTTCATTAAAAGTATAATATAAAATAAAAAGTAACTACATGTTTTTCAAAAATTTCCCAATCTTAGTTACTTTAGGAAAAGTGAATTGATGCAATCCCATTAAATTACATTTTGCACCCTTACTAAGAAGTTAGTGGAGCGTGTGTGGTTTACCAGCGCACTAATTGGTTCTAAGAAAAGGCGGCAAAGGGTGATTCATTGTTTATCATAGTTCGATGGAGTGTGTGTGGTTTACCGGCACATCAAATAGGTGATCGTTACAATGAAGGCACCATGTAAATTTGCATGGTAATTCACACCCACTTTGTGATCCCCGGTATCCCAGTCACAAACGAGAGGGGCATATCGAGATTTAAACATGCCATTGAAAAGTTTTCAATGAATCTCATCCAAACCTAGGAATTCTCAATACATTTAGAACTTAAAGTTATGTGGTGGAGAATTAGTGAATCGTCATTCACCTACCTTGAAATTGTTTGCATATTAGATTACGGCATCCCTTTTCTAATATGTAAATATTGTTGTTGGATCCTAGCCCTAATTTTTCTTATTGGGTGATAATTAGGGATTCATATTCTAATATATCTTTGTGCTTTCTATTTGTAGATGTCGAAGGCAAACAACGTTGCTGCTAGTTCATTCACATTGATGAGCCTTTGTCAAAAGGTTACTTTCGATGGGACGAATTTTAGCGAATGGATAAGATACATTCGCACAATTGCTCGCTATGAGGACAAGGATTATGTCCTAGATGAGAAGCTCGAGAAAATCAACCCAGAAATCGCTACTCCGGCTGAAATGACCGCTTTTGAAACTCACGAGCGTGATGCAACAAAGGTACATTGCATCATGATAGCCACCATGAATGCCGAATTCCAAAAGTCCTATGAGGACATGTATCCGTATGAAATGCACCAAGAGTTGTTGGAGAGATACCACCAGAACGCGAGGCAAGAGCGTTATGAGATTTTCACCAACATGATTTCCGCTAAAATGGGTCATGGAGAATCTCTTACCGTGCACCTGCAAAAGATGCAAAGGTATGTCGATCGTCTTCGCAAGTTGAATGTTGACTTTGGGGAAGACTTGGTGATCGACATGGTGCTTCACTCTTTGCCTCCGTATTATAATCAATTTAGGATGACCTACCACATGAAAAAGGAAGAGGGCACCCTAAGCAAGCTCCAAGGTCTCCTTAGGGTTGCTGAAAGCAACCTAAAGGACAAGTTTGTTGCACCCACTCCCAATCCACCCGTTGCTCCTGTTTTGGCCATTGGGCAAGGAAGAGGCAAGAAGAGGAAGGCTTCGTCTAAGAGCCACCGCAAGGGAAAGTCCCGAGATGGTTCCTCTTCTAGTGGGACCAAAGTTGATCGTGCTAAACCCTGTCCTAACCCTAAGGAGGCAGAGTGTCGTCATTGCCATAAAATAGGGCATTGGAAGAGAAGCTGCCCAGACTACCTGCAAGCCATAAGGGAAGGAAAGATGAAGCCATCTTTCACAGGTATTTATACAATTAAATCTAATGATTCATCTCATTCTAATTCTTGGGTCTTCGATACCGGTTGTGGTTACCATATTTGTTCCGATTTGCAGGGACTAAGAAGAAATAGGGATGTGGAGCATGGAAGAATAAATCTAATCATGGGGAACAAAAGACCGTCGCCTGTGACCAAGATTGGAGTGTATTCTTTAGTGCTTAGGAATGGTTTATATTTAGATTTGAAAAATTGTTGCTAGTCGCCAGAAATGGCTAGAAACATCATTTCATTTCATGGTTAGTTTAGACAAGGTTTTAGATTTTCTTTTAATAATGAGAATGGTTCTATTCTTGCTTATCTAAATGGTGTCTTATATTTTGAAGCTATACCATGTAATGGAATTTATGAAACTGTTATGATTGTAGATAACTTAGGAAATGATGTTTTATGCATGGATTCTTCCAATGGTGTGGATAGAGCATCTTTGTGGCATTGTCGTCTTGGACATGTCAACAAGAAGCACATAGCCCAACTCCAAAAGGATGGAGTGTTGGAGTCATTCAACCTTAGGGAAGATGACACATGTGAGTCTTGTTTACTTGGAATGATGACTAAGTCACCCTTCACAAGTACATGTGAAAGGGGTGAGGGTCTATTGGACCTAATACATACCGATGTATGTGGACCGTTTAGATCAACCACGAAGGATGGAAACCACTTCTATGTGACTTTTACCAATGACTATAGTAGATATGGGTATATTTACTTAATCAAGCAAAAGTCGGAAACTTTTGAAAAGTTCAAAGAGTTCAAAAATGAAGTGGAGAATCAATTGCGCAGGAAAATCAAGATGCTTCGATCCGATTGAGGAGGAGAGTACCTAAGTCTTGAATTCCACGATTATCTTAAGGAGTGTGGAATAGTTTCACAATTGACGCCACCTAGGACACCGCAGTTGAATGGTGTGGCAGAAAGGCGTAATCGAACCTTGTTAGACATGGTTCGCTCTATGATGAGTCATGCTTCACTACCTATCTCTTTTTGGGGGTATGCCTTAGAGACTGTCGCCCATATCCTTAACCGAGTCCCTACTAAGAAGGTTGCCAAAACACCTCACGAGATGTGGACAGGGAAAGCTCCCTCGTTGGCATATATCAAGGTTTGGGGTTGCGAGGCTTTCGTAAGACGAGATACTCACGACAAGCTCGAACCTCGTAGTGAGCGATGTATTTTCATCGGCTACCCACAGAAATCCTTTGGATATCTCTTCTATAGACCGAGGATAATGTTGTCTTTGTTGCGAGGAGAGGAGTTTTCCAAGAGCGAGAACTCATAAGCCAAGGAGACAGTGGGAGGAAAATCGAGCTTGAAGAGATTCAAGAATCGATAGATGAAGGAACCTCTACCACTGGCACTCAACCCGAGGAGGAAACTCCGGTTGAACCGATTGACGAGTCCTTACCTCTTAGACTTTCCGAAAGAGTTAGAGTTCAACCCCAGTTTTATGGTTTTCATATTACTACTAAAGGGGATACGTATATTAGTGATGGTACACTAATAAATCTAGATGAACCTAATAGCTATAAGGAAGCTATGGCAGGCCCGGAGTCTGCGAAATGGAAAGAGGCAATGGACAGCGAGATCCAGTCCATGTATGACAACCAAGTTTGGAATTTGGATGATAATGTGCCCGGACGTAAGACCGTAGGGTGCAAATGGATCTTCAAGAAGAAGACCGATGTGGATGGAAACGTACACACATATAAGGCGCGATTGGTTGCGAAGGGCTTTACTCAAACTCCCTGAGTTGACTATGATGAGACCTTCTTACCAGTTGCGAAGATTAAGTCTATTAGAGTGATGATAGCTATTGCCGCATTTTATGATTATGAGATTTGGCAAATGGATGTCAAAACCCCTTTCCTTAATGGGAAGTTGGCTGAGGATGTTTACATGGCTCAGCCAGAAGGTTTTGTCGATCCGAAGCATCCGAATAGAGTGTGTAAGCTTGAGAAGTCCATTTATGGACTTAAGCAAGCGTCTCGCAGATGGAATCTTTGCTTCGATGAGAAAGTCAAAGAGTTTGGATTTGTACGAAGCGAAGATGAATCGTGTGTATATGTCAAAGCCAGTGGGAGTATAATAAGCTTCCTCGTTCTATATGTCGACGACATACTACTCATAGGAAATGATGTCCCGACTCTGCAGGAGGTTAATTCCTAGCTCGGGAAGTGCTTCGCTATGAAGGACCTCGGAGAGGCTTCCTATATTTTGGGAATAAGGATAGTGAGAGAAATAAGTAAGAGACTAATAGGACTTAGTCAGAACACTTACTTAGATAAGGTACTAAAACGTTTTAGTATGGAAAACTCGAAGAAAGGAGAATTACCGATACAAAGTAATGCCAAGTTGAGTAAGACTCAAAGTCCGAGTACCGAAGCTGAAATAGCAGAAATGAGTCGAGTACCATACGCTTCCGCAGTTGGCTCAATCATGTATGCTATGACTTGTACTCGCCCTGATGTAGCCTTTGCTTTGAGCATGGTTAGTAGATATCAAGGGAACCCTAGCAGAGCTCGTTGGATTGCGATTAAGAATATCCTTAAGTACCTTCGGAGGACGAAGGAATGGTTCTTAGTCCTCGGAGGGAGTGATGACTTGAAGGTGCGAGGGTATAGTGACGCCAGCTTTCAGACCGATAGGGACAACTACCGTTCGCAGTCGGGCTGGGTCTTTACCCTGAATGGAGGAGCAGTAACTTGGAAAAGTTCCAAGTAGGAAACCGTAGCTGATTCAACATGTGAATCAGAGTACATTGCAGCGAGCGAAGCGTCGAAGGAGGCAATATGGTTAAAGAACTTCATCGGTGATCTTAGAGTTGTACCCGCCATAAAGGAGCCCATGGAGATTTTCTGTGATAATGAAGGAGCGGTTGCCCTGACCAAGGAACCGAGGGATCATGGTAGATCTAGACATATCGACAGAAAATATCACTTTATTAGACATCGTGTAGAAGAAGGACAACTCATAGTGAAGAGGATATCATCAGAAGATAACCCAGCAGATCCGCTTATGAAGGGACTGAGTAGGGTTGAGCACTTGCAGCATGCTACGAGTATTGGGCTGAAGGATGATATTAGTATAGATTAGATAATAGTAGAAACGTGTAATAGATATATGTAATTAAAATTTGATGATTAAATAAAAGAGTATTATTTATGAGTAATGTTACTGTCTTATGTTAATTGTTTAACTATTGTTTCATTTTGCATGTTTTGACTTCAAGAATAATTGAGTTTATTAAGAATAATCGAATTGTTCAAATTGTCCACAATCGTTCATATGTTGGAAGTAGGTATGAATGAAGATTGTCATGAATTGGTGTGTAGATTGTCTAAATGGTATTAGACATAGCAAAAGTTTGCTGCAACGTTTATGAGTTCTTATGAACTAGTTTTGAGCATTGGAACAAAACCGCGCTTGCTGGAATCACCTTATGGAATGTGATAAAAGGGGTGATCGCAAGACGATAATATCATATAGTATTAAAACCAAGATATATGGTTTGTTATTTATTGATTGGTTGTACATTGATAATGCGAAACCGCATCAGTAACTTGATGTTATAAAACGCATTGTTGTGTATGGATGATTAATGAATAAGTAAATGCATATAAGTCGAAGTTTATCTGTTACTTTTATCCCATGAGGGTAAAAGCGATATCTCGGCCGCTCGATGATTTGATTTGACTTATGTGTCGGGCCCGGTCAGAACTGAATTGATGTGTTCGATTAAGTTCTATGTCAAATGAATCGGAGATCGAGAAACCAAATGCTAGACAAATTGTTCCATAGAATTGTTAGCATGATGTCTAAACAGAGGACTGTACGATCCCTTATCTAAAGGACAAGATTGATTAGATCAGAGTTTGACAGCGTCTTTGAGAGCTACGATTGCTAATCGGAATACACTTGTATATATAGTTACTAGACTTATCCAAGTGGGAGACTGTTGGAATAGTGTCTAAGGCTACAACTATATTAGGCAAGTATTTGACCCGGTTGAGCATGGTCCTTTTGGGTTGCCTTCACCATAGCAACTTGACATGATGATTTATAATGAGAGAAGGAATATTATTAATATATTGTAAGAATAATATAAGGAATAATAATATTATTATTTGATTAATATAAGTCATAAATTAATTAGGAATTAATTTGGTGACTTAAAGAGATTAATTAAATAAAGGGGTATAAACTGTCAATTGTTTGATAATTGCACTTTGGGATATATATCCTTATGGATAAGGGGTGGACAATTTCTAGGGCTAAGGATAACCATAAAATCGTCCAACGCTTATCATGGAAAGGATTTGAATTTCTTAGGGCTTAAGTTATCTAATTAGGGTTTAAGGGTGAAACCCTAGGAGCCTTACTAGTATAAATAGACCCCAAGGGCTAAGGGATTTCGTGACTTATGCTTAGAGAAGAAACCTTGGCCGAATTTCTCTTTCCTCCTCTCTCTCTCTCAAATCATTCTTCTTGCTAGTTGGTGTTTGTAAGCCATTAGAGGAGTGAAAATTGTGACTCTAAAGCCTCAAGGACAACAAGATCAAGCAAGTAATTGAAGGTAAACTTCTAATCTCTGATTTCATATAGTTATTATATTCTATTAGCCACTAGAAGTCTTGGATTCAATGTATGTTCAATTAGTGAAACCTAGATCCAAGCATTAGGGTTGCATGTGCACATAGGAATGTTTATATGGCTAAAATCCATCAATATATGGGGTGTCTGACCTACCCTTCGGTCCTAACAACCAAACTCTACTACTACCACATATAACATATCATGCCAGCATATAACATATCAGGTAGCAGCAAACCTAGATGATATCACAAAGACAATCATCTAGCATACAACTCCTACTGGTGGGCCGGCGTTGTGGCCGTAGACCCACCGCTACTGGAAGGTAACTCACCTCACACTGTTGAAGTCCCGTAGACACAATCTCACTCTGTTGAAGTCTCACAGACTCAACCCCAGCTGCTGGATGACAGATTCCCAAACTGTCAACACCAAAATAACATCCAATTAATAATTGGGTCCCACTACATAACCATAAGTACATTTTTTGGGTAATTACCACATTACCCCTAGCTTGGCTTATTCAAGCCCAAGGCCTAATCTATAAGCCCAAAATTCCAACTATGGCTCAAAGCCCAACATATGGCCCAATTTTCCAAATTGGGCCCAAGCCTATACGTGGTCTCATTCTAAGGCCCAAAATCATATAATCATTAAGGCCCAAACTATGGCCCCTCTATGGCCCAATTTTCCAAATTGGGCCCAAACCTCTTACATGGGCCTTACCCTTGGCACATTAAATATTCTAGTCCATTTGCTTGACTTTGGATGGCCCATTAATAACGCAGTCATCAAGGCCCAATAGAAGGCCCAACAATACACCCATGAGAAATTAGGGTTTCACATAAATGACGATTAGGGTTCAGTGTTTCTCACTTAACCCATTAAGGACTTAATCCATTAAGTCCATCATTCTTCTAAATAAGTCATATGGTGTGATTGGGCTTAATAACACAATTCCATTATTCCAATGGCCCACAAGTGGGTCTCAATAAGTCCAAGCCCATAAATCCAATATTAGGGTTTTCTAAACCCTAATTAGGGTTTCCAACCCATCTTAGCCCAATAGGCCCATTAGTTAAGTCCTTGGATCCATTAGGGTCCATTAAGCCCATTAGACAAATGTTTGGGCTTTTATGCCCATTAAGCCTCATTGGGCCCATTAGGGTTTCAAGGCCCATTAAGGTTTTAGTCCCTTGACCAAACATCCCCAAAATAGCAATCCCAAGAAGACTAAGCACACCGCCACCCGACACGGCGGCCGGTGGCGGCAGGAGGCGGCAGCCACCACTTAACGGTGGTGGTTTGACTTTCCTTTTCATTATTTCGTGATGGTTACATTTTACAATGCTAACTCTCAAAATAAACATACTAACAAATTAAACACACACAACCACCTTATGGTGGCCGGTGGTGGCAGCCACCACCTCACGGTGGTGGTGGTGGTTGTTCTCGAGAATTCCAGCCAAATAAACACCCACACACAAACTTCTGATATGCGAGATGCACCCCAGCAACCCTCCCGGTGGCTCACCGCGACGAAGGAAATAGATTGGGGACGTCAGCCACCACCTCACGGTGGTGGCAGTGGTCTCTTTTTGTTCTCAGTCAAGTAGCGGCAGTTTAAGCAGCCATGACGGGGGCTATCGGTGGCAGAACGGAAAGGAAGAGGAAGAAGAGGGACGACGATGACTGGACAGCAGCACTACGCCGAAGTGGCGATGTCCACCGGAACAGCAACAGCGAAACGATGCCCCACGGTGGGCTTCTTCCGATTTCTCATTGTCACAACATCAAATGAAGGTCTACGTCTTCAATGGGGTGGCACAGTGGCGGTGCAACAAGAAACGAGGGAGGTGGCGGTTGTATCTTCATTTATTCCGCGAGGCTAGGAAGCATTCGATTGATTCTTCAGTGTGCCTCGGGTTCGTCGGCACTCGTCGGGGAAACATCTCCAGTCTCGGTGGCCCTCCAAGCCACTCACAGCGTCACTGGCAGCAGTGGTCTCGATGGTCTTTGGTTGATCGGAACAAGAAGAGCCGATGGGAGTGGTGGCTACGCAAAGAAAGTGGCGGCTGGAGGATTAGGGCGCTTAGGGTTAGGGTTTAATGGACGCTAACACCAGATATACCGCTCCCTTAAAACTTTGAACCATAATGACATAAATAGTCCCTGCCCTTCAATTTTCTTTCAAATGAAATCCAAAACTTACATTTTAGCCCTCCCTTCCATAATTCCTTACAAAATAAAACCCCTAACTTACAATACAGCCCCTAAGCCTCTAAAATCCCTCAAATGAAGTCGCAGAAGTTACAATTTAGACCCCACCCTCATTAATACCTTCAAATTAAGTCTGAATTTTACACTTTTAACCCCCAATCTCTTGAAGTGTGACAGTTAGCTCTACAAGACCATCATTTGATTTATAATTATTTATTTTAGGGCTTCTATTCGCTCCTTAATTTATTTATTTATCTAATAAATAAACTAGGTGTTACAGAATGACTAATGGATTCATGTTGGCGGATGGACCAGGACAACCTATACATGTTTAGTTTTGAGTCTGCAACTGATTTTGTTTTCGATTAGGATTATTTTCCAGTTCCGATAAGTGGTCAGGGTGTATATGCTTTGGAGTATCTGTGAATGGACTAGGATGAACAGATTCGTGCAGTTCGGGTTGTGAAGTCAAGTATTTTGTGGGAGCGGTTTGGAATGGTTATGTATGTCTAGGAATCAGACATTGATCAGGGTTTTTTAGTTTAAGGCATAGAGGTTGGGCACTCGTTGGGGCTTGTCATTTCTGCTAAATTTGGTTCGATAATAGTTAGGGCGGGCGTTCATCCAAGTTGGATGACTTCTACAATAATATTTGGTATTCAGGGAGTTCGATTAGGATTGTTTGGATTGGAAGAGGAGATATTAAGGAATGATTTCGAGGAGAAAATCTAATTTAACTGGGGGAGAGTTGTAACACCCTGTTTCAAGTTGTTTCGCAATTCGAGGTCGTCACCCGAAGATCAAGTATCATAAGGCTATGGGCCTTAGGGAAGGAGATATTTAGACCCCTTGGATTTGTATAAAGTAGATTAGATGATCCGAGGGTTCAATTTATGTTTTAGAGTCCAAGGCTATAACCATACGTGACAGTTCAGGCCTTTTATGAATTCTGGATTTAACATCGGCAAGTTTTAAGGAAAATGAGAGTTGATAGAATTTAGATCTTCTCATTACCTTTCCGTGGATATAATGAACATCGAAATCGGACTTAGAATGAATCAGTTATGGCCTTCGAAAGATTGGTGGTTTTAGTCTGTAGCTGAGTATGGTGGGCATACTTTAGGAGTATGTTGGGCGTACTGGCTCAATAATCGGATCGCAGAGGCACCCACATACGTGGGGCGTACGTGTAGGTATGCGGGGCGTACGTGTAGGTATGCGAGGCATACGTCCGGCAATGGAAAACCATAATTTTTAGGGTTTGTGACCTATTTAAACAACTTAATTTTCTTTAGGATTTTCTTATGACCAGTCTCCACGTCTCCAAACCCTAAGAATGGAACACTAATTACCTTGTGAGTGTTTTAAGCCTGAAAGTGATCTTTGAAGGTGTTTTTAGTGATTTTGAAGGAGGAGGAACTTATGGAAGTTGTATTGGTGTGGCTAGAGCTTGTGGATCGAGAATCATCATCAACTTGGAAAGCTCTTTGAGGTATAAAGCTCTTAACTTGATGGTTCATTTTGTTAGATCTAGTTAGGGCTTGTTTTTGTGCTTTTTATGGTCCTTTAAGATATGCATGAGAGTACGAGTTACTCCAGACGATAAGGATGATAGATTTTAGCATTTTTGAGGTCCCTTGTTCGTAATAACGCAATCTTGATGATTTATATAGAACCATGCATGAGTTCAGGTGCGTATTATGGATTTTATTGACTACTAGGTCCCATTAAGACATGCATAGGAGTAAAATTGCCAACTTTATGTGTTAAGAAATCATTTAGGAACATATCTGAGAATTGGTAATAATGGCTTAACCAATTAAGTGCTTAATGGATAGTTGGTCTTACTACAAAGTATGTTGGGCATACCCAGCTCGGACATTGTGCTTACTGGTTAAAGATGGCGTATGTTGGGCGTAAGTCTAAGTACGTCGGGCGTACTCAACATCCTTGAATTTTGTTGACTTTTGTGTTTTTGGCCATATTTGGACTATTACGATTTCTCGGGCCAGCAGTCTGAGCATTTATCTGTTTGTTTTAGCAGTTTAAGGTGAGTCTTCTCCCGATGCTTGTGAGTTGAAGGCACCAATGCCGACTCACTAAATTGTATATGTAGGATGTTAGCTGTCTTTATGAATCTTGAATGTTTGTATGAGCTTGTGTGATAATATATGTATGTATGTATGTATGTATGTATGTATGTATGTATGTATGTATGTATGTATGTATGCATGTATGTATGTATGTATGTATGTATGTATGTATGTATGTATGTATGTGTATATATATATACGTGTTGATCAGCTGGGTCTTGCTTGTTGTTATTATGATTCGTTTGACTGTGTACTGGGACTGCTGATAGTCCCCAAAGTTGTTGATAACCCATCAGGCATGCTGTTTGCCCTCTGATACTTTGGGTAGTCTCCAGCGATGCTGATAACCCACCGATCGTGCTGTTTGACCACTAGGACTGCTAATAGTCCCCATTGTTGCTGATAACACATAGTTGTTTATTTGTGTTGTGAAGTGTGTGGTATTTTAGGGAACTCACTAAGCTTTGTGCTTATGATTTTTGGTTCACATGTTTCAGGTTTTCTTATATTAAATGAGATACAGGGCTCGATTGCATCACATCAATAGGGGACTTGTGCACATGATACTTTGATATATGTTTTAAGATCTTGTAGTTGTGATTTGAATAAACACTTAATGTTTTAAATAAAAACATTTGGGTTACAATTTGGGGCGTTCAAAACTAATTCATTTAAGTTTGACTATTCAAGATGATGGATACCCGCAGTAGAGGTGGATCGGGTGGAATAGGTTGTGCTCAAGGTGGACACTAGAGGTTGCAAAGATTGGTGTGTCATATTGGAAATGAGATTCCACCTAAACAACCATCGAACCTCATGGAGACAATTTTATACGAGATGGCAAAAGCTCTTCGTGATGCTTTGGCTACCCTCTTGGATGCACCGTAAGAAGCAACCATGAGGAGAAATAATCAGCCACCCATAATTGAAAAGTAAAAAGAAGGCCAATGAGTAAGTGAGAGTAGTCTGCATAAGGACAGACCGACAAAGGAAACTACTTGTACTTTTAAGGTGTGCATCGACTGTATGTGTATTGGATATTTAGGAAAGGATGACATGATAGCTGAAATGACTTGTATTACCCACATTGAGAAAAATTTACGAACCTGCAAATGTGCTGAGAATGATAAAGTGGAGCATGCCATAGAATTTTTGATATGAGCGACTCACTACGGGTAACAGATGATTAGTAGTACTCTTGGGGAGGAACTGGTGAGTATGTTATTAGTGGAGCAGTTCATGTTGAAGTTATGTCAAGAATACTATCTTCAAACTACAGTTAGACAGCTTAATCATGATTTTATGCATTTAACTCAAGGCTCCAAATCTGCACAACATTATAGTGTGGAGTTCAACGAGAAACCTCGAATTTTTGAGCATCAAGTTAATACTGAGGAAAGGAAGATGAACAAGTATATTTGGGGACTGAAGACTAACATATGTAAATTCCTCCAAGCCTGAAAGGATACAACTTTATGTCAAGTGGTTGAAGTGGTGAATGACAGAGAGGTGGAGCTTAAGAGGCAAGAACCGGAAAATAAAGAGGAAAGTGAAGTTGGGAGAGAAATATTGAAGGGTCTTTAAAAAGGCAGGAAATGTCAAGAGAATCAATTCGAGCATATCGAAAGAAGGGTGAGGAGAAATGGTGTGATAAATGTAGTAAAAATCATTAGTAAGTTGTAATACAACTCTAACTCAGTTTCATCGTTGTAGAGGGACTACAAACCTGCAAAAAGAACTTTATTGCTAGTAGCCCAATGTCATTCAATTATGGAAAACATGGTCACATATGTACTAATTCTCTAAAGGAAAAATATAAAGCGCAAGTAATACAGGGAAAACTGACCGAGGAGGATCATGACATGCTAAAAGGAATGATGGTGGAAACATGAAAGGTCGACTCTTCCAGATGGTGACAAAGGAAGCAAGAGACTAGCCTGATGTTGTCTTAGGTACTTATTGTCACACACCCAAACCAGAACGGCGGAATCGTTCGAGGGCGGATGACTTCATGTAGTATCGTAACAGTTGAATACATAGTAAAGAAAATAAAACAACCATCATATATATAATTTAAAAGTTACATTGTTGAATGATACTTGTTTCAAAACAAAATACAATATGATGACAAAATGAGTTTTAAACTGACGCCTTAGTGTCACTTCTCCAAAAGCTGAAGTTTACAAGTATTACTGAATCCCTGAGAAATACAAGTAGATTTGAAAGAGTAGATCAGCATTTAAGCTGGTGAGTTCATAAGTATTTAATGTTAAAGTTTTTATAAATCTGAATGAAATTGTTTGTAGATGTTTGAAAACTCCTAGAAAATCTCATATTTGCTACTAGTATAAAAGTATTCTTCTACACAGACCCAACTATTTTGAATGTTTGCTTCTAGAAATCCAATGTTTTTCCATAAGTGTGTGGTAGTTTAAAAATTCCAAAACTGAAATGCAAAAGTGTTTTTCATGCCTAGAATAGTAGATTTATGTATGTATAAAATCACTAAGGCATTTGATAACCCCGTAAATCAACGTGTTTTTAATACTCCATGTGAGTTTTCTAACCATGCTATTGACCCAGACTGCCTGTAACAACGTTCTTTAGGCGTTGGAATGTTATGACGATTGTGTTGGGTTTTGAGCAATCTAACACTTCCTAAGTGTGCATGCAACCCTAATAAACCTTGGATCTATGTTTTCTTCTAAAATACATGCAAATAATAACTTCCAAGGTTTCTTCCTAACTAGCATAGCATAAGGATTATGAATCGTAAAAGTACTAGTAGAAATACATACCTTTTGATGATGGTTGATTGTTTGGAGTTTGAGAGCCAAGCACCAATAGTGTGAATGCCTCAAATGGAATCACAAATCACCACAAACACTTGGAAAACTTTGAGAGAGTGTATACACACATAGAAAATCGGCCACACACACAAAACCACACTAGTGGCTATTTCATGCAACATAAGCATGCTTATATAGTGTACATGATTAGGGTGAAACCCTAATAACCCATGACCTTTCCTTTTCCAAGGATCCATGGGTTAAAAGCTCCATGGATCATCCATGGACTTCCATACAAGCCTAGCCCATTAACAAATGACTGTTAGCCCACACTATATAAAACCAATAGCCCACAATCTAATTAGTCTTCCTTTTAATTTCTAAATTAATTCATAATTAATTTAAGACTAAGACTAATTAAATAACATGACTTCATATTAATATATTATAACTTATAATATATTAATAAACATATGTGTATAACTCTCATAAAATTATCCATAAATAGTTCGGGTGAAGTGCAACCCAAATGGACCATGCCGGGTCGGGTCAAGTATGTACCAAATAAGTTATAGACTTAGACACCTTATCCAACAGACTCCCATTTGGATAATTCTAATAACTATATTTGCGTATGTTACTTCAGGAACCAACCAGCAATTGTAGCTCTCGAAAACTCTGTTGAACTACGAAGCGCCATTTTAGATAAGTGATCATATAATCCTCTGTTCTCATGATATCAGCCGGACAAATACATGGAACAACGTCGTACTTATTGTCCAGCAGTTTGTTTCCCGATTTTCGATTTGTTTGACAAAGAACTTAATCGAACACATCAATTTAGTTCTGACCGGCCGGTACATAGGTCACAACAAAATCATCGAGGGGCCCAAATATCGCTTCTATTTCTAGAAGGAACAGATAAACTTCGACTCATATGCTTGTTCTACTACTTGTTGAATTGTACACAAAGGCACGTTTTATAACATCAAGTTACTAATGCGTTTACGTGCAATCAATGCACAACCAACTCATAGGTAACAACTCATATCTCTAGGTTTGAAGATTTATATGATATTACCGTCTCACGATCACTCGAGATAAATTCCATGAAGTGATACAACTGAGCGTGGGTTTATTCCAATACTCATAACTTATGAGCACTCATGAATGTTGTAGCAACCATTGCTATGAATAAACCCGATTCATGACAGTCTTGATTCATACCTACTTCCAACATATGAACGACTGTGGAGTGTTTAAATAACTTAGTCATTCGGAAAGAATAATCTAGCTATTTTGGAAGTCAAAACATGCAAAGTGAAACACAATAATAATCGAATCCAATATGGTCTCAGAACACTTTTGAATATAAATAGAACCACCTTTTATTTATCACCATATTGATTACACATCATTCATTGTATAATGTTTCAAACAATCAACTTAAGACTTGAATAAAAACAATAGTCGTCCCATGCTCCTAGCATGTACACTTTGTTTTTCTAAACAATAGTTATGCCATACTCCAAGTATGCACACTATGTTTGTCTATGATCCTTACATTGTGATGTAGATCAATTGAACATGATTCCATTGATACTCATTTCACAATCCCAAATCCTTATTGTAAATGTGAGAATCCCCGATTCCTATCATTTACCAAAAAATTTGTTAGATTTTAAACTTTTATGCAATGTTCCTCTTGTAATGATTATGCGCAAAGTCACCAAAACCTTGTCACCAGTCATTACAGAGTATTCCAAAGAAGGTCAACCTCTATGGAACGAAAGTCTCATATTCAAAGTACATTGCTTTGAACATCCTTCTTGCATTAAGGTTTTCTAATCTTACATAGATTGAATAACTTCCACCTATGGAGACATTTCCATAGTCCCATTTTGACTATCACTTCCGAACAAGAGTTACTTCTTTTCAGAACATGTCAATACGGTCCTTTCCGACAACTTATATCATACTTCCAACTTTCCCTGAGCAACCAATCTTTGACGAACCTCATATTGTCCTCGACAATTGCTTAATCACTTTAGTCATATCCAGTTCTAGACTTTTCCCTTCTAAATGCCCTTAGCATTTGGAAAATTTAGAAAGGATGAATATTATAGCACATGAAATCGATCCTATATCCGAAGCATATGGGACACGATTCATGATGTCTCACATAAAGACATGATACTAGACCAGTCTTTTGCTACAATATTTTTTATTTGCCATGTTTTCAAAATTTAACTATGAAGAGGGATGCCGTAGTCATAATTGAATTTTGAGAACGCAATATATATAGAATTTCCTTAAGTCGAACCATTCAGACATAAAATTCATATATATAGATGTCCTTGACTAAAGATGATTAAAATCTCAATCTGAGCTTCTAGAATTGAAATGAAGTATAATTTCCTCTCCCTTAATTATAGCAAAACGACTTTTTCAACCCCTGCAACTTCATGAATTAAAACTTTTGTTTTTCTATAATTAACATTGCTAGCTTGCAATACTAATCATAATTATCATGCTCCTAATAACATGATGACATATTTCCAGAAATCTGCTGGACTTCTGAAATTTAGATTCATACACCCTTCCTTAGATAGCTCACATGTGTGTCTAAGCAATTTCAAGAACTATGAAAAGGGATGTCGTAATCATAGTCTCAATTTCTTAGACCTTTGCCATTTCTCACAAGTCCATGTTAGTGTGCCGGTTAACCACACACGCTCCACTAACGACTTTTGAAAATGAAAATAACACAATTGATATCTACCTAAAATCTACTTAGTGAAAGCGTTTCCTCACCATCATTTTCATGAATCGGAGAGAAACCTTATGACACTTAGATTTTATAGTGTATGAGTTCCTATCCATGTGAATTTGTCAAAACCATAATCACAAGATAAGGTTAGTGACAAATTCAGCCTTACATGGATTAAACTTGTTCAATCTTAGTTTCTTGTCACCTTGGTAGCACAAGGCCCACCAATGCTTCCAAGTTGAACTCTGATAACTCACATGCAAATTCAACTTATTTGATGTAGGTACAGAAATAAGAATTATGTCAACACGATAGGTTGCAAACCTTAAGTTGTGTGCTAGTGATAAATTACAGGTTTTACTCTTGATTAAATCTTGAAACTCTTTCAGGATTTTTAAGGCTTCCACTGTCCCCTTGACATATAAGTTTCCCCAGTCAAGAACCATTCCTTGACAAAACAAATATTCAAGGGATAGTGCGGATTCTTATCAAGACTAACACTTCACACAATTGGTCTTAGTTGGTCTTTGTCTCATCCAAGACATCACAACTTACCAATCTCAAATGTACAAGGGTAGAAACATTTTACACTACATTTGATAAGTGTTTTAAACCTTACTTTATGTCACTCCAGGTTACAATCTTGGAGTATGACTCTAAGAATTGTTTTGGAATGAAATATGACTCATCTTCTTGATTTTAACCAATCCAACAATTCATGACCTCTCTTCTTAGCCATAACAATGCACTAAGACGTCCTTAGAGTATGAATTTGTGATATGGTTTCATAATCATTAAGATGATCATGAAATACGATACTAAAGTACTCTCCCATCCTTTCAGATTTGAGAAACTTTTATCTTTCTGCCTAATTTGATTCTTCTCATTTGTTTTGTCATACATTGTAACCTTTCCAATGTTACAGAATTATACTTAACCTCATAAGTATAATCATATTTACTAATCTATAGTAAATCATGACAAATCAATCTTTATGGTGGACCTTGACCAGCGCACACCCAGTGTACCTAATTCCTTTGTCCTTCAATTGACTCACATATACATGTGATCAAAGAATTATTCTTAATTTTCAAAGATGAAAATTCTCATTCATCATACAATACAACTTGTATGATTCCAAGTTTCTGTCCAATTGAAACTTGGGTGATGAAAAACTTTCTTCATTTGGTAAATTCAGACACTACCACAAATGAAAGAATCAAATCCACTTTCCAATATTGCTATTACTGGAAACATATAAGCAACAATTTTCCACAGATGCCATTGTAAGGATATTTTTAAAATAAATAAAATTAAAACCCTTTTTTTCTTTTATTTTAAAACTTTGCGGAAAAACTTATCCTTACAATCCACATGAAAACCTTGTTGTTATCTATTCATAAGCAATATATTATAACTCTTAAGCAACAGCTCAAAATTCTGATTACCGAACCATGCGATCGAAACCCACCTTCGCAATCAGAATCAACATATACTTACTTTAAGCTTCCTATCTTTTCTTTGATTCTTAAACATCAGCATGTGACCCATTCACATTATGTAATAAGAATCTCCAAATAGGAACTTAATAGAGTTAGACAGTGGACTTTACCCGAAGTAGAGTCAAACCTCTTGACTTGATCAACCTTATGACCTTTCAGGTGAATAGGGCAGCTTCGCAACCAATGCCCCTTCCTTTAGCAACAAAACACATGGACCCTTTGGTAATGGCACATGGGACTATCTCAGACTTAGCCTTTCTCTTTAGCATTTGGTCAACCGAGTTGACTATAGCCGATCCCTTTCCATTGGGAAGAGAAATCCTTTTCTAGATATCCAATGCTACCATTGTCAATGTCCATGTAGACTTGGGTCGTTGTTCTTTTAATCAAATTTGCTTTATTGGTGTTCCAAATCATTGCTGATTCCACAACACCAAGCAAATAGATAACATCATTAAGGGTCATGTCATAGTCCGTCTCATAGTAGTCCCAAAGAGACTCACTATGTTACTAAGAAAGTGATTGAACATCCAACTTTCACGGGACTTTGACACCCAACTCTCCCGGCTTGTCAATATGTGACTTTATCTCCAAGATGTGAGCACACATAGACTATGCTTGCCAATAGGGATTGAGTGACTTTAAACTTTTCAAGAACTTGTGGGTGAGGGAGAATAATTGGAGGAGGTGGAGGAAGTGAAGCATGATGTTGAGGGACACCATCTTCAAGAGATTTGGGAAGATCATAGTTGTCTGAACCAAACATCTATAATGGGAGAAAATCAAGTTAGTTGATTCAAAATCCTTAATATAACACCCAATATGAAATATTAAGGCTAGGACCCAACACAATATTTTATAATTTGGAAGAGGGATGCCGTAATCCAAGCTATAAAATATTTGAAGGTAGGCGAATGACGATTCACCAATTTCCACCATGAAAAATGAAATAATTTATTAGGTTTTAATTGGATTTGAAATTCCTAGATCTTTTGAGATTCATTGAACTTTTCAATGGCATGTTTCAATCTCGAGTGTGCCCTCTCAAATTTTATGACTGGGATGCCGAGGATCACAAAACAAGGTGTGAATAACCATACCAATTCACTTGGTACCCTTAATATTATCATCCAATCAATGTGCCGGTTAACCACACACGCTCCATTGATCTATGACAAACATTAAGTCACCCTTCGTGATCCTTACTAGTCCAAGTTAGTGTGCCGGTTAACCACACACGCTCCACCAACGACTTGGTAAGGTACAAAGTGTGAATTCCATGGGCTAGCACCAAATTCACATTTTTCCTAAAGTAACTAAGATTGGGAATTAAATAAAAAAAAATATTTAGTTACTTTATAATAATCATTATACTTTTAATGAGCATTTAAAGTCATTGTCCTACCCGTTCGGCTAACGACCCTCTGCCAGTCAAGCAAGCGGTGGGTGAGAGTGGACACCCATTAAGTTGCCATTTTATAGGCAACAACCTTATACCCACCTTATAGACCGGCTTCGTGAATGAGGCCTACTAACGGTAAAACGACTTGTTCTTATACATATATATATATATATATATATATATATATATATATATATATATATATAATTAACCATTAATCTTATAATAGTATAAGGGTAGAATTTTAACATTTAAAACTTCTAGGGTATGGAATTAAAGTTTGTGTGAGACTTTACAAATTCCAAAACTTGAGGGAAAGTTTTGAACAATTCATAAACTTTTGGATATTCATAACTTATGAGTTTTAATTAAGTGTTTAATACTTTTAATGAAGAGTCTCTTGGAAATCCATAACTTGAGGACAAGTTATGGAGTCCATAAAACATTTATGGGAAAAACTCTTCAAGAAAATGTAACCTACAACTTCTTAAAAAACATTTAAAAGAAAAACTCTTTTGGAATTCCATAACTTGAGGACAAATTATGAATTCCATTAAAACACATTAAGATCAAGAATTAACTAACAAACAATTTGCAAATAATTCCTATGATCTAACAAAACTCATTTGAACATGAACATCCACATCAACAACTTCAAGAATCATATGAACACATATAAACTTGAAATTTTGATTATAACTTTGAAATTGGTCCACCATCATCATTACCACATCAAAAACAGGTTTTATGAGTCCAAAACAGTTTAAGGTAATGATTCTAGACCAATTCCAGCACCAAAACCCGAAGATATGCTGTATGGGGGTCCAACTCGTCGAGTGCATGAACCAACTCGCCGAGTTGGATGAATTTTGTCTTGGACTCATCGAGTACCTTCATGGACTCGGCGAGTCGGCTGTGCAAACAGCATAAAATCTTTGATTTTCAGCAATTTGCATCAAGTATTCAAGAAAACAAGCCTAGGCTCTGATACCACTGTTGGGTTTTGAGCAATCTAAGACTTCCTAAGTGTGCATGCAACCCTAATAAACCTTGGATCTATGTTTTCTTCTAAAATACATGCAAATAATAACTTCCAAGGTTTCTTCCTAACTAGCATAGCATAAGGATTATGAATCGTAAAAGTACTAGTAGAAATACATACCTTTTGATGATGGTTGATTGTTTGGAGTTTGAGAGCCAAGCACCAATAGTGTGAATGCCTCAAATGGAATCACAAATCACCACAAACACTTAAAGAACTTTGAGAGAGTGTATACACACATAGAAAATCGGCCACACACACAAAACCACACTAGTGGCTATTTCATGCAACATAAGCATGCTTATATAGTGTACATGATTAGGGTGAAACCCTAATAACCCATGACCTTTCCTTTTCCAAGGATCCATGGGTTAAAAGCTCCATGGACTTCCATACAAGCCTAACCCATAACAAATGAGTGTTAGCCCACACTAAATTAATTCATAATTAATTTAAGACTAAGACTAATTAAATAACATGACTTCATATTAATATATTATAACTTATAATATATTAATAAACATATGTGTATAACTCTCATAAAATTATCCATAAATAGTTCGGGTGAAGTGCAACCCAAATGGACCATGCCGGGTCGGGTCAAGTATGTACCAAATAAGTTATGGACTTAGACACCTTATCCAACAGATTGTCACCCCAGACTTGCCAGTCTAACTGTAGCTAACAGTTTAGGTGTGGGATTGTCAATCCCGTATAGATCTATACACAAGTATCATGCTCTTCCTACAAGATATTATGGTATATAATACAAGACTTTTACTGCATACGTGAAAGTACGTGAAGTTGAATGTCTCACAAAACTTAATATTAAATAGATTTACGTATAAAAAGTCCAGTTGTTCTTGTATATGAAAGTATTTACTTGATATAGTATTTGTAGTATGTAAAACCTCATGAGTATCTAGTAAACTTTACCTATTATAGTTTTTCCAAATGTGTGATTCGTTTGTATTATAAACCCTAGTGCAATCGACTTTGTATGCATGTATAACGTTTGTAATAATATTATTGAACATTCATACTCAAGATATAAATAAAGTGTTTGACATTTATATAACAACATGTTTTATTCCAAAAGGACAAAGTGTTTTCATGATATGTTGTATGAGAATGTTTTCGTATGATAGTTGTAAATCACATATGATTGATTATAACAAAAAGTATAGCAAAAGATTGATGTTATTCACATGAGAATAATCATGTGTTTACTTGTATCCCCCCCCCCCCCCCCTTGAAAGTGTATAAAAGAATTTACAAAGCATTTGAAAACGTAATTATAAGGGTATGAACTCACTTGATAGAGTGAAGATGGTGAGATGAAAACCGAGCAGAACTTCGACAGGAAAAAGGGGATTTCTCGGGATTCTCGGGAATTCTCGAGAGTGTAAGACCTTCCTTCGGAACTTGGATGTGAAGACCGGGGCTTCGGGATGGCTTCGGGGGTTAAAACGCAGAGCTTCGGCACGAGAAAGAAGAGAATCGGGCAATGAAACCCGGAACCCTTTGAGCTCCATTTATAGCCCAATTTTTGGGTCCCAGGCCATGGCAATAGAGCTGCACACGTTGTGGAGTCGATCTTATCCTCTTCCCGGGACGAGACGTCTGTTGCCAAGCCTGAAAACCCATCAGTCAAGGCCCCACGTCGTGGCCATCTGTGCCACGTCGTGGAAAGCCTGACAGCCTCGGGTTTTGTTTCTTGAACTTGTAAAATCCGTAACTTCCACGTACGAGCTCCGTTTTTGACGTTCTATATATGAACGCGTAGGTGAGAATACGCTCTACAACTTTCGTTTAGATTTCGTCGGATAATTTTGAATTTATTTTTAATTAATTATTTTTAACTGGCCGGGACATGTAAACTCCGTCATAAATCCATAACTTCTTCATCTGACATCCCTTTTCGTCAAAATTTTTACCGTTGCACTACTATTGTTGAGATGTTCTATTCTCATTTAGGTTGTTTAAGCCAAAAGTCTCTCGATCTCTATTTCGAATTTTTAGCTATCTCCTGTTATATCTGAAACTTCGAAAAATCATAACTTTCTCATACGAAGCCAGATTTGGACGTTCTTTTTATGTACGTTTACGGTTTAATGATATCTACAATTTTCATTTAGATACCTAAGGCTAAAAATTATTTTATTGAAACTTCGCGTTTTAGGTTTAACCGTATTAACGGTTTTGTTGTGAATCTTAGGTTGGTCATAAGTTCCTCGTTATAACGAGGATTTTAGTGTTCTTTATATTTCTGAAATGCTTGACACTAAATCTAACATTTATGAAATTCAGTAGAGACTTTTGAACATTTTATTTTTGACGATAATTTTATTATATCGGGTTGTCACATCATCCCCCCGTTAGAGGGAGTTTCGTCCCAAAATTAAATGTAAAGTAGATATTTGTGGATTAGGGAAAGAGATGCGGGTACTTTTGTTTCATCTGATCTTCGCGCTCCCAAGTATATTCAGGTCCCCGCTTTGCATTCCAGCGGACCTTCACAATGGGTATGCGACTTTGTTTTGTTCTTTTAATTTCCCTATCCATGACCTCAATTTGTTCCTCTATAAAGTGGAGACTCTCGTTAATTTCGATTTCGTCTAGAGGGACGACAAGGGTCTCATTGGACAAGCATTTCTTCAAGTTTGACACATGAAAGGTAGGATGTACGTTATTGAGTTCCTGCGGTAGTCGAAGTTTGTATGCTACCGGGCCGATCCTTGCAAGGATCTCGAATGGTCCGATATACCTTGGGTTTAGTTTCCCACGTTTTCCGAAACGTATTAACCCCTTCCAGGGCGAGACCTTCAATAACACTCGGTCCCCAAAATGAAATTCTAAGGGCTTCTGTCTTTTGTCTGCATAACTCTTTTGTCTGTCTCTTGAAGCCTTTAGTCGTTCCCGAATTTGTACAATCTTCTTAGTTGTTTCTCTTATAATTTACGGGCCTGTGAGAGAGTTGTCGGGTACTTGTCCCTTGGCTAGTTGCATGTCACCCACTTCAGCCCAGCACAGTGGTGATCTGCACTTCCGGCCATAGAGGGCTTCGAATGGAGCAACTTTAATGCTGGAGTGATAACTATTGTTGCATGAGAATTCGACTAGTGGTAAATGGGTATCCCATGCTTTACCAAAATCGATTACACAAGCTTTTAGCATATCTTCCAAGGTCTGTATGGTCCTCTCACTTTGACCGTCGGTTTGTGGATGGTAAGCGGTACTCATGTCTAGTCTCGTTCCAAGAGATTTTTGTAGCGACTACCAGAATCACGAGGTGAACCTACTATCTCTGTCAGAGATAATGAATATTGGTACACCATGAAGTCGTACAATCTCTCGGATGTACGTTCGAGCTAGCTTCTCTATCCTGTCGGTTTCCTTTATGGGTAGGAAGTGTGCGGATTTTGTTAATCTATCGACGATTACCCAAATGCTGTCTAGCCCGCCTGTTGTCTTGGGTAATTTGGTTATGAAATCCATGGTTATCTGCTCCCACTTCCACTCGAGTATTTCGGGTTGTTGTAGTAATCCTGATGGCTTTTGGTACTCTACCTTGACTTTGGCGCAAGTCAGACACTTGCCCACATAGGTAGCGATCTCTGCTTTCATGTTTGGCCACCAATAAAGTTTCTTGATGTCCAGATACATCTTGTCTGAACCTGGATGCACGGAGTATCGAGTCTTTTGAGCCTTATACATGACCACGTCTCTAAATCCACCAAACCTCAGTGTCCAGATCCGATCCATGAAGTAACGAACTCCGTCGCCCTTGACTTCGAGATTCTTATCCATTCCCCTTAAGGCTTCACCCTTCACATTCTCTTTTTTGAAGGCTTCCCTCTAAGCTTCCTTGATTTGTGTGGATAGGTATGAATGGATCGTCATGGTTAAGGATTTCACTCGGTGGCCCGAGTATTCCTTTCGACTAAGAGCATCAGCCACCAAATTCGCTTTTCCTGGATGATAACGAATTTCACATTCATAGTCATTTAACAGTTCAACCCATCGTGTTTGCCTCATGTTGAGTTCCTTTTGATTGAGGATGTGTTGAAGGCTCTTGTGATCGGTAAAGATTGTGCATTCCGTGTCATAGAGATAGTGTCTCCAAATCTTTAAGGTGAAAACGACAGCTCCCAGTTCGAGGTCGTGTGTAGTGTAGTTGACCTCGTGCGTTTTGAGTTATCTCGAGGTGTAGGCGATGACCTTTCCTCGTTGCATTAGAATACATCCAAGACCTTGATTAGATGCATCACAACAGACCACGAAGTCTTCTGTTCCTTCTGGAAAGGACAATATAGGTGCGTTGCATAGTGCTTGCTTTAGTGTTTGGAATGCAGCGTCTTGTCTTTCTTCCCAATTGAAAGTTACGCCCTTCTGGGTCAAGGTGGTAAGTGGTTTAGAAATCTTCGAGAAGTTTTGTATAAACCTTCAGTAATAGCCAGCAAGGCCCTAGAATTGTCGGATTTCCGTTGGGGTTCTTGGAGCTGAGCAGTTCTCGATTGCCTTGATTTTCGAAGGGTCCATGTGTATCCTGTCTTTGCTAACCACGTGACCTAGGAAATCTACTTTCCAAATCCAAAATTCGCACTTTGAGAATTTTGCGTATAGCTTCTCTTTTCTTAGAGTTTCTAAGATTTGTCGGAGGTATTGACCATGTTCCTCTTTACTCTTCGAATAAATGAGTATATCGTCTATGAACACGATCACAAATTTGTCCAGGAATGAACGACACACTCGGTTCATTAAGTCCATGAATACCGCCGGTGCATTTGTTAATCCAAAGGGCATTACTACAAACTTGTAGTGACCATAACGAGTTCTAAAGGTAGTTTTGGGAACATCTCCTTCCAAGACTCGTAGCTAATGATACCTAGATCTTAAATCGATCTTCGAGAAATAACTCGCTCCTTGGAGTTGGTCGAACAAATCAGCAATGCGTGGTAGGGGATATTGGTTCTTGACAGTGAGCATGTTGAGTTCCCGGTAATCGATGCACATGCGGAAAGATCCATCCTTCTTCTTTACGAATAGTACTTCCGTTCCCCAAGGTGAGAAGCTCGGTCTGATGAATCCTTTGTTGAGTAGTTCGTTTAATTGGCTGGATAATTCCTTCATCTCAGCTCGCGCTAGACGATATGACGACTTAGCTACTGGGGTAGCTCCGGGAATTAAATCGATCCTGAACTCGACTTGTCGTTCTGGTGGGACTCTTGGAAGATCTTCAAGGAAGACATCATGAAACTCGCAGACTTCTAGAATGTCTTTGAGGTCTTTCGCTTCTTTGTCCTTATCTACTTCGTGGGATAAGAAGGCATGGTACTCCTTACACAAGTATTTCTAGGCTTTGACGCAAGAGATGATTTGTAAATTGGTACTAGGTTTGTCGCCATAAATGACAAGAGTTTCGCCGTTTGGCAGATTTAGGCGAACGACCCATTCGTGACAAAGTATATCGGTATAGTGCAGGCTTAACCAATCCATACTGATGATGACATCAAATCTCTTTATAGTGATTGGCATTAGATCGATTGGAAATGAATGTTCGTTTAGATGTGCAGCCTATGTACATATCGTTTGTGCTTTCTGTTCTACCATTTTCCATTTCTACTGTAAATATCTTATTAGGTGATTGAGGGTTCTGTTTTAGTATGTGTTTGAATTTATGACTCACGAAACTCCTCTCCGCACCACAATCAAAGAGTATGCATGCATAAGCGCTATTGAGGAGAAACGTACCCGTAACCACCGTGGGATCAGCTATTGCTTCGTTCTGCCCTATTGCCAGCACCCTTCCCATGCCGCCAGCATTCCTTGCCTTAGGGTAGTCTCTCTTGTAGTGTCCAGCCTCACCACACCCATAACACGCCTGGCCCACACCGACTACAGGGACTTGGGTGATTGGCCGTGCCGGTGCCTTACAGAAATGGGCAGTGTGCCCTTTCTTGTTGTAGTTGTTGCAGTGCATCTCCCGATAATTTCTGTTGTGATGGAAATTGCATTTGATGCACTTCGGTAGGTTCCCAACATATTTCTTCGTTGGTGCAGAGGTAACAGGAGCAGCAGTGGGGGTAGTAGCTGCATGGACTGCCACTATTTGTTGCTTCTTGGAAGGTTCCTGTGAAAACTGACTCTTCTTCTTGTTCTAAAACTTCTTCTTGCTGTTGTTATTGGTACTGATGTTGTTTTTGTTTCCTATGGTTTGCTCTGGGACAACAGTTACGAAGCCTTGACAAATTCCATGGTCAACGAGAGCTTGTGCCAACTGTTTGCGCTATCGAAAGTGACTGGTTTGGAAGCTAGTACACTTCCTCGAATCTAGGGTGACAGTCCCCAGATGTATCTGTCGATCTTCTTACTCTTTAGAGCAACCATCCCTGGGCAAAGGATTGCCAAATCACTAAACCTATTGGTATAGGTTGTGATGTCCGAGCCTACCATAGTAAGGCCCCAAAGTTCCTGCTCTATCTTTTGTACTTCGCCCCTTGGATAGTACTCTTGCATTAACATTTGCTTTAGATTCTCCCAGCCCATAGAATTAGCCACTACTAGAGTTAGTGACTTGACATGGCCATTCCACCACGTCAGAGCTCTCTCGGAGAATGTATAAGCAACAAATTTTACCTTGCTCACTTCCAGACATGCACAGATCTCGAAAACCACTTCTATTTTCTCTATCCATTATGATAGATTCATTATCCCTCCGGATCCATTAAAAGATATGGGCTTGCTATTGGTGAAGTTCTTGAAGGTGCAATCCCCTGAACGACCCTGACGTTGGCCATTCATAGAGCTATTTACTCCCCCTCCAGACCCATTATTACTCATCTGTGCCATTGTTGCTGTCACTGCAGCTATTACAGCAGCTATCAAGGTGGCGTTATCCATTGATGGAGGTGGTGGTGGTGGAGGTGTTGTGCTGTTGATATAGTATTTGTAGTATGTAAAACCTCATGAATATCTAGTAAACTTTACCTATTATAGTTTTTCCAAATGTGTGATTCGTTTGTATTATAAACCCTAGTGCAATATCGACTTTGTATGCATGTATAACGTTTGTAATAATATGATTGAACATTCATACTCAAAATATAAATAAAGTGTTTGACATTTATATAACAACATGTTTTATTCCCAAAGGACAAAGTGTTTTCGTGATATGTTGTATGAGAACGTTTTCGTATGATAGTTATAAATCACATATGATTGATTATAACAAAAAGTATAGCAAAAGAATAATGTTATTCACACGAGAATAATCGTGTGTTTACTTGTATCCCCCCCCCCCCCTTGAAAGTGTATAAAAGCATTTACAAAGCATTTGAAAACGTAATTATAGGGGTATGAACTCACTTGATAGAGTGAATATGGTGAGATGAAAACCAAGCAGAACTTCGACAAGAGAAAGAGGATTTCTTGGGATTCTCAGGAATTCTCGAGAGTGTAAGACATTCCTTCGGAACTTGGATGTGAAGACCGGGGCTTCGGGGGTTAAAACGTAGAGCTTCAGCACAAGAAAGAAGAGAATTGAGCAATGAAACCCGGAACCCTTTGAGCTCTATTTATAGCCCAATTTTTTGGTCCCACGTCGTGGCAATAGAGCTTCCCACATAGTGGAGTCGATCTTATCCTCTTCCTTGGATGAGACGTCTGCTGCCAAGCCTAAAAACCCATCAGTCATGGCCCCACGTCGTGGCCATCTGTGCCATGTTGTGGCCGACAGCCTCGGGTTTTGTGTCTCGAACTTGAATAATCCGTAACTTCCGCATACGAGCTCCGTTTTCTACGTTCTATATATGCATGTGTAGGTGAGAATACTCTCTACAACTCTCGTTTAGATTTCGTTGGCTAATTTTGACTTTATTTTTAATTAATCAATTTTAACAGGTCGGGACACAAAAACTCTGTCATAAATGCATAACTTCTTCATCCGACGTCTGTTTTCGTCCGACTTTTTACCATTGCACTACTATTGTTGAGATCTTTGATTCTCATTTAGGTTGTTTAAGCTAAAAGTCTCTCGATCTCTATTTCGAGTTTTTAGTTGTTTACTACTATTTTTGAAACTTTGAAAAATCATAACTTCCTCATACGAAGCCAAATTTGGACGTTCTTTTTATGTACGTTAATGGTTTAATGATATCTACAATTTTCATTTAGATACCTAAGGCTAAAAATTATTGTATTGAAACTTTGCGTTTTACGTTTAACTATATTAACGGTTTTGCTGTGAATCTTAGGTTGGCCATAACTTCCTCATTATAACTCGAATTTTAGTGTTCTTTATATTTCTGAAATCCTTGACACAAAATCTATCATTTATGAAATTCATTAGAGACTTTTGAATATTTTATTTTTGACGATAATTTCATTATATCAAAAGAAGTTACGATTTTTGAGTAGTTGGGTAATTACATTGATTCAAAATATCGGGTTGTCACACTTATATTCTAACCTCACTTCCAACTTGAGTTTTATTCGACTCGGCTGCATCATATTCTTTTGTTTCAGATCAATTAACTCTATGGTTGAATGTTCTACTAACCCCTATAACTGATTATATCATAGTCGAATTAGTTGATGAAAGATAAGTTTTAGTTACGGAACCTTATAAAGATTTTCAGTTTGAAATTAATGGCACCCTTTTCCCTATCAATTTGAAACCAATATCTACCAAAGAGTTAGATGGAATATGGTAGTGTTTTGGTTGTTAGCAAATAATGTGCAAATATTTGTAACTAGGAGATTGTTGTAATAGATGCTTCGAATAAGTCTAAACTCATTGTAAGAGGAGAGCGACGTTTTGGAAAGGTGATGATAATCTCAATGGAAAAAGTTAAGAATGTTTTTTAAAAAAAAGAGGAATAGCATATGTTGTGTATGTGTTGAAACTAACGTCGAAAGGACTAAGTATGTGTCATGTTGAAATGGTAAAGGAATACTTGGATGTGTTTTCGTATGTGTTACCAAAACTACGACCCTATCACAAAACAAATTTTGTAATCGATGTTGTACCAGTATCAAATCCTATATCATATACACCTTATCGATGAGCCCTATCGAAAATGGAGGAACTAAGAAACCAGTTATATGAACTGATTGATTGTTGTTTTATTCGTCTTTATTCGTCACCGCGGGGTGAACCTATTTTGTTTGTGAAGAAAAAGAATGAAACAATGTGCATGTATATTGACTATTGTGAATTAAAAAATCACGATAAGGAATCAGTATATTTTACCAAGGATTGAATTAAGGTCGGGTTATCGTCAATTGCAGATGCAAGAGGTTGACATTCCAAAGACATGCCTTTCGTACATGGTATGGTCATTACAAATTTTTAGTGTTTCCATTTGGATTGACAAATGCGCCTGCGGCTTTTATGGACCTGATAAACGTGACGTGTTGTCCGTTTGTAGATAGATATGTGATTTTGTTTATTGACGACATACTGATATACTCAAGGAGACAGGACAAACATCGAGAGCATTTGAGATAGATTTTAGATGTTCTTATCAAGGAGAAATTTTATGTGACATTCACCAAATGTGAATGTTGGCTGAGAGAAGTTTAGTTCCTCGGTCACAAAGTTGGTGAAGGCGGTGTAAAAGTATATCCTCTTAAGTTTTTTTTAGTAAGGAAGAAGGAGCCGCCGAAAAATCCCATAGATGTTCGTAGTTTCTTAGGAGTGGCAAGTTATTATAGACATTTAATAGAGGGGTTTTCAAGCATTGTGGCGCCATTGAAAAAATAGACAAAGAAGACATAATAGTTTATTTGGATGAAAGCGCAACTAGTATCATTTCACCTACACAAGGAGACCTTCTGCAAAGCACCAATGTTGGCCCTACCCTAAGGTGAGAATCATTTTGTTATGTATACCAATGCTTTGCAAATTGGTATGCAAGGAGTTTCGATGAAATGGGGACATGTTATAACATATGCATCAAGACAGTTAAAATCGACAAAAGAAATCGTACATGATCCTTGATTTACAACTTGCGTCAATACTATTCACTTTAAAAGTCTAGTGTGATCACTGATATGCGGTGAAATTTCATATTTTTACTGATCATAAAAGTTTAAAGTACTTTTTTATCAAAACAAATTAAATATACACCAACAAAGGTGGATGGGGTTGTTAAAGGATTATGATTTTGAAATCTTGAACCATCCTAGTAAAGCTAATGTAGTGGTCAATGCATTAAGTCGAAACAAGTAACCCATTGAAATAATGTATACTCGAATGGTTATTGTTAGCCACATACCAAATTTGATTAGAAAGGATCAAAAAGAGATTGAAAAACCAAAGAATCTAAAGTGTGAAAGAATGGTTAATTATAGTAAACAATAGGAGACAATTTTCAAGTTGTAAAGACGTTCATGTGTAGAATACGGGTTCCAAGATTCGGTGAATCATGGAAGCTACTACTCGGCAATGCACATTGTACAAGATACTCAGTGTATCTGTATAGTATGAAAATGAACCAAAGCCTGAAATCTTTGTATTGGTGGTTAGGGAAGAAAAAAATGTGGTCAGTATTTAGAGAATTGCTTGACGTGTTTCCAAGTGAAATCAAACCACCAGAAACCTTGTGTGGAATTATAGTCGCTACCCAACCGTATGAAGAAATGGGACGAGATAACTATGGATTTTGTCACGAAGCTACCACTTACTACGCGTTGTATGATTCCAACTGGGTACTGGTCAACCGATTAACCAAGTCTGCTCGGTTTGTACCGATAAAAGAAAGTTTTTCAATAGATCGACTAGTTGGTGTGTATATTAAGGAGGTAATGAGGTATGTGATAGGTTTTAAGAGGCTAAAAACGATATTTTTTATAAAACAGTTTTAAGTGGTAATGGAAGGAATTTTAAAATAACATTTGTTTTAAGACCATTTTAACAAAAACACCAAGGCTCCATTTACATTAACTAGAAAGATTATAAACAACACATAGGATGTTAAGAAGACAACATTTGGAGCCTTTGTTCCCACTTGTACATGGGGAGTTAGATTAGATGGGACGAACAAGGAGTTTGATCTTCTCTTAAAGTATCCACCAACAAGAGTAAGACACAATGGAATGGTAGTTACCTTTTGTATTGTAACTTCTTAATGATTTATGTACTTAATTGTACAATTAATTACTTAAGGAGAAGAACTTCTACACCACCAACGGTTGCAACTATTTGTTAATAATAAATATTCAGTATGTGTAAATTTGCTAAAGGAGTGACCTTATAGAATGACATGTTATTAACAAACATCATTCTAAAATGATTATTGAGCATATAGCTCCAACAATCTCCTACTTCCAAATATTCATTGTAGATTGACATAGACATTGGTTGATGTCTAGCGACAGACCAATTCCCCCCAACAACACACGAATAGTGCCATCTAGAAACTACCAATTTCCAACAGCTCAAAGCTAAAACTGGTAATAAGGTTTGGTATCAATTATTCCTTTGTCACATAACTTCATGTTGAACCATGAGACATGGATCACAATCAATCTGATTTTGGTGTTGAACTTTAAGAAAGGCCTTAGATGTCTCACTCTTAACGAATAAGAAGAACAAATCTCATTTGACTACGTGCGGCTATCATGTTGTTCATGATTTGCCCAATGATGAGCTTATATCTGTCTTTTAACTGGAACATCTTTAAACCATGTAAAAGCACGACAATTCCTACACTCAAGTCCCAAATATGTATCTCATGTCGAAGAATACAAAAACACTATATTTATCAAACATCACTCATAACTACGATCCATAAAGTGATCTTGATACAGGTCATGTCCAATACTTATTATCCTATCAAGTACCTTTGGACTTAATCACATCCCTTTGCTATTTTCATCTCCACCAAAAATCAACCATTCCATTCATATTAGTCTTATTTCATAGACGCTCCCACGACAATGAAAGACTATGGACATTTAGAATAATGACGTTATTCAAGGATTAACCATGCTAATATAGAAGATAACGATTATTAATTTAAAATATAATATCCAATATATCAAGACATTCAAATATATGTTGCTTATATTGTTCCAATATTAAAATACTAAATTCGAATCACATCCAACCACTTAGAACAACAAGGTTCCATAGCGCCAGCGTTACTTTAATGCTTTAGCTAATGAAGGAACTTAGTTAAGTAGATTCGTCAACTTTGAATTGTATAAACTTCGAAAATAGTAACGTTGTTCCAGTATTAAAATTCTATGACTTTTTAAGATTTTTATAACGGTAGATAAGATTTTATTCTTAACTTTTTTCCAATTAAAAATATCTTTGACAATATATATATATATATATATATATATATATATATATATATATATATATATATATATATATATATTTCATCTTTTATATTGTCTGATATACATTAACAAAACAACATTTCTTACCAATTTTGCATTAGTTGGATTTGATGAAATAACAAATATCAATTAAAATATGTCATAATTAATCGTTATTTTTAAATCATATTTGTTATTCATCAATATAAATGTGGCACAATCAATATTAAAATTTTGTTTGTTAATGTACGTGAGGCAATATAAAAATTAGAAATAATTAATAAAATATTATAAAAACTATTATACAAAAATTGGAAAAAAGTTTAAAAGAAACTTAAAAAACCATTACAAAAATACCTTTAAAAAATTGTAGAAAAATAAATTTGTAAAAAAATTTAATTTGAGATGAATACTTAAGAAAAAAAAATTCAGACCGAATTTATAAAAAAAAAAATTATTTTAGAGAAAAACTAAAACTAAAAAAAATATGAACATATTTAAGCTGAGATAATGATATAATTACATAAAAGAAAAAAAAAAGATAAGTTAGTTAGCCTTTTAAAACAAAAAATTAATTAACGAAAAACTTTAAAACACTTTAAAAAATTTATTTTCAAAAAACAATCATAATTATAATGTGATATATATATATATATATATATATATATATATATATATATATATATATATATATATATATATATATATATATATATAGGGAATGGTTATATGGAAAATAAAGGCAACACATGTTGAAACCAATGAAAGCATGACAACACATCATTTTGGAATAACTACATAAATAACTTCCATATAACCCTTCCATATATAGGGTTAGGTTCAATGGAAAATGAACAATTAAGGTAACATATGTTGGAACCAATGATCAAGTGACACGTGTCCATTTCTTTATTCATAAACAATCTACTATGGAAGTTATTTATGTAGTTATTCCAAAATAATGTGTTGTCATGCTTTCATTGGTTTCAACATGTGTTGTCCTAATTGTTTATTTTCCATATAACCCTTCCCTATATATATATATATATATATATATATATATATATATATATATATATATATATATATATATATATATATATATATATATATATATATATATATATATATATATATCTTTTAAGCATCTTCAAATATACTTGATAATTAGAATATAAATATGATATACAGTATAAAGATATATAAAAATGTCACAGCAAAATAATATATATTTTTAAATAACTTCAAATGTATTTGTTCATGAGACAATAAATATGATATAAACTGTAAAAAACATGAAAATCTCACAGCAAGGTCAATGATTGCTATCGACGTGAGTTGTACGGTTAAGAAGGAATCTTGTATGCTTATCCATACAATTAAAACTATGTTTTTTTAAATTATCGTAATATATATGGCTTCCATTATCTATTCCATCAAAACAAATATCTTTTGGTATCAAAACTATTTTTCTTAAATTATCAAAATATATCTCTTCGTTATCTATTCCATCAAAACAAATATCTCTTGGTAAAATGTTCGAAACTAGTTAGCAAATCCTGTTTGAAACTTTACTTTTAGGAAAATTAATTAAGAAAAATTAAATCTTTCTCATCTCGTGTAAAATAATAACATGAAAAACTCATTAATTATACCTCTTAATTATTATTATTATTATCTTTTTATTTTGATATTTGTTTTAATCTTGTGAGTAGGAAGTTATTTAGGAAAAAACTAGACGAATATTTGATTTCTCAATAATTAAATTAACCATTATGAATGAAGTATTAGAAAAAACTGACCATTTAAAAAAATTAAAAAATTAAAATAACCACAGACTTCGGAATAAGGCTTTTCGAAATATTTATGTTCATTTCAGAATATGTCTCCTAACACGGTACAATTGTTTGTTGTTAATCATCTTATGTAAAATGATGTTAATCGATTTCCAAGGGGCCTCTTAATACGAGCTCTGCAAAATGGAGAAACTCACCAGGACCTATCTCAAGTAAATAGTCAGATTACACGGTGTGCCAATATCTATTATCTTAGACCAAGATAGCAGATTTACTTCCATGTTTTGGCAATCATTGTAGAGGTCACTAGAAACCAAACTAGACACTAAGTATTACATATCATCCTCAAACGGATGGCCAGAGTGAAACGACAATACAAACTCTGGAAGACATGCTCCATGCTTGTGTGATAGATTTCGGTAACGTACGGGATACTCACTTATCGCCAGTTGAGTTTTCGTACAATAATAACTCTCACTCTAGCATAAAGGCTGCTGCATCCGATGCCTTGTACGGACGCCGATGGCGTTCTCCGATATGTTGGACATAAGTTGGAGATACTCAACTAGCTAGAAAGCATGTGGGAGATACTCTACTTATTGTTCATGAGATCATGCATGAAACAACAAAAACGATTGTTCAGATAAAGGAATGATTAAAGGCCGCACGTAGTCGTCGGCAAAGCTATGATGACATGAGCCGTAAACCCCTAGAATTCAAAGTAGGAGACTGTATCCTACTAAAGGTTGCATCATGGAAAGGCGTCATTAGATTTGGAATACAAGATAAACTAAGTCCCCCATACATCAGACCTTTTGAAATCCAGAAAATGATTGGTCAAGT